>NW_026623056.1:73181255-73853755 GCF_023065955.2 Ursus arctos
TGTAATACTTGTAATTATTATGTTACTTTAGAGACAGCATGTCAGATCATGTCCCTTGTATCTAAATTCATAAAGGCAGAAACTTGATTTCTTGTGCTTAATTGCTAAGATACATATCAGTTCCTACCCCCACCATCAATGGCAATAATACAGCATCAATGCTGACCTGAATGCTATTGTAGAGATATTTAATTATTATCACACTTATAAATGCCTGTCTGGTCATGTTGTTTAGGATATATAAAAAACAATTCTATTAATATAATTAATTTTAGGAATATCATTTTGTTGTAGTCAATTGAAAATCATAAAAATGTGCATTAAATAAAAATTTATGCTTTAGTTTGAAATTTAGCATCTATTATGGATGCTATTGATTTGTTTATTGCAAACAGTACATTTTAGTAACAGTTTCAACATGTCCAAAATGTGCAGCATATACAGTTTTTGCAATGTAATTAGTTAGAAATTGGGGAAGCTTAATTTTAAAATTGAATTGTTCATGAAAATCTATTTCATGCCCTCTATGGCTTGAGCAGTTTCTCTTCATAAAATGTTCTATAGTTGTGTGAAGAAATTAAGTGCAGTTAATCAGAAGGAACATTATAGTCTGACACCTAATTTGAAAGCCCTGTCTTGAAGCAGTGAATGATTGCTTATAGAATTACATATACCAATGAGAACCCAAATAGGAAATCCATTTATGCTCCAAGTAGATCTCAGTGTTGATGTCAGTCAGGGCGATATTGTCTGTTTTTGTGAGAAATATTTCATAAAAGTATATATATATATATATATAAATTTGTTAAAATGTCTAGTTTCTCATTGAGTCTAGTTTGATAGATTAGAATAGTAAAATAACATTAGAGTGAATTATCTAATTATTGTACATTGGAAGGCAGATCAGTGGTCTTAAAGTAATTTTACTGTTAAACCAAGTCCATCCTATTGATGTAAGGACAGAAGTAAGCAATCAAGTTCTAAAGCTTAGCATTTTAGCAACAACAACAACAACAAAAAAGTAGTTGTAAGAAAGTCACATGGTGTTGATGAAATGTTTTTCATCTCTATTTAATCTATGTTCATCTCTTTTTTTAGTGCCGCCAGCAATCACAATGCCTCAGAGATCTTTTAATGCCACAGCGGAGAGAGGAGAAGAGATGACCTTATCGTGCAGGGCCTCTGGCTCTCCTGAGCCCTCCATCTCCTGGTACAGGTAGGTTACGCATACACATCCTTCTGGCTTGTGTCCAGAATCAATCTCCTGGAAAAAGATTTCTGATCTTATTTTATCAAGAATAAAAACATTCTTTTGAATTTTATTAAAAAGTTATGGTGGTTTTGTTTTCATTTAAATTGGTTAGATTAAATTGTTAAAGAGATTAACAGAGTGATTTAACCCAAGTCAAAGGCTACACCCATCGCACTGGTTATTCTTGTACAAGGCATGTTTCTGGCCAAAATGGGCCCAGAAGCCCAATGACTGATTCAACCACATTTATGTTGCTGCTAGAGAGTACCTAGAAATAGGAATGCTAGTACTAATGGCATCACCATTGTATGTGTATAAAAATCGTATTTTATTAGAATGTAATTGTATATTTTATTTATGTACCATATTATCCAGGAAAAAAAGCTAATTATGTACAGTCTAATTTCTATAAATATAATGTCAATTTTAAAAAGCTTACTTCACTAAGTGAATAAACTCTATTCTAAATCTGTTCGTTGACAGTTTACTTTTATATATTTCTATAGAATTTTTAAATGTCACTTGACTTCTATTAACATCAAACAGATATCAACACATTTCATTCTTTTAGGTTGTGGCTCTGTTAAAAGGGAGACAATGTAACTTTACAAATGGACCATCTTATAAATACATGTTAGTTATTAATTCAGGTTACCATTCAAGCATAGCTACAGATATTTATAGAATCTCTTCTACACTTCATAGGCCAATAATAATCACAAGAAAACAATTAGAAATATATCCAAATTGGCCAAAAGTAGCCATAGTAAGGATTAGGTTTGTTTTTTTTTTTTTTTAACTATTTTAAGAAGAATAATTGCAATCCAATTCCCTTTTTTCTTTTACTTCCCAAGCACTGACTGATATTCTGTTCCTTTCAAACCTTTATCTGTTTAATACAGCAGGTAGCAATAAACAAGATATTTCTTCAAATAAGGTAAATAGATGTTCTTTGCAAACATTAATTACTTTGTGACATACTGTTGGTATTTTCTGAAGGATTACACATCAAACATTAACATATTCACCCCAGATAATGATCATGTATCTCAGAGACTTCTGGTTTCTGGTTTGTATCCTTAAGAGTCAATGTTACATCTAATTGCGGCCCAGAAAAGCTCTTGGATCATTCATTACAATGAACAAATATTGTTCTGGAATCTCATTCTCATCATTTTATCTTTCCAGAGAGACTTCCTTCTGTTTAGATTTCTGTCTTAAAGTTCAACATTTGTTCAAAATTCTCATATTTAAGTGGAAACATAATTATCATACAGGCTAGAATAAATCAAATTCAGAGGCTAATATAGTTAAGTCATTTAAATCTTTATATCTTCATGTGGCATATGTTTGGGTTCATCCTTTAATAGTGTAAATAATAATTGTTCTATTCTGTGAATATTTAATATATATGGGAGAACGGGAGTATATGATAGTGACATTGACAAAGTTAAAATTAGTATTAGAGGGAAGTTTTTCTTTTGACATATGTAGATATAAGCATGTTATCCTTGCTAAAAGAAAAAAAAAATCCCATAATCATTAGGTAATATAGGGCAGCAGTCCAACGAGAAAGACCCAGACTACCTGTTGCACAGAGATAATATAGCCAAGGGATATGAATGAAGCCAATAAAGAAAATAGTTGAGGACCAAACAGTGGGAAAAATAAGTTTTCACAAAGAGAATCAGGAGCACTTGGTGACATGGAAGCCAAAGTGGAAATAAAAGCAGCTGCTCTAACATATCTCTGCTTTGGTCCCATTCAAATGCTTCTTCTACATCTGTTGAGAATACTCTACGGATTTTTATCAATGGCCCACTAATCAGTGAATCCCGTTGATTTTCAAATGTTCAAGCAGTTTCGCATTCCTTGAACTGAAGCCACTTGATTATGCTGTATTGCCCTTTTTAAGTATTGCTGCAGTCATTATGCTTATAATTTGTGGAAATTTTTCCTACACCATTATGAGAGAGATTGTCTTATTTTTGTGTTCTTATTCTTGACTTGTTTGGGATCAGAGCAATACTGACCTCATAGAATGAGTTCGGGAAGGGTTTCCTCTTTTGTTTTCCAGAAGAGTGTATATATAATGCTTATTATTTTTTACTTAATTATTTGGAAAATTTTCCAGTGAAACAGCTTGTGCTAGGACTTCTCTTGTGTAAAGGTTTAATTACAATTTCAAGTTCTTTCATAGATCTAGACCAGTAATGCCTTTGTCTCTAGTGGTCTCTGGTGATATACATATAAATATATTTCCAGCAATTTGTCCATTTCATTTCAGTTGTTCTTACTAGCATAAAGTCATTTACAGTATTCTCTTATTATAATTTGTGCATTATCTATATTGATCTTCCCTTTCTCATCCTGATAACCTGGTAACTGGTTATTTGTTCTGCTCTCTTGTCCATCCTGATCAGTCTAGATATAAGTTTTTGGAAAGAGTGATCTTTTCAATGATCAGCTTTTTTTTCAACTATTTTCTATTTTGTTTTTCTAAATTCTAGTTCATTGATTTTTTGCTTTTATTTTTATTATTGTCTTCCTTTTATTTACTTTGTGTTTAATATTCTCTTCTTTTTTAGTGGCTTAAATGGATACTTATGTCATTGATTTCAATCATTTATACTTTTCTAATATAAGCATACATTTTTCCCTTTAAATAATACTTTGCACCTTACTAATTTTACTATGCCACAGTTCCATTTTTTGTCCAGTTCAAATATATTTTTTAAAGATTTTATTTATTTATTTATTTATTTATTTACTTATTAGAGAGAAAGAGAGACAGAGAACGCTCCTGCATGAGCATGAGTTGGGGGAGGGGCAGAGGGAGAGGGAGAAGCAGGCTCCCTGTTGAGTGCAGAGCCTGATGTAGGGCTTGATCCCAGGACTCAGAAATCATGAGCTGAGCTGAAGGCAGATGCTTAACTGCATGAGTCACCCAGGCACCCCTTCTTCAAATATTTTTAATTTTTTTCTTGTAATATTATCTTGTTTCATTTTATTTAAATTCTAGTTAGTTAACATATGGTATAATATTAGTTTCAGGTGTAGAATTTTAGAGATTCATCACTCACATATAATACCCGGTGCTTATGATAAAAAGAGCCCTCCGTAATCTCCATCACCCATTTAACCCTTCCCCCTCCCCGCCCCTCCAGCAACCCTCAGTTTGTTCCCTGTAGTTAAGAGTCTGTTTTATGGTTTGCCTCTTTCTCTCTTTTCCCCCCTATGTTAATGTGTTTTGTGTCTTAAATTCTACACAGGAGTGAAATCATATGGTATTTGTCTTTCTCTGACTGACTTATTTTGCTTAGCATAATATAATCTAATTCCATCCACATCGTTGCAAAAGGCAAGATTTGATTGTTTTTGATGGCTGAGTAATATTCCAGTGTGTGTGTGTGTGTGTGTGTGTGTGTGTGTGTGTGTGTGTGTATTCCATTGTGGTATTTCTTTATCCAATTTCTTTATCCATTCATCAGTTGATGGATATTTGGGCTCTTTCCATAATTCGGCTATTGTTGATTTTGCTGCTATAAACATCAGGATGCCTGTGTCCCTTTGAATCAGTTCTTGTAATGTTATTTTTAACATCGGTTATTTAAAATGTTGCTGATTTGTTTCCAAATATTTCAGTATATTTCACATTTATTTCTGCTACTAGTTTCTAAATTCCTTAACTGTCAGAAAACATACTTTGTATGATATCAATTTATTTAAATTTACTAGGTCTAACTTTATGATCTGTATTTTTAAATGTTCTGTTTGCACTTGACAATATATGTGTGTGTGTGTATCTATATGTCTATATATAGGGATAGATAGATAGATAGATAGATAGATAGATAGATAGATGATAGATAGATAGATAGATATTCCACTATTCTATGGAGGAGTCTCTAAATATCAAATAAGTCAGCTAGTTGATTAATATTGTTCACATCTTCTATATACTTACTGATTTCACAAATAATGTCTATTTCTGTGCTCTGTTCTATTTTATTCCATGTCTTTTGAAGCTCTGTTATATGTTAAACATTTATCAACATAAGATCAGTATTATAAAAATTATTAAAGAACTTTGTTTAGGATTAAAATGATACCAGATAGAACTTTGAGTCCTTTTTTCTATTTTCAAATTTTATGTTTTTAAGTCCACTAAATTATATTGATATATTTTCAAGTTCATTGATATTTTTCCTTTTGCAATGTTTAATCTGCTGTCAAATCTACCAGGGTAATTTTTCATCATCCTGTTTTTTATCCCTATAAGTTTGATGGAGGACTTTATTTTTGAGGCAAAATTGGTATAAATCATTAATAGCTTCAGGCGCATATCGTAATAATTTGATTTTCATGTACATTACAATGTGATCAGCACAATAAGTCTAGTTACCATCTGTCACCATACAATGGTTTCCCTTCACCGATTTCACCCACCCCCTAACAGCCTTCCCCTTTGACATCCACCAGCCCATTCTTAGTATCAATGAGATTGTGTTCATTCCTTTTGTTTTTTAGGTTCTACATGTAAGCAAAATCATATGGTATCTATCTTTCTCTGACTGACTTATATCACTTAGCATAATACTTTTAGGGTCCACTGATGATTGGGTTGCCTGGGTGGCTCAGCCATTAAGCGTCTGCCTTTGGCTCAGGTCATGATCCCAGGGTCCTGGGATCGAGCCCCGCATCAGCCTCCCTGCTCAGCAGGAAGCCTGCTTCTCCCTCTCACACTCCACTTGCTTGTGTTTCCTCTCTTGCTGAGTCTGTTAAGTAAGTAAATAAAATCTTAATAAAAAAAAATACTTTTAGGGTCCATTTGTGTTGTCAAAAATGACAAGATTTCCTTCTTTTTCTATGGGATTTTTCTAGTTTTCTTCTTGTAATTGATTTCTAGTTTCATATCATTGTGGTCAGAAAAGATGCTTGGTATGATTTCAGTCTTTTTAGTTGTACTGAGACTTGTTTGTAGCCTAATGCCATTTATCCTGGAGAATATTCTGTGTATACTTGAGAAGAATGTGTATTCTGCTTCTTTTCGATAGACTGTACTGTATATGTATCTATTACGTCCATCTGGTCTAATGTGTTGTGTAAGGCCAATGTTCCCTTATTGATTTTCTGTCTGGATGATAGATCTATTGGTGTAAATGAGGTATTAAAGTCCTCTACTACTATTGTATTGCTGTCAATTTCTAACTTCAGGTCTGTTAATACTTGCTATATATATTTAGGTGCTCCTATTTTGGGTGCATAATTATATACAAATGTTATATCCTCTTTTTCGAATGACCCTTTTATCATTACATAATGTCCTTCCTTATGTTTTGTATAGTAGTTTTGTTTTAAAGTCATCATTTTGTCTGAAAGAAGTACAGCTGTGCTAGCTTTGTTTTCATTTTTATTTGCATGGAATTTCTTTTTCTGTCCCTTCACTTTAAATCTCGGTGTGCCCATAGATCTGAAGCGGGTCTCTTATAGGCAACTTATCAATAGGTCTTGTTTTATCCATTCAGCCATTATATGTCTTTTGATTGGAGAACTTAGTCCATTTGCATTTAAAATAATTATTGTTTCCTTTCCTAGGTTGGTTAAGTCATCAGCCATTATTTTTTCAATAAGTTTTCTGTTCCTTTCTCTTTCTGTTCTCCTTCTGGGACCCCATAATGTGAATATTACTCCACTTGATGTCCCATAGGTCCCATAAGCTGTCTTCACTTTTTAAAATTCTTTTTGTTGTTGTTGTTGTTATTGTTGTTGTTATTCCTTTTGGGTGAGCTCCACTGCCCTGTCTTCCAGGTTGCTGATCTGTTCTGCTTCATCAGAACTGTGGTTGAAATTCTTTACTGTATTTTTTTCGGGTTAGTTATTGTATTCTTCAGTTCCATGACTTCTGTTTGATACTTTCTTACATTTTCTGTCTGTTTGATGTTCTCACTGTGTTTGTCCATTCTTCTCCCAATTCAGTGAGCATCTTTATAACCATTACTTTGAACTCTTTGTCAGGTATATTACTTATCTCTATTTCAATAAGGATTTTTTCTTTTCTAAGGTTTTATATTGTGTGTGCTTTTTTTTTTTTTTAGTGTATTCTTGTTTTCTCATTTTGTTTTTCTGTATTTTTTTTTAAGATTTTATTTATTTATTTGACAGAGACAGCCAGCGAGAGAGGGAACACAAGCAGGGGGAGTGGGAGAGGAAGAAGCAGGCTCCTAGCATTGGAGCCTGATGTGGGGCTTGATCCCAGAATGCTGGGACCACGCCCTGAGCCGAAGGCAGACGCTTAACGATTGCACCACCCAGGCGCCCCTGTTTTTCTGTATATTTTTGTTTCTGTGTATTACATGAAACAGCTATCTCTCCCATTCTAAAAGGAGTGACCTTGTGTAGGTGATGAAACTTTTTGTTCAACATGACCCTAGTTCTAGGTTGTCTCTTGAACTTTAAGCTTACCTATGTAGTCTGACTTATTCTTAATAGGGGAGAGCACAAGGGTGGAATGAACAGCTTGCTGCAGTAGGGTCTAGGGAGATGCAGCATGTGGGCAGGGTGAGCCCACTGGCTTCAGAGAGGCTCTGGGGGAGTCCAGAGGGGGCCCAGGACAGGAGTGAGCTCACTGGCAATAGTACGGCCACTGGAGCATGTGGGCAGGGCAAGCCAGGCAGCTGCAGCAGGGCTATAGGAGAGCAGCTGCAGCAGGACTATGTGGGGCAAGCCCTACAATACTAGCAAGATTGAATGAGAATGCAAAAATGGTGCCCACCAGCATCTTCTCTGCTTGAGAAGGTCCTACCAGACTCCTGGGTCTCCAGCACATGCTAATGGATGTCCATTGCATATAGAAAGTTGTTTTCCAAACTACATTTTTTTTGCAGATTCCTGGGGTAAGTCTGTAAGACCTTTAAAAGCAGCCTTTCCATTTCTCACAGCCTTATGGATGTCTGGGGTATAAGCCTTTTTGCTTTGCAGAGTCAGATATTTTGGATGTTCATCTCGCTGGTGTAAATTCCACGGGTTGGAGTGCCTGATATAGGGCACAAACCCCTCACTTCTCAGGGAAAAATGCCAAATTTGTGTGGTCCCTCCAAATTGTGATTTGCTATGTTGAGGGTAGGGATTTTGGTGAGATTATGTCTCTGCCTCTCTTACCTGTCTCAATGTAGCCCTTTTAACTTTTGTTGTGGAGAAGCTCTTAAGCTAGTTTTCCAGTATTTTTCAAGGGGAATTGATCCTTGTGTAGCTGAAGATTTGGTGTGTCCATGGGAGGAGTTGAGTTCAGAGCCTTCCTACGCCACCATCTTGAACTTCCCCTCCATGTACTCAATATTTATTATACATTCTACGATAGAGGGCTTTATCTTTTCTTCCATTCCTCTTACAATGCTCGTATTTTACTTCCTTTGAACATATAGAATATATTCCAATAGTTATTTTAACAATCTTTTCTCCTAATTCTATCATCTGTGTCATTTCTGGATCTTTTAATTGATTAAATTTTCTCTTTGTTGTGTGTCATATTTTCCTGCTTATATGCTATACTGGTGATTTTTGATTGAGTGCCAGGTATTAATGATTTTATGTTTTGGAGTACTGGATATTCTTGTATACTCTTACTCTAGTTTTAGATATAAGAAGTAACTTGGGAAAAGTTTGATCATCTGAGGATTGCTTTTAGGCTCTTCTAGTGGATCCAGAGCAATCTTCATTTTAGGGTTAACTTGATTCCATTACTGAAGTAATATTCTTCTAAGGAGGTGACAATGTTCTGCATTTTAGGTCTTTATACCCTGTATGGTTGAGATGCAAATTATTCCTGGTTCTGGGATTGTTGTTCTTTACTTTTTCCTATGCTGGGAAATCCTTACTGGCAAGCAGTCACTAATCAGTAGTTAGTCAAAGATTGGTTGGGGATGCACTGCAGATCTCTCTACCCTCTTTCTTGTGCAGCTGTCTTTTCTTATATTCTCTGATCCACAAATTCCGGTACCTTAACTTCCTCCAACTGAGAACTCTGCCTGGCTGTGTTTGGGTTCTGCCTCTATGAGCTATATCTTGGAAACTCTCTTCAAGTAGTAGGTTGTGGTGGTCTTTAGAGGTCACTGTCATGAGCTACTTGTTCATTAGTGTTTGAAAACTGTTATTTAATAAGTGTCTATTGTGTGCTGTTTACAGTGGGAGGGTAGATATGGTCCCTGTTACTCCATTATGTTTAAAAGTGGAATTGTGCTCTCTTCTTTATCTCTTCCGCTAATCCCTGATTCTAATCCCTATTTTCTCATGCCTAGAAAAGGGGTACTTAGAGAAGTGGTTTGCATTTTAAAGTATAGGCTTACAGAATTCCATCAGAATTCCTTGGGAGTCTTTTTCAGACACAGCATTCCTCAGAAGTGGACTATGAATAATAACAAGTACATTCTATATCGCAAGTTTATTAGGAGAGTAGTATTAAAGAGTTATTACTTTGGTTACATCTCTTGCTGATATTTTTAAATTGAGCTCTTGAAGGGACCATAGTCTTTACATACTGATTTCCTCTAAATCTCTTCAAGATCTGCCCATCCACTTCAGAGCCCAAATCACAAATGTCTTTTTTTTTCCCATGAAAATTTCCAGAGTATTTCACCCATCTTCTTTTTCCTTCTCTCCTACTATAGTATATCCCTTCTTGCCTCTACCCAGCACACAAAAAGTTATGAATAAATTCATTAATGGGATCTACCTTACCTTCTGTTACTGCTCTTACTGCCGATCGTATTATGAATTCTTCATGATAGGTAACCACGTCTCACTCATTTGCTATACTTCAAACATTTAGCACAATATTCCAAATGAGATAGGGAAATAATTCTCTTTATCAGAAAGAACACTAGAATGTAGTTAATCTGCTGCTTATATTACTGTGTAAATCTAGATTTCTTCATCTGTGAGTTTAAGGGTGGGAAAATCATACTTAAAATTTTAGTTCTCCATTCTGTGAATGAGGGTAGGAGGGAAAATGGACATATGAGCTAATTGTGAGTTTTGAACCAAGTAGAATAAATAAGGAAATTGTCTTATAAGCCATAAATTGCTTAATCTCCTAGTGTGTTATTATTATTATTATTGTTATTCTACAAATTAATACTTTCTACTGACTAGAGTAAAAAATATATTGTATCACTAATTGCTGTGAAAGTTCTAGCTATATGTTATATTCTAGACAAAATTGCTAAAACATCATTTTTAGTTATGTTTTAGATTAATAAAAATATTAAAAAATTATGAAATAGAGCAATATATGTATCATATATATATTAGTATTTTACAAAAGCTACTTTTGCACCCCACTCTTATGCAATTTTTGCACATTTCGTGATATCTTTAGCGATGTCAATAGAAACTGGAAAAACAGATGTTAATGAGTCATAGAGGGATAAGTATTATATTAAGATACGTGCCAATGCTTTCTGGAAAGTGAAACCAGAATTCACTGGAAAGATCATTTAGTGTATTGAAGAAATGTTCTCTTTCATTCTAGGAAATATTTATTATAATCCTTTCAGATTTTTTTTTTTTAATTTAAGCTTGTATGGGCAAATAGATATCCCATCCCTTAAGGACAGATCTTAAACATTTTACATTAGCGGGCCTTACAATCAATTCAATCCTTCAAAATACCATTTTAAGAAAAAGATAGAAGGAAAACTAAAGGAGAAAGAAAAAGAGAAGGAAGAAGAGGAAATGAGGAGAATAAACTAGAATGGAAGGGAATATACAGTAAAAGAAGGTTTCACACGTATTAAGGGGAATTGTAGAAATTATTTAAGATTTAAGTATATTTAAGGTATTTCTTACAGTAAGTTATAGAAAAAGTTTGAAAGACATTTTTATAGATAACAAAAACTAGAAGTGGAGGAGAGTGAAGACTCAGAAAGAACTTGGAAAATATTGCAAATTATTTATGTCTAAGAGGGAACATAACTAAGAAAAGTAGTTTCTTCTCATTCATAAATTAAATCATCCTGTTCAGCATAATTTCTCTAACTGCATTTGCACATGAGTGTTTCATCTTACCCTCTTATTGGTAGTACTTATTTACAATATAAATTGGTAACATAATTTAATTGCATTTACTTTGAAACTTCTTTAAAGAATGTTCCCATAGAAATTCTCTTAAAAGTGTCCTAGGGACCTAGTAAATAAATACGTGTTGACCTCACCAACTTAAAAAGTGTATATGGAATTAAAATCAGCAAAACAAAATTTTTTTGCTAATAAAGTAAAAATTGAACCAATATGCTTTTTCTTTGCCTAAGATCAATGTTAAGATTTCGACATAGCTCAAATGTTATTCTTGTCTCTAAATTCAAAGCAATTTTCAAGTATAATTTTACTATCTAGTAATTGGGTTTTACTGGGCTACTAAAAGTATACTTGTGATTAGAATATAGGTTTGTCTATCCAAACCACGTAATGATTAACAACTACTGATCAAAAAATTGAGTACAATATCCTCTGAGTTATGAAGTCAGATTTATGAAGATCAACCTCTGTTTTCTTCTTTAGGAATGGCAAGTTCATTGAAGAAAATGAGAAGTACATATTGAAAGGAAGCAATACAGAACTCACTGTCAGGAACATAATTAATAGTGATGGGGGTCCTTATATCTGCAGGGCCACAAATAAAGCAGGAGAAGATGAAAAGCAGGCATTTCTCCAGGTCTTTGGTAAGTATTATAGCATAGTGGTTAAAATTATGGTGTCTACAGGGAGGTCTGAGTCAAATTCTACTCTGTCACTTATATGTCACTAACTTTCTAAAATTAAATCTGTTTTCTCATCTGAAATATATTTTAGCATTGCAGCTACCAGATAGAATTATTTTAAGAATTACATGAAATGATACATGTATATTCTTATAAAATATTGGCTGACTGATAACAGAAGATGGAAGAAAATTACTTTAAATTATACATACTGGGATCTGTTATAACTTATAGATAATTTATATTTACATATATATGGGTTGGTCTTCATAAATCTTTAAGTGACACATATTGAGATTTGTTTTACTTTTAATATACTTCAAAACAACACATCTATAAAGCTATAATTAGGAAATATTGACCTGTAACTATAAGAAAATACTCCCCTTTCATTCTATTAAAAGGAAATATAATATAAATATCTTCCATATTTACCAAGAGCCATATTGCCTTCTTTGGGGAGCTTACAGAAAGCAGAGAACTGGTAAGGTGTGTGTGTTTTTGTGTTTTTTGTTTTTAATTGATTTAGCTTCCATTATGTTTGTAAGAAGAAAAGCAATTTAGTGGTGTATTTGGAATATATCATTGTCTTTAAAAAGCATAACACAAAATTATATGCACTAATAACATTTAATGTGTTCTCTCCATTTTTCAAAACACTGTTATCAAAATCCTTTCACAACAAAGAGGGGAGGTGGGAAGAAAGGAAGGAAAATTCTGTGAAGTAAGAAGGACCACAGTTACGTAGAGGAAAGAGTAAATAAATTTAAAACTGTTTGAAATTATGGAAAGCCACTTAACTCATTTTAGCAGTATTCCCCACTTAACAAGATAGTTCTCTTTAGAACCTGCACTAAATAAATATGACTCAGTATAAAAATAAATTAATTAATTACAAACAATAGTTTCTGAGATAATCCCAAAGGGTAGATATTCTCAATTTACATCAAAGAGCTAATATGAAATACTATATAGTCATTTGTTTTTTTTACTAGGGTGGCAGTGAGTGAGATCAAAGAGATAAACAAAAGAAAGATTCTAATATTTTCATCTTTTCAAATGGAAAATACTTCATGATATGCTACGTCACGTTGTAATCACTTTTTTATAATAACACTAAACAAATTTGCATTGTGCTTGAAACAAAATCAAATATATATAGTAGAAATCCAACTAAATC
Source organism: Ursus arctos (assembly GCF_023065955.2). Classification (NCBI taxonomy): domain Eukaryota; kingdom Metazoa; phylum Chordata; class Mammalia; order Carnivora; family Ursidae; genus Ursus; species Ursus arctos. The sequence continues at coordinate 73,194,445 of NW_026623056.1, forward strand.
CATTAAAGTCAATGGAGTAAACACTGAGTTGTTAAAAATTATACATGCCATTATTTCCAATATTAGGAACCCAGTTTACTAGGATTAAAAACAAATTATTTATATCCGATGTTTAATTACATTTAAAGATTAAATAAACTGTTACTTTTTTGAAATACCAAGTGCTGGCTTTCATCCTTTTTAAGTTCTACCATGCAAAAATTTAAGAAATGCAGATAATACAGACTTTACAATCATAAAGCTCTGTGGTATCATGTAAATTTGCGGATGAACATAATTTTTAATATAAAGATAATTTAAATTAGTAGACATAATGTTTTTTCTCATTACTGAAGTCATAATTATAAAGAAATGATTAGTTACAATGCCTAAAATATTGTTAAAATAAACTGAAGTAAAAATAAGTCAATTGGAATTATATAAGAAACTAACATATATATATTTACTTCATAAATATTTTAAATATTGTGCATAATTATACTTGCTACATATTCAAGATATAATCATCGTTTTCCTTCTTGGGTGAAATTATTTTTACAGCTTAAGAGATAACCACTAAACAAGCAGATGTCACGCACAAACACACGCACACTCATAAACTTAAGCACCATGTGGCTTTAAAAGAGGAAATTTTAATTTTGTAGGTTTAAGAGAGTAAAAAATAAAGGTCTTTTAAATTACAAAATTTCAAAAGGAATTATAATTTCTATGTTGCCTTCTAAGCCACTTTAAATTATTTTAATGATAATCGATGAGAATTGTTTTCTAAAGCTTTTTTCCTGTACTTTGTGAGTCTCTTGGCATTCCTTTTAAGCAAAGCATGCTGCTGTAAACTGCCACAAATAACTCTATCCTGTACTAATGTGGACTTAAATGCCCACTGTGGCTTTTAAGTCTGAATGGTAATATTTTCCTCCCATACAGATTGAGTAATGTATATATTCTTTACAGTACAGCCTCACATAATACAGCTTAAAAATGAGACTACGTATGAGAATGGTGAAGTCACACTTATATGTGAAGCAGAAGGCGAGCCTATTCCAGAAATCACTTGGAAAAGAGCAGTAGATGGCATCACATTTTCTGAAGGCGATAAGGTAATAGGAACTCAATATATAGTGATTTTCAATACCATTGTATTTTCAGAGTTTTGCATGTTATGAAATCTCTCATTGGATTCCAGTTTACCAAGTAATTTGTAGAAATGCAAGAAATGGTTTAAATTTTAAAAAGGTAACTCTACCACAGTCAGCCTAAAAAAAGTGGAGGAGATAAAAACGAAAGTGTGATATTTAAATATGTTTTTCATTAAGCCACAAATCTTAGTTTGTTGATATTCTTTTATTTGCTTGCATGGACTTTTGGCATACATTGAATCTATAAATTTTGTTATTGCAATTTTAGCCCTCCTCCACCTCATGCTGTGAAAATGAAAGTCATTCCAATTCACCAGATTCTGCTGTCACCATTAACTCTTCACTCTTTAGAATTGTCTTTGTGCAGTGGAAGTCCAGTTAGGTTTTTGCTTTCATGTAATTTAGAATCTAATAAAGAGAAATAAGCACAAATACAACAAAATGCAGCATTTTGGCAGTTGTCATTCCCATGTAAATTGGTGACCTGTCACCATAATGCATTCAAATTACTAAGAAATTAATTAATAGATGTTCATTATTGTTATTTTTCATAGTTCATATAAAACTCCAAAGTATGGACAAAAGTGAAACAGAAAGGAAAAGATAGTGAATTAGTGATATGATGAATTGACATTTCACACGTGTAAAAGAGGGAAGATTAAGCTAAGAGGTCTCTCTTACAGAACCCTTAATATTAAAGACAAACCCCTTTAAACCTTTCATTAACTTAAATCGAGTTCTGCAAAAGACAGTGATTTCTACAATGTAAGTACCTTTGACTTATCAACATTGATAGCAGAAAAATTTGAAACCAATTTATCTGGAAGACATTTTCTATCACTCCAACTCATCATGTAGTTTTGAAAATGCTAACTCCATAAATTGACAAAACAGCCATCTCCCTGCCTATTAACTATTTATTCTTTGCAAGAATTGTATTCACATATATATATGTATATACGTAGGTATCATACATATATATATAAGATATACATGATATGTATTCATTTATATATATATATATATATATATCACACTTCTTTGCCTCATTTCCTCCATATGATGGCATTTTTAAGAGTTTATCTTTTTTGGTAATAGTTATACTATTTTGATATGCTTATTTTTATATACAAATTGAAAATCAGATTTATAAAATATCTTCTGGCAACCCAGAGAAACCATACAGACTTTGCTTTAACATTTTCTTAACAGAAAATCACAGATATTATTTAGACACAGTTGTCAAATCTGAAAGGAGTTATATTTCCATAAAATTATTTTAAATTATAGAAAAAAAACAATTAGAGGGGTGCATGGGTGGTTCATTTGGTTAAGCGTCTGCCTTTGGCTCAGGTCATGATCCTGGAGTCCCAGGATGTAGCCCCATGTCAAGCTCCCCGTTCAGCAGGGAGTCTGCTTCTGCCTCTCCTGCTCCCCCTGCTTGTGCTCTTTCTCTCTCTCTCTCTGTCAAATAAATAAATAAAATCTTTAAACAAAACAAAACAAATAAAAAACAATTAGATATTAAAAACTGTAGGTAATTTCTTTAGACAAGATCACTCAAAAATAATAATTTTCATGTCTGTAAACCCTTATTAATTATACCTTCATATTCCTAACTCATGCTTTCATTATATTCTTGTCCACTGTAAAATTCCTAAAAGTTCTCATCTTTTTTTTTCATTAGTAGCTGTTAATTGATTAATGATTTGATATAAAGTTATTTAAAAATATGGAATGCTTCACAAATTTGCCTGTCGTCCTTACTCAAGGGCCATAATAATCTTCTCTGTATCATTCCAATTTTAGTCTATGTGCTGCTGAAGCAAGCAAGCCAGCACCTAAACCTTCTCATCTTAAAGATAGTGTTTGCTCTTCATTTAATAGATGTTTCCTTATGTGTATACCAAATATGAGAGACAGATTATATTTGGTTATTTTATCATGAAAAGTTGTCAAATAACCAAAAGGCTGGGATATTTTTTTCTACACTGTAAACCCCAGATCACCCAAAACTATATTATAGCAATTTCTTCTCTAGTAGTTATGAAGAATAATAACTAGCTTTGCTTGAATAGAACTTTCTCTATTAAAATACTTATCTTTTTTTTTTTTTTGGTTTATTTGCTAGAAAACAATTATAGAAACCCATATATGCTTTTGTTTTTTCAAATGTAACTTTTATCCAGTGGATAAAGAAATTAAAGTTATTCACTTTCTATCATGACATTTCTCCAAAATTATTTTAAGATATCATATCTTATTTTTTGCATAGTAAGCCTCATTTCTCCTAACATGACTAGTTTCTTCAACAGCCAAAATTCAAAAACGGAATGGTTGACCTGAGCTTTGAAACAAGACATATCTAGTTTGAATCTCAACTCTGCCATTTGGCAATATTATCTGAACTCTTATTAATAGGAGTTTCTTCATCTTTAAAATGTGGATAATAGGGACGCCTGGGTAGCGCAGTCGTTAGGTGTCTGCCTTCGACTCAGGGCGTGATCCTGGCGTTGCGGGAACGAGTCCCACATGGGGCTCCTTGGCTGGGAGCCTGCTTCTTCCTCTCCCTCTCCCCTGGTGTGTTCCCTCTCTCGCTGGCTGTCTCTCTGTCACATAAATAAATAAAATCTTTAAAAAAAATAAAAATAAAAAAATAAAATGTGGATAATAATATTTAGTTCCCTTAAAGGTATAAGAAATCTGAGTATACCAAACTCTTTACATTTTGTAAATATTCAGTATGTTTATTTTTTCTTTTTGTATTACTTGCTCATTTTACACAATTTTCAAGGCATAGTTTATCTTATTTCTGTTATTCTGAATAAATTCTAGTTGTTACTGGCTCCATAAAATCTGGTACCTAAGATTTGATTAAACGCTATCACAGAGTATATTCAGATCATTTTCTCTTGTCATGGAAAGCATGAGATTGTACTTTCCACAAGAATCACTTGGAAAGCTTGTTAAAGTGCACTTTCTAGAACCCCACTCCTCAAGGTTGATTTAGTATGTTTAACACAGGACCTAGAAGTACATATTTAATAAACTCATAAGGTTGGTATCATATGGAGTGACTTCAGGCCATAATCTGGAAGACAATTGTCTAAGTCACATGAAATTTAACAGCTAATCCTGTCAACAGAAAAATGCTCTTAACGCATTACTTGGCACCTGATAGGGACTTGGGAAATACAGAACAAAACAAATCAAAACTTCCCATCATGCATACACTATCAAAAAGTTTGATGAAACTGCTCATTGTGTAAGTCATAGACAGTGAAACAGCATCAACGCAATGTGGCTCATACTAATGACTTCATCCAAAAATATGACAGTGCACTTAGCAAATATGTTCAACAGTGTAGATTTTCAAAGGATGGGGTCTCAATTAATAGTATCTCCTTTCCTTCCCTAAATACTCAATCACCAGAGAAGACAAAAGAAATAAAAGGGAATTAGGTGGCTTAAATCTGCAGGTAGGTGAATGTTCTTAAACCATGCTAGAGAACTAGACAGACTTACCCAGCACAGTCCTGAGTAGCATTAGACCTTGTAGCCCCCCCACTGTGGGAGACTAGATATCACTGCCAAGGTTACCATCATGGCCGAGGGCAAGGGAGAACCTGTGGTCTCTACAGGATGCTTCTTTTTGAAAATAAAAAAAAAAAAAAAGAGAGTAGCTAGGAAAAGTATATTCAGTATGATGCCCACACAGTTACCAATCAAACATCTGCCTGGTTCTCATGGGGAAGAGTAATTAAGGAGTTGGAAAGTCCAGAACTGGTACGTTCACAGAGCTCCCTTCCCATGGAATAAATGTTAGGAGTCCATGAGAAGTGTTCACTGCCTGACAAATTTTATGTTATTAACATCTTAATAAGCACTGTATATACGTTGTTGCAATTTAACTTCTGGTATTCTTACTGTATGGTAAATGACCCCAAAACATAGTGGAACAGAACAACCATTTTCTTTTGCTCATGATTTTGTGGATCACGAATTTGAGAGAAGCTCAGCGAAGTGGACATCACGAGGCACCTCAAATGTGGTCACATGTATATGTTTTCTGTATCTATAGTTTGTAGAAGAATTGAACTACATATATTAGTATACCATAAAATATCCTTGCATAATACAGCATCCTTCAGAAATGACAACAAAAAATATGGTGCTTAAATACAGAGTTCTTTTAAACTCACAACTATTTCATCTAATCCACTTTAATGCATCTTATCTACATTTAAAATAGTATATGTGATTTTTACAACTTCAGATAATTTCAAAAATATGTGTAGAATGTAAGAAAAAGAGTATTCACTTGCTTTAAAAATCTTTTCTTAATATTCGTTATTTCAGAATAACGTTTTTTTCATCATTTTTATTGTTAAAGAAATTTCACAGTTTTCACTAACTTTTAGTTACCCATTTATTGAAAATTTCTAGATACTTTACTTTAGTGCAACTTAAGTATTATTTATGATTTTCTATAAAAATATTGATTTACCAGGGTTACGCAGAAATTCATTACACTGACAGCTTAATATTAGCACATTATTTTGGAGTCATTTGAGGTACATTTGTTTATAAAAATCAGAAATCCCTAGCCTTTTCATTTAATAGATACTATACACATAATCTTAATAATATTTAAATGTATATAACAAAGTTTAGGACAAAACCAAAGCTATTGTTGTAGAATATAAAACAGCCATGAATTAAAACTTATAAATTGTTTTGTAATTTATAAACTAAGCAATTTAATTTTTTTATATTAAAATCTTTATTTTTAAAATAAAACCATGCTTCTTTCATACAGTTAATCTATGGATTATGTAAGATTATGTTTTTACAGTGTTTGACAGAGACCCTGGCATTAATACCTGTCATCTATTTTGAACCAATTTCTTTACATCATTCCTTCTTATCATTCTTATTAACCAATAAATGTTAGTATAAATAAGATTATAGGTATTGATGAATAGTAGGGAAGTCATGCAAAATGTCGCACAAATCAAAGTTAATCTTAATTTTGTCACTTTGGTGAGTCATTCACTATATTACTTCTTATAGCCGACCTCAGTCTTTGCATGTCTAAATCAAGATAATAAGATATCCCTGTAAAAGTTTCTGAAGGTGAAATGAAAGTCCACATAACAACATCCCAGACACAAATCAAACATCTTAAAAGTGTTAGTTTCTCTTGTCCTTGGAGGTATCCAGTCTTCAGATATTTTATGCATGGGGAAATGATCATATTAATTCCCTGTTAATGACTGCTGTCACAAAGGGAACCAGATTAAAAAAAATTGTGTGAGCATGGTTATATGTCCTATGAAAATCACAAGAACAGTAGAATGGTGTTATAGCTGTTATAGATTGTGCTTCTGTGACATAGCTATCTGTAGAAATTTACTATAAAATCATCTCTAGCAGTATCAATTCCAAATCTTGTAACTATATATCACAACCCTCATGGAAATTGACAATGTCCAGAATCTGCATTTGAATATTCATCTCACTCACAGTATGTTTGATGTCAATCTCCATCCTTACAGGGAAGCATAGATGAGGGCTCAAACTTCCTATGTTGGGTGAGGATAGATTCTCATGCTACAGAAAGGCTGGTCCTTCTTCTCATGAGACACAAAATACCACAGATTTCTTTCTGCTGTCTCGGGTCTCTCTTCTTCCCCAACCCCAAATTTTCCTCTCTAGGAAGTGATTCATGATTTGCCTTCTTTTGGGCCCATGTAGACCTCCCACATTACATAATGATAAATATTGATTCTAAATAGACTCTTTCACATTGTAAGAAAGACTAAACAGATCATTAAAATGGGAAGGAAAAAAAAATGGTGCACTCCACAAAGGAAGATTACTCAATAGTGCCTTGTCCATAAATTTTCAAAATAGGATTTTATAGTCATCTGATAAATCTGGTGTCTTTTAAACATATTTAAAGAAATATTATTACTTGTTATTTTGAGAGTAAATGGAAGTAAAAAGATCTCCATGGAGCAATTTTACTTCTAGAATTCTTACAAAATGGTAAACATAACAGCATGCAAACCCGCCTATGTGAATAGAATGTTTTATATAATAATTATAAAGTGTTTATAATATTGTCTAGGAGATGACATCTCACATGTGCCACTTATCTACTCTTAAGATACAGAATCTATAATTATTTTATTTCTGGTATACTTGTCCTGCATAGTAAATTATAGGCCTTCCTCTACTAGAAATTAATCCCACCCTACATTGAATAAGATGTATTTGAAATGTATAGCAGTAAGTTATAACTGTCTTAAAGCAGAATTTCTCAAACTTCAGTCATTTGACAGCTTCATCTCTCTTTTTCTTTTTCTTATTTAAATTCAATTAGCCAACATATAGGACATCATTAGTTTTTGCTGTAGTGTTCAAATGATTCATCAGTTGCATATAACACCCAGTGCTCATCACATCACATGCTCTCCTTAATGCCTATCACCCAGTTACCCCATCCCCTTTCCCATCTCCCCTCCAACAACCCTCAGTTTCCCCGAGTCAAGAGTCTGTCATGGTTTGTCTCCCTCTCCGATTTCTTCCCATTCAGTTTTTCTCCTTTCCCCTATAATCCTCTGTGCTGTTTCTTATATTCCACATAAATAGTGAAACCATTTAATAATTGTCTTTCTCTGATTGACTTCATCTCTTTTGTATTCAGGTGCTGCCTGACTGTTACACACTTAATTTTTTTTTCTTTAAATTGAATTAGTTTTTCATTTATTCTAATCCTACCCAAAAGTATCAGTGGAATCAAAATTATGGGGGGCGCCTGGATGGCGCAGTCGTTAAGCGTCTGCCTTCGGCTCAGGGCGTGATCCCGGCGTTCTGGGATCGAGCCCCACATCAGGCTCCTCTGCTAGGAGCCTGCTTCTTCCTCTCCCACTGCCCCTGCTTGTGTTCCCTCTCTGACTGGCTGTCTCTCTCTGTCAAATAAATAAGTAAAATATTTTTTTAAAAGTATGAATATACACTAGTTATACTTTTAAATATCATTAAATAAATATAAAACTATAAAATAAAAATTGCTTTTCAAATTCATACTAAACCTAACATGTGTACCTTCACTGGTACACAGACCATACTTTTAAGATAACTGCTTTTGTGTCAAACATAGTTTGAATTATCATGATATAAAGTTTAGTTATGAAATTTTGGGGAGTGGAGCACATTCAAACATATTCTGATTAGGACAGAAATCCATTCTCTGTCCTCCTATTGATGGGACCAAGCACTTCACTCCAGTAAATAAATATGCTTCATTATTAATTAAAGGCTAAAGAGATTACAAATCATAGTAACAGAAACTCATTTAGTTTTAGTCCTTAATAACAAGTGGTCCTTTCAAAATGATGCCAATAAACTCAATACATAAAGCGGAGCGGTTAACCTCAAAAACAATTTCTTCCTATTTTTGCTGAAGTGAAACATCAAATTCTAGTAGTGGCCTAAGTTTAGATCAATTCAAAACTTTGTGATTAAAATAATAGGATTTTCTGTCCTTTTACATTCATTTTGAAAAACATGTCCGTGTCCAAGAGAGCAACCTGATTCTACATTAACTTTCATATTTTAAGTCCATATTGCTTTTTGTTACTTCACATAGATGTATTTAAACTGAAATTTGAGATTAAAACGAATTACTAAGCATGAATAGTTTAACATTTAGTTTTACACTTACGTACAAGTCATAGTTGTAATGAAATGTTCCTTTCTATTTTAATAGTGTAGAAATGGTGAACAATTTTCCTGCATGTGTTTAGGCACCGTGATCTGGACGATACTTACAATGCTCTTGCAGACTAAAATACCAAGTCAAAGGGGTTTCTGGCAATAATATAGATAAGCAGTTCTTTCATACAACTACTGGAACAAAATATGATGTTCCAAATTTTATAACAATTTAAATATCTCAGCATATATTTATTATTACATGACTGCATTCATTATTATATTATTGTTTTATGTTTTAGGATATTAGTCCTTATTGTCCATGTACAGCTTTGGACCTCAGGTAACTTCCTATTTTAAAAAATGATTTATTTAAATCCCTTTTAATAAAAGGCAGAAGGCAATGGAGTGAATGTTTCACATCACATGAAAAGCTACACTGAAAATTCTTAGATCTTTTATATTTAGAATGTGAAGATTACATTAACCTTTTCTTGTGTTTCTCTTTTTTTTAACTCCAAAGCAAATATGACTTCTTGAAAAGATAAATTTCATAAAATGGAAGCAGTAAAATAATCTTTAAAGTGATAGGATTTTATATGACTAATGTTTTCTTTATCACTTACCCAAATTCATTTAACAACTATCAACAAATACTACTGAGAGCTGTTATGTGTGCATGAACTTTGCGAGGCACAAAGAATGCTGCAGTGAAAAAAGTTTCCTGCTTTCTGGTGCATACAACTTAGGAGGGGAGATGGAATCAAAGAATACTTAAAATCAGTAGTCTTTTCCTTATGAATATGCAATTTTGAATTATGCAACTTTCACATCCAAAATACCAATTTTGAGTATGTAAGTGAACTTTTACAAGACTACAGATATAGCTTTGGCATATTTTTCTGTGCTATCACAGACCCGCTTCAGCTTGTCCTTCTGACGGGTCTGTGTATTCATGCAGGTTGGAAAGTAGGTCTGCTTTTATCAGAATATCTCCACTTAGTTTGCTCCAGGCTGATAAAAATTGCTTAGACTCTGATTTAAAAACAAAAACAAAAGTAGTGGTAAAATTGGCAGCACCTTTTATGATAATGAAAAATATAAGATTTTCAACTTCTTTTTCCTCTTTAAATAGAAATTAACAAAATGAGATCAACAAATCCACAATTTTTGATTTAAAAAGGAGAGACTGTAGAGCTTCAAATATCTGCACTTTATTGTAAATGCTCTGGTGAAATGAAAAACTAAAATATGATGGCATATTTATAGCATCATCTTTAGGTATGAAGGACCTAAGTATATAAGTATCTTTTATACATCTTTTAAGTAGCTGTACTTCTGGGCAAATTTTTTACAGCTGTATTTTTATCACTTTTATGATGAATTTTATTTAGACCTTTTTACCAAGCCTAGAAAATGCATTTTGGTATGAAATTATGGACAATTCTGAGTGCCTGATTCTAAGACCAATAAAACAAAATGAAAACAGGAACAGAGGTCAAGGTGAGGAGTATAATGTAAAAAAAAAATAAGCAAATAAAATTAATAAAATGTTTTAGTAAATAATTGAAAGAGCAGTGATGATATATTTGTTCAAATATTTTGAAGACTTCCATACACATAGGTGAGCTAGCCATGCGCTTAGTGTGGGTAATCAGATGACAGAAGAGGGGGAGCTGTAAAAAGGCATAGACTTTCCATGAATCAGGGATTACAGACAATGAACTTATTAAATTTCAAATGAGAGAATGCTCAGTCTCTTGAGTTTCTCTAGCGTAATTTGCAAAATCATCAGTGTCTGAAAGGAAATCCTTTCATTTGATGTGACCTTGCCTTTGAAGATCTCCGAGAGTTACCGGTAGAGTAAGATACATAAAATGAATCATTTGCATAACCCGTGGGTTCCTAACCATGTTAGTTTTGGTATTCCCCGTTCATATTAAATACAGTCTAATGAATTAGTGTTATGTTGTAGTTATAACATGGATTCTTTATAGCAATTCCTAGATTTGTCATTTACCTGCTCTCTCCCATCAGGTAAATTGCCTTATTTTTCAAAGCTACCGTTCCATCGTTTATACAATAAGTCCCCATTAACCTCTACCATTTCCTTATTCTATAAATCTCTTTATCAATTCAGTAGATAATCACACATTTTAATATACAGTTTTTATTCCAATGCTAAGCCCTTTTAAAAATTATTTACTGGGGCGCCTGGGTGGCACAGCAGTTAAGCGTCTGCCTTTGGCTCAGGGCGTGATCCCGGCGTTATGGGATCGAGCCCCACATCAGGCTCCTCCGCTATGAGCCTGCTTCTTCCTCTCCCACTCCCCATGCTTGTGTTCCCTCTCTCGCTGGCTGTCTCTATCTCTGTCAAATAAATAAATAAAATCTTTAAAAAAAATTAAAATTAAAATTAAAAATAAAAATTATTTACTAATTTTCAGTTCATGATTTTCTAATGGCTTAGTATAGTGAGGCAGTGTATTTGCAATCTCTTTCTTCTATAAAGCTTTTCCATACAACTCAATTATAAGGAAAGTTAAGACTACTTGGTAATATCTTTACATTGGAAAGAAAAAGTCAATTTCTGATTGTAGAGAAGAATGCCAAAGAACATACTCCTGGCACCTGTAGATTTTAATGCCTGCATTTTTTTTTTCCCTTTGTAGAGATAATGGGCTTTTCTGAAGGATTTTGTATTTGAATGACATTTTTAAGGTCCTCCTAATGCATTTTTTCATACTAGTGCTCTGAGAGCAATATTATAGGTCCCTGCTGGGCAATAGGCAAAATGGATACTTCTATTCCCCATCTGATGTAGGTGGTAGAGTGTAATTAGGCAGGTTGGAAATCTTCCTGGATGCTACTGAGCTTGCTGAGAGGTGGGTTTTCAATCATTTACAGCTTCCTGAAATTTCTTTTTCAGCCCACAGCTTGAATAACAATTATCAAAGAAGTCAAGTCATAAGTTCAACATATCCTTTTAAAAACTACTTTTGAGAAAATTCTGTGAAATATTTCAAAAATAAAAATGTCATTGTTCTTTTAAAAAACATTATTTATTAATGAATTATTATTTTTAAATGTGTTATAAGAATTTCTACTTGAAAGAAACCATCATTAGGTTTGTAAGATGATATAACAGTAGTTCACAATTTTACAGGAATTGTTTTGGAGGAAAGTGTTATTTATATACTGAAAGTGATTTTACTATGACTTTGTCACAGAAAATATTTTTTCTTGTAAATACTGTATCCTACATAGACTTCAACTGATACTTATTTCTTCTTATGAAGCAATCTGGTCCTATACCTGAAAAAATATAAAATCACGTAGCTATAAGGAAATATGGAGATGTCGGGGAATATTAACAGACTTAAAATTAAATTTTCTGGTATTTTCTGGTATTTGTAACTTCGATATTTTCAGAATAATATTAACTAAATTCAGGAAACAAGATGAAGTGAATTCATATAAATGCATGACAGCTATGCAGTCGTTTGGGTATAATTTAAAATAGTATGTATGAAAAATAAACTCAAATTACTATATAATAGACACAGCATATCTGTGAAAATATTTAAGCAAACATCTAAAAACAGCTTGCATAAAAATAATACATCTAATGTATTTCATTGTCAACTTTAAGCATGTGACAGAAACAGGTGTGTAAAAGAATGTTAGTTACAGAATAATTAATGAATAAAATTGAATACATTTTAATGAAAATCACCTTAGCTTAGTTACGGCAATGCCTTCATTGTGCTTAACTCAGAGGTTAACAGATAATAATTTAAATGATATATTAAACAAAGATTTTCAATAATAACTATTCTGCCATCTACTGAACAGTTGTGTTTATGATGGGAGTTGTGGGTGGGGCAAAAAAGTTTTAGATGTAAACCAGCCTTGGCTATAATGTTGCATTGTCATGATCTGCATCTTGGAGCAGCATCATTACTGTTGCTTTGTAATCCACAGAAAGATCCTATCTAGCTTTCTAAATCTCGTATTCTCAGATGCCAGATTATTTTTAGATGCATATTTAATAGGGCATCTACTTATAAGGAAAATGTATTTATACTCTATCAAATATGCAGAAGCAATATAATTCTAATATTTGTGGATTCTACCATTTTTTCCCCTGACCTAGACCACCCATCTTGCTCACCTCTTTTAATTCCCCGTACTAAATTTCATTGTCTGTTATTATCAGACATCATATACCTCATATGTACTCCTCAATCTTTTTTGACTTCATGAAGTGTTTCTGGCACACCACCACTCATGGTTTAATTAATCTCCACACCTATTCCACACGTGTTAGGACAGCTGAGCTTACCTGGAGGAAAAGCCTGTAATCATACTGAATGGTCTCTCTTTAAAGTTGTGTGTGTTCTTTGTGTTGGGTACCATTCATCCCACATTTCCCTGGCCCATTCTCTTGGCCAGTTTTATATAACCACCTTATGCATTTGCTCCATCCTCAAATTTGCAAATTTGCAAATTTCCTCTATCCCCAAAATTTTGCTGATGATCTGCTTTCTCTTTTACTAAGAAAATGCACAAAGAACATTTTTAAAAATGCCTACTACCACATCTACACTCATACATAACTGAACCTATGTGTTACCATGAGTGAAATGTTTGAGTTTTTCTGTGGATCCTAGTAGTACCCTTTCTAACATTTTGTGGATATCAGTCCAGTAACTCAGATCCCTATTCTCAGCAATATTTTTATTCAGTACCTTATTTATCATTCTTGTCAACACTCAAAAATATTATTTTTCTTTCATGTATATATTATATATAACATATACATTTTATATGTATATCTGTAACATACACATACCTACTACACATACACGTGTATATATGTGTGTGTATAGCAGATAGATAGATAGATAGATAGATAGATAGATAGATAGATAGATAGAAAGATAGATAAGCTCATGGCCTCTACATACCATCTGATTCTCCATCCTCTATATTCACAGCAAAATCCCTTGAAATGTTGTTTAACCTTGCTCTAATTTTCTTTCTCCAGTTATTTCCTGAATACCAACTTTGATCATATCACTGCATTGAAGCTCTCTGACAGGTTTACCAGTAACTTTCATCTTCTTAAACTTAATGGCAAATTATCAGTCCTCATTTCTTTTTTCCTGCCTTCTCCTCATTTTCATTCTGCCAATGAAATTATCTCTTTTGCTTAAAGCATGTTCTTTGGCTTGCAGTATGCTCCTGGCTTTTCTTTTGCCACACTTCTCACTCCTTGCAGTACCCTTTGATCAGTCTTTGCCTTCTAATTGACCTCTAAGTGATGGAAGGCCCCAGTTTGGGGCCCATTCTTGAGTTCCTTTCTCTATGCTTAGTCCCTTGATTTATTCGTCTAGTCTCATGGCTTTCATTATCACTTGGATCCATTAAACTCTAAATCTCAACCAATGGACCCCTTCACTGAACTTTAGTCTTCTATATCCAAAGGTATATCAGACAACTTCATTCGGATATTAAATAAATAGCTTTAAGTGAAAATATCTGGTACAATTCTGTACATTATCTTCATATTTGCTTCTTTCTCAGTCATCCCACCTCATTAAATAGTGACTCTTTCCTTGCAGTTATATAGACTGATTCTTGGCGTTACCTTTGATTCTTGTTTGTTACTACACACATATTATTTTTTTTCTTCAAATCCTGTTAGCCCAATTTTAAGTATATTCAAATTTGATCATTTCTTAACACCTACCTGTTACTGCTCTAGTCCAAGCCATCATAATTACTTGCCTAGATTATTGCAATAACTTTTTAAGAGGTCTCGATGCATCCACAATGCCTCCCATTAGTCTCATTAAAATAGCTAGATTGCTCCACTTGAAACAGGCCAGATAATATCACTCTTTTGTTCCAAAGCTTCCAGTAATTTCTCACATCATTTGGAATTTCATTCTGTTACCTCCACAGTTGTATATGGTAGGCTACTCTTCCAATTTCTGTTATCTCCTTTTTCCCCTTATGTCCTACTATGAAAATCAATTAGTCCCAACCAAGTAAGATTTCATATTCCTCCATCGATCCTTGGATTTTGCAAGTTTTTCAATGGTGTGTCTACTTTATCCATCTGGAACATTAACTGCAAATAGCAAGTCATAAGTGTAGTCACAATGTCACAACTGTCACAAATCTTTGATGTGCTGACTGCAGTTTCCAGTTACTTTTGAGTCTTCTGAGAGAGTCCTTGACTGCCAAACTTAAGTCTATATAATAGATGATTGATTTTTAACAGGTATTAACTTTGAATATATTTAGGTTAATTAATGAGTTCTTCAGGTAAACAAAGGATAAATTGCAGACCACTGTTCTTTCAATTACAAAATTCAAAGCCAGTTAAGAACTTAATCTATGTCTGAAACATGAGAGTTCATTTACTCTATGGACATTTGCATTCAACTCTGAAGTTCACTATATCTATCAGGGTCATAGGAGCTGTGATGATAGAGGGACAAAATTTTAATAATACAGACATGTAATGCTAAAGTTTATAGTAGCATATCTATCGATCAATAATTTGAATGAATTGATATAATCCTTTGATTGCTTAGTGAATTAATAATTTGTTTATCCATTAATTAAAATATACTTTGGAGTCAAATGATACAAAAGGTGATACTTAAGGGATCCCGTACATAGTATGTATAGAAATAGGAGGCTACTAAGCCATTAAATTGCACACTTTCCCTGCGTGTGTACTATAAAGGAGATGTTGGAGGTTTATTGAGGCCTTATCCATCTCTTCGTATATTACAAGAACATGTCTGGCTGGCTGTTTTGATCAGTACCTTGAGATAGCACTTTACATATTTATTCACTAATAGTATGCTTTTTTAGTACGTTCTCATAAAATTACAACACTCTGCCCTGTAGTATAATTATTTGACCTCTTCTTATGCCTGCATATTCCAACACACAATTAGAGGCTTGATGAAAGCTGTTTCTCATCAATTTTATGTCTTGTAGCAAAGGTAATATAATTTCTCAGACCATATCTGCTTCCTGGGTCTTTAGCTCCACCAGATTTCCCTTGAATGACAGTAATCTTAATTTTTTCATTATCTAATCATTGACATACAGAACTGTAAAGATTCATCACAGACCTGTCTGATCCATAATTTTAGGATTGTTTTAGAAAAAGTAATAAAATATAGAAATATAGGATGCTTTATCTTACCTTAATGTTTTTGACAAATTCCACACCGTACCCTCTCTTTTCCATGGTTTAGGGTTGTAGTATTGATTCATTTATCCCATCAAATGTTTTTAATTCTCTTCCTCCTTTGCAATATTGTCTTATTAACTTCTATTAAATCCTTCCTGAAGAGTTCTTTCTCCTTAATTGAAGACTTCTAACAATAATAAAACGTTTGGTTTGTGTATGCAGTCTTTCTTTTAACTTCCCTATTCCTTATGGAGGATTACTTTATTTAAAACAAGCAAAATCCAAACCAAACACAAAAGCAGCTCAATGAAGTTTATATATTTGTTATACACAGTTCTAATTTCTAGCTATTTCTTGGAGGTAGGTTGTTTCTGTGTCTGTGTAATGATTTGATGAAATTGTGGTTTTTGGTATTTTGGTGTATGGTGAGTAGTTTCTGGTTTTTACATTCATGCCTTTCCAATAAATATACATTGCTTTCATTTAAGATGATTATGTTAATTATATATGAGTCAGATAGCAACACAGCTACCCACTGCGTGGTTCTGAGACATGAAATAAAGTATTTAATCACTCAGCATAGCTCTGTGTTCAAAAAAGGGCATATATCTGCTATAATACTAGTGGCACGTATAGTAATTATATGCATTAGTTATATAAAATTTCTTATATAACCAATGATGTAGACATTGGAATATATACTTGGCATGATGTGATTTTTAAAAAAGAAGGAAAAACATACACATACATTACCAGGTATTTTTTTCTTCCCTTGTTTTTTAAGTTTTTATTTAAATCCCAGTTAGTTAATACATAGGGTAATCTCAGTTTCAGGTATAGAATTTAGTGATTCATCACTTACAGATAACACCCACTGCTCATCACAGTGAGTGCCCTCCTTAATACCTATCACCCATTTATCCCACCCCTCACCTACCCCTCCTCCAGCAATCCTCAGTTTGTTCTCTATAGTTAAGAGTCTCTCTCTCTCTTTTTTTTATCCCTATGTTCAACTGTCCAAATTTTTTCCTGTGGTTGACTTCAAGATTCATAGTGTTGTGGTTGCAAGATATGCATGGTATAATCTCAACATTTTTGTATTTGTTGAGGCCTGATTTGTGACCCAATATGTGATCTTTTCTGTAGAGTGTACCATGTGCACTTGAAAAGAATGCTGCTTTAGGAGGACATGTTCTGAATATATCTGTTAAGTCTGTCTGGTCCAGTGTGTCATTCAAAGCCATGGTTTTCTTATTGATATTCTGCCTATATGATCTGTACATGGCTCAAAGTGGGGTGTTAAAGCCCCCTACTATTTTTGTATTATTATCAATGAGTTCCATTATGTTTGTTATTAATTGTTTTATATATTTGGGTGCTCTCAAGTTAGGGGCATAAACATTTACAATTGTTAGATCTTCTTGTTAGTTAGACCCCTTTATTATGATAGTGCCCTTCTTTATCTCTTGTTACAGTCTTTGGTTTAATATCTAGTTTGTATGATATAAGTAAGGCTACTCCGGCTTTCTCTTGATATCCATTAGCATGATAAATGTTCTCCATCCCTCACGTTCAATATGCGGGTATCTTTAGGTCTAAAATGAGTCTCTTGTAGGCAACATATAGATGGATCTTGTTTATTTGTTTGTTTTAATTCATTCTGACATGCTGTGTCTTTTGATTGGAGCATTTAGTCCATTTATATTCAGAGTGATTATTAATAAATATAAACAGTGCCATTGTATTACTTGTTAAATCATTGTTTCTGAAGATTTTCTCTGTTCCTTTCAAGTCCTTGTTGCTTCTGGTCTTTCTTTCACACTCAAAGAGTCCCCTTTAATATTTCTTACAGCGCTGGTTTTGTGGTCATGAACTCCTTTAGTTTTTGTCTAGGAAACTTTTTATCTCTCCTTCTATTCTGAATGACAGCCTTGCTGGATAAAGTATTCTTGTCTGCATATTTCTCCCATTCAGCATGGTCAGTATATCATGCCACTCTCTTCTGGCCCTCCAAGTTTCTGTAGAGAGGTCTGCTGCCACCCTTATTTGTCTTGCCTTAAGTTAGGGACTTCTTTTCTCTTGCTGCTTTAGGATTTTTTCTTTTTCTCTATATTTTGCAAATTTAACTATAATATGTCTTGGTGTTGGCCTGCTTTTGTCAGTTTTGCTGGAAGTTCTCTTTGCCTCCTGGATTTGGATGTCTGTTTCCTTCCTCAGATTAGGGAAGTTTTCAGCTATAATTTACTCATATAAACCTTCTGCTCCCTTTTCCCTTTCTCATTCCTCTGGGATTCCTATGATACAAATTTTATTACACATTATGGAGTTGCTGAGTTCCCTAAGTCTACATTCATGTTCCAATATTTTTCTTTCCCTCTTTTTAGCTTTGCTATTTTCCATAATTTTATCTTCTATATCACATATTCATTCTTCTACATCTTCCATGCTTGTGGTCATTACATCCACTTGGTTTTACAACTTAGTTCTAGCATTTTTTATTTCTGCCTTACTAGTTTTTAGATCTTTTATCTCTGTGGTAAGGGACTCCCTGTTGTCCTCTATGCTTTTCTCAAGCCCAGCTAGTATTCTTTGATTGTTGTTTTAAATTCTGGATCAGGCATATTACTTATATCTGTTTCAATTAGATCCTTGGCCTGTGACCTTTTCTTGTTCTTTCTTCTGGGGTGAATTCCTCTGTCTTGGCATTTTGTCTAGGTCTCTGTCTTCTGCTGTGTGTTAGGAAAGGCTTTTATGTTTCCTGCTCCTGAGAGTAATGGCTTTATTAAGAAGAGGTCATAAACTGTCCAGGGCCTGGCACTTCAGTAAGTGTCTCGGGTGTGTCCTGTGTGCACTCTGCTGCTGTGTTTTAGCTGCTCTTTCCCTCAGGTCAGTCCTCTGCACAGTTTCTCCTGGCCTGCAGTGGGAAGTATTTGGACTTTGGCCAGAGTGTGGTGAGTTTTAACTAGGTGTGCTCTGATCTGCTTGTTATTAAAGAGAATTGATGCTATTTCCACTAGAGCTAAAGCTTTGCAGAGTTCTGTGTTCAGTAGACATGGTGCGTGTGGGGAGGGAGGAGTGTTGTGCTGCTTTTCTGGGGGATGGGCCCACTGTGCTGGTTCTCAAGCACACTTGTCCAAGAAAAACAGCACCTGCAGATCCCAGGGAGCAGTACTTGGTGTAAGCAGTTGAGGCAGCCAGTGTTGGTACTTTGCTGGTTACTGAAGGGTGGGGGAGAGAAATGGTGTCACTGGCTCTTTTGTCCCTGGAAAGGCAATACCACCTCTCCCAGATGTGCTCCAAGAGTGGGGAACCATCTCTCCCAGTATGTCCCAGGACATCCACAGATCAAGCCATCTGCCCTGGGCTGTCTGCCCTCCTCCAAAGGAGCACTGCAGCGCCCTTAGGGCTCCACACCAGCCATGCTGCATACCTCTAAAACTCCAGTCTTTGAGCCTGGCTGATGGTAAAAACTCACAAAAATCAGATTCTCTCATTTTCCCAGTCAGTGGCTTTGGGGAAGTGTTTTCCTTGTGCAACCCCCTGTGTGCTCCTCTCTCTCTGTCACTCCTCTCTCTGTGTTCAGGGCTCCCTCCCTTCCACAGCACCCTCAACCCATTTCTTCAAACCATGTCCCTGCACCTCCACAATGTGGCCTCTTCTCTGCGTCTAGTTGTGCAATTTGTTCTCTCAGCCCTCAGATCAGTTTCATGGGTATACAGAATGATTTGATATTTACCTAGCTGTGTTCAAAGGACAAGGCAAGCCTAAGGTCCTCCTACTACTCTGCCATTTTAGCTCCTCTCGGCCAAGGAGGTATCAGTCTGATAAAAATGATGTTGTTGAAAGTGATGTGTTGTGTACTCTAAGAATTCTCATATCTATGACAAAAAGTGGTCACTACAGGGTAAATGCGTTGCATTTTTTGATGTTAACTGTGGAATTAGTGGCAACATAAAATACTTGTTAGGATGCCTGGGTGGCTCATCAGTTAAGGTCCAACTATTTTTTTTCCGCTCAGGTCATGATCTCAGGGTCCTTAGATGGAGGCCCATGTTGGGCTCCCCACTTAGTGGGGAGTCTGCTTGTCTCCCTCTCCCTCTGCCCTTCCCCCTGATCTCTCTCACTCTCTCAAATAAATAAATCTTTAAAAAAATAAAATACTTGTTAGAGCTTCTCTTTTATAATGGATAAAGAGGGGCTTGATTTACACTCTGGCTTTAAACAACAACAACAACAACAAACACAATTTATGACATTATGGGCAGCACATTGATCCCTGAGAGAAGAGAAACAAATGATGTGAGTCCTGTGATTGCTCAAGCATAATAACTGGAGAGAATTTCCAGGCTACAGCAAAGAGATTAACAGTCTGGTTGTTTCTGTTAGTTGTGGAGACAGTGTTCTAAGTTTAAGTGATCCATGGTGCTAGAATTCATAGTATGTAATATTAGAGAGGAGAGAGCTCTGTGGAGAAGAGAGAAAGTCACACAGAGAGAAGTCCAAAGATCTTCAGCATTTTCCCCTAGTTTCTTCAGCTGAATACCAGTAAGTGTATGTGTGGGAGGAGACTTTCAAAGAAAGAACCACTGGAATACTGAACAATGTTCCTTAGGTAGTGTGGCCAGATTAGTCCTGAACTAAAGATTGTTCCCAACTTCCTTAACAAAATTTAAAATTCTAAAAAGAATAAAATTGTTTTCAAGGAATTTAACAGTGTCTCAGAGAAGAGACCAAACATATTAAAAAAGAAAAATACTGCGCTCAAAATGTCTGGCATCCAATCAAAAATTATGAGATAGGCAAGGTGCACAAAAATATAACCTATAGTTAGGAAAAACAAATCAATCAATAGAAACAGATCCATTCATGACATAGAAGATAGTTGTGTATCTTAGTAGATAAGAACATTCACATATGTATTTTTTACATATACTGTATATCCTGTATAAAAGAAAGCTTGAGCATAATAAGGAGAGACATGAAAGATATAAACAGATTAAATAAAAATTCTAGAGATCAAAAAATGTCTGAAGTAAGAAAAATGGGATTAACAGCAGATTAGATATTATAGAAGAAAAGATTAGTGAAATCAAGGAATAATATAACTTATTCAAATAGATACAGGCAGAAAACGGACTAATATATTCTTTGAGTAGTCCTATTTTTGTTTTAGTTTTTAGTTTTTTTTTGCTTTAAGTATTGACCAAAGAAGACTTAGGGCCCTATTAGTCCCATAGATAGAGCAAAGAAAACATGTTCCCAAATTATTTTTAGTTTCTTCATACTAAAGTGGAAAAAAATTCCATTATAGAATATCTTGCACTAATTTATATAAAGATATGCCAATGGAAAAGCGAAATGACTATAGTTAGTGCTTGTTGAAGATATAGTATATGTCAGGTATTTTTAAGCACTTCATATTATTGTACTATTTCCTAGTGTTGTGCTTCTTGCATTTAAAACTTCTTTTATTTGTTTACAATTTGAACTGGATTACCATACTTCTTAAACTGGTTACCTCACTGATTATAACATTTCTCGTGTACCTAGAACTGAGCTTGCATAATCTTATATGATTCTAACCAGATGTGGAAAGAAGCAACAAAGGCTAAATACTGTGTATTAGACAACTTGTACTGTGATAACTCTGGGAAAATAAATCACATTGAAATCTCAGTTCCTTTCAATTAAAGAACTTTATGGATTTTTAAGTAGGTTGAAGCAGCATGCTGTAGACCTGACTTTGGGTTCAGATCTTCTCTACGCTGTTGTAACAGTTCAGAAAATTGTCTAAAGGAACAGATCCATCTTGACAATGCTGTTTAAAATTTTCTGTGGTAAGATGTATGATGTAATTAAAAACAAAGGCCAAAGATTAGAGAATAGTATAATGAAATCTCATGTCTGTTGCTCACCTTTAATAGTTATTAATATTATGCCATTCCAATTCTAATATTTTTAATATTGTGGTTCATCTGTTTCCAGTGGGCTATCCTTGTGCTAAACAGCAAAACATTTTAAATTTTGGATTATAAAAACATGGAACCAGATGACCCACAGATTCTTCAAAGCCTTATAATCATGGAATCTGTGCTTATTAGTGATTACTCACATTACTGCCAGAGCAGTATGATTTGACAACATGATATCAATGTTTACAAGTTAAGTTCAGTTATGTGACAGAAGTCATTGCAGTACAACTGAGAATCTTGTAATAAATGTTGACTAGGAAGGGTTAGAGTATAACATGCCTCATTTTTTCATATCTCTTTTCTGTCTTCTCATGCTTGTGTGACATGAAACTAAATTTTACCTCAATATGGGATATAATTTTTAGATCTGAGTATCTTCTTGGCTTCTTTATTTCTTATTGATTTTTTAATAAGCAGTTGTTCTTACATTTCTTATTTTCCATTATGAAGGATACACAGAAAAAAATGAGAATCCAGAAATGATAGTGACCATCCTATTTTTCTTGGTTTCTTAACCTTGGTGAAAACACTGGAATTTTACATAGATTGGTATTTTGAATCAGTGATATTTTCAAAGTCCTGACTTTCTATTCTCACCCCATATTTATGACTTAAATTCATGTGTTCTGAATTTTCTGAACAACCCTGATATTGAATATTTTGTTTTGTTATCTTTTAGATTAAAATTCCACACACAACTACACAACAAGAAAATAGGTGTCTTGTCAGGCAAAGTAGCCAACAGTTATGCCAGAATTATGGTCAAGTACATTCCCCTTATTCAAATTTACTTTTTTTGGAGCTCCAATCACAATGAATGACCATAATAAGTAATAATAATATCACAGACATGGGGTCAGGTTACTTTATATATCTTTGACTAGTATAAATTTGAGGGAGGTGATGCATAATCATTGGAATCTTAAAATTTTAAAACCATTGAATGGTATCATAGAGTTCATATCAATGTAACACTTACAGAGTGACCCCTGACACCAAAGTCATGGCCTTTGAACAGGGAAGGTCATCCCAATGAAGAGCAAAGTCAAGGATACATGCAAGCCATCCACAAATGTAATGGCAATTACAGACAAATTCAATATCTAGAGTTTTATTAGTAGCATTATGGATGTAATAAAATATAAATCCCATTATTCAGTAATTTAACTATGTGTGAAATGTTTTATCATTTATCAGTAGGAATTTTGCTCTCCTATAGTAGTTTTTTCATCCTAATTTAAATTTTGTTCTTTACTGAATATACTACATATTTTTCATTGGCAAAATATTATAAATAATTGAGATGTAGTTCATGAGATTATGAGAAAAGTCTAGCAGTAGTGATGAGCTGGTAAGTAAAAAGATGATAGGAGAGTTACTATTTCTTTGTGAGATAGAATGCCTTTAGCTATCACAATGAAATGGATCCTGTATAGACTTATATATTTATCTCATAAATCTGGATATCAGATGTTTTATGCCAATTTATTTATCAGGTACTAACAAGTCCTAAGCTCCACAAATATTCACTTGTTTAATCTGCAGAGCAATACTATGAATGTTGCATTCTTATACCCATTATACAGAGAGAGAAACTGAAGTACATCTAAGTTAAGCAATTAACTCCAGGTCACAAAGGTTGTAGGTGACACAGTCAGGATATAAACTTTCCAGTCTGGTTCTGCAGTCTTAGCTGCTATGTTATGCTAAAGTTGGCAGCATACCCAGGCATTAATATAAAATAAGCAGATCACATTCTGAAAACCATCAGTTTGACAATTCTTAGTTTGAACCCCCCTTATATAATTTTTTAAAATTAAAATCTCTGATAAGTTTATTATACTTTCACTTTATATCAACATTCCATTTATTAACATTTCAATTTTAAATATCAGTTTTAAAGTAGTGAATATATAATATGGGACAAAATGTATGCCAGTTATTAAAATATGGGTACATATCCTAAAATATGAGTATAAGCATACATATATGTAATTTATAGACATACGATAGTTCAGTAATGATAGAGAATATTTCCCATTTGGGGCTTTGTGACAGAAACCTAGAAATACTCTTTTCCTCTTTTCTTTCATCACCACTTCTCATTCAATCATTTACTAAATACTGTTGATTCCTCTTCAAAACATTTCTAAAATGCATTCACTTCTCTCCATCTCCACTACCACTATCTTTCCCCAGCACTTTATCAGTGCAGTATGCTTCCCATGGGCCTCCCATCCTCCTCTTGACTTGTCTCCACCCCACAGCATGAATGAGCTTTTCAAAGAGCATATGCATTTGCCTTGTAGGCCTACCGTGTTTCATATCCTTTTCCAGTTGCTTCTAGAACACCTAAATTCCTTACTTGTCTTTCATTTTTAACAGTTTTATTTATAAATAATTCATATAGGATGCAATTCACTCATGAAAATGTACAATTAAATGCATTTTAGTATATTTCCAGAGTTGTGCAATCATCCACAAAATCAATTTTGGAGTATTTTCATCATCTCATAAAGAAATTCCTCCCTTCTTGGCCATCACTCCCAATCTCCTCACACCACTTGTGAGCCCTAGGCAACCACTGATACACTTCTGTATCCCTAGATTTGTCTACTCTGGAAACTTCATATAAATGGAAGCAGTCAATCTGTATTCTTTGTTACTAGCTTTTTTCTCTTAAGCTAATGTTTTCAAGGTTCATCCGTATTGTAGCCTGTATAAGTACTTAATTTCTTTTTATTACCATATAATATTCCATTGTATGAATATATCACTTTCTATTTATGCATGCACTAGTAGATGGACATTGTGATGCTTTAACTTTTTGGTTTTATTAATAATGCTATTATGGATATTCACGTATTAGGTTTTGTGTGGACATACATCTTTAATTCTCTTGCGAGTGTAATTGCTGAGTCATATAATAACTCTGTGTCTAACATTCTGCATAACTGTCACACTTTTTATCCAAAGCACCTGCTCCATTTTTCATTCTCACCCACCAGCAGTGCATGAAAGTGCCAATTTGCCCACAGCTTCACCAACACTATTATCTGTCTTTTTGATTACAGTCTAGAGGGTGTGAAATGGTATTGTGGTTTTGATTGACACTTTCATGGTAGCTAATGGTGCTGAGCATCTTTTCATGTTCTTACTGGTCTTCCCTTGATTTTTGAGGCTCGTTACAGCAACCTTGTCCCTCTCCAGCCACTTCATCTCTTACCCCTCCACTTTATATTGAATATTCCAGTTCTGCTGAGCTTTTTTCATCTTTTTGAATATGCCATTGTCCCTTCTGGTTTAGGCCTATGTAGTTCCCATTTCCTTCCTTCTTTTCTTTCCTTTTTGCTTGAGCAGAGCCAACTTCATGAATGTAACACATGCAGTTACATAGAGCCTGATACTCAGAAGGGCCCTGTGTTTACTTCAATCTATTACTGTGGTTGCCTTGAAATTCACAATATGTTTTGGACAAGAGACCTTACATTTCATTTTGGAGTAGGTCCTGCAAATTATGTAGCTGGTCTGGTGCCTGGCTCATCATTATTACTTACCCTTCAGGTCTCAGTTTAGACAGAGTTACCTACAAGACATTGTCCCCCACCTCGGTAGACTGTCTTACGTGTGCTTCCCAAACTTCATCTATACCAGCGTATATTATGATTTGTCATCTCTTTCCTCTAAGCCCTTGACCTATGAGACTAAAGGCTTTGCCTTTCTGATCCATTTTTCTGTCCTCAGAAACCAACATAATGTGTATCACATAGCTTTGGTTAATGTAGTTCAACCGCACAGTTAACGGCTGAGGTGATGGGCCACAGAGGGAAAGTAATTCTGAATGTGAACTCCAGGGCCAGACAGCCTTGACATCTGGTGCTTTTGTTTGTAAGCTGTGTGGAAGCTGGGTGTTTAATATTTCTGTTCCTCAATTTCCTCATTTTTAAAGTGGGGATAATATTAGTCCAAATCTTATAGTAGTATTACTAGGATTATTTAGGATTAAGTGAACTGATAAATGTATAACATTTAAAACAGTGTCTAATTACCATTGTTACCTGCTCTCAGTGTTATATTCAATTCCTATTTGTTGAATAAATTATCGACACTATATACAAAGAGAAGGGGGCACTAGAACGTAGGGAAAAATTATGTAAGTTAAGAACTTACATTGTACATATTACTCTTCCTTACATGATTTTGCAATGCTAGGAAGAAGGGTAATTGTAAAATTCAGCTTAGGAAAATCAAATAGCAAGAAAATTAAGAAGCTGGGAGCAAGCTCAGAGGAAAGGGAAATTAATGCTAAGAGTAAGTACAGGTTCTTATAAGGAAGGAAGAGACTCTTTCTGTTTAAAATTCTTCACAGAAATTATTCAACTTAACACAATGTTAACACATTTTTGAGAGGTTAGTTTGGGTAAATTAATGCCAGTAACCTTTGGAAAGTATTTCCTTGTTTATGTAATTAGCAGTTATGCTTTGACATTACTTCTAAGTATTTGAAGTTGCATTTAATTTACAGTCGATAAAGATATAATGTCATTAGGAAAAGGCAAACAGAATGTATAATAAGGGGATGCACATTTTCTGGATGTCTGTATTTGTCTGGGGTTCGGCATGCTGTCTCTGTTTACCTGTCCAACGTCAGGAGATCCCATGTGCCCTTCCTCTCCTCTCTGTGCCTGCTGGCTTCTTTCAGTTCCTTCTTATGCCTTCTGGGGGCCCAGACTTGGAATTCTCTCTACAAAACTGTTCCTCATTCACTATTTTCAGTTCATAATCCACACTTCAATTTATCAGGGAACATTCCTCTAACTCTACTCCACTCCTCCATTGACTCACTCCCAAGATGAAACTTTGCTATTCCTACATGGTACTTTTCAATTTATTTGTATTATTTTTTAAAATTAATATCTGCTAAACTTTAATTAACCAAAGGGTAAAAATTGTTCAGTTTTGCTCAACATGTATCCCCAGTGCCTGAGTGCTTCTTGTAGAATAATTGCACAAGAAAACAATTGCTGAGTAACTAAGTGACATGATTCACCAATCTCCCAAAAGGCCAAAGAGGTCAATGACATCAGTATGAAAAAGAAAGATGAGGAATACTGTCACCTCAAATTTGTTATGTACTACAATTGGGTTCTAAAGTTGGCAATAAATGTCTTGTCGGGTAAGGTCACAAAACAACCTATAAGCGTGATACATTGTATAATTTCAAACGTCCAACAATTAAAATTGACAACAAAATATTTGTGTTGGAGCTAAACTCCAGGAGATAATTATATAGATATTTCATCAAGTGATTCTTGAAAGGACAGTAAACTGTATAAACAACCATTTTTTCAGTAAACTCTATAAATAACCATTTTATAAAAATGTTGAAATACTATTCAAATAAGCAGTTCTTAAACTGACCTTCTGGAAAGGCAAAGAATATAACATTAAATCAAATTTCAAAGAGTGCCTTTCTACAAGGATTGGAATAATAATGTATAGTCAGGCACTTTTCTTTCTAATCAACTTACTTAATGCAGTGATAGAACCTGAAAATACTAGATGGACAGCTAATATGCCCATTAACCTGTCTCAATCAAATATCAGATGTCTTAAATGAATCTTTGGTAGGTGGTGAATCAAAGCCAAGATATAAATTAATTTTCTTTCAGAGATGTGTAATGCCTTTTTGTAGCACAAAGAGAAAGATGTCCTTTGAAATGTCAGATATGAGAAGGAATGACTTTGGTCTTCTAGTGTATGTATTTGAGACAAATGAATATTGTAATTATTATAGAGCCAATGTCAAGTCTGAAAATGACTTATGATCTCCCAGGGAATCACACACCTTCCCAAAGAAATTCTGTTCTTCCAGAATTTCTGTTAATAATTCCAGATACATTGAAAATAACTTCTCAATTCTAACATCTTTACTAATACCATACTAATTTTACAGACACCAGTAGATTTTCCTAAGTCAAATACCATATCATTTACAACAGGTAGCAACGTGAGGACCTATTTGTTTTCAAAGCAGGTATATTTGCCTTTCAATTCTGTGAAAGAATAATTTTTTTCTTAATAGAAAAATGAAGAATTTGTTTTGTATCATTAATAAGGTATTTTATCCCATTAATAAAGATACTAAATGCAAGTTTATAACTCATAGAAAATAATAGCTGGAAGAATACATTTCCTTTACTCAACTACATCTAAATTTCACTATAACTTAATTTGCTTTAAAGGTATTAGAATATAATGGTTCTGTCCTTGGTACTAGTCCAGGTGACTTTAACATAAAGTACCATAAAAATAAAAATGTTCTCACATTTGTTCAAGTATAATATTACCCTACAGGATGAATTCTGAAGTTCCAATAAGATTAGAAAAAGTAGTGTGTCCTAAGCAAAGCAGAGTTCAAAGTGGTGCATTTAATAATGATATACAATAGTCAATTTTTTTGAATATAAATTGATATTTTCCCAAGAAATTAAAGGAATAATGAGAGAATCCTGCCATGTAAATATAGAAGAGGTAAAGGGGGAAAGGTTGAGACAGGGCTGTGGAGGGTGCTTATGGAAATGACAGTAATTCAGATTAATTGGAAGCCAAATTAACGGTATCCAAATTGTAAAGTGTGCTTAGACAGAAAAAAGATGTCTTAGACAGAAAGAGGATGTCACATGGAAGTCCTTAAATGTCAGGCTGAGTCATTGGGAGTTTATTCGGACGTCAATACAATGTTATTCATGATTATAGAGCACAAGGGATACGAAACCTTCATGAAGTTGTTATGAGAATTAGAAGTTTGCTTTCTAAAAAATCATTCTTAGCTACACAAAAAATAATTTCTGCATCTGCAATGAGACTTTGCTAGAGAAACGTAGGAAATAACATAATGCTGATGGCTTTTGCAGAGTCAGGGAATCTTTTCCGGTCACATTCACTTTGAGTGTGATTGTTCTCTCTGAAATCCAGAGATGCCCATCGGTGTTCTTCCAAATCAGCGGCACGACTAAGACTACAAATAGGTGAAGCAGAGAGCAGATAAGTCCATGGAAACACAGCTGCTAACCATCGAAAGTGATAATGTTGAACAAGACGATAAACTGACATTTATCATCATTAAAATTAAAAATAAAAAGGTTCAGAAATTGATTCAAGACTGAAGACATGGTCTAGCGTGGGGCATGAGAAACAATTCATACCATTCATGGAAGGGAAAATCGCAGGAGTAGAGCAGATTATGCTGGGTGAGGGAGTGATATGTTCAGATCTGCACATGGTGGTTTGAGAAACATCTCAAATGTGCATGCCCTGAAAGAGGCATATCTGGTTCCATAGCTCTCCAGAATCCAGCCTGGAGAAAGTGACTAGAGATCGCAACTGCTAATATGGGAGGGAATGAGAGTGTCTAAACACAGTGCATTGGTTACGTCCAGGACAGAAACCAGGGCCCCCAGGGAGAGAGGAAGCTGCAACCCAGACTAAAATGTAGTCAGAAAAGTGACACTGGGAGAAAACACAGGAGAGTGTGGGTTTCCTGGAAGCCTAGGAAAGTCTGCACTTAACGAAGGAGGGGTAGCTCAAGTAGGGTCCAATGATAGAGGTGCATCAAGATAAGGAACTAATACCCCTTTAGTTATCAAAAAGTAGTTACTTTGTATAACACATTGGCCATTCTGCTTTTGAGTTTACTCATTCTAATTTTAACTTATGTGAGTTTCTGCATTTTTTTCTTTCCTCTCAAGTAAGTAGTTGGGTTGGCAGCCAAACATCTTAAATATTGGCAGAAGAGAATGCCTTCTGCTTGAAAGCCTCACCTTTGCTATTTTTTAGCAATACTTGAGAGTTGGGGAACATATTTTTGGCCTGATCTGGGTTGCATAATGCATTCCCAGCATGTTTTCGTTTCTTTGTTTTTGAAGAACATTTTTACAATAATGATAGTCAATGAATTATGAGTGATTGATATGGTTGTATAGTAATTGCATGCCTGTATAAAACTCAAAAGCAAAAAAGTGATCATATTGTGCCCAATCAACTTCATGTTTGAAAAAGAGCTTTAAAGTAGTCTGTCGATATTAATAAAAGAAAATAAACAAGTTTTAATAATACAAAATACAGGTATTGAAATTTATTTGAATTTCAGTTATATAGAAAATCAAACAACCATTATATTATTACATAATAACTTAAATATTTCAAAATAAATGTGTGGCAGGCAGTTGTTATTGTGGCACAAAAACCTCAAATATTGAACATAATTCAATAATAGTAAAGTACATGTTGCAAATGAATTATAAAATGCCAAATCTCACTACATTTCCAGATTGCACAAAGTAAAATTCAGTAAATAAACTGTCTCTTTAAAAATGTGTGCTATAAAGGTATTTAAGTGATTTAAGAAAACAATTGTAGGTTTACCAATTAGGTTGCACACAAGAATTCTTATTTGAAGTGTAATCTATAGTCTATTGGATTACAAGCAATTCCTTGATTTGCATCAATATTCATGGAGTATGTGATTAATCTTTTCCATGTTGTTTCCATTGACTTTCTAAGAATGACTTATATAGTGCTGTTTTTAATAATTTATCTGTTAATGGGTAATGTACTAAATAGGCTTATAAGCAGTGCTGTTTCATTCATTCAAAAATAACTATAAATTCTTCTTAAAGCCTTTAATTTTCATACATCTTGATACATTGTCTTTACATGGTGAAATAGGAAACTAAAGTGAAGGAGGAATACCATTTTCTGGTGGGTTTCAGCCAGAATTGAATAGGCATTGTTGTTCTGTTGTGTTTGCAAGGAACATAATTGGAAGCCCACAAAGCGCTTCCTGGAAGAACATGCAAGGTTTTTGAAAAGCACAGAGTGCACTAAATAAAAGAGGTTGATAAAACATGTGTTGAAGTTTTTACTACATGTTAGTGTCCCTGTGAGCAAGTGGGCAGGTAAAATGGAAAAGCCAAAAACAGTAAGTCATAAATACAGAAACATTGCTTTCAAAAAAAACGTAATGCAGGTAAGACTATTTTCATTTATTATATATGTGATAAACACCCTATGTTTGGTCATCATTTCGTACAAAACAAGCGTAAAATCTTTCTTTTTCCTGAATCGATGTAAACAGAGCCCAGACGGCCGTATCGAAGTCAAAGGGCAGTATGGAAGCTCGTCACTGCGTATTAAAGATGTGAAGTTGTCAGATTCAGGGAGATATGACTGTGAAGCTGCAAGTAGGATTGGAGGGCACCAAAAGAGCATGTACCTTGATATTGAATGTAAGTTATTTTCCTTTTGTATGTTTATTAAAACAACTTTTTTCTGCTTTGAAAAATATGAATTTTGATAGGATCCTCAAAATACCTCTGTAGTTCAAGATTCGGTGTTTGACGCATAGCCCTAGAACGAAGGCAGCCATTCAAAGTCAGTTATTAGAGACATCTAGTGGATGTTATAGGACATTGCACAGTGCTATATATTTAGTGGTTTTGATACTGCTTTTCTGAAAATTGTGATTTTCTCTTTTGTAGTGTTTAACCCGAACGCAATATAAATTGAATTGCATTAGTTATCAGTAATTGGTTAGTATCTCCTTAGAGTTTTATCTATTTATTTATAATATTAATGGTCCTCTGTTTCACCTGTGTAGTTATTTTGTTGAATTATTTTACATCCTCATAAGATATGAAATAGTGTTTTTAAAATGATTGAATATATCAACATTCATATTTTATCAGAATAACGCTTGTTGTCTGTAAGTGAGAATTATGACAAAGAGATGTGAGATTTGGGGAATATGAGGGTAATGTAAATGCACGATCCATCTTACATCACTGAATGGGATTTTAGAATAATTTCACATATATGTTCATAAAAAGAAAGAAATTTAATATTATTTTCAATAAATATTCAGGAATCATCAATGTTGGAGATTCTCTGATGTTCAAGCGGGCATAACTATCATAGTGGGAGTGTGTAAGATGCTCTTAATGACACAACATTTCTATTGGAGAATTTCTAGCACATTAACATTGATAGAATGTAATGATAACTGTGAATAAGATGTATCTCTTACTGATAATGTCTTTAGAAAGCAAAAATTGCTTCAAGAACAGACACAAATAATCCATATTATTTTACATATTCATAAGTGTTCTTGTTAAGAAATTCATGGAAAGGCCAATTAAACAATTACAAAAAATATGAAGGATATTAAATAATTATTTCACAAATTGCAGATTTCATTTGCTAAAGTTAGAGAACTTCTAAGAAAGTTGTTTTATTGCCATCATACATCTTAAAAAAAAACAGAGAGACAAAAAAAGCCATGATATTATTTAGGACACACAGAGGAAGAAGTGATGCTAATAACTTATTTAGCTTTTTTTCCTAGTCCTGTTTTCTGCTGTTTTCCCATTATATATATATTAATATGTTATGTATTAGTATATATAAATTTTTGCCAAGTCAACAGCATTTGTAGCAAATTATAAATATTTCTCAAACTTTCAACATGTTTGTTTATATTTTGTAATTCAAAATATGTATTTTAATCAAAAATTTACTTTATTATTTTTTTCCTTTTCTTTAATGTGGACCTACATGAGCAAAGTTTAAGGGTGCCAAAACATGATTTATATTAGAGTTGCCCAACCAGTTTGGAAGGGAAGTTCATAGAATACTTCCAGCCTCTTCTCACTGTGCTAAAAAAGTAGTAGGAATCATATTCTCTTAATAAAACTTAATATAGGGGTTTTTTTCCTTTGCATTTTGTAAATATTTAAAAGCTTATTTGACATATCATAGAATTATTACTAAATCACTGCTGTAAGTACTCAGAAAAGTGGAGCTCATGAGACATGAGCTCTGTCGATATTTCCAAAACACAGTAAGGCAGACTAGGTCATATAGGCAATATTAGGTTACTATACCAGTGCTAGGATTGGTGCTAATTAGTTGTGTGACCTGCATCCCTGGGATCTCAGTTTCCATATATGTAAATTAAGAAGGTTGAAGGAAGAAATTCTTGGGGCTTCATCATACTTAACCATTTAAAAATGCTTTTATTGAAGCATAGCCACATCCTTCAAAGGTGTCCTAGAACTTCTGAATTGCCCTCCATGCACACCTACCTACATTTTAATTATGAAATAAATAAAAAGTTAAATTAAGATCTATAATTTCTGTGTCTATGTTTTAAAACCTCATTGAAAAGAATTTTAAAAATCCAGACCATATCAAACTTAGGGTCTTTTCATTGAGCTGTTTAAGATTTAGAACCAGTACTGAGTGATTATGGACACAAAATGAATAAAACAGAGCTCATGCTTTATTAGAACACTGGGATTGACAGAGATTAAAATCAGACCTCAACTTGAATTCAAATTTCGCAGTGATAGATGGGGAAAAATATCAAGGTAATGTGAAATGCTGACGTAAAATGACGTGAGATTTTTAGTTGTTAGTGATTTCAACTAGGTAGAAAATAATGGGTCAACACGTGATTGTATGTTGCAGTACAAATTGCATGTTCTTCTGATCTTTTAATAACCTAAATACTTTAATACAAAACAAACGAACAAACCATACGTAGGGCTCTCTGGTTTTCAAGGACTGATATAACAAGGTGCAAATTGCTTTTGATCAGATTGCTTTAAAGGTTTAGACATTGGTCAGCCTGTTTCGTTTTCTGAAGTTAATTTTTTGGAAGACTAAAGCTCATGAGCAAATTTTATAGTATCTCTTATTTAGGAAGGATTAAAAAAAAACTCGCTTTGTAAAAGAATGTTTCGAGAATTCTTTGAACATTCCTTGAGATTGTTGTTTCCTGGTGATTAGAAGCTGGCTAGGTAAAACTACTTCAAAAATAATAAAACAGTTTTTTTTCAACTATTAGACCATTGTTTTAAGAATAATTTTTGTTTTGTTTTATTGATAGCTTTTAGGGCACATGATCAATTTTTCCTTTTTTTAAAAATTAAATATTTAATTTTATTCTTCTTTAGTAGAAATAATTAGAAAAATAAATACCCCCATTGACAACTTTATTGAAATATAATTAGACCATAGTACAATGCCAATATATAAAGGGCAAAATGTGATCAGTTTTGACATAAGGATGTGCCTGCAAAGCTATCACAATCATCTAAACAAACATTTACATCACCCCCAACAATTTTCTCAAGCTCCTTTGTAATATATTTGTTCTTTCACTCTCCTCCCCAGGCAACTGTTAGTCTACTTTCTATCACTATAACTTAGTTGCACTTCCAAAACTTTATATATATGGTATCGCACATTAATTTTAATTTTTTGCTAAGCACTTTCAGTCAACATGCATTGGTATGTTGAATACGAATCAAAAATTTATAATGTTTTCCTGTTTTTGCATTGTGTGGATAAAACAGAGTTTGTTTATTTAGTCTCTTGTTGATGGGCATTTGGTTGTTTTCAGTGCGGGGCTATTACAGAAAGCTTTTGTGAACATTTTTGAACATTATGTAGACATAGTTGTTCTTTTTTTCTGGAATAAATATGTTTCTTTGAGGAGCAAAAGATTTTAATTTTTCTCAAGTCCAGCTTATCAGATTGGATTCCTATCATGTTCCATCTAAGAAATCATTACCTAAACTAAGGCCACAAAGATTTATGTCTAGGCTTTCTTTTTATTATTTTATTTTGTTTTGTTTTCTTTTTACTTTATTTTTTTGAAGATTTTATGTATTTGTTTGAGAGAGAGAGCACAAGCAGTGAGGAGGGGCAGAGGGAGAGGGAAAAGGAGACTCCCCTCTGAGCAGGGAGCCCAACACGGGGCTAGATCCCAGGACCTTGGGGTCATAACCTGAGCCGAAGGCAGATGCTTAACCAGCTGAGCTACCCAGGCACCCCTAGGCTTTCTTTTAATGTTTTGTTGATTTAGATTTTGTGTTAAAGTCTATGCTCTATTTCGCATTCATTTTTGTGGAGTCAATATATATTATTTTTTCATACATCTATCTAAATAATTCAGCACTATTTTCAAAAAGACTTTCCTTTTTCTAACCAAGGATTTGCCAATATTGTTGATATTTACAAAATACTAGCTTTGGGCTTTGTTAATTTACAATCTTTATATATAAATCTATTTTCTAATTTGTTGATTTCCATTTTATTTTCATTATTTCCATTCTATGTATTTTGGACTTGCTTTGATCTTTGGTTATAGATTCTTGAAGTGGAATATTCATTTCTTTAGATATTTCTTATTTTCTAATATAACCATATAAAACTCTCAACTTCCCAATAAGCAATACTTCATGCAACCCAAAAATTATGATATGTCCTATTTCTGTTGTCATTCAAATAGTTGTAAATATTTTCTAATTTTTCTCGTGATTTCATCATTGTTCCATAGGTATTTGTAAGGATTTAATCTCCAGGTATTTAATGTTTTCCTAGAGATTTTGCTGTTATTTATTACTCATATAATTTAGTTTTGTTTAAAAATACCCCATTGTGTGATTTTTTATTCTTTTTTATTTATGGAGATGTATGTCTAAACATATGATCTATGTCAGTAAATACACAGTGTATATGAGAAACAGGTGTATTCTGCAGTCATAGAATGCTGTGTTCTATAAATATCAATTAGATACAGATAGGTGACAGAGTTGTTTAAATCTTCCGTCTTTACTGACTTGTTTTGTATAGCTGTTTTATCAGAGTGAGAGGTGTTAAAAATCCTCTACCGCGATTGTGAACATTTTTGTTCACATGAGTTTTGCATCATGTATCTTTAGGCTCAGTGAGGCCATGCACATGGATAGCTTGTGTGTTGTATTAATTTTCTATATCTGCTAAAACCAGTGACAACAAACTTAATTGCTGGAAACAACATAAATACGTTATCTTTCAATTCTGGAGATCAGAGGTTCAAAATGATTTTCACTGGAATGAAATGTCTGTAGGGCCATGTTCCTTTGTGGAGCCTCTAGGGGAGATTGTTTTCTGTCCATTTCAGCTTCTAGAATCTGCCCACATTTTTTGGCTCTTGGTCCTCTTCCATCTTTAAAGTCAGCAATGGCAGATGGAGTCTCTCTCACATCACCCCACTCTAATTCTGCTGCTTTTCTCACATCTTCTCTGTCTCTGACTTTTCATTACATGAGACCCACATTGGATAATCCAGGATATTCTTCTCAACTCAACATCTTGAACTTCATTACAGCTGAAAAGTTCCTTTTGCCATGTAAAATAACATGCTTACAGGTTCCAAAGGTTATGAGGTGAATATCTCTGGGTTGGGGGGGAGGTCATTGTTCTCTCTCCCACATATGTCTGCCTCATGAATTACTTCTTTTATTCTCTCCACTAATCATTTGTCTTGATATACCTTAACTAATATTCAGATAACTACTCATACCTTTCTATGCTTACTGTTTATACACTCTTTTTCATTTATTTACTTTCCACCTAGTTGTATTTTTACGTGAAATTAAATTGTGTCTTTTTAGGTAGCATATGACAGAATATTGCTTTTTCATTCATTCTGTCAGTCTCTAACTTAACATTAGAGTGTTTGAAGTAGGGATCAACAATAAATGGGCCACGTAATAAATATTTTAAATTTTCTTTATATGGTCTCTGTCACCTACAAACTATCTTAAAGGCTCGTGCATTTCTCTCTTACAAATGATTAAAAATGTAAAAACCATTCTTAACTATAAGAATACATATAAGAGGTCCTTGGACTATATTTTGCCCATAGTTCATAGACTAGACTATTAAATCGAATAGCGGTTATTGATATAGTTTCATTCAGGCATAAAATTTTGTTTTCTGCCTTTTCCCTCTGTTTTCTCCTGTTCTGTTTGTTTTTTCTACATTATTTTGAGTTATATGAGATTTTAATGATTTATTTTAATTTGTGTATTGGGAATATATTTTTGGTATTGTTTTGCTTAAGTGATTCTCTAGGAATTATAATACACAAACCTAACATTTCTCAGTCTTTAATAGAGCTAATATTTGGTACCTTATATTAAATAAAGAAACTTTCCAACCATATGTATCCCTTTATACCTGCCCCACTGCTGATCTTTTTATTGCTGATTTAATAGGTATTACATCTACATCCACTGAAATCTCACCAGAAATTATGATAAATTTTGCGTTGAAGAGTCATTCATATTTTTAGGAACTGAAGAGAAAATATTTAATTTACTTATCCATTTACCATTTGTTTCGATCTTTCTTCATCCCTAAAGATCCAATTTCTTTTTGATATTATAGTCCTTTGACCTGAAGAAATTTCTTCTCCATTGATTTTAGAACATATATTTTTGGGATAGATGCTATTTTTTTTTCCACCTGAAAATATTCTCCTCATCCTTCATTCCTGAAGGATTTTTTTTTCCTGGAAAGAATTCTGGGTTGACATTTTTTCAAAGGTTTGGTTCCACTATCTTTCTAACCTCCTTGGTTTATGATGAGAAATTCATGATAATTTGAATTGTGAATTCCTTGTAAGCCATGTGTCATTATTCACTAGCTGCTTTCAGAATACTTCCTTTATCTGTGTTATTCATTGCTTTGATTGGGATGTGTTAGGCTTAGTTTTCTTTGAGTTTTCCTGTTTGGGGTGTACTGAGCTTGAATCTGTAAATTTATATTTGTCAATCTATTTGAGCATTTTTGGACATTATTTCTTCAATTAATGTTTCTTTCCTAGTCTCTTTCTCATCTCTAGGGCTTTGCTTATGCATGTTAGACTTTTTGAAATTACCTAAAAAATCCCTGATATCCTGTTCAGTTTTACATATTTTAACTATTCACTGTTCTATAGATTAGATAATTTCTGCAGATTTCTCTTCAAATTAACAGACCTTTTATTCCACCATCTCCTTTTTGTTCCTAAGCCCAATCAGTGAGTTCTTTAAGATATTAATTCTTCCTGAATTTCTAATTTTGTTCTGTTTTATATTTTCTGTTTATCTGCTGACTTTTTTTATTCTTACTCATTTTGTGCATGCTCTCCTTATCTCATGGAGCATAGTTAGAATAGCCACTCCAAAATCTATAAATCTAAAATCTGATAGAATCAACACCTGGGTCATCTTGGAATGCATTTGTTGTCTTTTCCCTTTAGCATTGGTCATATTCTTCTGGTTCATTGGATGTCAAGAAATGTTGGATTGAGTCCTGGATACTGTAAATATTATGTTGTACAGACTCTAAGACTTTTGACCAACATCTAGAAAAAGTGTATTAAGCAGATATTCACTCCTAATTTCCATGTTGCCTACTATGAGTGGTGACTCAAATCTCAATTAACTTCTTAAAGCCTTTGCTATGCAAGTTTGTGCCTATCCCATGCATTCAAAGCTCAGGGCTTAGGCTGATTTCTGTAGTTTATGTGAAGAATTTATGGCATCTCTTTCTATGATCCCTATTTGGGATTGTTCCCTCCCTACTCATCCTGTATTGGCTTCTTCCAAGGAACTGCTGTACTTCTGGACAGATTTTAGCTCCAGTATCATTGTGAAGCTCCTCAACTATGGCCGGCCCTCTAGACAAAACTATGAGACAGAATAAGAAGTGGTAAATTAACTTTAATTCCCTTCCACAATCTCCTTGATTTTGTTTACTCTACAGAAGCCTTAGATAGTGACTTTTGCTATTGTTTTTGTATTTTTGTTTAATTTGTGTCATCTCTAGAGCTTATAATCATTACCAGTAGGGGAGATGGGGAACCACAAGTTTATACTGCCATTATGGAAGCAGAAATTTCTATATATCCTACTCTTCATACAACCTTAAATCATAAAAATATTTGGTTTCCCTCGTTTCTGGAATTGAGATACGAATGTTTTCATTTCAGTGTTTTGGAGTTTTTTATATATTTCTTCCTTTCAGATTTTTTCAAGTTTCATTTTTTAAAATTTTTTTTAGAAATCATATATTCTCAAATAAACCGTTACACCGATCAAAGATTATTTAAAATGCAAAGTCCTAAAAGGAAGTTGAGCTTCTTTTTTCCCTTTCAGTATATTGATCTTCTGTGCAATTTCATTTATTTCTACAAAAACCTTAATTATCCTGAAAAGTGTATTAAGTTCTCCATGTGTAAATCATTTCAGATTTAAATTAAGAGACAGGATAGCTTTAGCTGAGGTTTAGAATAGATATTCAAGGTTTTAAATAGTATCCTTCAGCTGTAGAGAGATAATTATTTTCCTTATAAATTAGTGTGATTTTGTTA
Organism: Ursus arctos; assembly: GCF_023065955.2. Lineage (NCBI taxonomy): Eukaryota > Metazoa > Chordata > Mammalia > Carnivora > Ursidae > Ursus > Ursus arctos. Next base: position 73,233,748 of record NW_026623056.1, read on the forward strand.
TGAAATTTGGAACTTTTTTCTACGTTTATGATACCACCATTGTCATAAATCTTATATTCCTTCATATAAAGATTAGTAGAAATTTTGATTGGATATTGCACCAATAATAAGTACTGAAGCTGTCTAATAAGCTTATTTCTTGATAATTAAAGCCTGTGTTGTTATAAGATAGGATGTTTTATTTAGCATCTAATTTATAATACCATTGAAACTTTTAGAACCTGACACACACTGCTATGAGAAGTTATTTTTGTAAATAAATATTTATAAATTAGAAATGGTAAGAATATTTTTATTCTGCATATTTAAATCAAAAACAGTATAGGAACTATAAACACTACAAAGGCATTATACAATGTCATAAAACACTGACCAGAACAATCGTCACTGCCTGACTCAAGCAGTTACAATCTCTTATTTCTAAAAAAGAGTGAAAAAGAATCAAGCTATTTATAATTGATACCAATCATATTTACTATAATAGCACTAAAGTTAAGGTGTTTAGATTAAATCCCCCCTTTCTTTGAAATTCAAAACCTCTTTTATGTTTCATCTGAAACAGATTTCTTGGCTTCCTGCCAGTTCATTTTCAACATTTCAAAAGCATTACCCTTACTAAGAAACATAGGTTGAACTAAAGTTCTAATTTATAAAACAAAGGAGATAACAGGCATGTGATATGTGGTTTAATGCAATAAGCACCGATTACATAGTACATTTGATTAAAATTAGAATATCATTAAGTATTGTGACAATCTACTCATTGCATATAACCTGTTAATTAGACTTAATTATTTTATGCAATAAATTTAATTTAGCAGTTACATGATAACCATGCATGTTAAGAAATACTGAATTTTTCATTTACATTTTTTTTCTTATCCAGATCTCTGCACCTGCTTTTATTTCTTGTTAGACATAATAGCAATATTTTCATACATTTTCTCCTGTGGTGTAAAAGCACTAGGAATATCAGAAACCTTTAAAGGATGTGCCAATATTAATTTCTCTTATAACAGACCCACGTTACTTCCATATTTACGTGCCTTTCATAGAATTGATGTATCTTTGCTTTATCACATAATTCTTCTTCACATTTTACAGTCTCAAGATAACAGTGATTCTAGTAGCATGATCTGCTGCATGTCCAGGATAAGGTAGATAAGATGTGAACAGGACTTTAATATTTAAAAAATAATCTTAGTAAATACTTTGAAATTAGAAAAACTTGTTGGCCATAGTAGACACACATTTATATCTGCGATTGAAATCTTGTCTTATGGTCCTAACTTGTATACTCACCATAATACATTTAAGCTGTTCAGACTTTAAAGAAGATGGCTTATTTGTAGAAATAAGTTGGTTCTAATGCTAACAACAGTTTAGGTTTTATATCCAGTATGATAATTTCAAGGACACTATCTGAGAGAAATACAAAGCTCATCTCTATGTGCAGAAGATAAGAATAGAATATTAAGAGAAAAAGGTAAAAAATCTTTTACTGCTCAGGTGCATTTTTTTAACCCAAACTTTATATGTATCCCCTGGGAAAATTCAAAATACCATGCTCCTCATGTAAAGATACCATCAGTTATTCTAGTCTTATCACATTTTTGTCTATCTCTGATAGATATCACTTGATTCACATCAAATCATTTTGCTCAAATGTACTTCAGAAATTATGATGATGAAAAGTTAAGGAATTTTAGGAAATATCAAAAAAAGAAATAAAAATAGTCATATTGCGTAACTACTGGATTTATCACTTCCTCTTGGCACCTGCTTAACTTAACGGCCCAGAAATAGTGAGCTCTGCCTCCAGTTTGCCACAGCTTCCTGTTCTTCCTCTGGATAGAGGACCTTGCCCCAGGAATCCCAGTTCTCCCTAGCAAGTGAGTGTCTTAATTTGAGCTGCAATAACGGAATACGGTAGACTGATTGGCTTAAACACAAGCATTTATTTCTCACTGTTCTGCAGGCTGGAAGTCCAAGATCAGGATGCCAGTGTGGGCAGGTTATTGGTGAGAGCCTTTTTCTGGTTCTGTCCTTCCATGGCCTTTCCTTGATGCGAGTACACAGAGACACCTCCTTTATCTTCCTCTTTCCTTAAGGGCATTAATGCTGTCATGGGATTCTACTCTCTTAACTTCATCTACAACTAATTACCTCCAAAGGTCACTACCTTCAAATCCCATCAGATTAAAGATTAGGGCTCTCACCTGTGAATTTGAGGTGGGGTAGGGAAGGTATGCAAACATTGAATTCATAGCAGTGAGCTTTCTGGATTTGACAGGGATCACCTGAGAGATGGAACTCGTGCAGAACCTCACAGAGCGAAGCCGCCCACCAAGATCACATCATACCAAGACTTCACTGTCTTCACTGAGTGTTACCGTCTTGAAGATCCGGAAAGATACGCTCAGACCTAGTGGCCAACGGCTTACAGCCTGTCTTAGTCCCTTCAGGCTGCTAGAACAAAGTGCCATAGATTGCATGGTTTATAAACAAATAGAAGTTTATTTTGCATGGTTCCAGAGGCTGGAAGTCCTTGATCAGAGAGCCAGCATGGTGGGTTTCTGGTGCAGCCTGCAACTTCTATTTCTGTCCCTGTAGGATGGAGAGCAGAGCCCAGGAACAATGCTGTCTCCTGACTCTTACAGGGCACTGATCCCATTCATGAGTGCTCCACCCTTATGACTTCAACTGCTCCTCATCATCTCCCAGAGGCCGTGCCTCCCAATGCCATTATATTGGGGAGCAGGGTTGCTACGTGTGAATTTGATGGGGATGGGGTACAAACATTCAGTTCATAACAGTGCTTCTCCACTTTCCTCCTCTTCCCTACTATGTGATGCCAGTAGATTTACCTTTCTAGATTGGCTACTTTACACCTTAGTCCATAATAGCATGGCCACCAAAAGGCCAGTCCAACAACTTGAATCCAACCAGCCAGAACTCTGTGGCCATAAATCCTTTCATCCTCTGAATTCTGTTCTTTAATTTCAGTGGAGCAGTGGCAAGGACAAGTTTTTCCTAATATTATCTGTGTATTCTTGATACCTGTGCACTGACTGAAGTCAGCTTTTGTTTGTGATGGTTTAAACTAGACACTAGTTTTTCTAATATATTGGACTTTACAAAAATATTTGAATGCTGTAGTATTAGCACCATCCTTAGATTTTAATGAATCTGCTAGATGTAATTCTAGGACATTAGTCATTGAAATTATCGAAACTTCAGCTTCCTGATTTGTAAAGAGGGAGAGATGTATCTAAACTTGTTATTTTATGAATTTATGCACGCTGAGGTTAGAATCTTAATTATATGTTTTTTCACTCAACAGTATTTATCAGGCATGTACTACAAGCCAAGCACTTTTCCAGGTGTTGAGCATAGAGAATTCAATGAAGCAAACAAAAATGACTTTATGAGCCTTACCCTCTAGCAAGGAAAACAGACACTAAACAAACAAAGTAGCAAGATCTATAATATGGGACAGTGGGAGGGGCCAAGGAGAAGAAAATCGAGCAGTACAGTGAGATGTATCAGCAGCTAATGCCACAAAAATCATACATAATAAACACCCTGAAACTCAGCTGCCCTTGATAAGAATTCTCATGCTCCACTGGAACCAGCTGACGCAGGCAGGCTTTCTATAGGGAGCTCTGTATCAAGCAGTGATGCTTAACTCCATGCTATGGGTCCAATAACACTTGTAACCAGGCAGAAGAGGTGACAGCTACAGGGAAGAAGGCGTTTCATGGCAATGGCAGAGGTGCGAGAGAACAAGCCCCTTAACAAAAGCTGATTTCAGGTGTCTGTACATGTCACATCCGGAATGTCCGGTGGCTAAGCCTGTCACCAGTCCAATAGGGGAAGGCACTCCTATTGAGAGGGCTTCAGGAGCGAGTATCTACGGCATAAGCAAGCCATATCAGAAGCGTATATCTGTGAATGCTAGATCATTTTAAAATGATACTCGAGTTTGGGAAAACATGTATATTTACATTTTTCTCTAAATTTTTGCTTCAGAATTGTATCATCACATATTGAATAAGAAAAAACAACATAATTTTCACTACATTGTTTTAAAGATGTTAAGGAAGTAAATGGTATTTGTGTATCTTCATTTAATAACCTTCATAATAATTACTCAGCTTCGTAACATTTATTGTATAACATTAGAAGTAGTATATTATTAGTGCTTTTCAAAGATGCAAAAAGATTGAAGGGGTATACAAATATTGCAATATATCTAGGAAGCTAGAATCTACTTATATGGATCAGCTTAGAAACTATCATAAAATAACATATAATTTAATGCAATTATAATTTAAAATGTGTCATAGAGACTATACAAATGAGCTAATAGAAAAAAACACACACAATCCTCTTAGAAATGTAATATCATAATATTCTGAAGAAGTAGAAACTAAGATCAGATAATATTGATTCTGTATCCATACAATTTCAAAAACCTATGACTCATTTGCCTTGGTACATTTACTCACATAGATCACTTTATTTCATATGTTTTGGGTCTTCCGGAATGAAATGTCTTCTCTAGTATTGCTAATAAGAGAAACCGTGTATGCCCCTCTGATGAAGATGAAGGCTTGATAAGAGCAATTCACCTCTTTACAATAATTATTTTTATCACCCTTGTTATCTTAAAATGCGTCCTCTGTAACAGGATTTCAAATATTACTTGTTAGATACAAGTAATTCAGTGATAATCCTGTTTGTTTAGGAAATCTTGGATTTATCTTGGACTTGCCAAAAACTCCCTTACATATTATAAAAGCAATTATCAATGTACTCAGCCCAATACCATAGAAGGTATTCTAATTTTTGAAAATTTTTTTTCTGTGATTTTCTCAGATTTCATAATGTGATGAATTTTTGTTCCCAGTTCTTGTGAGTCATCAATGCTAACAATTGATTTGACCATTTTTCTTGCCCTGAGCAACATTTTACATTATGATTGCTTATTTTAATTATTTTCCAAAAGTGTTATTTTAGATTTTTATCCAAGAATAAAAACTAGATATGTAAAAATTCCAGATCATGTCCTAGTAAACCAAGATAATAATTTCACTTGAATATGTACACATTTATTTTAAAATTTTATTTGAAATTATTTGATGTGCACAATGAAATATTCTTTCTTAGAATGAGTAGAAATGTTTCCACTATAACATAATATGCACAAAACCAAAGCCAATTATTCCTAACATCTCTCTTTTTCTAAAGTGGGGAGAAAAAAGAAAGAAAGTAAAAGAAACACATATTTGTGATTTTCCAGAAGCCCTCTGGGAAATTCCAACTATTTAGATAATGTAATAGATATCTTTAAATCTTTATTTTTTTCTTCTAAATTTAGAGATTTATTTTGGGAAAACAAAATCAAAAACCCTTCCCAGATTTGTACACCTGCCTGAATTAAAATTGTAGGTGACTGAGAAACTACCTGGTTACCTATTCAATCAAATTGACAATAAAATAATTTAAAATAAACATAAAAGGAAAAAAATGCTTCCTTGATCAAATCTTTGTTATATAGTGGTATTTTCCATTCAGACTATGGTTTACAATGTGTCCTTGTTTCAATATTATGTTATTATTATTTTTTGAGATTTTATTTATTTATTTGACAGAGAGCACAGAGGGAGAGCTAAAGGGAGAAGCAGACTCCCTGCTGAGCAGAGAGCGGGATGCGGGCTCAATCCCAGGACCTTGAGATCATGACCTGAGCCTAAGGCAGATGTTTAACCAACTGAGCCACCCAGGCTCCTCTCAATATTATTTTCATTTAATTTCTCTACTTCTTAAATCCAATAATATCATTATAAAACTGTTTATTATTTATAATACAACTTTTGTACATAATATAGTACCAACTGCTTGATACTTATTGCCATATTCATTCATTAAATTAGTATTTATTTAATGCTTACTGTATGCTAGGCAGTATATTGACCCTAGGGAAACACAAATAAAGAATGCACATTTTTTAGCTAAAAAAAAAAAAAAAGCTAAAAATGGAGATCCATGTCAATATTATTTTAGGAGAGGTTGTACATTTTTGTTTTTGTTTACTATGAGTCAGTGCTCTGAAAATATGATTCATTTCCAGTCATACTTAAATTGTGTTTATTCCATTTGGCTTAAAATATTTTGCTATGTTATGTAAAACTAATTTTTTTTTAACAATAGTTTATCACCTCTTTAAATAAAAAATGTTCTAATCAAATGCACATTAAAAATATTAAAATATAGGGATTCCTGGGTGGCTTAGTTGCTTAAGCCTCTGCCTTCCGCTCAAGTGATCAAGTTCCACATTGCATCAGGCTCCTTGCTCAGCGGGGAGCCTGCTTCTTCCTCTGCCTGCCACTCCCCCTGCTTGTGTTCTCTCTTTCCCACAAATAAATAAATAAAATATTTAAATATATATATATATATATATAAAATATATGTCAATATAAACAGTAGTTAAGCAGAAAGAAATTTTATGTAAGTCCAATTAAATACTATGGGGGCACCTGGGTGACTCAGTCAGTTGGGCAGCTGACTCTTGATTTCAGTTCAGGTCATGATCCCAGGATCATGAGATTCAACACCACCTTGCAGTGTGCACTTAGCAGGAGTCTGCCTGAGTGTCTTTCCCTCTGTCCCTCGCCCCACTTGTTCACATTTGCACGTGCGCTCTCTCTCAAATAAATAAATATTATAAATAAATAAATAATAAATAAATAAATAAAATATTATGGTTATTTGAACTTTAAAAAATATGACAATTTGATACCAATTTTTATTCAAGACATTTAAAGGAAGGTAAAAGAGTTTCATGTAATTCCCCACATTTCAGCCTTTCAATTAAGAGGCAATAAATATAAAGGTAAAATAGTGATGATAATTCCTAATATAATTGCAACTAAATTTGCTCATTACATAATATGCTTAAACATTGCTTGACAGGTCATAAGCACCACATTAACTGTTACCAGCATTATTATTTCTAATGTTGCTATTATTATTATTACTATTATTATTATTGTATTATGGCAATAATACTGAGAGTTTTTGTATTTTGTTTTTCATTATTGTGACCTAGACATTCCTTTATGCTTATACTAAGCCACACTCTAGAATGCACAATCATGCACTTTTAGATGTAACAGTGAAAATGTTTTAGTTTGTTTTTGAAATTTTTTAAGTCATCAGTTTTTGGTAAGTTCATGAGGAATTAAATGTACTCCATATAAAATTACTAACCTAGACATCAAATTGAATCACTACATCAAAAATGTACTTTTAACTTGATAGGGCTTTCTTTTCAGTTCTAATAGTAGTGACAAACTCCAAAATTGTTTGACATCAATAAGAACAAATTACATAACTTACAGAATGTGCTACGGTTAAATCAGATTCTGAAGAAACAAACATTATCGTTATTTATAAAACAATTTTAACACTGCTATGTCCGTATGACCAATCATCCTTCTTTTGACAATTCAGAAATTTTTTACAAAAGAGATCCACTTAAGCTTTGTTTCTTAAATTTCTGTGTAAAATTATACATAATAATAATTTAGTCCTTAAAATACTGTAGCTGTATGGAAAATTCATATAAAGCATCCATAGAGGAAAAAATAACGATAGGTAGTAAAATACCTGTGTAGTTATGTATGATTTAAGGAAGAGAAATATTAAGAAAAAGAAGAGTAGTAGTAGAATATTCACTGTACCTATAATCAAGCTTTTCTTATTATCAGTGATAATTATATCACTAATATCAGTCAAATTAAAAAGAAACCCAGTGTGGACTAAGAAGTCCTGTATAGGCATTATCTTCATATGACACTTATGACTCCAGGGTCATAAAATATGCTGAGATTTATGCATAACTTGGTTGTTCAAATTTGGTACAGAAAATGCACATTCAACACTATGGTCGTTAATTGGCAATCAGCATACATCTAATTTAGTATTCCATGTAGCCACTAGAATTCCCATGGTACATGGACTGAGTCCAGTTAATTGCCATAGCTGATTCTGCCTATGAGTGAACATGCAGTAGAGCTCGATCTATGAAATTATTAATTGAATTATCCTCTAAATGTGCCAAAGGATATATTAGTTTTTATTCCCTTGGTAGTTTCCCTCAGCATAAATCAAATGAGAAAAATTCAATGACTGAAAAAAGCATCAAGGTGTTTTAGATATTAAAAAAACATGTGCAGTTAATTCCTAGTTAATTTAAGGGGCTGGCTTCTTCACAAAATAAGCAATAAGAGACAATGCATTACCAAAGAATGAATACTGGATTTAAGTCCTAAATTCTGCTCTACTAGGAAATTGAAACACATGTCAGTATACCTTTCCTGCTCTATGAAATGCAGTGATAGTATTTAGAATCCATACTTACCTGGATTCTCACTCATTTATTTAACTATTATTTACTGAACATCTACTGAATGGCAGCTATAAATTCAGGTGCTGTACAGACCTGTGAGAAAAGCAATATTGTCCTTGCTCTCGTGGAACTTACACTTTAATTCGGGAAGTGGAATGCATTAAGATGAAGTGTATCAAAAAGTGAATTGACAAATGGGAAGCTAGTGCAAAGCGCTAAAAGCAGGACAGTAGGTTAGGGATGATGAGGGTCTCAGGATCGAAGTTAACTCAAATAGAGACAAAGTAGACACAGAAATAGGCATAGGCCAGCTAACGTGGACCTTTATAAATCTTCATAAAAGTCTTTGATTTCAGAAGTGTGAAGAAAATCTTATAGAAAGGATTAATCAGGATTGTGAAGTTATCTTAAAATAGAAGCTGGTAGGCTAATAATCCAGTAGGAGCACCTTCTAAAGTTAACCAGGTAATGATGGCGGCCTCAACCAGGGATGTGATAGTGGCAACGGAGAGAAGTGAATGGTATTTTTATATAAACTGTGATTATTGGTGAGGAATGAATGTCAGACTTTTAAGAATATTTTATTTTATTGTGGTTCTTAAAATCTAATACTAAAGAAAAAAATTTGAAATTTTATACCAGAAGGTATGATGATTAGAAGAGGGGATGGTATTTCCTGGCAGTATGGAAATTATTTGGAGAGTGTGCAAGACAGATTTGCTATAATCCGAATACAGTTTTAGAAGGGCAATACGTGTTGTGCCATCAATATGATTTTCAAAGACAAATTCATTTTTCATTGACTGTAAATCTTACCCTATTATGCTTTTCAATTTGATTCACAAAATGGATAGTGTATAGTGAGTTTGTGTAGTGAGTTGCCTGATTCTATTATTCATGAACCTTTGGAAATTCAGGTCGAAGTTTTTTATAGTTCAGATCCCAGAGCCTGTGTGCTGTGTTTTGTTATCAGCTTCTGCCAGCTCATGAGCAAGCAGAATTCAGGAATCCTGACCAGCACTCAGCAAGAAGTAAGACTTTACTCAGGTCACAGGTACCAACCACAAATAAACCATTGTTCAGAAAAATGTCCTCAGAGCCTGAGAGGCAATGACAGGAAAAAGTGACAAGCTTGCATTAAGCAAATAATCAAGGAGGGAAGTTTCGTGCAGTGTCAGGATTGCAGTGATGAGTGCTGGCTGCATGTTCAGCCCTAAGTCTCAGCCATAAGGCAAAAAATAATATAAATACATTTACCAAACAAGAGTAACTTGGCAGTCTGAAGGCAGTCTTAAAAGGTTCTTTAATGTCTCCTGGTATACCTGGAACACACTTTTCCTGATCCCCACTTTGAGAAAATGACAAATTCGGATCCTGACACACTCTGCTGTTTCTTATGCTGGAAACTTCAAATTAGAGATTCAGTCAAGGTCATGGATATGAGTGCTGTTGAAATATCCTAGCTCAGCTGCCATTTGATTAAATTTAAATAATTTCTCTTTAGAGATCTTTCCATTGTGATAATAGCTAGGAGAACATTTTGATTTTCAAGGTCTGTATTCATTTTGCATCCAGTTTTACATATTCTCCTTCTCACAGTCTGTGCAATAATGTATATGGTCTTGTTAATCATATATCCATAAGTAGAAGGTATAGGAGCCTGAAAATCATGTGCTTCCCAATATTTTCACCGCTAAGGAACTCACATGATTTTCTCTCATGCATTGTTCAGTTTTAAAGATACTAACTTATTAAAATGATATTTAGTAAAAAGGATTATTCTTCATTTTCATTATATGCGTACATGTATATGTATGGAATTACTTGTATGTGTATAAACTCTCAAACAGAGGCTTTTATAAACATGAGAATAATTAACATTATCCTGAAGGATTTATAATTCTAGCCAAAAACAAATTTCACCTTTATATGGTCCAGTGCTTCTTTATATATGGTTAATATTATAACCCTCTCTATATATTTTTAATTTGTCCAAGACTCCTGTTTTCTGTGTTAGGAAACTCCTAGAGATTAAAGAAACAAGTTCAATTATTCTATAAAGAAAAAAAATAAAAAACCCACAGCTTAAATTAATAAATAAAAAATCAAGGTGACATAATTGCTCTCTGGCAGAGGTGGGTCCTGAATCCAATGGCAGGACTGACGCTATTTCCAATATAATATTCCACTTATAAACAGCAACTGCAAAATTCTGTCTTCCATTGTAGTCCAGCCACTATTTGTGTGTCCACATTCTTATTGTCAGGCTTGATGTGACAATCCATGGGAAACAGGACTGTATTCATCATATTTTATGTGCTCAAAAAATGTTAGAGGTAAGGGGTCATGATCTTCTGGAAGTTTTCTTTGAGCACCCCCTGCATATCCTAATTAGGTTCAGTGCTAATACCTTTGAGACAAAAACCCGTACCCATTCCACTTCCATTGTACTACATATCGCCTTCATTATAGTTATGTATTTCTGCATCTGCCTGACCCACTAGAAAGGATTCCCTGTTGATATGAATCCCCCACATTTTAGTAGTACTTAGCATAAAATAGACACACGATAATAATTTGGGATAAGTAGTGCAGCAGCTATCTTTCTCAGAGCAGTGCATTCCAAATCTTTAAGAGGAAGCCTTAGGCATCTGATTTTTTCCCCACAAGCTCAAAATATGATTTGATGAATAGCCAGGTTGGTGAAAGTTTTATACCTAAACAATTATAGCCATACTTGCTCATGGTTAGCTTAGAGTCAGTGGACATAAATTTTGATATTTTGACTGGAGATGTGCAATCATTCAATGATTTTAAAAATTGCAGTATTTTATTTGGCAAGGCACCCTAAATATTAGTTAAAATGTCAAACCAAATACAACTAAACCATAAATAAAATGTTAATCATTCACAGTAGTTCATGGAATATACTTAATTCTTAAAAAAGTTATGGTAGAAGTTATTGTTTAAGGGATCAAGTACAATGTATGATATCATAATACTGAGAATTGAAGATGAATTTTGCCCTTTTGATAACACAAGAAAAAAATATAATACTGTTTTTTAACTCTCAAGCATATTACCTCATATGCAGTACCTTGAATTTTTAAAATATGAAAATGAAGCCATTTATGATTTAATTCAAAATAATTAATATCTCTCAATAAATAAAACAGCTTGAAATTTCCCTGAAATGTTGCATATATAAGTGTTCACACCACAGCAAACACACACACACACACACACACACACACACACAAAGGTTTGTAAGTTCACTGAGACTAAAAAGCATCAAAATTAGAATTTCACTCAACAGAAAGGTACCAGTATTTATGTTTGCTGTTTTTAGACTATGGAGAATATTTTGCAGTCACATTTAGTATTTTTTGCTATATTCTATGAATGATATTTTTAGTAACAAAACCCACTTAGTTTTCTTTAAATTCTAGAATATTCTTTTATTAGAGGCACTGTATACTCAAGAAAAATATACTTAGGGGCACCTGGGTGGCTCAGTCAGTTAAGTATCTGCCTGTGTCTCAGGTCATGATCCCAGGTCCTGGGATTGAGCTCCGCATAGGGCTCCTTGCTCAACAGGGAGCCTGATTCTCCCTCTCCCTCTGCCTCCTACTCCCCCTGCTTGTGCTCTCTCTGTCAAATAAATAAATAAAACCCTTTAAAATATATATATTTGGACATTAACAAAATATCTATAAATTGTAATTATCAGATTCAGATATGAAGATATCATACTCAAAATGGCAATTGCATAGCACATGTTAGGAACTATAATGTTGGAAGCAATGTAACACATTTTCAACTCTTAATGTTTTGAAAAGGGATAACAATTTAATTTCTTCATAAATATCCTAATAGGAAGTTGAATATTGAGCTCAACTTGGGAAATTCTTAGGAATTTTCCTGATGTAAAAAATACATAATAAATTCATTTTTTAAATATGTATTTATTTATTTGAGAGAGAGAGAGAGAGAGCAGGGCAGAGGGGCAGAGGGAGAGGGAGAGAGAGATTCTCAAGCAGACTCCCCGCTGAGCTCGGAGCCTGATGTGGGGCCCTGAGATTGTGACCTGACCTGAGATCAAGAGTCAAGACACCCAACCGACAGAGCCACCCAGTGTTTAAAAAGCAATTATATTCAAAGGCATTAGTAAATATGCTCATTTGGGTATTAAATTTATTCTTTATTGAGATACTGAATGATGTCTTCCATTTATTTTAGGAATTTTCCTTTTAATGCAAGACTTCAGTTATCACAGATCAAGAACAAAAGTGCTGTGGTTAGCATATTCATAATTTCTTAACCACAAGAGGGCTAGACAGCAAATTTTGAGATTACCTTTGAAATACCAATCTTATATATAAGCAGTAACCAAACAAATTTTGTACACCACTTCAATATATCTTATTAATTCCAAATGAAGGTATATTCAAATTTCCAAACTGGAGCTTAGGGGATTATCTTTGACTTTCTGATATTGAAACAATGGATTAACTTTTCTCTCTGTTTACAATTTTAAGTAAACTTATAGTTTATTATTTTAGCTTTTTGTGTCTTGATGCTGAAATTGATATAAGTGTATCTGTGCATTGTTTCAAGTTACCTCAAATTATATAATAAGCTTAAGAGAACATAAAAATTTCAAGAAGATGGGGGACCTTATCTTTCATGTTCAGCATTTGATCCCCAATACCCAGAAAGGAACACAGGATGAAATCAGGGAATATTTATAAGATGTAAAGTCTACCAAACAAAATACACTTTACTGTCTTCTTGTCCTTGTTCTTCTTTTCCTTCTTCTTTTCCTCTTCTCTCCTCCCACCCTCCTTCACTCTTCATCTTCCTCTTTCTCCCCACTCCAGGTTTTGTTATTTTTCAATTCTTAATGTGAGGTTAACTTTCCTGCATTTTCATCGAAGCACCCTTTATTCAAGGATATGTTGCTAAAATGTGATTCTAATTGTTAAACCCTTAGTGCAGAAAATAACTGGCATGCCCCAGAATATATTTCTTCTTACATCTTAGCTTCTCATATATCAGTAGAGAAATTGGAAAAGTGGCCATGATTTTAATTATCTCATTTTATTGGCATCACCTAGAAATAAGTGAACATGCAAGTGTGCACTTGTTTCAATCAAAATTTTTTCTTAACTGTATTACATATTTCCTTTATTGTTTGAATACAGCATATAGGACTAATAAAGTACTTCCTTGATTACTTGGTATATCACTTCAAACACTAATTTCACTATCAATAATCTACAGAAACCACTCATTGAAAATGTACTTAGTTACTAATGGAATAACTGGAACAGTGGTATGGTTTCATAATACGATCATAAAAAGCCAAAAGACTATGGGTTGGCTCTGCCACCACCTTTCCAAATATCCCAGAATCAGGTTTCTTTTATGCAGAACAAAGATTTGCAGATGACATTCATGTTCCTTTTCAGATATTAGATGCTATGAGATCTGTCCAGTTCTGCAGAACTTGAATGACCATGTGCAGAAAAGTACTACAAGTTTAGCTTTTTCATACATAAATATAATAAATACAAAGACTTCTTCACATAATGAGAATCTGATGAAATCACACACGGTTGTATATAAGTCTTTCTCATCTCCCTGTCTGAAAGTCTGATTGGGATAAATTTCTTTATCATGCGATTGATTTAAAAAATTGTTTAAAAAATAAAATAAATAAAAATTGTTTAATTCTAACAACTTCAACTATACAAAATATAGAAAATAATTTAATAGTTCTTAACACCGCCATATTTGCTCCAGATCTTTGGGGTTTTTGTTTTTTGTTGTTGTTGTTGTTTTTCTTTTAAAAGGAAACAAGTTTTTCTTTAGTTACCTTTTTTTTGGGAGTGTACTCTATCTTTTGTCAAAGAGAAATTTTGCTGACACTTAAAAATGGTAAGGAGGACTTTATTCAAGTCTATTGCAATGGGGATTAAGACTATTGCAATAGGAGAGAGAGATTGAACTCAACTCAGAATACAGCAAGGACAAGTGGGTACTACAGCCAATGAGAAGAAGGGCAGAAGTCAGTGTATGGAAAATTACTAAGAGAAACTTTATTACATTTCAACTATAATGTGCTTCTTGCTAAACGAGCCTGACAAAATTCTTGCTAAAAGCAGGCCACGGGCACGGTGGATAATAAAGGACCTGATCAGATTTCAAAGATACTCGGATATCAATGGAACAATTCCCACTAAACAGACGTAGCAGGATTCTTGACTAAAGGAAGAAACAGACCAGGGAAGGGCCTGAGGACAAAGCCAAGTCCTTATAGAAAGGCTTATAGAAGCCTGACAAAATTTTATCGAGGAGGGCATTGTTGCCACTCTCTTTGGTTCTCATTGTGACCAGAAGCTTTCTAAAAGGACTCCTGTCCTTTTCCATCCAGTGAATGACATATTTCATCTTGCCACTAGGCAAGTTTCTCTGATTTTTTCTTCTACTTTGCTCAGATAAAATGTTCTTCCAATAGGGTTATTTCTGCTCATTGAAATTTGTAGAATATTTTATTTTGGACTTGAATGGGATTTGGGGGACATACAATGCCTTGAGAGAAATTTCCACTACTTTATGTCCCATTTATGCCATAGTCCTCTCTCTTCCTCCTTCCCCCTGCTGTTTGATTAACTGCCAAAGTTTATTTCCTCTGCAAAATATTTGAAGGCTTTCATGATATGAAAGGCCTACTTTTTACAAAGGCCAGTGCTCTGAAAACTACTATTTTTGATTTATCAACATGAAATATGGTTACTGGTTTTTAGCCTGAAGTTTTCACATGTTGTCTGTGCCAGAGTCACATCCTTCTTCAACCAGGGACCCAACACTAATTGTGAGATTTTATTAACATGCCAATCTTGTGCCAGTGAACATTGCTGCCTTGCTACTGGTATGGTATCTACAAAGCATGTAATGTAGAGGAATTTACTTTATGTTTTATTGTAGATGGAAGTTATCAATATTTTCTTGCCTCACTCCACAAATACATTTTTTAATGTGGCTTTCAGTATATTATGCATTGCCTGTAAGCATATTTGCATTCAACATCAGTGATTCCAAATTAAATTCCTACTGAGATCATCAGGCAAACAATTAGCAGCAATTGTTTGCTTTTGTAGAAAAATCAAATCTTGCCCTAAGTTAATGGCTAAATTATAATAATGTAACACATATTCACGCAGATTCCACATCATGGACAGAGTAGACTGTGAGTCAGCTATTAATAGTTCCTATGAGCATGTATGATTTTCGTATTGGGCTATATTTATATGCAAATAAATTTTCCATAAACCTTTCCTTAGAATATTATAATGTTGAAGAGATTATATTTCATATTTATTGAGTAATAAAATGTTTTCTAGCTAGAGCTCGAGATACAGATAGAGATATAAGTTTAGCTTTTGATTCTGAATATCCGGAAGTTTGGTTTCTCTTACAATTGCATCCCTAATTAGTTACATGTCCTTAGATTTTTTACTTGATCTTCCCAGGCCTTGAAAAAGTTAGGTTTTTTTTTTTCTTTTCTCCTTGAGAATGCCTTCTGTTCAATTTAACCGAACTGTTGGATTGAAAATTCATTGACTGCTTAATTTCAAGTGAATTCGATGTGCAGTTTTTAAGAACCAAGTAAGCCTCCAACGCAATGTAAGCTATCAGGTATATAATTGTGACCGTATCTTAACCCATAAGATTCAGATCATTTGGTGGAGAAACAATAACGTAGATCCTTCCACTGCCTGTTACCATGCTGAGGGAAAACATAGACTCTGTGGGAGCACAGAGTACAGAAGCTCACCCACAACCGAAGGTCATGGAAGGGCTGTGTTTAGGAAGTGTGGAGCTTGGTTTTGAAGGCAGCCAGATGAAGAGACGGACAGGCACATTGCAAGCTGAGGGAAAACCACAGGCAGATACGTCTGTGTAATATTTAGCTCATCTAAGTGCCAACATGTGTTATTACTTATTTAGACAATTCTCTTTTGAGGAACATTAAGCTCTTTCGAGTTTTTGTTAAGATAACAATCCATTAAATGTCCTTTATATAAACTTTTAATATTTCTACTTATTTTCTCTGGAAAGATACCTAAGACTGGGTTGCAGAAGCAAAATTATAAAGCTTTTTAAGATTCTTTATCTTCCTGAGGAATTGTTCAAATTGTATTCACTTCAATAATGTATGATAGGATCCATATCACCAAAATGTTGCTAGCACTGAATAATATAATTTTGTTCCTGGGTTGAATGGTTATATCATGAATGGTCTCTGGTTAAAATCACTGCAAATTCCCATCCCAGACCTACAACTTAGAATAAGCTTGACAGCTCTTACTCCATATCCTTCACGCTTACAACAGGATAACACCTTCCTCGCAAGGTTGTTGAAAAGATAAAATAGAATAAAATGTATAATCTTACTGTCTTACATAGAAAACATTCAATTAATATTTCATAACTGTGTGAAATTGGCATTATAAACACACACTAAAACAAATACAGAACAAGAATTTTTCAATTGTGCATTTGTACTACAGATTATAGTTCTTATGTATCTTATATAAAATCTCTTGAAGCAACAAAATTGGTGTAGCTCATTTTTAAGTAATTAAGGGTAGCAAAACAAAACATTTAAGTTAGATTACTTAAGTCAATAATTTATGAAGTGATGTTAAGTTTCAAATAGTTAATATTAGTAACAATAATCATATAAATACCAGCAACATTTTAGCTACCACTTAATATAGGACTTTGCTTTTATGTAAAAATTTTAAAGGTGAGTCCTTTCAAATAATTATATAGTCAAGATACTGAGACTCAAAGAAGTTGTGATTGATTGGCATTTGTGCTACATCATAGTTCTAGAATGGGGCAAGACTAAAAACCATGTTTGTGTGTCTTCACAATTAGGTTATTTCAATAAAATAATATAATAATATTGGCTGTTTTCTCTTAACTATTTTTATAGATGTCTGATGTAGGGTCCGGAGAATTGACAGAGCTTCATAGGAACTGATTAATTTTCAATTCAACTTTGTGGATTAAATTAAATCATCTCTGGTTTAATTAAAACTGGATATGATATTTCAGAAAAAAAATGGTTTCTTAATTATGATATTGACATTTCAACTTAGATTTTATATGTTTCAAAATATTTGATAGAAGAAATTTTATGAGTAAGACAAGATTTAAAAATGGCCACTGATTTTTGTTATCCTAAACTCACACTTTATAATGAGGTTTGTTCCAGAAACAGATTTCACATATGTAGATAGCTATTATTTAACTGGATAGATAATTCTTTGTCAGATTATTAAAAGCAAATTCAACTCTGAGCATTAATGTTTCATATTTTAATAATTGGATAACTTTAAATATTTGTATATTAATTTTAAGATTATTTGATGAAACAGTCAAATAACATATTTTCATGAGTTCCAATGTCACATATTAAATATATGAAATTAGAATTGCTGTGGCTTCTTTTTGTAGTCAAGCGGTAATTACTATTGTTTATATTAATCAAGTGATTATTTATCTTAAAGAAAAGGTCTATAAATGTACGTTTTTTGCTTTACAGATGCTCCCAAGTTTATATCAAACCAAACAATTTATTACTCTTGGGAGGGAAACCCGATCAATATAAGCTGTGATGTGAAATCTAATCCACCAGCATCAGTCCATTGGAGAAGAGAGAAATTAGTCCTGCCAGCTAAAAACACCACTAATTTAAAGACGTATAGTGCAGGGAGAAAGATGATATTAGAGGTAAGTCTTCATGTACATATGAATGAGTTGTATTATTTTAGCAGTTACCTACTATTTTGGAATATATATAAATATGTTAATATAAATGCATTTATATATGTTTATATTATGTAATATATATACACATACAAATCTTATTGTGTATCTTTCATGTGTATTCACTTAAAAAGTAAATTTTATGCATTTGGATCATGGCCCATTAATGATTAGTATCTCACTCTTTACTTGTATAGAAATAGGAGTGTATAGCAAAAGCCATTACTTTTCATAATTTTTTTCTGGAAAAAAGTCAGTTATATCAGGAAAAAATAAGGTGAGGGAATGAGTTGTTAAGGGCCAAAAGTACTGATACTAGCTATTGATTCTGAGATTATGCCTTCCTTCTAAGACTGGCATATATAATTTTTGGTGAGTACGTATTTACAAGTTTCTGAATAAACCAGATTTACTTGTTCAATGCCTCATTTCATTTTATATTTTAAATTAAGATTGTAGATAATTGTCTTTATACTGCCAAGTGCCTGGCCTTTAAATTCTGTTTGAATACAATACCTTTTATTTATTAACTGTAGATTATGTGTGTGTGTATCAGTTCCCAAAGTTTGTGTGTCTATGATCACAAACATGAATGCTTCCAACTTATGCTTTCAGTACAATTGGAAATCTCTCTCAAATAGCCTTATTTGAAAGGATGCTATGTTTTTCCTTGTAATTCAATTTACGTACATTTTAAAAATGCATGTTTTAAAATAACGTCTGATGCTTATAATGCATTAACTTAAAAGGTGTTCTCATTGGTGCCTTCTTAACTTTTCTACCTGGTAATTGGACTTCATGAAATGCTAGGTTGATAGAAAGATTTAGCCATCACTTCCCCAAATACTGGATAACTGATTCTTTGCTAATTAAGCAATTGTCTTAATCTGTTTCTTTTTTTAAAATTTTTATTTGATTTTATTTATTTATTAATACAGCCAAAAAGATAAGAGGGTAGGACTCTAAAAGGAACTATTTTTTTACATCGATTTTCTAGGCCTTGGGCAGAAAGGCTTTGACTATCACTTTTGTGCCCAACAAATACATATATTATAAAATATTAGTAAGGGAAACCTCTGTGCACACCACCCATTCCGAAGGATTTAAACACCGTGGAATGGGTGATGTCTAAATCTGTTTGAATTTAAATTGGTTTCTTTGTAACTTTATTAGAAGAACTATTGGTGAATTGACACAGAGATCAATTTCATAAAGACACTTGGTTAGATTTAACTTAAAATTTAGGTATTTAACCGGTTGAAAACTGAGGTTAGGTTTAACTTTAGTTTTGGGCGCTGTGTTAGGGTGTTCAGACTGCCATAATGAACACCACAGACCAGGAAGCGCAAACAAAGGATCCTCCTTCCCCTCACATATTTCTGTAGGCTAGGAGTGCAGGATCAAGGTGCCGGAGGGTTGGGTTTTGGTGAAACTTCTGTGTTGGGCCGCAGATGTGCCCTCTAACCAGACACTCACATGGTTTTTCTTCTGTGTACATAGAGAGCTTTGGTGTCTTGTCTTCTTATAAGGACATCAGGGCCCATTTTTATGTTCTCATTTAACCTCAGTTACTTCCTTAAAGACCCTGTCTCCAAATAACATTAGAGGTTAGGGTTTCAACATATGAATTTTGTGGGGTGACACAATTTATTCCGTAACAGGTAGATTTAAGTTCATGTTTAAATGACAGACTACTCTGTAATTTTGGCTTTAGTTCATTTTACCACTTTTCAGTTTCTGGGATAGGTCATAATTCTCTATAGTCATTGTCAAGCAGCATGTTCCAAATCTGACATTTAAATATTTTAAACATTTTATATTTAAATATTTTATTCATATAAAGCTCTCACGTTATTTAATCTTCTGCCTAAATGGCATTCCTCTCCACCCCAAAGTGAAAACTAAGCAATTTTTTTTATACATACCACATGATCTGTTGGTTAAAGCATTGACCTAGAACATATACTTTTTATGTGTATACTATTTTTTTAAATTAAATTAAAATCGTGAATAAATAACTAATGGATAGCTAATACAATTTAAAATAAAACAAAATAACAATAACTACAAAAAAGAAAAAGCAATGATAAGTATTAGTAATTTTGAATTAATAGCATACTTATTTGCTTAGTACATTATCATTTTTTGTTTAGGGATGATTATAGTAGTCACATAATTGCTAGTTCTTAAGAACATATAATACAACATACAAAAATTCAGTTTGCAATTGATAACTAGTTGGTCAATAACAGATTTCTTGAATTGATTTTTAAAGTTTTTCCTTTTTCTTTGAATAAATATGTAAAAATTAATCTTCTAAATTTATGAATTTTAAAACAAAATATTCCATAAATTGGATTGGTGCCAATAAAATCATCTGTAAAGGTGATCCATTTTTTTTTTTCCTGAGCACTTCCTGAGGTAATAAGCCAACATTTTAATATCTGGGCAAAAACTGACGTAGGAACTTTCTAAGAGGTTGATTGGAATAATATTGTGCTTTTGATCATCTGTATTATTCCTTGTCCTAAGTAAAAGGCTTACTATTAAATATATGATTTTCTCACCAGGGAGCCCATAGAAAGAGGAAATGAAGTTTAGGAAAAAGACTAGTGAACTCCTTTATTAACATTGTACTCCCAGCTCATATTTTGATGTTCAAAATTATATTTGTTGATCTATTATATACTATTAAAGCCCAGTATCATAAGTAATCTTGGATTATTTTAACTTCGTATTAAAATGTGAAAAAGTGGTGTCGTATGTAGATGTTCCTAGCACTTCCTGGACAAATATCAGCAATAATTGGTATATTTCAAACATTTAAATATTTTTAAATTGATGTTTTATAATATACCTTTGTTGTATAATATTTTATTTTTTGATAAAATTACCTATTATTTCATTGTGCTGGGGTTGCACGTTGCATTCATACTGCTTTCCTAGAACGCATCAAATAGGCTGCACGGCACATGATTTACCAGGTTATGTCTAGGTCTGTGGGATTTTTTTTTAATAATTTGTGCTACTAGGGGTGTTTTCTGTATTTATTAATCATACGACATGATAAAGGAATTATTTCAGATAAAACTGTAAAACTTTTATCTTTTGATAGGTGAACTCCCAGAAAAAATGAAAACATCCTGAATTGAGCCTTTTAAAAGTTGTTCCAATGAAACTGGCTATATTTAAATTACTTTTTTGATATTGAGGGGCTGCACAATAGTCCTGATTCTTTGTCATGGCCATCCTGTCTGCCTTTTATCAGTACAGTGTGCATTGTTTCCTATGGACTATACAAATAACTCTCCTGTACCTGTAAAATGGAGAAATTTGGGGGGCAAATTCCTTTCCCACTAGTAAAATTATTTCCAAGTTAAATTAGCCTGGTTTATTAAAAGCTGAATGTAAGAAAAATGAATGCTTTAATCACTCAGGAATACTTACATAAGAATGGTTGAAGCCTCTAATCCTTAAACTTATGATCTATTCTTAGATAGACAGCTAACCAGAGAATGAATGACACAGCTTTTTTGTACTTTTTCAGAATTACCATCTTCAATGGACCTCAAAATTGCACTTTTAGTTAATAGCCTCCCATTACCACAAAATCATTTTCCCCCCTTTTGGGATAGAGTTGAAATTAACAGCAACTCTTGTTGTAAGCATATTCTCTCTTAATAATAGTTACCGGGATTGAAAATTATATCTATTACTATCATCAAATCTCTTTTCTGAATTGATACTTCAGAATTTCAGTACATTAGAATTACAGGGTTGGCCCCAACGTTCAGCAATAGATTCCTGGGAGGTTAACTTAATTACGGACTTCAAATGTGTAAGGACTGAGGTCAGCTATTTTCCACCTAAACTGAAAGAGAATGATAGAAATTGAACAGAAATGGAGGCAAGATACTATTATTACCCATCAGGATAATGTGCCTGTTACAGGGATTGCTACACAGGGGCAACATTTTCTTCCAAAATACCTTCCTGGAAAGATTTTTTTTTTTTTTTTTTTTAGAATGAGTCCTCATCCTTCATTAATATTTCGTATTCAATAAAATCATGAGGGGGGGAAAAGAACTGATGTATTTCCAGCCTTTCATGAACTTTAAATCTGCTTGACTTTAGGCTAAAAAAGAAAACGAAGGGTTAATTAACCATGCTTTTGGTACAAGTGTTCTGTTTTCAAGTTTATGTCTGTGGCAACTGCAGAATCTATATTTTTCAAACTGTGTACTACTTTCTGAGTTTTACATCACAAATATCTCTTCTTATTCAACAGATATAATAAAATGGTGGCATTTGTCTACCGAATAAATTAATAAACTATATTTCACCTAGTCCTGTGCAAATATAGGTCCATGTATTACACTTTTTGATACAGAAAAAAAGAGTTATAGCAAGGAGTTGTGAATAATTGAACAGGTGTGAAGATGGTAGGCATACTAGGGTCTGTTTTAAAACTGCCATGATATTGTTTTAAAATTGTTAAACTTCTATTATTATGATTATTTTAGATAGCACCTACATCTGACAATGACTTTGGACGATATAATTGCACAGCCACTAACCGTATAGGAACAAGATTTCAAGAATATATTCTTGCTTTGGCTGGTAAGTATAGCACAATAATTTCTGAGATCTCATAAATTATTTCTACAAGCAAATAGCTTCATTTTTGTAAGTCATGATATAGGTTATTATTAAAAAGAATGAACCTGTGCTTAAAAATTTAGGACAGTTGCATTTGACAGATACTGAGGATGTAGAAGATATTTACTAATTAAGATTAATTTTAAACCTTGATTCTGATCCCCCAACTTTACTAGTGAGCTATCTACAAAAGAAGTAGGAAAGGTATGTCTTAAGAAAACAAATTATATTTTAAGTAAGAATCCTACCAAAAAAATTAAAAAGACATCTTAAGAGAAAATAAACTAACCTATTTTAAGATCCTAAACTTGAAAGTACAAATAATAAGCTTATTTTTAAGGCAAATAGAAAACTTAGAGTTATATAATTTTCATTGAAAACTGTTGCATTTTGTATATGAAAACATTCTAGTTCTTCCCCAAAAGCTTAAAGATATTGAAGTAATAACATGTAGATACAATTCATTTTAACTAGAAATCCAGTTATGTGTTTAGTTGTATAAATAAATTACATATAACACACACATATTTATTTCTAGAATTTGCATTATGTTTTTACAAGACTGATTGGAAGTCTGAAAATATACATTGTAGTATATTTTGCATAGCTCTGAAGATACAAAAACATGCTTTATTGTCTTTTAGGACTACATAGAGAAATGTCAGAAAATTATTGTAGTGTTATGTTTTAAAAGAATAGGTAACTTCCATGAAAATATTTTAAAGTGTTTTCTAAGTAGGTTCTAGTATCTAACTATAATTTTACACAAAGAAATATATTTACTTCTATTGATATGTAAAGTCATGTCATTAGTTGTAAAGACCAAAAGGGAAATTTAAAAGTTTACAAAGCTAATAATACTCAAATTATTATGTAACTGAAATCTGTTTCTCCAATTCAAGTTTTGCTACACTGGAGAAGGGAGAGAAGGGACTGTGTGAAAGGGCTTTAGGAAAGAAAGGAGGAAGGAAAATATTGGCATGAGAGGGAATTTAGGGAGAAAAGGAGGAAGGAAGAGATTAAGGAAGAAAGGAAATAATGAATATTTATCACCTACCATGAAGTTTTTAGAAAATTAATCTCAATGAAAATCATAGGAGGTAAACTCTCCACATTTAGGCATATGAATAAACTATTACACAAGAAATTAAATTCTAGGAAAATGAAATGTGCGAAGTCATTTCAAAATTCATTGATAATAAATTGAAGTGAGCATGATCTGTACTTATCAGAAGCATTCACTATGTATATAAATTCCAAGCCTCAGGAAATTAGGCAAATTTTCTTCTGAACTTTTTTATAAATAATAACAAAATATGTAATCAGTCAGTATGTGTATATACAATTATATTAGTACTGATATACACTTTTACATTGCTTTCTTAGAAATGATGTAGGTTTGTATAAGTAAACTTGTTAATGTAGTTTAAGTGCTTTTTAAAAAATTTTTAAGTGCTTGTAATTCTAGGAAAAATATGAAAAAAAGAATATATTCATGAGATTTTGATATCTTATTAAATTCTCAGGAAATATTTAATGTCTGTATACATTCATATCGCACATTTCTTACTATAATATTTTTCATTGAAAAATGTATTTGATACCTATCCTCCTAATGAAGATACTAACTTAATGAGTTTCCCTCAGCCCTAAGCATAAAAAAAAAAAAAATTGGAAAATGTTCACTCAACCTTAGAGCTAAAATGTTATTGGAAATATGTCTTGAATACTGCAAATTTCCTAATATTTCAAAAGTTTGTGACAAATACATACCTAAAATTTGTTTCAGAAAGAGATAGATTCAACTGAAATTATAAAAGAGATATAAAAATAAATTAGACCCTGAGCCTTAGGTGGGAAACATTATGTTTAAACCTCAGCATTTATAAACATTGTTACTTTGATGGGGCCTCTTTATTTAATGCTTACAAAATTTAGTCTTTCCTGAAGAATTTGAACAATGAAAGTGCAATGTGATTTTAAATAAAATGTAAGAGAAATGTTATGTAGAAATTTAAATATTTCAAAATAGATGTCAATATCACAGCTCAATATTTCATTAGCCTATCTGACCTAGTAAAAGGTCCAGATCATTTGGCATGTGGTATTTTATACTGTAACAGATTATTTTGATTTAAAAGGGCAATAAATTAAAACAGTGACAACTGCACATGAAATTATGTGTTATATATTCAGAGAAAAATACAAGAAGAAGCTACCTTTTTAACTTCCTTTGTTTCAAAAATCTTTTCCTTCCTTCATTTCTTCCTTTTTTACCTCCTTTACAATTAAGTCTTACATCTGAGCAAGGTAGACATCTATATGCAGGTGGTGACACAGCAGCCTACCATAGGGGGTCAGACCCTCAGCAGAGTTAATAGACTAAAGAGGGATTCAGTGGTCTAGTGTGGGGTGTTGGAGTCGAGGCAGGTGAGAAGGATTTGCATGTGCCAAGACAGAAACAGCAACCCGGAGAGGAATGTTGGAACCTAATCGGTGTAAGGAGAGGTCCAAGTAAAGTGGTGGGTGCAGTGATGGATGATTCATTTCTACAAGCATATGGGTAACATCAGTATTTACATAAAAATACAAAAACGAGAATGACCCTGGGGTAATGGTTGGGTATTGGAGTTACTAGTGTGAAGTCTGGTTTTAGTGTATGTAGGTAGATATCGAAAGGAGAAAAGAAGTAAAGGGATATGTGTGTGTGTGTCTGTCTGTCTGTCTGTCTGTGTGTCTGTGTGTCTGTGTGTGTGTGTCTGTGTGTGTGTATTCAGTCATTTCTACAAGGAGCTTTTTGTCAGGAATCTTACTTAGAAAATAATTTCTGTATATGTAAGTTATGATTCACTAAATTCTATACCTGAAACCAATTTTACCAATTCCACACCTGAAACCAATTTTACTGTATGTGGTAACTAAATAAAATTTAAATAAAAACTTGAAATTAAAAAAAAAAAAAAAGAAAAGAAAACAATTTCTGAACTAGCTCTATCCAGGGAGGTCTTGGGAACTCCAGCACCTCAACAACAAAGAGCAGACATGGCTGGCATCCACGTCTTGGTTTCTAAATACTATTCTTCACTAAAAGTAACTAGGGTTTCTTATAAAAATGGCTGATTCTAGGACTGAAACAAAAAAAGTACAGGATAAGCCTGAAACAATTTGTTTTACCGAGAGGAAAAGAAAAAAAAAAAAAAAAAGACACGCGTCAAAAACATCCATCAACCATTTTTAACAAATACCGTAATACAAATGAACTCACCTGAGGGGCATCAGTGGTTGCTAATGCAGGTATATGTTGAGAAAAAACTTAGCAAGTTAGATGACAAAATAAATAAATAAATAAATGGAAACACTTTTAAAGTGCCTACCCCCAAATTATTTTGTAATTACAAAGGAAAAACAGCAACATTACACTTGTAAGCCTACCAGATCCCACTTTAATTAAGTGATCAAAATTAACATCACCAGTAATGAGAAAATTAAACTTGGGTGCTACCAGAAATAGGCAATGAGAAGAATATAGAATAACAATTGTAATTTTCCTGCCAAAAATGCATAATCAGAATCTAGTATGAGGAAAGAGAAGACAAATCCAAATTGAAGTACTATCTACAAAATAACCAGCATTCAGGTGTCAAAACCGTGCAAAGGAATGATTAAGGAAACTTTCTTTATTAAAGGACAGTAAAGATAACAAATAAATGCCAGGCCTGCATCTTTTGTTATAAAGGACATTACTGGGATGATAGGTGAAATTCAATTGTAGTCTTTGGATTAGCTAGTAAATTAATTGTTTTCTAGAGCTTATGTAGAAGATTGTTTTGTTATAGTAAATACATACTAAAGTTGGCACCATGTCAACTTACTCTAAATGGCTCACATTAAAAAGATAAGTTCTGTGCACTGTGCTTACAAATTTTCTATAAATATGAAATTATGTTTTTAATAAAGAATAGGAGCACCTGGGTGGCTCAGTCGGTTAAGTGTCTCACTCTTAAAGTCAGCTCAGGTCTTGATCTTGGGGTTGTGAGTTGAAGCCTTGTGTCAGACTCCACACTGGGGATGGAGCCTACTTAAAAAAAAAAAAAAAGGTAGGAAACTAAGGCCAATAAACAAATACATCTAAGATACAGTAGCTTCAGAAAAGCAACATAACATGTGAATATAGGTAGCATTCTCGATTAAAAAAAAAAATCCAGTCTTTTGTGTGTGTGCATACATAGTTTCTATATATGATCTTATAAATGTTTTAAAATATTAAAAAGAATTTTTGCATATTAAATCATCATTGATTCACAACCGGTGTTTTTGAATATGGAGGAATAATTTTTACTCTAAAATATAATAATTTATTTAGACACCTTTTTAAATATCTTAGTAAGTGATAATAGCACTGTTCTTTACAATGGTGGTACAGTCTTTATTTGGCAGGATATGTCAGTGTATGGAAATTGGCGTATAGACACCACTTATATTTGAGAGCTGGATATTTCACCTCTATGCTTCCCACTTCATTTGCCTTTATCTCTGCTGGGAAAGAACAGCTTGATAAACTTCTAGCAAGAAGACGCATAGGAGTGATTAGCTAAATTGAATCCTGAGTAGTCATCGACATAATTCTCAAAGTAGCTCAAGGACACACATGAGATATTATTTATACTTATTTTACAGAAGAAAGATACATTCAGAAATTAGGGCAAATATGTAAAAACACAATTTATTATTACTATTATTATTATATCTATTATGATGATTTCAATAATAAAGTAGGATAAAATATTGGCTAAATCAAAAGTCTTCTATGAGTAAAGGGTCAGTGGAAGGGCAGCACCTTTTTTTTTTTTTTTCCGGTCCTATTTCCAACACATGATCTTAATTGGCCAAGTCCTAATTTTAACTCCATTTTTGTTTTTACATTCTCACAATTAATATCAAGGAACTTAAGTCCATTTTTCAAATGATTTTTTTTTAAATAAAATACATTTAACTGTGCTTGGATTAAATCCGAAAACCCCTGAACAGGATCTTCCTATTAGGCCCTGGCTTCCTATTTGGGACCAAGGATTGGTTCAGCCCTCTTTGGTTTCTACTCTATCTTTAGAAAACTACAATTCTATGGGAAATATCAGATATTTCCCATATGTGTTTGATAACCAATTTTGTTATATTAACTTTTTTATTAAAATACCAAATACAAATACAATTAGATGAAGAGAGGGACAGAGAGTTGTTTTTTAAAAAAGACTTCTTCATGAATTTTTTTTTCAAGTACACTTCTTAGGGTGATAATCTTTATTTCTAGCTAGAAAACATATTTTCTTTTTTGATTTAAATACCTGTCTTGGAACAAATTAAAAATATAGAACACATAAAGGTAAATCAAATTACAACCATATAGTGAACAATTATCATTCCTTCCTTACAGTTCTCTGCTTCCAATAGATCATGCTCTGACAAGGCAGTCTATCTATATATGTATATGTGTATTTTTTGAAGTTCTCAAAAGATTTTTAATCTAACTTTTAAACATTATCAGATAGTTCATTGATAATTTTAACTTCATTTCATCTTTGTCATATTTCACTTTTTTTTTTTAAAGACTTTATTTATTTATTTGACAGAGAGAGAGACAGCCAGAGAGACAGGGAACACAAGCAGGGGGAGTGGGAGAGGAAGAAGCAGGCTCCCAGCAGAGGAGCCTGATGTGGGGCTCGATCCCATAACGCCAGGATCATGCCCTGAGCTGAAGGCAGACACTTAACGACTGAGCCACCCAGGCGCCCCTGTCATATTTCACTCTTAACTGTAATCCTTTTCATATTAAATCTGAATATGATGAGCTCCCATTTGCCTCATTAGTTGGTAGGCTTTTCTGATAAAGTCACCTTCTCCTGGGCACTTTCAGGGAAGGGACTCTGCTGTAAGCTGTCAGGCAACACATCTCACATTGGGAATGGGTGCTTCTATCCCAAAGGGGGTCTCAGTGCTCCACCCGAGCCATTCCAAGATCCACCTGATCAGAATTGTGGGAAGACTAAGTGAGAAAATGAATCCAAAGCACCCACGCAGGGCACGTACTCAATAAATATTAGCTAGCTACTGATGTGGCCAAGTTGTAGTTCATATTGACCACTTTTCTTTGGGTAAAAGTCAGTTTGTTAAATGTCTCTTTAGATATAATACATAAGTTTAGGGGGGAAAATACACAGATCTGAACATTGTAGACCAATGCATAGTAAAACTTGATTGTGTGATAATGACCTCACTTATACTGGACACTATATTTCTATTAAAGGATACAAAATTTCATTCAATTTTGCCAGTTTTTTTTTTTCCTTCTAGTCCTGTATCTTTTTCACACAAACTGCTCTAAAGTAGTTCTCCCATGCTGTGCTTCACAATTGATTTTTATTTTAACCTCAGTCAGGACCCTGTACTTACCCCTATTAAATCTCATCTTGTCCACTTGGACTCATCTTTTTAACCTGCGGAGACCCTGTCAAATCCAATGTTTTAGCCCTCTTTCCAGGATTGACTTAATTCAAAAATATCATGAAGTGTGGTCATCTGTATTTTCACCTAAGTCATGGAGAAGTCTATCAAGTCATTTTTGAGAATAGAAACCTGTTTACAGGCTAACCTGGATCAATTGAACAGAATTCTGTGTTTATGGAATTATACTCAATCTGTGTGCCCTTATATCTGAATCATATTTTATCCAGACCTTTGTTACATAAAATTTGAAAGCAGGTGAACGTTGGTTCATTTGGGAACAAACTTCCTTCAATTGAATATAAAGCCAGGTTTCTCTTACATGATCAGTTTTATTATCTAGCCTGGAAAAGTCTACACCTTGCTCTTTTTCCCAAAACTATGAGGCAAACTTTTGTGTGTCTTCAGAAACCATGTATGGCATCAGCTTGATTTTGTAATTCCCCTGCTCCTCGGTGGGGGAGAGGGGGAATTAGGATAGCTAGATATTATTTTCAAGGAGGCCCCACTTGCATCAATTTTTAATCATTTGGTAGTTCGCTTACTCAACATGTATATAATGAGTTTCTAGTAAGTACCAGGCACTGTTTTAGACTTTGGGAATCAGGAGATGAGTAATATATGACCCCTGATCTTTACATTGAAGTTAGAGTACAAAAGAAAAAGGGTTGCAGAAGAAATGTAAGTGGAATGCTTGGGAACACAAAATGGAATTTGGTTTGGAATTCTTGGGGAGGGTTTCAGACAGGTGTCAACTTCTGAATTCAGTCTGGAAGACTGAGTAGAAACAGCTCCCTTGAAAAGAAAGGGAGAAATGGCAAGAATCAAGGATACCACCTGTGAAATAGCATGGACTTGTACAATAACGGAAGACTAGTGGCCATATTGTGTGAGAGGATCAGTGGTGGTGATGAGAACAGGTTAGTAGTGAGGTGGTCACATTATGCATGTCCTTAAAAACATTTTGCACATTTACATTCTTCTACATCATGTATCATGTATCATGCATCATGTACAAAGCAGAATGATCTTTTTATGTTGGTAACATTGTAGAGACTGATCTCAGCATGGCATAGGGTATGGGCCAATTGTCAATTTTCGTGTTTCTCTAAATAATCTAAAATTTGTAAGTGTAAACTCAAAAATCTTAACATCTTAAAGTAATGTCTACTGTTCCAGAAAGGGAGATTATAATAGAATGTATATATTCTTTATATGTATGTCTATGTATGTGGGTGTATATGTGTGTGTCTGTGTGTATAACAGGCAGATGGATTGCTTTTTTTTTTGTTCTGGTGGGTGTCAGTG
This sequence comes from Ursus arctos, assembly GCF_023065955.2. Lineage (NCBI taxonomy): Eukaryota > Metazoa > Chordata > Mammalia > Carnivora > Ursidae > Ursus > Ursus arctos. The sequence goes on from NW_026623056.1 coordinate 73,264,472, forward strand.
TAAAAAAAAAAAAAGCAAGTAAGCTTTTATTTCTGTAGTGGAAAATAATTCTTATCTTTAAAAAAAATCATCCTGACCTTATATATTCTTCTGGCCACTACATCATTTCTCTGCCCCCACTCTTCCTTCATAAATAAACTTCACAAAAGAATTGATTATATTTGATGTACCTAATTACTTTCCTCTCATTCTGTCACAAACTCTTCCAGTTGGGTTTTTACTGTTACTGCTCTATAAAACCCATTATTAAGGTATCCATTGAGCTTCTTCCTGCTCAACCTAGTGGCTCATTCTCAGTCCTCATACTTCCTGATCTAGTGGCAGACTATTACCCAATTAATCACTTTTTCTCCTTGAATCACCTCTCTAGCCTCCAACTTAGCTAGCATGTCACCATACTTTTCTGGTTTTCCTTCTTCCTCATTGGGCTCTCCTTGATATCTTTTGCTTGATCTCTCCTTGATATCGTTATAAATCTCTGACCTGTTAAAAATCAGTGTACCTCAATTTTTGGATCTCTTTTTAGTTTATATAAACTCATATCCTTGATATGCTAAATTCTTATGGATTTAAATACCACCTGTATTCCACTTGTAACTCCAATATATATCTTCGGCTTGGATCTTTTCCCTGAATGCTATACTTTTATATCCAACTGCTTAATTCCCTCTCCCCTTAGATGTTCTATAGGCAGTGCAAATGTCCAGATGTCCAGATATCCAAAGCCAATCTCCTATATTCATCCCTACCTATCTTCCTTTGGCATTCTTTCCATCTCAATAAATGGCAACTGTCACTTTTCAGTCATCCTTGAATCTACTTATTTACTCAGGCCCAACTCCTTGATGAGTCTTGTTGATTCTACTAGCAAGGTGCTTCAAGAGTCTCATTGGTTTCATGAAGTCAAATTCTGTATTCTGGTTGTTTTTATTTGTTTGTTTGGTTGGTCTGCTTTGCTCTTAATGTAGATTGTTCCATAAATTTCTAAACTGGTCTTCCTGCTTTGGCCTGTGCTCCCTAGAGTATAGTTTAAATTAAAAACAAACAATTTTTTTTTAAAAAGAGGACTTATTTTTTTAAAAAATGAACAATAAACATGATTCTCTTCTGCTTAAAGCATTTTGGTGGTTTAACATTTTGTTCAGGGATGAAGCCATAGTGATTATAAAAGCCTATGAGGCTTCACAGTGTTTCTTCCTCCCCTGCCCTCCTTGGCTTCTCTGACTTTTGTCTCCTATCCCCCCACCTTGTCATGCTCCACTGCACAGATCACCCCCCTTCTTTAAAAACCCAAGGCATAGCTTATCTTTGTACTTACTATTTTCTCTTCCTAGCATTTCTATCAGTCTTGTGTTTTTTTTTTTTTTTTCCTTTAGGCCCTTAGTTAAATATCACCTTTTATAGCAAAGATATTCTTGTTCACCCAATTTCTTTTTTTTTCTTTTTTTAATTTTATTTAAATTCAATTAATTAACATATAGTGTATTGTTAGTTTCAGAGGTAGAGTTTAGTGATTTATCAGTTGCATGTAACACCCAGTGCTCATTACATCAAGTGCCCTCCTTAATGCCCATCATCCAGTTTACCCTATCCCCCCACCTCCCCTCCAGCACCCTCAGTTTGTTTCCTATAGCTAAGAGTCTCCCTCTCTGATTTTTGTCTTATTTTATTTTTAAAACTACAACACTTCAACTTCCATCCCTATTCTCCCATAACCATCTCCCTTGCCTGCTCAATTTTTGACCACAGTATTCACAATAAATTATATATATATATATACACACAAATAATTATATATATATATATATATATATATATATATATATATATATAATTACTTTTATGTAATTACAATGTAACCACCATAAGAATAGGGATTGCTGTCTCACTTCTATCCCCAACATAGAAAAGTGCCTGGGGGCACCTGGGTGGCTCAGTCCTGAAGCCTTTGCCTTCAGCTCACGGTGTGATCCTGGAGTTCTGGGATCGAGCCCCACATCGGGCTCCTCCGCTGGGAGCCTGCTTCTTCCTCTCCCACTCCCCCCGCTTGTGTTCCCTCTCTTGCTGGCTGTCTCTCTCTCTGTCAAATGAATAAATAAAATCTTTTAAAAATAAAAGAAAAGTGCCTGGCTTCAGCGCTTGTGTGGCTCATTGGTTAAACGTCTGCCTTCGGCTCGGGTCATGATCCCAGAGTCCCGGGATTGAGTCCCACATCGGGCTCCCTGCTCAGTGGGGAGTCTGCTTCTCCCTCTGCCCTTCACCCTGCTTGTGCGCTCTCTCTCTCTCTCTCTCTCTCAAGTGAATAGATAAAATCTTAAAAAAAGAGAGAAAGAAAGAAAACTGCTTGGCTTGTAGTAAGTTTAGGTGAATTATTGAATGTATAAAAGATTTAGTATGTTTTATTTAATTTATTTATTACTCATAATTGAAATGTCCTATTAATAATGGGATATGGGGAGTCCATGACTTGAGAGAAGGGTCAACACTTGAGTGTTCTAGAGGGAAATAATTTCCACTTATACCTCAGGAGTAAATGAGCACTTCAATGGAGACTATTAGAGGTAAAAATGATCTAATTAAGGAGAGATCCCTGGGTTACCTCAGGTTAATCGTTGGACTTAAAAATATAGGAACAAATAAAATGAAAAACAATTATTCAGAGAGTTAATATCACCACTTTTATGAAGAAAATTTTAAAGTTGTGTGAGCAAGTGTTGTGAAAGATCAATCGAATAATTCTTTGGATTTGACAATTGGAGAAAACCAGATAGGTAGTGAAATAAGAAATTCATAAGATTTTAGATGTGTTGCAAATTTGCTATTCTGTTAGATTAAGTTTACAATTGAAATAGGAAAAATATGTACAAAATCTTATTGGAAGTAAGGTGGCCACTCAGAGCAGAAGCAGATGGAACCCATCTCAGCATAGTCCCCACGGTGCATGCAATTGCTAGTGAGGCTGCATGTTACATGGTCTTGCTGACTCCAGGAAGGTCAATCCTTTAGGTGACAATTCCCTTAATATTAGATGGAGACTGACAAAGAAACCAAGCAGAAAAGGACTTAATATTGAGAGTTGGGTGGTTATAAAATCATTGAAAAGGCAGAGGAAAGGAAAGACAAGAGAGTCACCAGTTCAGGCTTCAGATCACAAATTAGCAAAGTGCAGTCCAGAGGTCAAGTCTGCAGTTGTTAACCAGAGGTCGGGAAACCCTACTGCCGAGCTGCCCCTCTGCTGACTTGACAGCCACCCCGCACCAGAAATTGTGTGAATAGGCTGTGGAGTAGGGAGGGAGTCCAGCTTCTGGCTTCATTCACATCTGTAGGTCCTCTTGTTCAGATGCACCTCTTCAGAAAAGTGGGAGTGGTGTTCCCTCCCCCTCAGTATTCTCAACCACTTACTCGAGCACCTCACCCTGAGCGCCTTCATTGCACTTAAAACCATACCAGCAAGTAAGTCTGGGAAATTGAAGATTTTAGCCTTCCATTTTTTATGATAAAGGGGAGTAGCTTAGATGATAGAAATGGATGTGATGTGTCAACAGAAATTGTGTGAGATATTTCTGTTACCTAGATTTGAAGCACCATTCTGGCCAAATACTCACTTGAGTACTTCCACTTAAGGGAAAGTTGACAAATATCAAACTCTTCCAATGGATCTAAGTTTAGCCATACCACATCCTCATCTGTGCGGAGAAAGCTGAGTCAGTAACTCTGAACCATACCTTCGTCGCCAGCTTCCCAGCATTTGAGAAAACCAAATTCCCAGAAGTAAAGATGTTAAGGCAGAAATTAGGAACAGCCTGTTGAAATAGCATGACAGGGAAGCAAAAGAAGAGTTTATGGCATGAGAAGAGAGTAGGACTGAAGAAAGTGTGTCATGTGAGAGATCTTTATAATTCATGGTAATAAGACACAAGAAAGACTAAAAATACAAAAGACTAAAAATACAAAAGGGAAGAGAAGAGCTCTCTGGTGATGAGAAAAGTTAAAGAAATTAACATTCAGAGATGTAGGGTTTGACCTTCAAAAAAAGAGGAAGGCAGCCTTCCATTTTAGGTTCATCCAGAAGTGATAGGATACAATTTGAATGAACTTGCTTGATGACTTCTATTTTCACTCTTGATATTGAGATCTATTGATATTTGCTCAGAATTGTGGGTACAGTTGAGGAAGAGTGTGAAGAGCTAAAACACATACACAGAACTAATCTTTGTTGTTGCTATTGTCTTCAACACATTATATCTCAGCTTATCCTGAAGCCTGAGGAAATACTGTTTTGTAATTCCATGATTCATCTCACTTTAAAAATATTTCTAAAACATTTACTCATCCACGATCTCCTATGCACTCACATTATATTCATGAGCTCCCTTCCTTTTCTTCCGCATGTGTATCTTTGGACATGTACTTTCAGAATTTTGCTTTATAACGTGTATCTTTACTTTGGGATGCTTTTTTTTGTTGTTGTTGTTGTTGTTGTTAGAGAAATATATTTGATGTATTATTTTGAATCTGTTTTCAAACCTCTCTGTACATATCTGATTGCCATGCTCTTTTTTTAAAAATAAGGCTCCATGTACCTTTGACTCCACTTACTAGTTCCTCTTTATTTTTTTAAAGATTTTATTTATTTATTTATTTATTTATTTATTTATTTATTTGAGAGAGAGAGCAGGGGAAGGAGCAGAGGGAGAGGGAGAAGCAGACTCCCCACTGAGCATGGAGCCCAGGACCCCAAGATCATGACATGAGCTGAAACCAAGAATTGAACGCCCAATGGACTGAGCCACCCAGGAGTCCCATAGTTCCTCTTTATTTTAATTCCATTATTTTATTTTATCAGAATTAAAGTAAGAGAAGCAACTTTTTCCTTTTTTTCCTTTTTTTTTTTTTTAACTTTCACAAGATAAAATAATCACCCAGGCAGAATTTTTGGAAGTTTTCACTTTTATACTTTGATCAAGCTGTGGCTTTAAGCATAATATGTATAAATGTCAAAATGTTTATCAACATTATTTATACACTGACAGCCTTTTTAAAGGAAGGATAAGCGAAAATAGTATTTGTGAATTTCCAGCAATTTATATCCAACAACTTATCCTCACAACAGCAACTTTAGTGTTGACATTGTTACCCTTATTTTTTATAAGGAAACTAATAGACAATGCATTTAGTTTGCCCAGGGTCATACAGCAATTCCTACAACAATCTGCTAAAAGTTGGTTTTGTCCTGCTCCCAGATCATGGCACCAATTCTTTGCTATCATACACCGTCCACATCTCTAAGCTGAACCTCAATGTTGTATCTCTTACCTTCCATTTAACTAAAATATTACACTCAGGGTCAACTAAATTACTTTATGTTGTTGAATTTACTTTGTTCCTTGACTAAAAAAAAATTCTACACAGGTATTTATGTTCTCTGAAGCCAAATTGATGGTATTTTGTGATCCAAAAGATGTTGGGTTAGGCATAAATTATTAAGACACTTGGATTTTTTACTCCCAGAATATGATGTTCATTCTTAAGATACTATGCAGGGTGATGTATTGGATAAAAATAATTTTGCAAGTCTGTAAATGTGTCATAAATAAATAATACCGCAGTTTAAAAAAATAAAATAAAATATTGACATTGTGGATATGCAGTAATACAATAGAAGGGGGATGGTTATCAGGGAAGGATAACAAAATGACAGTGACTCACATTTGATAAGTATCTCTCAGGTTCTATTTTGTGCACTGCATTACTTGATCCTTATAGCAACCTTAGCAGTGGGTATTATTCTAATTTCCACTTTAGAAAGAAAAATACTGAAGAAAAGACAAAGGATTTGTCCAAGATTGCAGTTGAAAAAAGTAGCAAGGCCAGACTTTGGATCCATGGATTCTGATGATATATAGCCAGGCTCTTCTTCTAACTCTATTCTGGTTCTAGTAGAGGTGAAAAGGAAGAATCAAGAAGGGAACACATGTTTGTACAGTTGTTCTATTCATCTAGCGATGGGTGGCATTCATTAATTATTGAGATGGAAGGTGCTAGGAAGTAGTTTAGAAAAATATGCTAACAATGGGAGCTTTGTGTATGGAATTCAATATCCGCAAGCCCCATTGGAAACATAGGGCTGTGTTTGATAGTCTTCTACAATATGATCCTCTGTTTCCATAGACCCAGTGAGGTTAGATAATTCAGGATATTGAAAGCCAGACTGAAAAGTCTAAGCTTGCTATAAAGAGGAGGAAGCCTCTGAATACCCTACTCAAGGGAAGTGACGTGATTAGAGTGGTGCTTTAGAAAGATTGATTTTGCATTTACACACTATATGAATTGAAATTTGGTGGAATGTCCAATAGGAAAGGAAGCCAAGAGCCACTAATGGCATTGCACGTAGAGGTAGATAAGATTTGGGCTTAATGGTGGAAACAGGAAGGAAGTGTAGAACACAAGAATTATGATGTGGGAATGATGAAAATAACTTCGTGACTTATTGTGATGTATATAAGAGATAGACTTGAGAATGAAGGTGATTACACAACAATTGAGAGTGGAGGGATGAATTAGGGATATTGGTTCTAGGCATTTTAGACCCCATTCACTTGAATAGGTTCTGTACCTTTGTATACTGTTTTTAATTACTGAAATGTTTAATTCATCATCTATTTCCTGGGAACTGAGTATAGTCCAGTCACTTTTCTCAGTGATATATATATAATATATATATATATGGAATAATTTGGTAGTCAGTAACTGGTCAAACATATAAAATCAGAATATAAAAGGAAAAAAATATTTAGGAAAATATGAGAGCTGCAGGTCATAAGCATACTTCCCTTTTAGTTAGGTAACAGAAAGAAGAGGCCAACAAAATACAAATACAAATGAAAAACCAGGGTAAGAGTCAGCCCGTCTGAAAATAGACTATCTGTCTAGAAAAAGATGCTCGCTGGCTCAAGTTTTGGTAATGGTACCTTTGTGCTAAGACAAAAAAAACCTCCTATTTCTCTGTAGTTGTATCATGTCAAGGGCACAGCTTAGCTAATGGTGCGTAATTCTGTGGTCAGAGTAAGAATCAAGGACCATGACCATTCTGAGTATGTGGTCAAAGGTGGAGCCCAAGATGTATCACATGTCTCCCCCACTCAGTACTTAGCATCTTTCCTTTTTAAATGTATCTTTAAACTGAAGATTGTAATGCTGTGATGTTCAATTTAGATCTGGCTGACATTAGAGAGTCACGGGCATGGGATGAAGAATTGGTAGTCCTATTATAAACAATCAGAGCATGGGTGTATGTTGTTTTGTTTTTGTTTTCTGCAAACTTTAGGTCAAACCTACAGATGAAAAGAATTTACCGTCATAATCTGGGGATTAAAGAAATGTGAAACTATGATAATGTTTATGTATGGCAACTTTCATAGATTTTTTAGGTCATTTAAAATTTTTATTTCCAGATGAGATTTTAATAGCAATATGACATTGGTATGCATCAGTATTCTGCACATTAATCTGCAGACCTTAGAGTTATTCCATAACACACCTAATAGGATATCCAAATAATTTACAGTTACTAATTAGAGCTGAAATGTACACTGTTGCATTTCTCTACAATATTCATATCCAAAAGGCCAGAAAACTGCCCTCCTGGCTCTTGCCCAGTACCATTTATAAGGCATATTTTTATGTGATCTATAGTGCTCTCTTTCAACTGTAACAAATGAGACTCACTTGACTTTTGACAGCCATTAGAGATTTTTATATGAATGTTTGATTATATCAGAATAGGAATTTGCAGATACTATGTTATTTTCAATCAAGTTTTTTTTTCTTTTTGTTTTTATAAAATTAATTTCAGGGATGATATATTTACTTATATATGTTTTTTAAAGATTTATTTATTTTAAAGAAAGAGAGATGGGGGGAGGGGCAGAGGGAGAGAGAGTCTTAAGCAGACTCTGAGCTGAGCGCAGAGCCTGACACAGGGCTCGATCTTATGACCCTGAGATCATGACCTGATCTGAGACCATGAATCATGTGCTTAACACACTGCACCACCCAGGCACCCCTTTACTTGTATATTTTTATAATATATATATTTTTTTAAGTAAATTATATGTAAATTTTCAACTTTATGATTATTTCAAATGTGACATTGAAAAGAAAGAGAGGGGCACCTGACTGACTCAAGTCACTAGAGTGTGTGACTCTTGATCTTGGGGTCATGAGTTCAAGCCCCATGTTGGGTGTAGAGATTACTTTTTAAAAACAGTGAGAGAAGAGGAAGGGAAACTGAGAGAATCTCTTCAATGTTTAATGTACCTCTAATTCTTCATGTTTCTGAAATAGAAGTTTCATTAATTTCCTTATGAGACTTTTTCTCTCTTATTTTCTCCTCTTGCTTCTTTAGCACTTTGGATAGCTGTTTATAAAGTTCTATATAGTGGAAAATAAAGCTTCACTCAGGATGCATTATTGAGCTTGAAATAATGCGAGTAATGGATTAGTACAAAAACACACACAAGACAGATTTTGTAATGTTTTCAAAATATAGGGATTACAACTTAAGTATTTCAAATAAAGCTTTATTTTAGTTAAGTAACACATAAGTGAAACAATAACAGGTAGTTTGCAGTTTTATTTAGTTTATAATGACATTTGCTCTAAACTTAACACTCTCCCCAAAATTATTAATATAATTTTAATGACTAAAAGAAAATAAATCTCACATCTTCACTGAAGATATTTATGTTAATAATTCAATAAAGTCTTTGTTTCTTCTTATATTTTTAATTGTACCTTCATTCTCCCTCCCTCCCTTCCTCCCTCCCTCTCTCTCTCTGTCACACACACACACAGACATACACACAGGAGCTTGTTTTCCTTGAATGCAAATAAAATCCCCATATTGTATAGAAAAGGCAGAAGTAAAATTATTGCTTCGATCAATGAGATTTGATAATGAATATTTTACTCTTTATTTCCTGTAGTTAAAGAAGATTGACTAATGTATACTTTCTTGCAACTTGAAGACTTCATTCAGCAGTTTATGCAAGCTCTCTAATTCAAATATATTAAGTGACATAGGGAGCAATTTTCCTTTATTCCTAATTGTCAGGACACCATTAAGTCTTAATAATGGCCATCCATATTACCTGGCTTATATTTCCTTTGTTTTTGCTTTTTCGTAGATGTGCCATCCAGTCCCTATGGAGTGAAGATTATAGAGCTGTCACAGACCACAGCCAAGGTTTCTTTCAACAAGCCGGACTCCCATGGAGGTGTGCCTATTCATCACTATCAAGTGGATGTCAAAGAAGTGGCATCAGAAACCTGGAAAATAGTACGCTCCCATGGAGTTCAAAGTGAGTCAGTGATTTCAAAGTATGTTGGTTAATTCAAGCTGACCTTCAGGGCTCTTGTGTGATTGGGTTTTTATTTTTCTTCAATGTGTACTTTTTTTTTTTTCTTTTAATAAAGTAGAGTTGGGAAGATATTTCCACTGCCATATTCTTCTTGAGAATAATTTTAATAGAAAGTGGGAAAGTTTTCGTTTTTAATAAATACAGAAGAGTTTAGCAAAATCACCAAAGTTCCATTTTAGGGGAGAAATTTTAGTATTTAGAATTTGGATGGTGGGAAGAAAAAAAAAAAAAAAAACTACTGACATGTCAGATTTAATGGCTGAATATTCTGAAATATGTTTTTCATTTCTTTGTAGGATTTCTTCTGTAAGTAGGTATAAAAGTCCTACTGTAAAATGTAGAAATCTTATATATGTACTTATGAAGCCATCTATAAAAATTATGTCTACTAAAATGTATTTCAAAATTGTGTTTTGAATACTCAAGTTGTTCCTACAAATTATGACATTTTGAGTAATAGATTAAGCTAATTCTAAGAAGTTAAAACAATTTATAGCACTTCTTTTCACATATAGAATTTCATCATTGTGAAAATGTGATTTGTTTTCCCATTAAAAGAAGAAGCTAACGTAGGAAATGGTAATAAATTACAAGAGGGGGACGCCATTGGTTGGGATATAGAACTACATTGCATAGTCCAAAAGGAGAGGAAGGAAAATAGTGAGGAAACTGTAGTTCCATAGTGTCCCACCTCTGCTAGCCCTGGCCCTGGCGTGATCCTAACATATATGGTGTAAGGGCTCTGTAAAAGACATGAGCTGTCCTATGAAGAAAAGCATGAGCCCTCCTGTGAAGAATTGTCCTAGTGGACAGCAGAGACAGAACAGATAAAATCATTCCAGTTTCCGTTTCTACTGAGAGTAAATATAGCTTTTTGATAGAAGTGCCAGAAATATTCATCAATCCATCATCAGTCATTTACTACACACTTCAAATAATACCCTCCAACATGTCAGCTCTTATCATTTCTTTTAATGATGAGAGGATTTGGATAGTTAATGTTCTTTGTGCAAATGCTATGTGGTTCAGGAGAGATGATAGTACCCCAAAAGAATAAGCAAGTGAATTCTGGAACTCTAGTAGAAGAAACCGTTATCCTAGATTCAGGAATAATATTTTTTAAGAGAGAGAAAACAAGAGACATGAAAGGTGAGAGACAGAAAGAAAAATGAATTATTTCTGACACTACAGAACACTCGAAGTGGGTGCTTGTGCACAACCCTGAAGAAAAGTAATGTTAAAGCTGACTATTCAAGAAATTAAACTTGGCAGAATAGTACTGCTACACCTCACCCCTCCACCCTGGTGAAGAGGATTAATAGATTCCCTCAAGACTTCTTACAAAGTTGCAACAACATGAAGGATTTATAACATCTGTGATCTGAAGAAGTTGTTCATGTTCAAAAACTTGATTTTGTTACTCCATGTATCCATCTCTCAGAAGCATATTTCTATGTTTATAAAACTGATATACAAGAAAGAACATTTGCTAATTTACAATGAGAAATCGCTGTCCCGGAAATTAGACATTCAGAATATATATAATAGGTACATTCTTTACCTGTGAGTATTTTATATTGGAAAGAAAACATGAGTCAGAAACCTGTTTGGTGAGTCTTGAATATCAGTCAAGGACGTTATGTGAATGAGATATCCAGTGCCTTCAGACTGGGCTAGCTTAAAGCTTGCTGGTGAGACCAGAATACTCAAAGTCCTGGTTTCTCTCCCTCTGCTTATAAGGACACTGATCCCATCATGGGGCTCCACGTTCATGACCTCACTAAGCCCAATTACTTCCCCAAGACCCACCTCTAAATACTATCATATTAGAGGTTTTGGTTTCATCAAGTTTGATGATCTGGAGCAGAGAGAAGCTTCAACAATAGTGAAAATCTTAAAAATTGTCTTTAACTTTATGATTGTCTGCACATATTCTGGAAAGGAGATCTGCAGCTCATTCATTTCTCAAAAAAATGTATCTTAAAATTGTTTTTTTAGTTTGACTTTGTTCTGAAATTATAGTTTAGCTGAGTATGCAATTCCAGCTTGATAATTACTTTCCTTTGGTAATCTAAAGAGAATATTTTACTCTCTTCTGTTTTCCCTTGTTATTTTAAAGCCTGCTGGAAGTTGTCCTTTCTTTGCAAATATTTTGACTTTTTTCTTAAGCTGGTTTTGTGATATCTAGTTTAATTTGATATCTTGAGGTTAATTACTTGTCCTAATATGGAGTTCTTTATTTGTTCTGTTTGAGGTTCATTGTATTCCTCAATCTGAAGATCCATGTCTTTCATCAGTTCTGGAAAATGTTATTATCATTACCTTCTTGAATATAAATATAATCTCTTCCCTCATTCTCTCTATTCATTTATTCTGATATCCAGGTTATATGCTACACTTATTTGAGAAGTTAGACTATCATATCTCTTTACCTTTATTTTACTGTGTTTCATTCCTTTACCATGTTATTTTTCAGTTCTGTCTACTAGTTCACTGATTCTTAATTTACTTATATCTGCCATTAAAACTTTCTATTAAAATTTTAATCATCATATTTTTAATGTATATGTTATATTAGTTCACTGTATGTTTCAGCAGTATCTCACTCATGGTGGCTCGTTTGGTAGTATATTTTATGATTTAAAATTGTGATCTCATATTTTGTTAATCCTATTTACTATAATCATGCAAGACCTTCTTCCACAGAAGATATTCTTTTGCTTCAGGTAGTTGCCCTGGAATATTCCAAAGGTGGAAGCACCTGAACACTCTAAATTTATTTCTTGATATGAGAGTTTCTGTACTATGAGAGCAGGTTTATAGTTACTAATTTTCAAGGAGTTTTTATCCAACCCTCTTTGCCAAATTGGGATTTGGTTCAAGGCCAAGCCAAACAAATTTTTTTCTAACCCTCCTTCTTACTTTCTTCAAAGAACTTTGAGATTCCTGGCTCCATGCAGGTGTCCAAGTCTCACATCTCCCTCTTTCTTCTTTCCCCAGTGAGGACATTCAAATCCAATCTTCTATATTACAGATCTGTGCAAAAGCTCTGAGCTGTCTGAGTACCAGTGAGATTTTCCACAAGACTGCAGTAATTGATAGAAAAACAATTATGTGGCTGCTCCTCTAGCTTCAGGTCTCCCCATCCACATCATTTTTTTCATATTTCAGAGTTTGCCTTCCTTTTCTATAAGATAGTATGTGCATTTAAAAAGACTTTTGAAAATGGTATGTATAATTGTTAGCATATTTAAAAGACCTGATTTTCTGGCTGCATAGGTGACTGTATTGTTGAAATTCTGAAGACATTTTTTAAAGCACATACATAGTTTTGAATAGTGAAGAAATGCTTCTTTTGTGCCTTTGTTTTATAGTTTGAACTGATCATCTTAAAGTTTGAAAGTTTTATAAGCATAATTATACTCATTGCCTTTGAGGCATTTGTTAAAATATAGATTTAGGTTTATCTGTGAACAGACAGTGTTACTATGGTCATAACATTTCAGCTATGACTTTTTACCCTCAGTGTGGTTTTATTTATCTATTTTAATTTATATGAGTTTAGTTGACATTCAGTTATTTTTCTTTGTTCATCAGTATCTATAATTCATTATATACTATTCATGTAACTACTTCTACCTAGAAATAAATATCAGCTCTTGCTTGATTGTGATGGCATAAGCAAGAAAATTTTAGCAAAAAAAAAAAAAAAAAAATTTTGTTCCCATTAGTAGATTCTGATTCTAAATAACTCATTAATTAATTTCCTGTGAATTTCACCTGCTCAGTCTGCACCTAGTCCTAGGTTTAGGGTGCAATTGCAGTCTAGACCAATTATTATATTCTTCAAGTTTTAGCTGAAGTCTTACTGATCATCCCGATCACTAATGTGACACAAAACTGAATTTTGAAACATGGAGAATTGTGAAAAAATCTGATATCAACAACTTGAACTATTCAAACTTCGAATATGAGTCATTCTGACATTTAATTTTGAGTGAAAAAATATGTATCACAGGTGTTGCAAGACTTTTTGACTGGGAGGGATACATGACATTTTCATTACCCTATCATTTAACACTTTGTAAGCATGTTCTGTATACCTCATTGGGCACAAATGAAGAGAAGATAATAATCTTGCAAAACAGCTACTCATTTTTCAGTATTCAAAATAAAAATGAAAAATTAACATTTTAAAATATCAAGTTCTTTTTATCAGAGCATAGAACAATTCTCTCAGATAGCATAATCTATTTCTTTTAATTTGTGAAATGTTTAGCCAGCTAGAATCACACATAGACGTCATCCAATCTCAACCACGATTATTATATGCTCTGCTTTATTTGAGTCTAAGGTTATAGTAGAATTTCTCTTTGTTCCTGAAAATAAGGGAGATAATTTTTATTTGAAAATAGTAGCATTTTGTAAATGGGACATTCATTAGAAACTTATTCAAATTCTCACCATCTTTACTAATCAAAGGTTGTAATAACTAACTACAATTTAGAAATAAGTTCACAGTTGGACTTTACAGTTCTTTCTTTGCATAATTTCACTAAACTTTCAATATGGCTTTGCAGGGTGCAATTGTAGTATATGTATATTTTAATCTGTAGATGGTAATTTTAACATTATAGCATTTAGTTTGTAAATGTGGTTAAGGTTATTTACGTGCTTCATTATTACATGTAATGCCAAACTTTTTATCCAGGTTTTAATTTTAGTTCTATTTTAATTAAAATCTGAAGGGAAAAAATCAACTTATATAGTAAGGAAATCCATTTTCACCTTTGTGAAGGAGTTTTTCCAAGGTTGTTTTGAAGTATAGGTTTAGATTTACAAACTGTATGCCTGTGCCCAAAAGGTCCTCAAACTGATTTTAAATAGGAGCTTAAATTGGAATAAAGATTAATAGATCAAATACTAAGAAAGATTTTGATGCAACTAAAGAGATGCTACTTTCCAGTACCTTCCTTTGTCTCAAAAGGGGTCCCCTAAATTCAGTGGCACCAGCAGCTCTCTTGGAATAAAGAATCTTTGTCTTGAATACTCCAAAACCACAAGCTTAGTATCATTTATATAGATTCAGGCTGAGGCTCCGCATCAACAATGAAAAGTTTATTATATGCATGTACAGACAGCACTGTCACAACACCTAGTTCCTCCATGTTTTAGTTTTTCACTAGGAATCACCTCCATGCTCTGCCATCTTCCCATCGCCCCCACCCCCAGTCACTTTCTCTGAGTGCAGCAGGCTTGATATGGCCTACAAAGTGTGCTTTTACATTATTTGCTTCAGAGAATTGTTTAGCTTTTAAAACTGGACATTAGTGCCCTTTAGAAGTAAGATAGATTTCGGCACAATTTCTTGGTAATTTTTTTCCCATTGCTTTGTATTAGAATTTCTTAATCAAATGTTAGCTTTTTTTCAAGTAATCTTCCCATGTTTCCTGTGTTTTCTCTCATTGTCTCTACTTTTATCTTTTGCTCTACCCTAAATTTTTAACTCTTATATTTTTCAATTTACCTATCAATTTTTAAAATTGTTTGATGTTTCATTCTCTGATCATTTATTTCATGTATGCAGTGTTTTCTCTTATCTTTCTGATAATTGTAATGATACTTCATTTTCAGAGTTACTTTTGCTCTGTGATTTGGTTTTCTTCTCCTAGACTTACTTTGTTGTTGTTATTTGTTTTGTTCTCTATCATTCACATTGGAAACTTCCCCCAAGTGTTTGGTGATCCTTGCGTGAATATGTGCATTTGAAAGTAAGCAAAAAGGCTTTGTGCAACCATAGAGTTTTTTTAAGCCTTGACATCAGATGGGTTTCTAACCTCAACAGAGGTCTGTGAAATGGTAACTATTTTTGGATATCATTTTGAGGCTGTTCAGTTATTACTGGCATACCTGGCGACCAGGACACTGTGGAAAAGCAGCTTCTCTCAGATGGTGTCAGATGCTTCCCACAAAGTTTGTCCAGAAAATAAACTCCATGCTCCCTCATGTTTAGAATTCCAGAGTACAAAACTTCTTCGGCCCCACTTATCCAGATGATAGACCTTTCATCTTCTGGCGAGGTGCAGGAGAGGAATTCCTCTTCTCTTAAATCTGAGCAGAGGGCACAAGAGTACAGTTGTTTAAATGTCTGATGATCATCCAGTTTTGTGCTTTTATCTTTTTGTACTTAAAATTCCTGAGACTTTTCTGAAATTTCTGTAGGTCTAGTTTACCTCCCCTTACTGTCTCATCTTCATATACAGATTTTTATAATTTTTGATGTAACAGTACATTTTTATATGTGGGTTTTTTCAGTTTTTAAAACAGATAATATTTAATTAATTTGTTTATATATTGACCACATGGTATTGAAAATTACACTTTTAAGAAAAATGAGCATATTAATATTGCTTACTAATGATTAGTACCTATAATTAGCTAAACTTTCTGCTCTGTTGTGTGGCTTATAGGCAAAAAAATTCACATTTTTATTGGAAACTGGCTAGCTTCATATGCACATTCAGTAGAAATTTTAAATATAAATTAAACTCCAGAATTTGGCAGTTTTCCCAATAATACCCAGAATAACAAAGACCATCGGATACGGACGCAGTGTAAGGTTGCATATATTGTATAATATACAACCACAAGAAGTATTTTCATAGACTATGATGTAAGTGGAACCCATTGAAATTATTCAATAAGGCAGCTCTGCTTATTGGTAGATATTTTTACATTGTGTAAAAGAACCTGTTAGAATTCAAAAGATAATTTAATACAACCAGCTCTTTATTGAAAAGCATGCTATTTGATATTCATCTCAAAATTTTTTTGTTTAAAACTGTTTTTGTAATAGATTTCAGATTATTCAACAGTTCCTGGATTCTTCTGTGGTAAAACGAGGAACATACTGTATATATACAATACTGTATCTATAAACAGAGTGAATAATGACATAGGGCAGATTTCTTTCTATTTAATTATTAATCTCTTTTTGTAGTGAAAATATACAGGATTGGGCTTCTTTTGTTCTGAATTGTGACTCAGAAAGAAAGTTACTTATTGTCAGTGGAAACATTTTGTTAAAGTTATCGCCGATAACTGTATTTCTGTGATCATTATTGAATATAAAACCTTTTTGCTTTTGTTCATACTTAAAAAAGAGGCTAGCGATTATTTAAAATACAGGAGGAAAATAATGAGAATGAGCATAGAAATCAACTAAAGTTGGAGAGAAAACCCATACAGGTATTTCTTTGAATGTGTCACTTTCCAAAATTTATCAGGAATTTTCTATGTTTTGTTACAGTGTCACTAAAAATAATGAAAGAAATAATTGATATGTCTTTGTTACTTAATTTTTTTTTTTTTTTTACTTTTTGTTTTTGCTTTTGTTTTTTTGGAAGTGCACCTCCGAAGATGTCCCTGCATGACAAATGACATGATCATCCTTTTAGGTCTTTCTGTCTTCTGTCTCCCCTGTCCATCAACCAAACACACAATGGTCCCTTTTAACTATAAAAAGGAGTTTCCTTTTTTTCCTCTTACCTTTGTGTGTGTGTTTGTCTGTGTTCTTGAAACACATATTATCATAAATTTTCTTTGGTTTGTGATATATTGGCAGGCATCTCTTCTAAATAATGAGTAAAGAGTTCACATAGCCTAAAGACGTGAACATGATAGTTACTTCAGGGTTACAATGCTGTAATATACGAGGTCTCAACAAACTGTTGGCTACCAATTGTGATTAAAAGGGTCTGAGAGGGTTTTGGGGTTGGTTTGTTTGTTTTTTAAGTAATCTATGAGACATAATTATTTTTTAGTATAGTAGGAATGGTTTTTCTGTAAGAGGATGTGTGGTTTTCCTATAGTTTACCAATACCTAAAAGTTATTATAACATCATTTCAAATTACACTTAAGATTCTTATTCCAATATTTCTTTAATCCATGTTATTTACAGTTGCCTGAGTGATACTGGATTTCTGTATTCTTACTATTCAATGTTACAGTTTCAGAAACACTTTTAAATAATCATTGTTTAAAATAAGCTGTAAACTGCAGACTTTAAAATCTTAATAAATTCCAGTGCTTTTAAAAATTCTCTACCAGGAATATTTTCTACAGTTATACCCTTTCCAACATAAATGTGCCTGAAGAAAAATGGTTATCATTTTAATGACTATATTTCACATGGTAAAAGAGAAATTGACTGCAAAAATCATCTATTTTAAATACAAGTGCAATAAACTTATGAATTGCAAAGAAAGGGAGATAAAAGTAATCCACATTAATTCTGTATTTTCAGTGAAAGGAAATTTGCTCTAATTTGAATGTAATGGGAAGAATTCTATATGTTAAAAATCAAAACAAGAATATCTGGACTGTTTTCATTGTTCTCGTTAAAAAAATGAGCTAAATTAGAAATTTATATATAATAGCAATCTTAAAGTATTTAAATTGCATAGATCAAAATATACAGGGAACAAGGGTAGGAGGAAAATTGAGTGAAATAACACCCTTATGTAAAATTATTTGTATGCTAGAAACTTGCCCACATATCTCAATATGAAGACCCAAATTCATTCATAATTTTGTACTCAGCCTGGTCTCTGCTATAATGATAAAAAGAGCTTCTGTATAAATAATTAATTTTTTAATAAAATTAATGAACTCTGACTGTATGTATATAATTTTATAAATCAGAGAAATAAATAGTATGAAGAAATGACATTAATTTATATAAGAAAGATGTTTGTGAGTGATGAGAAAAGAAACATGAATATTTCATGAGTGTTTTATCGGAATTTAATTCACAGGAGGATGGAAGTATTCATTGTTACTAAAAACTTAAAAAATAAAAGTCCACCCCACTGCTCAAACATACACTTTTTTGGACACGTTAATATTTAGTGTAAATATGATTTTTCCAGGAATATAATTCATAATTTTTCTTAATTCTAGCAAAGAATCACTGTGGACTGACCATCATGGTTATTTTAATAGTGAATTTAACTAATAGGGAATCTTAGAAGACATGTTTAAATTTTATACTCCTAAATTTTTTAAAATCATGCCTAAAATATTCCACTTTATTAAATAAACATTATTTGATTTTTTTTATTGTTAAAGTTCATTATTATGAACAGTATTTTCTGTATTATAGTATATAAATACTCTCAAAGTTAAGGAGGAGTACAGAGCTTTTCCTTTAGATGTTGAGTGGCTCAGGATTCTTTTATCATTGGGAAGGTTCTAAGGCCTTCTTCAGTAGTGCCATCCTGTAGGCAGGATGACCGTCATGGACTGGCATGATCAGAAATGGTTTCAGAGACTCACAGTACTCTGGTTCTCAATTCTTTTACATCATGTGTGGACCAAGGAGATAATGTTCTTACTTTTCATACCCTTGCCATCTCGTGTGTTCCTTCTTTTTTTCTACATAAGCAGATCTGATTAGCATTTTACACTAATAATGCACTGCTTTGATTTTTCTCACTGCTCTTTTTAGAAATCACTATTGCATGCAGCAGTGATATGTAAAATAGGATTCTCATATTCCAGGATATGTAAAAGATCAGCCAGTGGGGTCCGTAAAAGTAAACTGGAAAATATTTCCATTTCTCTAATCAAATCATGTAAGTTATGATTCAGATAATCACATTTATAAATGGTTGACAATGCTAACTGTGTGTGTGTGTGCTTCATGTGTCCCTCTTCATCTTATAACACGTCCCTAAATAAACACATAGCACATCAAAGCCTATCCACTCACTGTGGCATACACACATTATGCTGCCTACTCTTTCCTATCCATCCGTCAACATCCAATATAAATTTGAGCTTTTTGGTAAGGGTTTATTTATTTTTTAGTAGAAATATTTTTACATTCCTGTGAAACTCTATAGTAAATATTGCTTATACTGTATTTGTCAGCTTTTCACCTCGTAATATAAGTATTAAGACATAAGTCACATTTCTCTATCTTGATTGCACATCTGAGAGCTTGTGTAACATATCGTGTGGACCTTTGAATCTTCTACAGCACCTGAGATGAATGAATGGATTACTTAATTATTAGGTTTGCTTATACTCAAATAAAATTATATAGCTATTAACTATTCCCAAACATCTGTAAATTATGACTGTGTCCAGGCTAAATTAAATGGAACCATCTAAGCAAGTTGGTTGCGTTTTCCTTTCTTTGGCGTTGTCAAAGATTCCACAAGCTTTTCTGGGAGCTAATGTTATGGAATTAGCTGTTCCATAAAACCTAATTCTATTGTATATTAAGAAAAAAGAAAACAAAACCTTCCTTTCAATTACTAGATTAAAAAAATCTATTGCATCTTTTTAAAAAATAATCTCAGTCTAGACATAAGTAGACTATTGAGAAAAATGGAGATAGTGGTTTCTCTTTCTCTAAAAAGCAATCTTAATTATTCCTACTTCTTTCCTCCACACTTCAGATCAAAGGGAAGCATCCAACCACTGCCGTATGCCATGTGCTCCTGCTACTGGCTCACCTAACATTAAGGAAAGATGACCTCCTTGGGTAATAGAACATGTCTGTGCAGCTGGAGACTGGGCATGTCAATGGACAGTTAGGATGTTTATCACATCACAGGAAAAATGGTGTGCTCTGTAAAACTGCTTCAATTTAGAATGTTTTACTAGAGATCTTCATCCTCACAACTGCGTATTGTGACACAGACACACATAGCACAGACTTTGGATTTGGAGTTCAAGATATGTGATCTCCTGTCCAGGGTAACATTGTTTTATCCCCCCATCTATTGGTGGGGCTGCTTATCCTACATATTATATCTGTAAGGCTTTGAGTACTATTGACATTTTAACAATATTAAACATTCCAATCCATGGATATGGGATGTGTTTCCATTTATTAATATCTCCTTTAATTTCTTTCACAAAATTTTTACAAAAATATTCTGTAGTTTGTGTCGTGCAGGTCTTAAATTCCTTTCATTGAGTTAATTCCTAAGTACTGTATTCTTCTTGATGCTACTAAAATGGAAGCGTTTTTTGAATTTTCCTTTTTAGATTGTTCATTGTTAATGTACAAAAATGCAACTCTTTCTGGAGTGTTAACTTTGTATCTTCTCACTTCACTGAATTCATTTTTTAGTTCTAAAAATTTTTTTGTGGAACTTTTAGGATTTTCTACTTATAAGATCACATCAACTGTGAACAGAGATAAGTTTACATCTTTCTTTCTAATTTAAATGCTCTTTAAATTTTTTTCTTGCCTATTCACCTTGGTTAGAAAGTCCGGTACTATGTTAAATAGAAGTGCTGAAAGCAGGCATCCTTGACTTGTTCCAGATTCTGTAGGAAAAAATTTTAATCTTTCATCATTAAGTATGATGAACTGGAGATCTCTAATATGTGGCTTTTATTATGCTGAAGTATTTACTTTTTATTCCTACTTTTTTGAGTGTTTTTATCATGATAGGGTATTAAATTTTGTTAGATGCTTTTTCTGCATCAATTGAGATGATGATACATTTTTTTCCTTTATCCTGTATTCGTGGTGTATTACATTGCTTAATTTTTGTATGTTGAAACATCCTTGCTTTCCAGGAATAAATTCTTCTTGGTCATGATGTATAAACCTTTTATTATGCTGCTGAATTTGGTTTGCTAGTATCTTATTGAGGATTTCTGTATCACTGTTCATAAAGGATACTGATTTGTGGTTTCTTTCTTTCTTTCTTTTTTTTTTTTGGTAGTGTTTTTTTCTGGTTTTGGTATCATGTTAATGCTGGCCTCATAAAATAAGTTAGCAAGTGTTCCTTCCTCTTCATTTTTTTAAGGAATTTTTTGAGAAAAAATGGTATTAGTTTTTCTTTTCTTTTTTTTTAAGATTTATTTATTTTAGAGAGAGAGAGAGCAGGAGAGGGGCAGAGGGAGAGAGAGAATCCTGGAGCAGACTCCCCACTGAGCATGGAGCCTGACACAGGGCTCAATCCCAAGACCCTAAGATCATGACCTGAGCCAAAATCAAGAGTTGGACACTTAACCAACTGAGGTTGTTTTTTAACTGTTTGATAGAATTCATCAGAAGTTGCTGAGTCCAGGGATTTTCTTTGTCAGGAGATTTTTGAATACTGATTCAATCTCTGTACTAGTTACAGGTCTATTCAGATTTTCTATTACTTTATGATTTAGTCTTAGTAGGTTTTGTGTATGTAGGAATTTGTCCTTTTCATCTAGGTTATCCAATTGGTCAGCATACAGTTGTTCATAATAGTTTCATAATCCTTTTTATTTATGTAGAATTTGTAGTAATGTCTCCAATTAATTTCTGGTTTTAGTAATTTCAGTATCCTTCTTTTGTCTTAGTCTGTGTAGCTGAAGTTTTTTTTTTTTAACTTGATCTTTTTTTAAGAATCAACTTTTGGTATCATTGATTATCTCTGCTATTTTCCTATTCTCTATTTCATTTTTATCTGTCCTAATTGTTCTTATTTTCTTAACTCTGCTGGCTTTGAGTTTAGTCATTTCTTCTTTTTCTCGTTCTTTGAGTTGTAAAGTTCAGTTGTTGATTTGAGATATTTGTTTCTTAATGTAGGCATTTAGAGCTATGAATTCCTCCTGAGCCCTGCTTTTGCTGTCTCCCATTAATTTTTCATACATGGTGTTTTCATTTTTATTCATCTCTGTTTTCTAACTAACCTTGTGATTTCTTCTTTGACTCATTGGTTTATTTAAGCATGTAATGTTTAATTTTCACTATTTTTTGAATTTTTAAATTTCCCTCCTAGTAATGATTTCTAACATCATACTGTCTGGTCAGAAAAGTTACTTTATATGACACCTATCTTTTAAAGTCTGTTGAGACTTAATTTGTGGCCTACCATATGGTCTGTCTTGGAAAATAGCCCATGTGCAGTTAAGAATAATCTAATTGGACAGTATTCTAAATTTAGTTGGTTTATTTTGTTGTTTAGGTCCCCTGTTTCTTTACTTATCTTCTGTCTGATTTATCTATCCATTATTGTGAGTGGAGTATTGAAGATTCCAATTATTGTTGAACTATTTCTCCCTTCATTTGTGTCAGTTTTTGCTTCACATGTATTTTGATGGTCTGTCAGTAACATGTATATGTTTATAATTGTTTTATCTTCTTGCTGTATTGAAACTTCTATTAATATATAATTTCCTTTTTGTCTCCTGTGACACTTTGTTATTTAAAGTCTATTTTCTCTGATATTAATAGAAGCAGCCCTGCTCTTTTCTGGTTATTATTTACATGGATAATCTTTTCCCATCCTTTAGCTTTCAATCTATTTGTGTCTTTGGATCTAAGGTTAATCTCTTATAGATAGCATATAGTTGGATAATATGATTCTAGTCATTCTGCCAATCTCTGTCTTTTGATTGGAGAGTTTAGTCCATTTACATTAAAAGTAATTACCAGTAAGGGGGACTTCTGTCATTTTACTATTTGTTTTCTTTATGCCTTACAGCTTTTTTGTCCTTTTTTTCCCACATTACTGTCTTCTTTTGTATTTAGTCAGTTTTTTTGTGTGTGTGGTGAAATGTTTAAATTCCTGTCTCATTTATTTTTGTGTCTATCCTATAGCTATTTTCTTTGTGGTTACCATGGGGACTTCATTTAACATCCTAAAGTTATAACACTTTCATTTGAATTTGTACTAGCTTAGCTTCAGAAATACACAAAAACTCTGCTCTTTTGTAGCTTCATGCTCATCCTTTTTGGTTGTTGGTATCAAAAAATTGCGTCTTTATACATTGCATGCCTAAGAATACAAACCAATAATTCTTTTAAATGTGTTAATATCTTAAATGATGTAGAAAACAAAATTTGGAGTTACAAACTAAAGTTACGATAATACTAGCTTTTAGAATATTTTTTAAATATTCTAAAATAAAATAAAGTCATGTAGAAATGACGAGTGCAGTTGCAAATCATTGTTCCAGTAGTATCAGCTTTTGTAGTTGTCCATGTATTTGCTTTTATTGAGATCTCTATTTCTTCATGTGACTGTGAGGTATTGTCTAGTGTCCTTTTATTTTATACTGCAAGACTCCCTTGAGCCTAGAAATAACAAAGTAACCCAATTTTTGTTTATCCAGAATGTCTTAGTTTATCCCTCATTTTGGCGAACACTTTTATCAACATAGCACAGTTTTCCCTGTTAGCACTTTGCATAAGCCATCCCTCTGCCTTTTGAGCTCCACAGTTTCTGATGAGAAATCTGAAGATAATGTTATTGAGGATGCCTTATATATAATGAGTTACTTCTCTCTTGCTGCTTTCAAGATTCTCTCTTGGTCTTCAGCCTTTGAAAATTTTATTGTAATGTACCTTGGTGTGGGCCTTTTTGAGTTCAGCTACCATGAAATTCATTGAACTTCTTGGATGTTTACATTCGTGGCTGAAATTTTCAGCTATTATTTCCTCAAATATTCTCTCTGTTTCTTTCTCACGCTCTTCTTGTTAGACTCCCACAGTATGATTGTGGCCACTTGATCATGTCACATTGGTCCCTTAGGCTCTCTTCGTTTTTCTTTCTGTTTCTTAGATTCAGGAATTTTCATTGTCCTATCTTCAGTTCTGCTCACTCAGATCTACCTGTGAAAACTTCGAATAAATTTTTCATTTTAGTTATTGTACTTTTAAGTTCCACAATTTCTTTTTGAAGTCTTTTTAGATTTTCCCTCTTTATTGTGGTCATCCATTGTTTTCTGTTGTTGTTTTCTTTGCTTGTTTGTTTTCTTTGTCCATATCTTCCTTTAGGTCTTTGATCATCTCACGATGGTTGTTCCAAAATCTTTTTCTAATATATCTACCATGAGATACTTTTCAGGGAAGATTTCTGTTGATCAAAACTTTTTTCTTAAATGGGCTATGATTTCCTGTTTCTTTGCATGCCTTGTGATATTGGTGTTAAAAACTGGACATTTGAATTTAACAATATGATGATAACTCTAGGGGAAATTTGTTCTCCCCTTCCACAGCATTAACTCATTATTCTTTTTTTTTTTTAACTCTTGTTATTCTTATTTATTTATTTATTTATTTATTTATTTATTTATATTATTGTTGTTGTAGGCTCTGTCTGTGCCAAGGATCAGACTGTTACATAAACTTAAGATCTTCTTGGGGCATTAGTTCTTTAAATCCCTGGGAAGTCACTTTTGCAAGAGAAGGTGGGGCATGAAACAGTGAGGGGAGGTGCAACAATGGTTGCCCACCTCCTTGTCTGCATCTCTGTGATCAAATCTGCATCTAGTTTAAAAATACTCATTAAGGGGGGCGCCTGGGTGGCACAGCGGTTAGGTGTCTGCCTTCAGCTCAGGGCGTGATTCTGGCGTTGTGGGATCGAGCCCCACATCAGGCTCTTCCACTATGAGCCTGCTTCTTCCTCTCCCACTCCCCCTGCTTGTGTTCCCTCTCTTGCTGGTTGTCTCTATCTCTGTCGAATAAATAAATTAAAAAAAATTTTTTTAATAAATAAATAAATAAATAAATAAATAAAAATAGCTGTATAGAAATATATTTTCATAAAATATTCAAAATATTTACAGATAATTTTTTTGTCACAAGTTGTTTAGGGATATGATATCTGTAAAATATGAGTGGCAAACATTCATATTAATTTACTTGAAACAAAGTTTGATGGAAAATGAAATACATATATATTAAACAAGATAAAGAAAGGAACATACATAATCCAAAATGTCTAGATAAAGTAGAATGTTTCTGTGTTCTGAAATTCATTGAAAAATATCAAGCAACTGATTAGAATTGATGAAGATGATGAAAAACTACAGAAAAGTATGGCTTTTTTAGGTGAAATTTTAGGTACCATTGTGACTTTAAAAAATAGTATATAATTTCTTTGAAAATAGAGAAAGAAAACTTTTTAAAAAGAAACTGGGGGCGGGGGGGGGGGGGAACTGCCCAGTTGCACTTGGTTCTGAATCTTACATTCTAAGGGAATCTCTAAGCTGTCTGTACAATTTGGTGTGTTGTAATAATAGAGAACATAAATAATAGAGCAAAACCAGTTGCATTCCTCATTATTTAGAAAAATGGCTAGGAATATATGGGTTGGAGTGGGATAGGTGCAATAATCTGTTTGATTTGGTTTAAAAATAAATAAGACAGAAAAAAATTGGCCAAAATGCACAACAAGCAGAATCAGCTGGGAAATGCCTCTCTGGTGCAGTGAGAAGGCTCAGAATCCGAACTCAGTGATCAGATAGTCTGATCTGACTTCTCCCTGAATCTCTCATCCTTGCATTTCTCCTCTTATTATAACGTGCTCCTGTGAACTAAAGGAAAAAATCACTGAGTTGTATTTATCTTACGGTGCTGGGAATTTATGAAGATCATCAGCATGCATTTACATTGTTCTTTCTGATGACAATCCAGAAACACATAAGTTAAGTAGAATATTCTAAGAGATTGTCTTCTCTAATAGCTTAAATTAAATCTTAAAAGGCATATACAGTATCACCATTTTTGTTAGTTTATCATTTTTAGTTTTATATGTAATTAGTGTCTTTGGGAAGAGAATACATTTTCCTACATTTAGGTTTATGAGGATTTTTTTTTTTTAATTCCTTTTTTACAAAGGGGTTTCTGTACTCTGGTTTTACAGTCCAGGATACAGCTGTGGGAAGATGCAAGGCTTTAACCCTAAGACAGAATCTTGTTTGAATCTAAGCTTTACTACTTAGTGGCTGGTTGATCTTTCTGAGCTGCCATTTATTTATTTATGAAATGTAGAACGCAACCAAACTGTACTAGTCTAAGTGTGAAATGAAATACCATCAAATGGGATTTGAATAATGGATTTTTTTTTCGCACTAGCCAGAAGTTTTTCTTGGAGAAATAAAACGTGCTTTCAGTGTTCAGCAATACCAGAGAGGGTCCGTAAGTGATAAGGGATACCAGCTATAGACTGAGCAGTGTGCACTTTGGGTCAGCTTCTTTTAAAGGGATGGTTTTTTTTGGCATATTTTTAAAAATATCAATTCAAAAACTCTTTACTGAAGTCTTATCTCGCATTCAAAATGGGTAGGTTCTGTGAGGGGTGGAGACTCTCTCCTTCTCCCTCACTCCCTCTCTCCCTCCCTCTCTCTCTCCCTCTCTCCCTCCCTTTCTCTCTCTCTCTCTCTCTCTCTCTCTGTCTCTCTGCGTGTGTGTGTGTATGCGTGTGTGTGGGTGTGCATGTGTCCTGCTCACCAGATTCTTATAATAAAAACTTCCATCAATAAAACAGCCAAATACAAAAGTAGGGAGCATAATCAGTAACTGAGAAAAATATGTATGTTATTAAGAGGTTATATTTAAGCCTTAAAAAAGGCTTAAAGTTTCTATAGGCACGGTGGGGGGGGGTATTTAATTACAAACGCTTAACTTATGCTCACAACCCCCGCCAAAAAAACAAAACAAAAAGCTACAGCAACAAAAAGCTTGTAGCATTAAAAGTTTTGTGGCACAGACATTTTCAGAAATTAGTCTGTTCATAAGTGGAAAATAATACTCTGATTACTTTTAATCATCAAGAGATTTCATGAGTATTTTACGAAAACCTATTGTTTTTTACTATAGACGGAGATGTTTGGTAATTAGAGATCCATCCTATTTTATGTACTAAGTGGATCCTGGAAACAAGTATCATTTGAACTTTTCTTGGATGAATAATTTTTATATGCTATGAAATATAGTTGAAGTGAAAAAAGTGTGAATTGTTTGTGAAAAAATATTCTTTGATGAAACTGTCCTGTTTTTAAATCAAGGTTTTTATGTAGAGTATACTTCAAAGGGAAGCCGTTTGATTTCAAGAGACAGTATGTACTTCTTGTGTAAAATCTCACGTCAGTTAAAACTCACTTGTTAAATCATTTATTTTATGCAGTTTATACTCATAATGAGAAAGAACATAAAAGCAGTACAATAAAGAAAAAATTGCGATTTCAAAAGTGATGAGCTGTGGTCTTAAAATAGTGCCATGAACATACTGTTTTGAGTAAAAGCCCCACACAAAACATGTAATTGTTTAGTTTTTTCTGATTTTATCAACACATATCAATATAAATTATGTATTATATAGAATCAATTCATACATGTTATATATCTTAAAGTATTTATATCCATGCAAGTTATATATATGATTCATAGAAGTTTTTAGGCACTTTTG
Organism: Ursus arctos; assembly: GCF_023065955.2. NCBI lineage: Eukaryota > Metazoa > Chordata > Mammalia > Carnivora > Ursidae > Ursus > Ursus arctos. The sequence goes on from NW_026623056.1 coordinate 73,292,095, forward strand.
AAAAGATGAGATTATATCCTTTCGCAACTAATGGAATCTTGAAACACAATATGATTTGTACAAAAATGCACACTTTACTTTTAAAAGGAAATGAAAATCTAGCTGAACTGAGATGATTACTTACATAAACTTCTTAAAATTTAAAGACATTGCACTGGAATAATCCCTCAAATCATTCGTATGTACATAGGGAATAACTGGAGTGAAAGTACTAGAAAACATTCTATGTAATGGATAGAATACACTTTTACTTAAACCTGTTGCAAACTCCTACAGAAGACAGTCTGATAATTCTTTCAAAAAAAACGAAAACAAAACAAAACAAAAAATGCCTGGGTGGCTCAGTCAGTCAAGCATCTGACTTCAGCTCAGGTCATGATCCCAGGGTCCTGGGATCGAGTCCCACACCCAGGTCCTTGCTCATCAGGGAGCCTGCTTCTTCCTTTCCCTGCCACTTCGTCCTTTCCCCTCCTTGTGCACACGCTCTCTCTCTAATAAATAAATAAATAATTAATAATAAATAAATAAATAAAATCTCTAAGAAAAAAAAGAAAGAAAAGGGTTTTTTGGGGCTTATTTTCATTGTTTAGAGAAGAAAAGTTGAATCTTAGGTGACAACCTTCAGGGCATTTTATTCTATTTTCAGATCTGTCTGAGGAGATTAGCAGCAAGTATCATTTTGAGTGATGAGTCCCATCCCAGCTAAGCTTTGTGATTTCTCATAGCTAGCTGCCATGTCTCAGGGTTCCTGGCTGCCTGAATAAGTGGCATTTCAGTGGGGGATACAGCATTTCTACATCCAGGGAGTCCTTACCTGCTTACACCGACTGGCTGGAAAACCCCATGGAGGGGCCTCAGGTTTAAGGGAGCCAAAAGAGCCTGGCTAAATTTAATCTCACTTTAGAACTTCGCTCAGCCTAATTAGTTTGTAAATATGTAATTTATTTTGCTCCAAGGGTCATAAATATTCTGTGGCCTTTGCTTCTCTTGACAGCTAAAGGGATGGGTTTTACAATACATCATCTGAACAAACAAAAACCCACTTTATTAACTCCCTTTAATGAAGTCTGATTCCCTTCTAAAAGGAAAAGTGAAACTTCAGATTTTTCTCTCTAGCAATATGGTTTCCATACTTGCAAAAATAACGTAAAAAAGTTTCTGTTTTCCTTCATCTGCCAGTTTCAATATCATTATTTTTATGCATTTCAATATTCGCTGTACTTCTGCATTATAGCCAGGTGACAAAATGGTCATTTATGAAATTCGATTATATTTAAATCAGGCAGAAACATTAAATGAATGAAGAAAACCAGAGTCTTTGTGAAATCTATACCTGTTGCCATGTCACAGAAAAATTCATGGTGGTTTATAATTTTCAGAAGAATTGCATTATGATTTCCAAATCATGCTAACGGAACATAACTCTAAAATAATTTCTGCCATTGGTCCTTAGAGAACTTGAGGTGGTTTGTTATCCAGATCTACTTTCACCTACTTTTTGAGTTTGAATTTCTAACAAATTATAGGGAAAGAACCCATCCCACACCTCCGTTTGTGGTTTTTTTCTATTGTATGGGCACATTTGGGGAAAGAAAGTCTTCCATTAACTAACTTCATAATTTGAGGTATGAGTCTATTCTAGAGTTCACAGCCTTTCGATTTTCAAGTGGTAGTTTGCTTTCAAACTCTACCTTGGGTATTCAAAAACCCTGTGTTTGGTAATATGCCAGGAAATTGGGGATGATTTAATGTATGTATCCTCTCATTTAAGAAAGGGAAGTCAAATTACAGGTCCGGGCTTTGCCTCCCCTGAATCTTTTCCTTTCCCTCTCTTTAAATTGGTCCCAATTTATGGAGCTCTTTCTATTTCACACAATAATCTTTATGTTCACACAATGTTAATAAGCCTCATAATAAGGGTTATTGTAGCAAAACCCTTACAGTCAGAACTCAAAAACACACTGACTTCTTGTGTATAAACTTTGTAAAACTTGCTTCAATAGATTTACTTCCAAGTCTCTCCCCTATAATTTGAAGGCCCTCCATGAGGCCCCCTCATCCACTTTACCTTTGAGTGTTTAGCCCAGCGCTGTAATAGGAGTTCAGCCACCATTTAACCTTTTTGCTCTTCTCCTCCGCAAACTGTGCTGCTGTGAAACTCAGTCAGCAGAGGGGAGAGTCTTGACATGGAGAACAGAAGAATATGAGGATGCTTGGGGAAACTTGATTCTGAATTGATTATAATGCAATTAAAGAAATGAGTTTCCCCTTGGCAGAGATAGAGATAGAGGGACAACTCAACGCTCCTCACAAGCCCTGTGAAATGGGAGAAGAGGAAGAATGCGGACAGTTTAAGCCAGAAAGGGCTTTTACTAGAAACATTCAGATAATCCCAGTAAAATGTGGAAGGCTTTTTTAGGGGTAGGAGGGGGTTGTTTTAATTGTTTAATCTGATAACCTCAACTCTCCTTCATTCGTTATGCTCTGATCCTTTGCTATCTCTATTATCCATTTTAACCTAAAAAGATGAACCGTCTGATCTCCACGCTTTTGATTTACAGATAATTTTATTTATAATTAAAATTGTGTGAATTGAATTCTACTGATTTTCTTGCTGAGTTGTATGAAAGCAAACAAATGAATAGAAACATTACCAATTGTTCTCACCTACACGGCTGAGTTACAGCGTATCAATGATCTTAAAATGATGGTAGCCGTTGCAACTTTACATCATAGAAATATGGAAAGGCCTAGCACGTAGCAAAGTTGTCTGCAGCAGGAAAGGCATCTCTAGCAATCTCTCCCATATCTGTGCAAGTGTTAATATTTATAAATAAATATCTAAATACAGAGTATTTTGCCATTAAACAGAGTTGAAGATGAACAACTTTTGGACTGTCTATCTCAGTCTCCATATAATATCCCCATTTGCATAGATCATTGATGCATGGTGGTGCTTATTTCACAGAGCACAAATTATTTTATCTATACCTTCTTTCAGTTTATTTTCTACTTCTGTTTCTATGACATTTAATAAAAGTGTCTTCATTGATGTGTTGGGAGACTCACTCAGCCCTGAGATGTGGTAGGATGTCAGTCAGTGGTCTAATCAAGCTCAGAACCAAATGCCTTCCTTTATGATTTTAAAGCATGCATCAAGACAGTGTCTACTTGCAAAGGTTTTTGTAATCAGACTAATACCTGCATGAGTCTTATATGTCCCCGTGCTACATCAGGTCATCCTCCATTAGGGTAAAGGAAAGGGCAGTCAAACACCAACTGCTTCATGAGATCACATTCAACATTGACTGGTCCGTGACAATATTGACTGTCCAAAGACTTAAGCATTTTTGTTACAAGCCCAAAGAATAAACATGCTTTTATAAAGCTTTAAAATCTCTGCAGAACAGTAAGCCTAGTTCACATGGGCTTTAAATTTGTTGTATTTATTGACTGGCAAAATTGATAAGATACTGTTACTTTTAAACTCTTGAATTCCTTGTTGTACTGGTCTTGAACAGAAACTTTCTTTCAAGGACGGTAGGATTTCAACTTCTCAGCATTTAGCTTCCTAGCTTTTCATTTGATTCTGTCTTCATGGAATCTGCATGATCTAATGCACTAAACTCTCAATTGTAGCTCTTTATTTTTCTTGGACTGATATTATATACACATTGATTCCAGGTCACCAACCAACTTGGACTTGGGTTTCCTGAAAAAGCTTACAGTTTGCTAGCTTGTCAGCAGTACTTGGGTTAAGCCTTCGTATTCCCATTTATCCTTGTAGCCTCTAATCAGTAGGATATCCCTGCCCATCAGTCTTTCCTACACGGCCTCCCTTAACTTTGACACCAAGTATTATAATCTGAGGCCTTGACAAGGCAATGTACTCTCAAAACAAGGTCAGTTTTCTTACGAGGAAGAGAAACTGAAAAATACAAATGTCAATTTTGCCAACTGGAAAGATATCCTTTCTGCTGGTTTTGGAGCATCTGTACTGTATTAAATAAAGTCTGGTTGATATCTGGGATCTTATTTTGCCATTAATAATTATCTGATATATATGACAAAATATATCAGATACATGTAAACTATATATGTAATTTTTATATATTTTAAATTCTGCATTTTAGACAAAGAAAACATCTTTACCATGAATTCAGCAACTTTTTTCTTTTCTGTAGCTGAGTAAGTAATTCAATGAAATTAAACAATTGTAATAAAAAAGCTAAAGAGATGTCATGATAATGAATATTAGGGGAAGTATGAAACAAAAGGAAGTATCAAAACAAATTCATTAAGTATATTCATACAATGTGGAATGAAAAATGTTATCTAAAGAATCTATATTATAATGTAATTAGTTTTCAGAAATATGTTAATAAATCATATTGTAATTTTATTGAATGTATAGCATTTTCAGTCATGGTTCATATGAAACAACATCTCTACAAATATGATCCTGGTTACCTATGATTTATGATTGATTATATCTTGTGTTATGAATTGATCATTTTACTTGGAGTTATTATATAAGCCAGACATAATTTCTTTTTGATTGTTTATTAAGACTTTACCACTTCCACTAGTAAATTTTTGCACTATTTAGCAAAAGCAGTAAGGCTGAAGGCATCTATGGAACTTTGTTGACTTCCTCAGAGGAATTTGTAAAGATATGATATTTTAAAGCTACCATTGTACCCAAAATTCTTTGGCAAATTGAAGAGGTTGGCATGACCCAGGAGATATTTCTAATAACCTTCACATCCCTGAGCTTTTTCAGATTCTCTCTTCTTAGTGTCATGTTGAATCCAGGTCTGATAAAGTATAGAATCAAGAAGAAATTCAGAGAGAAAATACAGGAGGTGACAACCTTCAAACCAGCATTAAAAATAATTTGATTTGATTTGAGATTATCAAATAAATGATCTACTTTGGTTGTAGTTGGCTTTCTGACACTTTTCTGACATGAGTGAAACACCTTATACCTGAGGCCAGAGTTCTGTATATTGAATTCCATATCTCCATGAAGTTCCGTAGATATAATGAATTTGTTTTTTATTTTTTTTAAGATTTTATTTATTTATTTGAGATAGAGCCTGAGTGAGAGAGAGAGAGAGCACAAGCAAGGGGAGCAGCAGGCAGAGGGAGAAGCAGGCTCTCCAGTGAGCAGGGAGTCTGACTCAGGGCTCTTTCCCAGGACTCTGGGATCATGACCTGAGCCGAAGGCAGATGCTTAACCAACTGAGCCACTCAGGTGCCCCAATAATGGATTTAAAGTAGACAAAATATTTGGATTGCATACAGTAAGGATTTTTTTTAGCTCATTCTTATTTCTTGAATATACTGTGAATGTAACTTTCATAAAAGAAGCTATTAATTTTCTTCTTTGAAGTTAACTGCATGGAATCAGAAGGCTAAAATAGAGGTGAAGAAGGGCAGTGTTCACAAATCATTCTCTTCTTATATATTTTCTATTTTTTCGGGTATTTTCTGGAAAGATTTACAGTGAAATTATTCACTCAGCTTTGTAATAGGTTGATTTGTTTACTTATTAAAATATATTAACCATAGACATATATGTGCTTTTTTTCATCTTCTAGCAATGGTTGTTTTGAGCAACCTGGAACCAAATACAACTTATGAAATCAGGGTTGCAGCAGTAAATGGAAAAGGGCAAGGAGACTACAGTAAAATAGAAATCTTCCAGACGTTACCAGTCCGTAAGTAATCATCTCTGTTTTGCTCTCTTCACTTGCAAACTTAAGGGATCTTAAAATGCAGGGAGGTGTTTCAACACTTTGGGGAAGTGAATTACGTCTTTGTTGAAGTGGTTTCTGAAAATGGTGGCATCTAAGTTTTATAAAAATAACTTCGCTCTGGAACGAGGCAAAAAAGAAAAGGTGCACTACAGTAAATACAGTAAAACTGCCTTCAGGAAATTGTCCTCATCAGGAAGGTGTCCTGATTAATTGGATTATAGTCTGTGAGAAAGTAAAACCAGTGACTATGTCACATGTCCACTATTCCATTCTTTTGATGAGACATGACTATTGCCTTTATCCCATAAATTCTGTAGGCCCTAGGTGTGAGAAAAAGGCCCCACTGAATTAATCCATTTTCACGGGGACTGCGGAAGATTACCGGTTATAGCCTTGTCCCTGCTACTGTCCTCTTTCGGGTTGTTGTAAGGCAGTCGAATTATATAAAGTGAAGACAGATTTGAAAAGACTTCCATTTCCTTTATGTTGAATAAATTATTTGACAATGTGAGAAATTTGACTGTGACCCAACAAGTGCTGTTACAAAGTCTGTGTATCACTCTGCTTGTTACAGACACCTAATACCACAAATTGGCCACAATCAATAACCTTACCCTAATTTGTGACCAACTCTTGGTTCTCATAAAATCTGTCAGATGTCCCCTTTTCTCCGTTTCTGTTGCCTATGTCTTTTTCACTCCCATCTGTTTTCTCTCCAGGACAACTGCTGGTACATCTTGACTCCCAGCCATACTTTCAGACTAAAATAATTCTAGAGTGACTTTACACAAATTTAAGCAGATCTGTCCCTTCTCTACCTCTAATCCTCAATGCCAGCCTTCCCCTTCTGTCCACACATCTTTTGTCCACACACACATTTGCCTGCCTGCCCTCCTTGGACCTCCTTCCTCAGTCGCCATGGTGTTCTCGGGCATCAGTAGGTGGAACTCAAGTTTGGTCAGACTGTTTCCCGTTTCCGAAGTACTGTGCATTCTGTCTTGATTCCGCTCTCCAGGTCACTGCACATCAGCCCCCGAAGAGGGCAAGACCAGTAAGACCTTGGCTAACCACTCCAACGTTTTATCGTCCTTCAATTAGGCACAATTCGCTTCCTTCATTTGTAGAACACCATCCTCGGTGCTTCGAACATAAAACTCCTCTCTTTCACTCTTTTTTCATCTTTGCTTTTTAAATTACAATGCTTCTAATCTCTTCGTGTACTGCTGTTCGCTTGCAGACCTCGGTCCTACACATCGAGACTCTAAGGGCTGGGTCTTAGTTTTTTGTTTTGTCTTGTTTTTTGTGTCTTAGTGTTTTTTTGTTTTTTGGGTTTTTGTTTTTGTTTTTTAAATAAAAAATATGTATTTTAGCTACTTTGCAAGATTTTTTTAAAGATTTATTTACTTATTTATTTGAGAGAGAGAGTGTGAGTGGGGGAAGGAGCAGAAGGAGAGGGAAAGGGGAAGCAGACTCTGTGCTGAGCACAGTGTCCCATGGCAGGGCTCAATCCCATGACCTTGAGATCATGACCTTGAGCCAAAACCAGGAGTTAGACACTTAACCACCTGCACCACCCAGGCACCCCGTAGCTCTTCTCAAGACTTTTTTTGAGGTTCAAATGAGAGAATATATGTAAAGTACTTAATATGTCATAACTATCCACTATTCTTGATTATTACTTATATTATTACTTTGGCATAAAAATTCCATTGTAACTACGAATAGAAACCATTATTTTAATCAATTCCTTTTTGATAGAATTTACATTTGTTCTGAGCTTTATTTTCTTTTCAAAGGAGGTAGCAATTGTAATGAAATCACAAATTTAGTATATTGTAAAGGTTAAATGTAGACATAAATATTTTAAATTTTTATGTTAAAACATTTGTAATTGAAAATATAGTTCCTGCCATATAACCATTATCTCAAAATGTTATTATCAAAATAATGATTACAATATTATTAAATGAATTCATACTGTATAACATGTACATTCTAAAATTTAATTTAGAAATGATATTAAAATACCTGAGTATAAAATCCATTTTATAATATTTAGATTGTCCCACAATCTCTTATTAAGTCTTTTTAAGAAATTATTGTACTGATTTTTACAGACATTGTAATTCATTTATTGAAAATATGTTATATTGAATACGGATCATGTCATATCATAATATCTGCACACTAATTTAATTAATTTTAATGAAGAATCACTCCAAAATACCTCTAGTTACTTTATTTCTATAGGGCTGTAATATACAAGGCTATTTTATTATATACTTGCATGTCACCACACCCCATTGGCATATTTCTTTAACGATATGCCTTTTCTCAAATAAACTACTCACTTCATATGGTTATAAACACGATATTAAAAAAAGATAAACCTGCTGAGAAAAAAACAAAAACAAAACCAAAAACAGATTCTCCAAGTTTGGAGTCATAAAATCCTCTTCCCTCAATTCTGCTTAGTTTGTCCTGACATTCCTCTAAGTAGACCCATACTGCAGGTTTCTGGAACCTTGCAAACTAAAGCATGTTTCCTGAAAGTTCCTTAGTATTACTATATTCCTATCTATAGGGAATTGGAGGAAAAACGGTACAGGATGCCAGTTCATGTCAAAGGACATCACATGAGTGACACACAGCAAGAAGTTCCCATTCCAAGTTGCCAAGCAGAGATGGCGTCCTTCACATAGAAAACTCTTACACTTCACTAGATCCCTGTTCATATTAAACATATAAGCATCTTTGTTATAAGACCACCTCGATGGGAAGAATAACATCAAAGGCAAGTATGTTCATGAAGTCAGAAGAAAAAAATATATATTGGAACATATGTCTATCGTTTAGATACTACAAAATGTATGTATTCAAATCTGCATCTAGTTTAAAAATACTCATTAAGGGGGGCGCCTGGGTGGCACAGCGGTTAGGCGTCTGCCTTCGGCTCAGGGCGTGATCCCGGCGTTATGGGATCGAGCCCCACATCAGGCTCTTCCACTAGGAGCCTGCTTCTTCCTCTCCCACTCCCCCTGCTTGTGTTCCCTCTCTCGCTGGCTGTCTCTATCTCTGTCAAATAAATAAATAAAATCTTAAAAAAAAAAGTACTCATTAAGGGGTACCTGGGTGGTTCAGTCGGTTAAGCGTCCAACTCTTGGTTTTTGGCTCAGGTCATGATCTCAGAGTCATGAGATCGAGCCCCACCTCAGGCTGTGCTCAGTGTGGAGTCTGCTTGAGATTCTGTTTCCATCTCCCTCTGCCCTTCCCTCATCTCATGCGCACACACTTTCTCTCTCTCTCTCTCAAAATAAATAAAATCTTTAAGAAAAACCCATTAAAGCAGACATATAATTGCTAAACAATTATCTTTCCTGGTAAGTATACATTCCATATAGTTTGATAACAATATGTTTATATTAATACATATGTACAAAATGTTTACAAAAATTTACATTCATAAATAGGATTGCACACTATTAACATGAGAGAAAGTTTACACTTGTATAATGCAATACTATTCTCAGAACATTTGCTCATCAATAAAAATAATATTTTGGCTTTCAGGTGTCACAATTTTGTCATGACACTTCTATATTCATGTAGATATATGAAGGTTGCTGTTTCTTGGATGGGGAGAAAGGATCAGAGGTTTTATCACAACAAAAGGCAAAGGGAAAATGGTAAATTCAGGATCACATCGTGGTTTTTTTTTTTTTTTTATATGACAGTGTTCTCTTTATTAAATGCAGTTTCTCCAGGTGTCTGGGGTGTGTGTAAAAATCACAAATATTGTATTGCTTATTTAGGTGAACCAAGTCCTCCGTCCATACATGGGCAGCCAAGCAGTGGGAAGAGCTTTAAACTCAGTATCACCAAGCAGGATGACGGAGGGGCCCCTATTTTGGAATACATTGTTAAGTATAGAAGTGTAAGTACCTTTTTATTATCATTTTGTACAGTGTTTTCAAACTGCATTAAATATGCATTGAATTCATAGACATATTAGGCATAAATGTATATTAAGTAACAATGAAAATCAGTTCTCATAGAAATTCAACTAATTGTCCATTGCTGAAATTCATCATTATAAACTGTGAAATACTTGCCTTGTGTGTGTGTGTGTATAAAATCTAAGCATTGATCATCAAAATAATGCCATGATTCATCTTGTGATTTCTAAACTTAACATTTCAGAAATGAAATAACATTTTCATTTTTTTTCTGACAAGTTTAACAGGATGTTTTCACCTTCCATTCTGCTTAATATTAGTAATTTCAAGCTAAGCTCCTTTTCTCAATTTTAGTTATTGTATTGTAGGTTGTTATTGTATCAAAAATATTTTATTTTATGAATTATTAAATTATTAATACCTTAAATTTATAAGCCTTTTGATATGAGTTGATATTGATATTTAATCATTTAATTAAAAAACAAATTACTCATCAACATTTAACAAAGAATGGCCACATTAAACTTGTGAAGAAGGATTAGTTTTTTTTTCAAGTTTAATTAGCACTAGGTAATATGGGATTTGGGACAGCTAAGAGCTGCCTTGGGACTTACACGTGTAGGGGGTGAAGGACCAGAGTGATGAAGAAAGTGACATGGCAGACTTTGCCTTCGGCTGAAAATTAGATCCAAGGCCACTAAAAGTGGCTTCTCTTGACATTGCCATAAGTGACATTGAGTGTTTGTGTCTCTTGTGGAATATGTTAAAAGTGAAACACAATTTTAAATTAAATTTTGTAAAATTTATTTATTAACATTTATGATTATCCCTATAATACTGTGTCAATTTTATGTTTATGTTTACTGGACACTTAGTAATACTTTCCCAGTTTATTATATTTTAGCAAATAATGTTTTAAATAATTGCTCCTTAATAGTATATAAATGAATTTCAACTGTTTTCCCACAAATTCATAATTTTCTAAATTATAGTATTATTTTTTTAATTCAAACATCTAAGTTTTAAGGTTTGTAAGAAAAGGAGTCTAATTTTTTTTTAGGAGTTTAATTTTTGAATAGCATACTTAAATAATTAATTTTAGACATCAGTCTTTCAATTTAAAATTAATATTCCCTTTCTAAGACCCCTCTTTGTTGTAGGTTTCATTCTGAGAATGATGAGCAGCTGCAGGTGTTTTATGGCTAATTGTCTATGAAAGTTTCCTGCCTCTACCCCAAAATGGCCCTGAATGGCTCACTGGTCTTTCTGTGAATTTGATGGTTTCATGCTACTCAAGCCAGGTTTCATGGCCATTCTTATTTGACCATCTGGAAACTCTTTGGAAGGGAAAGAGCCTCTAAGGGTCATAGGCCTGAACAGAATCATGAATTGGACTGGGAGAATAGACTTCAATGCAGATTTTGGCCTACAATTAGACAGAATTTATGGCACAAAATACAGGTGGATGATAAGAATTTGTAGGCAACCCCAGTAAAATCCCATAGTGAATACTGAGATATAATGACGAGTTATAAAAATACATCTAATATGTTTTCTATGAATATAATTTGTACCTAAAACTAAAAGTGATGTTTGACTTATCCTTTTTTAAGAGTTGTATATTGGAAATAATACCAGTGCTATGTTGAGTTCAACCAGAATCATTTATTTCAACTGATGATAGCAGCTATTTATTTCCTATTGTAGCTTTTCTTCATATACTAACGACTTTTATTAATATAGCATTATATTTTAAGAATGTATGACTTTTTCAGCTATAAAATCAGGCATCCAAAATATTTTTCTTTATGTCCTTTCATTCTTAGCATGTTGGCTTTTGACTTCATATAGATTATCTTGTGTTGTAAGATGGTGGATTCACATCCACATTCAGAATATGAAGAAAGTAGAACAAAAGGGGAATAGGTTGTTCAAGCTGAATTTGTCTTTCTTTTCCAGCAATACAGTACATATTTTCTAAAAACCCTACCAAGAATAATTAAAATTGTGTCCCATTAGACAAAAATATTTCTCAAGACTGTCACTAAATGAAAAGTGGTTAGTTGGGTGTTGGGTCAACTAAACAATAGGGTCTGGGGTCTGCTGCAAATTGTTGAAAGAATTATCTTTATCATCACAACAGTTGTCTCAGTCCTCTTGGGCTACCATAATAAAATACCATAGTTGGATGGCTTAAACAACAGATTTGTTGTCTCAGAGTCTGGAGGTAGGAATTCCCATCAAGGTGCCAGCGGGTTTCCTTTCTTCTGAAGCCTCCCACTTTGTCTTGCAGATGACTGCCTTCTTGCTGTCATGACTTTTTTCTTTTTAATATGTTTATTTTTTTAATTCAGTTAACATATAATGTATTATTGCTTCAGTGATTCATCAGAGGTAGAGGTGAGTGACTCTTCAGTCTTATATAACGCCCAGTGCTCATCACATCACATGCCCTCCTTAATTCTGTCACCCAGTTACCCCCTCCCCCACCCCCTCCACTCCAGCAGCCCTCAGTTTGTCTCCTATGATTAAGAGTCATGACTTTTTGTCTGTACACATACATCACTGATCTCTCTCCATCTTATAAAAATATCAATCATATCGGATTAGAGCTCTACCCAGATGACCTCCTTAAAGCCACATCTCCTAATAAAGTCACCTGGGGGTTTAGGGATTTAACATATGAATCTGGGGTGGGAACACAATTCAGTCCATAACAATGGTTATCAGACATGACTCCTCTGTATCTGAAAGGACCCACTATTGGCATTTTGAGTAGCATAATAGTGAGCAATCCAGAAATCTGCCCCCTATTACAGATGTCTAGCATCCCTGCCCTCTCTCACTATATAGTCAGTTGTTTCCCTGGTCATTATTGAAGCCAAAAACATTCCCTAGAGTAGCACTGCATCTGTTTAGAGCCAATTAGGTTCACAAAATGGGGGGGGGGGGCATTTTAGATATTCGAAGGGAAATTATATATATTATAATTATTTATTTATTTTATAATTTTATTATTATCTATTTTTATTATGTATTATTTTAATTAATAATATAAATCATTTGAAATGCTGACCAAATTTATTTTGATTTCTTTAACAGGAATTAGAATTAATGTCTTATGAGAAGTTTTGTGTGAAACATATATGGATACAAAGAAGTTTAAGTGTTAACTATAATAAGATTAGAAAACTTGGAGTAATTCAAATTTCCATTAAGATGATGAAAATATTTTAATTTTTATATATAGTTGATATGGTTTAGTCTTAGATTAAAATTTGAGCAAAGTTTTATTTTCAGTAATTTGTATCTTCCATTTTTTCCTTTCTCTGCCCACCCCCGCCCCCCACCAAACTAATAGTAGTGGAGCCCTATTTTTGCCTACTCAACATCTGCGTTTCTCCTACCACTAAAAGAAAGTTTTAGTCCCTTCTCAATTCCATCTTATTTCTGTCTTGCCATACCCCTCCTTTTCATTTCCAATCCCCAGCCCTTTCTAACTTGAAAAAGTGGTAGGGGATTTGTTTTTAAATATCATAATGAAAATAATTGGTTACATAATTAAAACATAGCTACAATTGACTGATAATCAATTGCTGTGTTACTGCTCTCAGACTTAATAGCATTTTAGGATGGAACACAGTTTTAGTAGCAGAATTTTAGGCTTCTATGGCAAGATTTATAAAAGCAATACCTCTCCACCCTTTGTACTTCAAGGAAGGCATTTCTCACACTTAGACACTGTAAATATAAATATAAACCATTAATCAAACATAAAGTGAAGAGAAGTGGCAGACACAGTTACGGAATGAATATGTCATTGGTATAAAAGACACAGCATAAGGAATATAGTCGATAATATTGTAATAGAGGTGATGTATCTGGACAGAGGGTGCTACACTTGCAGTGAGCACAGCATAATGTATACACTTGTTGAATCACTATGTTGTACACCTGAAACTAATGTAACATTGTGTCTCAACTATACTAAAAAAATAAAGTGATACTTTTTAACACTTTTTAATGGCAAACTGAAACTTACAGAATGTGGGTGATTTTGTGGGCATGGGGAACAGATAACAAAACATAAGACTTTTTTTTTTTTTTAATTTATTTATTTGACAGAGAGCGAGGGAGCACAAGTAGGGGGAGCAGCAGGCAGAGGGAGAGGGAGAGGGAGAAGCAGGCTCCTCAGGGAGCCTGATCCTGGGCTAGATCCCAGGACCCTGGGATCCTTACATGAGCCCAAGTCAGACAGTTAAAGACTGAGCCACCCAGGTGCCCCAAAACATAAGACTTTATAATCTAAACAGTTTTGCAGCAGTAAGGGTTGAATTGAAATCTGCCTCTGAAGATTATACCGACCCCTCAACTCTCCCATCTCACTTCATTTGGCTAGCTCTGCGTGTCCAAAGTACAGCCATTGTGACCCACGTTATCTTGACCATATCAATTTTGGTATGCCTTCTGCTTCAGCACATTAAAAGAATCTCCATATTTCTATTCTTTTTTCTTTCCCTTCCTTCTCTGCCCCCTTCATCCTATAAACATCATGCTCTACACGTCTAATAGGAAATTCTATGATTCAATGTAAGTTCTATTAATGTGGTCAAACAAGAGCAGATCTTGGGAAGGAATAATTTTCTCCACATTTTCTTTCTCAACAGATTACTTCTTCACATTTAAAAATTTGCATTTTAAGATTTGGCGGCTAGATATTTATGGCAGTCTTTACGTTGATATTTGCACTTATATTGAAATAGTAACTATTTCAAAAAGGTTTTTAATCATCTGTTCTTTTTGTATGATTCCAAGCCACTCCATTTATTAGTTGCTCAAACTGCATGAATTCCGCAGTGGAGTAAAGTACAATTGAATAACTAGAAAAATTATTTAGCCATGTGCAATGCATTTTTAAATTGTATAACCTCTATGAAAAAGAAATAGGGGATGCCTGTGTTCCCTCTCTCACTGGCTGTCTCTCTCTCTCTGTCAAATAAATGAATAAAATCTTTAAAAAAAAAAAGAAATAGGGGAATTCAGTAAGTTAGAAACATCATAAAGATTTTAAACTTGAATGCATCTTTGACCCTATCTTTCAACTCTCCACGTGCATGGGACGATATGTTTTACAACCTAGGAAAAACAGAACTGAGATAATATATTCCCTATGTGAGTGTTGATTGCTGGCAGATATTGAATCTAAGTATTAAACCTGCATTTCACCAGGATGAGGAAAGACAAATTATATCCTAATATTGAGATGTGTAACTTAATGTAGATCAGGAAACACATATAGAGCACATGACTTGGTTCAGTTACACATTAAGAAGACAGAATTTATGAGAACAGAACTAGAGTAGTAAAAGAATTAGATGTCTCTGTGGATTCTTTGTGAAAATTAATGTCTCTGACAATAAGTCAGTAGGATTAAACCATGTATTTGAAGAATAAAGGCAAGCTTATGAATTTCATAATGTATACGGAATAATGAAAGAAATTATTTTATGTACAGAATATTTTACATCTACTTTGTGTTGTGGAGTCAGTGTAACTCCATATAATTTAATAAATAGCTTTTGACATGCTTCCATGAGTTTTTCACTGTTTTCTCCCTAATTTGATGATAGCTATGGGATCATAACTATCACTTAGTGTTGGCACATTAAATAAGTTTCCTGAGCTAAGAAGGACTAAAGAAAATTAGTTGCTTAAAATCAATTGTGAAGACGGTACTTTAGGGACTAGCAACAGTGTTCTAGCATACGTTTCTGAGTCTTAATTGACCTTCTTAAGCTCTTTGGAGTCTGGAAGGCTGTATCCCAATGGCCATAGGAAAAGAAAAAATAATGTTAAAAGGGTCTTAAAATAGTACATATGTAAAACTGAGTTCTTGTTATTAACTTATTTTCTAATTACTTATTAATAATAATAACTTATTTTCTAACTTATATTTAGGTGTGTACATTGAAATTAATTTAAAGCCATCAGTAGAAGCTTTGAAGCATTTTCAAATAATAACTATGAACATTAAAGACTCAAGCTTTCTGATAATTTTTCTTTGCACTAGTGAAGTAGATGAGTTTTATTCATTCTGGTATTGGTATCTTCAAAAAGACTATTTTTTGTCTGAATGAATAAATACATCAAAGAATCAATGAATAAATGGGTCTGTGTTGAGCAATTATATGTAATTCTATAATTAGATTAATAAATCTCAGAAATAATGAACGCAAGAGAAAAAATAGTTATACTGGGTGAATTTTTGTGGGTTGTGAGAACACAGAAGGTGACGGAAAGGAAAAATTAGATTTTAGTTTTCCCTGATGAGTTATGTGAATGATGGAGGCTAGGGATAGATTAAGTAGGATCCAGTTTACAGAATTTTACCAAGCCTCAGGATGTGGAACAAAGGCCATCTGAATCAGTTATGGTAATAGAAAAAAAGAAATCAGAATTTGAGTCAACTCTACTTCAGTTAAAAAGAAATAAATTAGAATTTGAAAATTTACTAAAATCCTCCAAATCTTACATCTTTTGAAATCACAATGGAGTGTATGTGTATGTGTGCACATGTGCACGTGAACGCATGTGTGTGCGTGTGTGTGTGTGTGTGTGTCTGTGATTGCTAAATCACCTCTCTTATAATCAGAGTAATAAATGGAGCTGTAGGGAATTCTGGGGCCTTTTGTAAAGGTCATACAAGTACTGAATACCTGAACCATGCTACCAGGAGATCTAGGACCAGAAACTACCTTACATGGAAACACAAAATCTTAAAACATAACACAGGGGAATCACAAGAACCTTAAAATTCATCTAGTTAGTACAGGCTCACCTCCTCTATTGTCCTCTGTTGATTCTGTTTTCATGTAAGATGATGTTGACCCCCATATTCCCTGAGACTTCCAGAAGGATTAGTGAGTGGCTTCTTATTATAAATAAAAGCAGTCAAGGGGGTGCCTGGGTGGCACAGCGGTTAAGCACCTGCCTTCGGCTCAGGGCGTGATCCCGGCGTTATGGGATCGAGCCCCACATCAGGCTCCTCTGCTGGGAGCCTGCTCTTTCTCTCCCACTCCCCCTGCTTGTGTTCCCTCTCTCGCTGGCTGTCTCTCTCTCTGTCAAATAAATAAATAAAATCTTTAAAAAATAAATAAATAAATAAATAAATAAATAAATAAATAAAAGCAGTCAGGGAGTCATCCACAAATAAGAAAACCAACACCCCTTCATCTCTTCTCAGCTCTCCTCCCTATACAGATGATAGCAAATATTTCCCCATATGCTGATATTATGATTTTAAAATAACTGTTAAGTAGAGCTCTTAACTGTCATTTGGCCCTGCTATCTATTTTCTGAGAAAAAGGATTGCTTAAGAGAAGCTATATCAAAGCAAAATGACCATTTTTCTTTTAGTAGCTGCCCTTCAACATTTAATTGGCTTATTAATAATAGCCCTATTCAGCAAATCATCTCATTAAGTTACCTAGGGGAACATTTTGCAACTAGATTATCTTAAATCGTTCCCTAGGCATTTAAATTCTGTAAATTAGGCACTCTACAGATGCATAATTGAGATTTTGATACCTAGGGGAGTATTTGGTAACACCCACTTTAATTTTTTTTCCTATTCCCTAGGAATAGCAATTAGGGGATTAAAAAGCCTCCTTGTCTAATGTTGAATGGAAAATGAAATTGACTTAAATAGGGGGAAATATTAGAACTCCCTTTGGTTTCTTATGCCATCAGTCCAACTATCTAAAATGATGGAGGGGCTTTTAATTTATCATGCTAAGAGCTTCAACAATTAAGAGTTAAATGATGGGTAATTCAGAAGAGACTATCTGCATGTCTTGTGCTTGTCAGGAAGTTTCGCTTCAAATGCTCATTTCCCAGAAATAGTATTTTTGGAGGATTATGTGAAGGACAAGAAGTCTCTCTATCACTCTGAAGAATAAATTTTATCCTGGGATAATCCAGATCTCAGCTGTTGGCTCATTTTCTGGCTCTTTCGACCATGTCTCCACTCAGATCCAAAGCAAAACTCAGCTTTGGATTTTCACCAAGATATTCATTCTCACCAAGCTCTTCATAGTTACTTGAGAATTGTGGAATTATTGGGATAAAAGGAAGGCCATAGGAGCAATTGTTTACTGCTTTGTGTACCCCTTGTCCTAATCCCTAACATTTCAATTTTCCTGCTTCTCACCCCTTCCTTCCTGTAGATGCATATGTGTATACGCAGTATAGAATATATATCAGATATTTATGTTATATAGATTTTATTGTGTCTATATATGTGTATATATATTGTATCTATATATGTGTGTGTAGACACAATAAAATCTACATACACACACACATATACACATATACATGTAATATATCACCTAAGATTATTTTTGAATAAATATTTTTAAGTTTTATTTTTTGGTTAATACCGCTAGTGTTTTTACAATTACTGAAAACAATAAGCCTATAGTGTGTATCTTTCTACCTCCCAGTGTTTGTGCATCTTTCTGAGGTTTTCAATCATTGTGCTTACTTTTGGATCTAAACCTTTGTGAAAGAATCACACTTTTTCATTAACTAAGTTAGGACAAATGAAGAATGGCACTGGAGTTTTTTATTTCCAATAAGGGTGACATCACTTCCCTAGAGGAGGCTTTCTGAGGTCCTGGACTCTATTAAGTTTCCCTGTTTCATGCCCCCAGAGCATTGTTGGTTTTTCAAAAAGCTCATGTCTTTCTTCCTGGCTGGTGTAAACTCCAGGATGAGCGTACATGTACTGTTCACTATTGTGTTCAGAGTTCTAGAACAGCCTCTCTGCACAATAAAGGTGGAATGAATAATTGATGGATGAATTGATGAAGAAGGAAAGTGTTGGGAAAATCACGGCTATTTGGTACAGCTGTCCCAAGCATTTCAAAAGCACGCTTAACTTCCGTTCTTAGACTTACTAGTCATTTAGTGATGTAGGCAAGTTGTAAGCATTCAATGGCCTCTTCAGTACACCTCATAATACCTTAAATAGTTCTGGACAACAATTTATAAACTTAAATCATTTATAAATTTCAAAAAACAAAGGAAATGTCTTCTGTTTATATGATAACTTTAAGGGCTTTTACAAAACCCATGGCTTCATAGCATTAAAGATGCTAATATCTTTAGTTTTAGATGAAATATCAAAATAGGCTAACCGATGCCTTCGTAATAAAAGTTCTATGTAACCAAAAATAATTAAGTAGGGAAATAGAGTAATAATATGGTATCAAAATAATAATGTCTTCTTGTCTACTTTTAATGGACACTTCATGTTTGTAGTACCATCAATTTAATGCAATCATGCGTTTAACTTCCACAGTTTAATTTCAGAGAATAAATCCTCAATTTTCACCATAAATGCTGAAAACATTGTTATGCTTTATAGTCAAAGAAACATCATAAAATATTGGCTAAACATAAAGTAATCCTGGGCTGAGCTCTGAGGTTAAAAAGGATTGATCTGTCTGTCTATCTGTCTATCTATCTATCTATAGCCAGGCTCTAATTTACTTATAATTATATCTCTGAGAAATTGAGATTTGCAATTGCCGTGATAATTTATTAAATACATCATTCCAGAAAAATTTTATTTTATTTTCATATAGTTATTATGGAAATAGGTTCTCCTTAATAATAGCTGTCATTTGTTAAGTGCTTATGATTCCTAAGGCCCTGGACTACCCAAAGTACTTGGTTTTCCTCATTGCTCTCTCATGAAAGCTGACAGATACAGCTGTTACTATCATTTCTGTAATAGAGATGAGAGAAATGAGGCGAAGAGGTTAAGGAACTTACCAGTCTTTAGATGGTTAACATGGCACAGCCAAATGTTCACATTGTTTAGGATAGTTTAAGTCATTAAATTGTATAAATTTATTTTTTTCTGTGTTAATTGTAATCGTAGTGTATTTTTCAAATAAAGGGTAATTCAAATATGCGATCTAAAGCATTTATTTTAGAAAGAAAATCAGGATTTAAGTGTAGATGTTCAAGGATAGCGTAACATTTTATTTTCTGATGCTAATAAGATTTTTAACAGGTAATATTTTTTCTTACATATTGTTTTATTATGAGTCTAAAACATCAGAGTAATAAAATACTAGTGGTAATTTAAATCTGTAAGAAATATCCAGCTTCTATTTGCAAGACATTTTATCTCCCCTTCCCCCCTCCCAAACCTTAAACAATAGCCTCTGGCAATTATGTTAATGGATATACTAAGCTCTCTCCGTAAATTATGTTTCCTTTTTTCTGTCCGCATGACTATTAATAATCAAAAAATGGCCAAACAGCAAAATGATATCTGTGAAATAAAAATAAAATCTTAATGAAGGTGAATTACCAGCCACTGAATTATCAAAAATTATGAAATCATTCTTTGGCTAAAATTAAAAAAACATTGCATTTTTTATAGAAAATTCTTAGAAATGACTTCATTGATAAAGCAACTTTCTTTATCCCTGTAGATGATAAAATATCCTTTTTTGAAATTAATAAAACCACCTCTTCTACCTGAAGATAAATTACATTTTTTAAAAATCACAACTTCAGTGCATTTACAAAATATATTTGTTTATTGCCTCTACAGAAAGATAAAGAAGATCAGTGGCTAGAGAAAAAAGTGCAGGGAAATAAAGACCACATTATTTTGGAGCATCTACAGTGGACGATGGGGTATGAAGTTCAAATTACAGCTGCCAATAGATTGGGATATTCAGAACCGACAGTCTATGAGTTCAGCATGCCACCAAAGCCGAACATTATTAAAGGTAAGCAAAACTATATACTTTCTTAGGCTGGAGATAAATGTGATATCATCTTTTTATAAGTGCTCTGGATTTTTTCTTAATATTGAAAACATAATTTTGTAGAAGGAAGTGTAAATTCTGGGTTTATCATGATTACTGTGACATGTTTTACTCAAGATTTCTCAAATTGTTCTTGCCATGGGGTATCAGTTAACTTGTAAACACACTCTGGCAACTTTGGTGGTTGAAGTGATTCAGAGAGAATGAACAGAGGGTGGGGATAGAAGGTAAGAGTGAAGTGTCAAAAAATAACATGAAAAATTTCTGTCGAGACCAGAAAGTCTTTCGCAAAGAAGACCTCTCTACCAAACACGGGGAGGCTGGTCCTTCACTTTTGGAAAAATGCATTCAAAAATAATGATGAGGCCATCCATGACTGATCAAGCCAGTTGATTTTGGAAAGATAGAATCAATCATTTGGTGAGGCAGAAACAACCACAGATGTAGACCAGAAGAAATTATAACTAGGGTTTCAAGGAGGCTTGCAATGTAGCAGGATACTCAACGTCGGTATTCATAGCACACTGGTGAATTCTACCTTTATTAAGTAACACTGCTTGCATCATTATATGCTAGTGATACTATCAAAGTCCACAGGAGGGATATTAAAATTTTTTTCAGATACATGCTGTAGAGGTAGAGATGCAAGAATTTGTCCTGATTCATAGTCATATTTACCTCTGTGAGCTGTCACATGGGTCATATTTTAACATCTCTCATTCCTTTAAATATAACACGTAACATTTACTGGTAAATTTTATACATACATGTATGGATATATGTAATCTACATATATTCCTCATATGTATATATGTAGAGATGAGAGCAGCGTATTCATAAGCATGGCTTATTGAAGTCATAGTAGAGTGTCGGTGTTGTTACAGAACATTGTTGAGACTGGGAAAAAATAAAGTTGTTAGTTCAGTCATGCTGTTTAACCCTCTTGTAACTTCAAATTGATACTAATCTCATTATTATGAGTTTGTGATATCATACATCTTTTTTTCCAAGTTGAAATCATCTTTATACAGTTAATCTATTAAAAAATAATTACTATTGGTTCTGTGGTTTAAAAGGAATTGATGTTTGGCTTTGTATTGCTAATATTAATAAGTGCTTCCGATTATAATGTGAAATTAGGAAGTTGGGAGCATCTAGAACTAAAATGGATATGTTGTAATGGAATTTTTAAAAATTTACGAAGTACTTTTGCATTTATTGTCTCATTATCTCATTTATATATCTCTGAATCTGCCTTGAAGAAGGAAGAGTTATACTCATTTTCAGATATAAATTTGGAAGGTTAAGGGATCTGTTCAAGGTCAGAGCTACTTTAGTCATACGACAAATCCAATACCCTTATAAGGTGATACACCTAAGAATAGTGGTTGAATATACTATCAAGTTCATTGCCTCTGTGAGTTTGAAACATCAGTAACTATCTCTACAATTATAACGTTTTATGTTTGTAGTAATTATCCTCTATGCAGATACCAGCAACATGGTATAAATATGATTTAAATCTGAGTCAGAATCTTCAAAGGAAGATTGCAACAGTGTACTCCATTTTCCTAAATTTAGCTCATGTGTTTGGAGGAAATAATTAGTTTTATCAAGATAAAAACTAATATCGTATGAAGTTGGAAGACAGCATTTTAATAACATTTTATAGGTAACAAACAAATTTTGAAAAAAATAGACTTTAGGCATGTTCCTTTATGTTATACTTCCAGAGTCCCTGCTATTTTTATTAAAAAAATCATTGTTAAGGGGTGCCTGGGTGGCTCAGTTGTTTGAGCGGCTGCCTTCGGCTCAGGTCATGATCCCAGCCTCCTGGGATCGAGCCCCCCATCGGGCCTCCGCTCACTGGGGAGCCTGCTTCTCCCTCTGCTGTTCCTCCTGCTTGTGCTCGCTTTCTCTCTCTAATAAATAAATAAAATCTTAAATAAGTAAATAAGAATATATGTATATACATATATACATACATGTACATACATACATATATACACACACACATACAATACAGGCACAGAAACACCTAAGATATATTGTGATACATTTACTATAAAAACATATTTTGTTTGAATTACACAATCAGATTGTGGGCAGTACCTAGAAGACAAGTAGAAAGTATTATGGTTTATAGTTTCAGCTTTGCTCTTCTTACTTAATTTCTCTGGCTATGCATTTCCTTATCTCTAAGCTAGTTTCTTCTGGTTCTGTTGTATTAAGATTCATTCATTTGTTCCAGATATTTATTGGGGTCTTGCTTTGTGAGAAGGACAGTGATGAGTACAGAGGAATGACCTGTGAAAAGTACAGAACTGGCCGTTGCCATCAGAGACTTTACAATCTAGCAGGGAAAGTAGACATAAAACCTAGCTTAGAATAACCATCAAATAATTACAACTAAGAGATATGCTGGTGCTGTATGCTGAAGGGGTTTGGCAGTTGTATGTAACCTGTGAGAGAGTGGGGGTTAGGGAAGGGTTCCCTTAGAAAGTGCCTTTCCGAAAGAAACTTACAGGAAATGAGCCTTCCAGGGAAAGTGGCATATATAGAAGATGCCTCTGAGAGAGAGAGAGAAAAAAAAAGAATTGATCTTCTTAAGAACTAAATGAAACATGGCTGCAGAGAACCTGGAGATATGTGAACAAAAACAAGGATAAAGAGGGATCTGCGACCCAGATAATCCAGGGTCTTCTGAAAATTACATAAACACTCTTAAAAGAGGTCCTAGAGGCAATAAGAAATCATTTGAAGCAGGGACATTATATGAATAGATAGGCATTACAGATGGATTAATCTTGCTCATACGGGTAAAAGGAAGAGATGGATGAATAGGAACACATGAAAAAAAGTGATAGCAGTAGAAAAAAGAAAACCATGAATAAATTCTGGACACAGTGTAGATGTAGGTTAACCTTACATGTGTCACAGATTGAATTCAGTTGTTACTGATGACTTTTGAGTTTCTTGCTTGGATAGTTGGAACACTGTTGGCATCGTCTCTCAGGATGAAGAATTTGAGGAGCCCGTTTTGGAGAATAGGATCAAACATAAGATTGGCTTGGTGATTCTTAAGTTTGAAATATCAAGTAGTGGTTATATGTGTGCGTGTTAAGATGAGAAGACAGTCATAGATTGGAAACATACACTATGATGTTAACATTAACAGGTGAATGGTATCAGAAGCCTGGGTGAGGATAAAATTACACAATGAGTAATGCCTATGTTCTGTGAAAAGGAGTCAACGTCTGAAATACTCATGGATGTCTCCCTGGTACTTAGAAGGGTGATTGGCACAGCATAGATGTTCAAGGAGTACTTCTTGGGTAACTGAGTAGGGGAGGAAGAACTGAGTCCCAAGGAACTAAGATATTATACAGAAAGAGGAAACCACAGCAGCACTCCCCACCCCATGAGACGAAGGTGTTGTAGAGTTCCTGGAACAACCGAAGACTCTAATATCTTGGAAGTTAAGAGAGAGGCATCTTTCAAGAAGAAAAGCTATAAATCTCATTTGGCCACTTCAGATGCTGCTGAGAGGTCAACGGAACTCAATCGAAAGAGATGTGAAGTGTCCTTCATACATACAATTTTGCTGAAGTGGCTGAGAGAGAAATTAGGTAGGAGTGGGCTGAGGAATTTATGTGAGGTGAGGAGGTTTAGACTCTATGTTTATTTAATGCTTTTAAGAAGGTTTGCTATGAAGGTGAGCAGAGTTTAAAAAAAAAAAAAGTATCAGAAGGCCTTTTAGGATGAAAAAAGGTGGAGCGTGTTTCACAGCTGATGAAGGGGATCATGCAGTCAGGAAGCCAGAAAAAGCTGTCGGAGAAGGTAGGGAAAAGAATTCCTCCCCTCTAAACTGCGCCGCTGTTACAAAGCGATAGCAGCTTCATGGTAAAGGGGAAAGAAGAAGAAAAGATTAATTTATCTATAAAAATGTCACAAAATAATGTCTAATTAACATTAGCCATGGACTCAAATCCTGAATCCACTGGCTGCTAAACCCTCCTGGAAAGCCACATTAAAGACATGCCTTTATAGTTTAAGAGCTGTTCGGTTTCTCTCTGGAAGGTTTCTTGGGGCAATTTTAAAGGCTGTGACAGGTGCTGGTGAATTTGGGAGACTTTACGCCCACAATATCCTATAGAGTTAAAATTATGTATCGGTAAAATAAGGAAAATAATCTGCATATGCCTTCATCAAAATTATTCTTGTATGATTTCTTATTCCATCTCAAAGTAAATACTATAAATTCAAACTCGTATCTGAAATAAGTTATCTATAATAAACTAGCAGACCTTAAGTCTTTTTTTAATGTTTTAGAAGATGTGAACTTTACAAGTCAATTTAGTTCTAATTCATTTTTGGTATCCTGCATTGTAAACTGTCTAAATAAGTTTATAGCCTTTGGAATTTGAAAAGTCATTGCTTATGTGCATTCAATATATTTAACCCTTTGTAAGCAATAGGCTAAATATAGAGTACATGTATTTGTTGGACTGAAGAACTATTTTTTTAACAATATGCTCACCTTACATTCATATATAATATATTACACTGACAATAATGGCTTTTCTATATGTATTTAGTGGATACCACACTTCTCTGTAGTTTATTATTCTAATTTAAAAAGTACTTTTGTGATGAGTAATATTTTCTCATTTCTAGTTATTAAACATGTGTTTACTTTGAAAGATGTGTTTCTTGTTTTACTTAGAACTAAAATACAAAATCATAATCCTATTCTCTTTTGGAATATTCATACAGCATAATGCCATCTCATTTTATTTATAAACAATGAGAATATTGAATAGTTAGGACAAATTAATTCTTATGAAATGATTACAAATCTATGGAACAAGAGTGTGATAAAATGACATTTATGGACTTGTTTTGTAATCTCTATAGCTAAAAATACTACTTCCATGGATTGAATCATAAGCTAATGTTTTAGAAATCCTTGATGATAAATAATTTTATTTTGAAAAACATTTCCCATCTTTTTTTTGGGGGGGGGTATGACAGGTTTAATAATGTTTGTTTTAACCAAAAACAAAGGACCTTTTTTTCTCTTAGTAATTGTTTCCTTTTTCTGCTTTCATTACTATGAATTGAAAACATGTCTAATTTTAATATTATCAATATAATTTGCTCACAAAAAATTCCATTAATACTTTGTTAAGATCTGATGATAAAACAATTCTACCGTCTGAATTCAAGCATGGAATACATCTATAAGAGTTCCTCAAATTTAAGAAGCTAAGAAAGAAATTATATAAACCGCCACCACTAAATATGTTGTTAAAAATTTTTAGATTTTTTATTTTTGTATCTTCATGGTCATTTTGATTATACTTCTAGTGAACTGTAGAGTAAAATTATTTTGACAGCACTCCGTCTAGTTCCAAACAATGCTAGTATACCCTTAGAGTTCTGAATAACCCAACATGAACAAGAAACAATATATTCAATTTGCATGGCAAATACTAAAATGTCTTCCTAAAGTTAAATTTATGATCTGTTCAGAATATGAATAAGAGAAATTCTAAAACAACAGTGAAACTGAAGTTCAGTTAATAGGAAAGAACTTCATTTTAACTATCTGGAAATCCCAGTCAAAGCTAAATGTTAATACTATACCCAAAGCAATATTTCTTTGAATTTAACACATAATGAAAAAGTAAACCTATTTTTTCATGATCTTTTGTTCTCGAAGTTATTTTTAAAGAGGTACGATGACATATGTCTAGACTTTGCCTTTGGTTGGTTGGGTCAGGTCTCCTTACTTCTATTCTTATTGGCAAATTTTCATTGTGTGAATATGTAATTCTCACTGATGTTTCTTGGTAGTTTATTCACTATTGAAAATATAACTACTTTTATTAAGTATTTCTTCTAAGATATGATGGCAACGGAAAGTACTATCCGTAAACATTGCAGAATATGATGAGCTCATATTTACAGTAGCAATGTGAAGTTACCAGTAGCACAGTGAAAGAAGGCAGGTGCCTTCTCACTTATAAGTTGTATCTTCATTTGAGAATAATTAAGATGCTTACATTTAAAGAATCGATGACAGAACTACTGTCTGATTTATGTGAAATAAACATTATTAGTATTGAATATCAATATTGAGGCTCAGCTATGATTTTAATACGTGTGATAACTATTTAGAAATGTTCTATACAGATTTTAGCCATTCTATGTCTTGTATCAAAGTAATTTTTTGTAGGTAATTTGTAATGGCTCTGTGTAAATCTTGCATTAATTATTTTCTTTTTTTTCTTTCCTACTGTCACTTTTTTCTTTTTCTTTACTTTCATGTTTGTAACCCTACTCTATTCTTCCTTAATTATTTTATTCTTATTCTATTTTCAAAAACGATTTCCGTCACGCAGATAAATGCTGTGAAGCGAATAAAGGCGAAAATGGAAGCCAGTCATGGCAGCTGAATGCTGCTGGGTTTTCTTTCATTATAGCCATAAGTTTGTCTTGGATGTTTTAATGTTGTTGTTACATGATATTTCTTTTTATGCCCTGCAAATTTACAAGGCTAATCTGAAATTATGAAAAAAAATTTTCTTTGTCCAACTAATCATGCATGTATCTTCACCCATGAACAATTAGCCTATTTTCCCTTCCCCAATTTGTCAACCTTTAAAGTAGATAATTTGTCAGAAAATCACTGAAAGAAAGAGAACCAGGATTGTTTCTTCCAGGACACAGTTCACTGCATAATTTGCTTCATTCTAAAGTTTCCTTTAATTTCTGAAGTTGACCTTGTTAAATATCATGTCACTTTTACTTGGAACGTAAGCATTTGCTGCATCTGATCTTCTTTCATTTGATTATTTTGCAAATATAATTCAATATCCATGACCATACATTGTATAATTAGTAATTTTATTATGTAGAATTGTGGATCTTTAAATTGGTTTTAATTGTTACTCTTTTAAATGTAAATTTCTAACTTTATGGACGTTTATAAAATTTCATAGCATTTACCATTTATATAAAACGTAAACCCTATAACTTTTATTATACTAGATGTGTATCCCTATTGTGCTGCCTATTTTCCTCTTACTAACCTAAAATGTCATAAGGAATAATAGTGAAAGAATTTCTTCTTTTAAATTTGAACACCAATTTTAAAATACCCATTTTTCATTTACTGAAAATATCTCTCTGCAATTGTCCCAAAGTAAATAATTAATTAAGTTTGAATGTGTTTAAAAAATTGCACCCTGTTCACTGGATATGGACTGTGCTGTGAGCTGACATCAGCTACTGTTAGCTACTTCTTGTGAGAAGATGAAATTGAGATGAGAAGGAGGTGTTACTACATTCTGTTTTTCAGAGGAGGCTGGATTTGAGGGAGTATCATGAGTAATGATTTCAGTTTTGACATTTTCATTCGTTGTAAAATGAGAAAAGTGTTCTGTGCTTTTCACTCCCAACCACACTCTAGCAAATGATTCTTACTACTCATTCAGGACAATTAGAAAGCAATCAGGTTTACATATATCACTAGAGTGACCATACTTATATGGTAAATCAAATTATTGGGCGCTAGGCTTTAAGAGTCACTCATCAGAAACTATTTATTTTGCTGCATGAAAGTATTCTCTTACTCTTAAAAAAAAAAAAAAGCTACAGGATCCTATTATGTAAGATCTAATGCTGGACTTCTCTTTAGTAATCTGTCTTCTTTATCTTTTCTAAACTCTGCTGTGCCCTGCTGTCCTTCTTTGCTCTGACCTAGCAACGGACCTTTAGAATGCAGAAGTAACCCATCCACAGATTAAACACACTTCTACTTCCTTCCCCTTTCCTCTCCTGAGAAAGGGATTTCCAGACTTATGCAATATGGAAATCTAACCTGCTTATGCAGAATGTTGTTTTTAAAATCACCATAGCAAGGGCGCCTGGGTGGCTCAGTTGGTTAAGCATCTCCCTTTGGCTCAGGTTATGATCCTGGGGTCTTGGGATTGAGCCCCACATCAGGCATCGTGTTCAGTGGGGAGTCTGCTGCTTCTTCTCACTCCCCACTCGTGCTGTCTCTCTCTCTCAAAGAAAGAAATAAAACAAAACAAAATAAAATAAAATAAAGTCACCGTAGCCAAATTTTTTTAATTAAAGAACTAATTATAAGTGCATATTATGTTCCAGGATATCTGTATTTGGAGAAGATATGTAGACGTGTTGGTTACTAATATGTAGAAAGTGCTGGGAAAGTAAAGAGTTCCAATAACTCTTCCAGGAACAATTTTTCCTGTTCACTATAACCTGAACTGGATCTTTCCAATAAGACAAATGTTTCCACAAGACTCGTGTAGAAATTATTTTGACATAGTATATGATAGCAAAATACTTTTGTGGAGAACATGGAATATGTATTTCATACGATAACATAGTTGACTTTTTTAAATTTGATATTCTATGACTCCATGCCACCAACAGTGATATGAAGAATACTCAAAGTCAGGTTTACATGGTACCTAAAGCGATATTTTGACACTTGAGAAAATAATCTAAAATTAAAATTTGATCATCTTACAGAATTATTTACATTTAATAAATTCTTCATTGTTTTTATAAACATTTAAGTACAGATCAAGTTTTTAATCCTGAAATTAATAAGCAATCTATCACTTGACCAAATACTTATGCTTAGAAGAATGGTTATTTTGCAGTTCCGAGAAATGCATAAATTCTTGAAAATAGAACGTTAGAATCTTAAAATACAGGTTCTGTGCTTTGGTTTATTTCTACAAGAGAGAGGAAAGCACAAAACTCTGAACAGTACAGCTATAACATTTCAATAAATGAGACCTTAGAGATTATAAATTACCTTCTCAGATTTAAAAAAAATCTTAATAATATGTAAGTGTTGCTAAATTATCTTTATTATCTGAGTTTTAGTTTTGTAATTGCAACCATGTAATCTGACAGTGCTTTGTAGTCTAATATCCATCTATAGGTCTGAACGAATGTGATTGTTGGTAAGCAAAACATAAAAATGCAACTTATTTTAAGTCTCTCCCTCATATCATCCAATGAGTTTTTTCATCCAGTAGATTCTTAATTAAAATCCTGTGTCTGAAATGTAAGTGAGTTTCATGTTCGTCATTACATGTAATGTGTCTGTGTCTACTGATATGTATATCATATCTCCAAATGTTAAATCATTCCAGAATTTGTTTTGAACGTAGTCTACCAGTGATTAAGTTAGGCTGATGTGCTTGTGGATAATTGCTGCATCTGTATGTGGAGACCAGGATTAATTTTTTGTATAAACATGGATATCTCATTTTTTACTCCTCCCTGCTTTTGCCTGGTCTGTCTTCTTTTCTCCTTTTATTATTTAGTCTTAGTGGTTTCTTACTCCAAACCAAACTCCATAATTATTCGTCAGATCACTATAAGGCTCACCGATATCATGTGCCAGATGTGCCAACAGACTATGCCTTGGAGGTAGCAGTAAATTCTTTTCTAGGAAACTTTTTCTTGTATAGAAGAATCATACATCAATTGCCATTTTTCATCCTCTCTCCTCATATTAGTCATTGGGAATAAGTACATTTTATAAATGCTACACTCATCCTATTTTCAAAAACTTGACACAAACGAACATAAATGCATTCCTTTGTGGTTGACATGGACAAAATTAAAATGGCTTATGGCTTATTTTTTAAAATTTATTTCCCTTTTTTCCTTAGCTTACAGTATTTTAAGTGTTTCAAAAAATTATTAGACATTGGATTAACAGTTTATGTATATAATTTCAGTTGGACATATAAAATGAATACATGCACAAATAATTTAATTGCAATGGTTTTTACTGTTTAACTATACAGAAGGTTTTTTTAAAATTAAGAATTCAAAATACAAGCATGTACAGTAGTTCATAGGCTATACAATTTGGGTCAGTTTGGAAGCCATTACAATTTAACTCAAATATTTTCCATATAAGAATGGCCACTTATCATATTTAATTTAAAACTGAAATAAGGAAAACTATATAGTAGTTTCAACTTTGTACAGTTGGATTTGTGATTATTCAGTTATATTCAACAAAATAGAGTGGGCAAGAGGTAATTAATCTTTTTTGGGTCAGGATGAACTCTTACATATCTGAAAAGTATCATATTTATTAATATGGTTTACCTACCCTAGGAATGGAAAAATAAATTTTAAAATTACAAATTATTTTAGTGATTTAAGATAGATATTTATATGACCAATACAATCATTAAGTATGTTTGGGTCTAGTTTTCAAGAATAGTTAGTTCTTGTTACCTATAACAATACTTTAAGCTTGAAGTAATTAAGAAATCTCTCTAGTCATGTAAAATTATCTGAAAATTTCCCCCTCTTTGTTTTTGATTATGATATTAGCAGCATTAAGAGCTTTAAATAGTGTGTTACAATACTACCTAAATTAAATGTTATTTATAATTTTCTTTAGCCCTTATGTATTATAATTTTACTTATTGAATAAAGATATAAGATAATGAAGGTCATATCTAAATGTGTCATTTTATGTATTTTATTATGGCTCAGATCTGTGAGGCATAATGTAATATCCTTTAAATAACCTTTGAATAGTTACAAATTAAGTAGGTTTTCTCTCATTTTGGCTTCCTTCCTTCCTTCCTTTCTTTCCTCCCTCCCTCCCTCCTTTCTTCCTCCCTTCCTCCCTCTCTCTTTCCCTTCTTTCCTTCCTTCCTTCCTTCCTTCCTTCCTTCCTTCCTTCCTTCCTTCCTTCCTTCCAATTCATTCTTTGTAATATTCTCCCTCCCTCCCTCTCTCTTACATTCCCTTTTATTTCTCCTCTTTGTCTCTCTTGCCCTGTTGTTCTCTCTCTCTCTCTCCACCCCCTCCATGTTTCCTTCCCTCCCCCTCAGTTTCTGTCCATGAATAAACAGGGTTTATTTTTTTCTACTCCTTTTCCATTAATCACTGGTAAATCTCAAAGTATTAGCATTTGTGCTATGGATATATGTCATAAAACCTTCAGAAAGACTAATGCATTGAATGGGTAGCTCAAATTTGCATATTTCAAATTATTGGAGATACAAATATTCTACAACTAGCCCTTGAAAATATTTCAATGTGAACTGAAATTGGTAAAAATTCCACTTCCAAACCAGCTGATTAGGTCATAAAAAATAAAGAGAATTATTTAATCACTATTAATACTTGATAGTTTATCTTAGAATTCAGAAGGTCTCACCACAGTAAATTTTAGGACCTAGCTAAAGAAAAAAAAAAAATCTTTCTAACATCTCATTAACCTGATCTCTTCTGTATTACCATCTACATTGGTAGAGTTAACATTTAGAATTAACATTTTTTTAACTTTTGCATATAAAGCAGTAGTATCATCTCTTTTAATTTATTGTACTTAAAAACTTGATGAAATACCTAAAGGTTGTAATAGTATATTAAGCAACATCTCAACTTTTATCTAAGGCAAAAAAAATTCAGTAACCTTAAATCTAATTTAATTGTCTTGAAATAAGACAGAGATAGGGATGTAATAACCAATGTTGGGTTTTCCAAATACCTTTGGTTTTATTACCTTATGTAAGATGAACCAGATAAAGATTTTCTGGTAGTAAACCATTTTTCTTCTATGGCTATTAATTAATTTCAAAGCCTAAATTGAAAGCATTAAAACAGCTGAGGAAAACACGTATGTTCAAGAGTTCTCTTATATATCTGTGCTGATCTAAACTGCAACGGGTGTCCTTATGGCTTTGTTGGTAGACTGTTATTTTACCTAATTTTTAAAGATAGGTTGATTCAAGTAGAAACAAATTTCATTTTAAGTGTGAACTAACTGAATGTATATTTAGGTATGAAGTTTCTTAATTTGTGTATGTTCAAGTTAAATTAAGTTATTCTATATCATTCCATTTTAACTAATAAAAATATAAAGTTACACATTTACAAGCATTGCATAATATTAAGAGATAGCACCTTTTTCTTAATTATACCACATTTATTTTTATTCTGTATGTGTACTAAATGGGCACTATGAAATAAATCTCATAGTTAATCTTTTTTTTTAATGCAAGCAGTTAAAAATTACTGTTTTAAGTAACCTTCATGATTCATGAGCTTCTTTAAGAATATTTTTATCTCACATCTTACACTGATTTTATGTATAACACTTGTGTTTTAAAGTGACTATTTCTGATCATTTTAATTGCCTTTGTTTTCATCATAGCTTATTTTCTTGAAAAAAAAATGTATGTTATAAATGTATTGTCTTCAGTATCATCTCTTATTTAAAACCCCCAACATAATATCCAGCACTATGTGTAATCCTATGCATGTGTTTCATAGTATATTAAATGTCATTTTATTTTCTGTACCTCTGTGTCTTCATTGTTGTAATAAAGAAAACTGAGGAAAAGCTTTGTTATATGTGTTTTCTTTATTACTGGTACAAATCTTTTCTGTCCTTGTTGTGTGTTTTCATTCCTAACTTGATCAAATCCAATATCGCAGTGTAATAAACATATAGTCATTGAGTGACTTCTATTTTGAGACAAATAATACATCATCAGTAGACTCAGATTGCAAAAATAATTTAGAAACACTGCTAAATACCGTTTCTTTCATAGTAAACTAGTTACAGAGTCGTCTTAGAAACTTCAATGACTAGTAGGAGATCAAAATAATCAGATACTATCTTAATAAAATACAAGACTATAGTTAATAATTTTAATAATGCAAGCATTGTTAGGTAGTTTCCTTTGCTAGCAAAAGCTTATAAAGGCAGAAGTAAATGCTTAAAGAGATTTTTCAAATCTCTTTGGTTAATGTAGTACTATAATTCAGTTTAAGCACCATGAGAATAAAGTTGTAGAAAATTCCTAAGGTTCTCTGCTCATCTACAGCCAAGGTATGAAACAAAAATGGCTTTGGTTCTATTTCTTAATGTGTACTGTGTCACATGCTGTGTGGAACATTTCATCCACTTCTCATAAAGTCCCTCTGAAGTAAATATCATTTCTCCCATATTTGAGAGGAGAATAATGAGGCCTAAAGAAGTTGGATAATTTACGTAGAGTCACAATTAGCATCCAGGTCCAGCGCGCTTAATAAAATATATTTCTCTTTTTGTTTTAGTACTAGACCTGGGTTCAAACAATACGTCTTTAATATGGACATTATTCAGTTAGTTTTTATAAAGTAAAAAATTGCTGGCTTAGATATGAATACATATTTCTCTTATGTAAATGCAGTCAAGTGCTGCATTGCCAGATAAAAATGAAATAGTATAGAAATTACAAAGGAGAAGAAGTTCATTTTCAAGATTTGCATTATTTTAAGGCACACTTAATCATTCTTATTCCACAACAGCCCACCCTCAAATGTATATCTTTATATATATATATATATACATATATATATGTATATATATATATATATATATCCCCGATTAGAACATATTTGTATACGTTTCAAAATGAAAATTTTAATGTAATATCTGTATTTTGTTAAAATTTTTATACTTCTTTCAATTGATTCAACAGTTATAGAAGTTTTGTACATTGGGAGAGAAAGAAAGTTATGTTTTCTTTGTTGTTCTTGTTCTTGTTTTTCCTGAAACCCCTTGACAATGAGATGGCATCAAATGGGAAGTATCTGGGAATTGTTGGACATTTTTATAGTGACCATCACCGTAACTTTACATTACTCGATTAGCTTTTCATTACTTTATTATTTGGGGTCACTGGGAAAAAGCTAAAGAGATTTGAGGAAATTTAGTCTAATATCCTAATCAATACTATTATCTTATTATGTCAGCAAACTGAGGATCAGAGAAGCCTAATGACTAGTCATTGACTCAGTATTCCTATCTTTGTTTTATCAAATTACACTGAATCACAGATGGCATAACTCAATCCCTAGTCCATAACTTATATGGTCCTGTGTCTTTGACCTAGTTCCTTTGATTTCTTCTTGATTGCCTCATGAAAAATCAATGTGGCTCAGGAAAGGCCACATATTAACCCACCGCAGTTCCTTCAATCACGGTACTTCATGGTACTTCAACAATTCAGCTTGTTACCTTTTTCACTTAAACTCCTACCCAGAGCTGCTTTCCCATGATCAATGTAATACACTCACACTCAGTTCACAACCCTAAAAGGATATCAAATTAAATGTAATCACTCTATGATTTGTACACATTTTCTGAAAACTATAAAATGACTTTTTTACATTGTTCATAGACATAGGTCATTTTCTAGTAATATGAAGTAATATTTTTACATACTATCTAATAAAAACTAAACTAGATGGTTTCATATCAGCATCTGTCCTTTTCATTTTAAGAAATCAATAAACGGCTTCAAATCAGAATTTGCATAGTGGCTATCTGCTTCCTTCTCTACTGATTTCTCATTTATTATTATAAAGAGAAATAATTAAAATATTTTAAAATTCATATTATAATAAATATAAGCTATTTTTTTCCTGCTCAGATAAGGTTAACAAAAGTAAAAATCAGCTCTTCAAACTAGCATTTCTGCTTTGATGAAGGCATGAACTACAACTTCCAGTTTGCTCTTGTTTCTATATAATTTCACAAAGGCTAAACTGGATATGTATGTTACGTGGAAGGCTAAATGCAAAACTCTCTGATGTTCTTGAAAAATGATAAGAAAAATATTCTGCTTCGCAGTTTATGGGTGAAAAACAGAAAAAATATGGTGGGGGTTTTTATATACTAGCCTGAGACTTACTGTGCCATCAAATTGTCAGTCATGAAGGAAAGTTTGTTTCAGGGAATAGAAATATTTCTCTGCACCAGGGTCTGGTCTGGTTCATTGGTGGGTCCCATCACACCAAAACAGGAAGCTACAAATGTTTCAGACTTTCCTGTGTGTCAGTCATCGTGTACCATGTCATTTTTTTTTAATTATTAAAGAACGTTAAAGATTATTTATTAAATTTATAGACATTCCCAGTCAATCTAGGCAAGTTAGCCATTTCTTGGAAGATTTTAAAGATATGATTCTGTATTTTTTTTCATTCTTAGATAGACTTTACTTTCTAGAGAAGTTTCAGGTTCACGCCAAAATTGAGAGGAATGTACAGAATTCCCATATACTGCCTACCCCAATACATGTATGGCTTCCCCCATTATCAACATGGAGAGTGGTACATTTGTTACAAGTGACAACCAACTGACACCATTGACATCATTTTTACCCAGAGTCCAAAGTTTGTGTTAGGATTTATTCTTGATGTTGTACATTATATGGGTTTTGATAAATGCATAACGAAATATACCCACCATTAAAGTATTTTACAAAGTAGTTTTACTGCCCTAAAAATCCTCTGTGTTCTGCCTATTTATCCCTCCTTCTCTCTTAACTCCTGGCAACCACTAATCTTTTTTACAGTCTCTACAGCTTTTCCTTCTCCATCATGTCATATGATTGGAATCATACAGTACATAGCTTTTTCACATTGGCTTCTTTCACTTAGTAACGTGCTTTGAAGTTTCGTTCATGTTTTTTCATGATGTGATGGCTCATTTCTTTTTAGCATTGAATAATATTCCATTGTCTGCATGTACCACAGTTTATCCATTCACCCAGGGTAGGGTATCTTAGATGTATTTTTAAATATATTGAAAATCTGCACTTCTATTTTAAGAGTTGAAGTATACTATACAAGATATTATTTAGATGCACTATGTAATAATATAAATTATAAGTGGTCTTATGTGTTTAGATGTTTAATTTTAAAAATGTAACTGGGTTTTTTTTATATAACCCAAATGAAGAAATTGAAGTCTCTAAGACCCAATATAGAGAGTGTCTAAAACTGGAAATTTTTCAAAACCTAATGTTATAAATTCCTTGGAAAATAATACCATCCATATATTTTTTCATATGTTTTCATTTATTGTCATATATTTATAAAATTCAAAGGTATGTATATTTAATAATTTCATAATAGATTAAACAGTTTGGAATTTCAATTATAAAATATTAATTGTAATTTCATCCTTAATGGGTGAGATTCATTTTTGTAACATAGTCTTTAAGAAAACAGGTATTTTTTTATAATCATTTTTTATTATGTTATGTTAGTCACCATACAGTATAAGAAAAAAGGTATTTTCGGGGCACCTGGGTGTTACAGTTGGTAGAGCATTCAACTCTTGATTTTGTTCCAGGTCCTGATCTCGGGGTCTTGAGATCGGGCCCCATGCGGGGCTCTGCACTCAGCAGGGAGTCTGCTGGTCCCCCCCTCTCTGCTCCCTCCCATGTGCATTCTCTCTTTCTCAAATAAATAAATAAACAAAATCTTTTTAAAAAAAGAAAAGAAAAAGAAAGGTATTTGGTATTTGTGCCAAGAATTCCATTTTCTACATATGGAACAGCCTTTTAATATTAACAGAAAAAATGAATTTGGCCAGTTAATGGTTAAACCAAGGAACTAAAATTTAAATTATTCAGTTTTTAACACTGGCTAATGTTTGTTTTGGTCACATTCATTCTAATCCAAGATTTTTTTCTATAAGCCAGTAAAAACCTTCATTATCTTATGAGAAATACCTAAATCACCTTCACCAAAGAAAACTGAATACATAGGATTTAAACTGCATATGGAGAAAGTATAGAGTTAGTGAGACAAGAATAAATTTCAAAAGTAGCAGTTGGAATAAATATGACATATAAAATATTTTATATCTCTTTCACTTTTTTTTGGAATGGTCAATGGCTTCCATTCAAGCCCACTTAGCAATTTGAAATGTCCGTGTAGTTAAGAGCATAGGGTATTCCATTATGTAAGGACTTCAGATATTTTACAATCTCTCATGTTTTATTGTTGCACCAGATTTGTGACAACACTTACAAATATTCATTTCTAAAGTTTTCAGTTATTTGAAACATTTATCAAAAAAGCGTATCTATTAGTGTTTACCCCACTATTTTTTTCAAAATTAGCACATCTTATTCCTTTAATACCTTTTCTTATGTTAAATATATTATTTTAACTTTTTCTGAGAATGTGACAGGTTTCCATTAACACTCCCATAGAAGAATAATTTTATATTTTGGAGTGTTCATTTTTACAGGAATTATTCTCAAAAGATAAATTCTAAAACCTTAAGGGGAATTGTGTAGATTAAGAAAAGGGGGGGTAACTGGGTAACTCAGTCAGGTAAGCATCTGCCTTCGGCTCAGGTCATGATCCCAAGGTCCTGGGATCCAGCCCCACATTGGGCCCCTGCTCAGCGGGGAGTCTGCTTCTCCCTCTCTCTCTGCCTGCTGCTCTGCCTGTTTGTGCTCTGTCGCTATCAAATGAAGAAATAAAATCTTAAAAAAAAAAAAGTGTGATGGTGATGAGCCACTTGCAATGTCATTCCATTTAAAAGTATACAGAATAATTATACATAATTGTAAATGTATATTATGTAAATGATAACATTATTTTCTCTTATACAGTGTCTATTTTTTAAATATATTAATGGACACTACTTATCTAATGTTGATTCAATCCCTAATCACATGTTCTAGGCTGAGTCAACTATTTCCTCGCTGCTTCAGACCAAGCAGAGATTGACAAGCCTGGGTGCATTATGGAAACGGGCATGCAATAGGAGAGAGGGAAGCCTGGACAGACATTCCAAGCCATAGCCCAGGCCTCCACTAGTCCCCCCCCCCCCCCCCCCCCGCAACAGGTTCTACTTCCCTGTCTATGTATCTCTAAGAATCCTCTACCATCTTTTGGGAAAAGATCACACTTTTGAGGTTTTGGTGGTGGTGGTGGTGGTGGTTGTCGATTTTGTTTTGGGTGATATATTTGTTTATCTATTCAGTTGCAGGGTCTATTCTTTTTAACTTCATCATTTTTATCACTTAACTCCAACCTACACCAATTGTCCTCAATATCTTACCTCTAATATTTGTAGATCTATGCTAATTTCAAAACATACCATTTATTTTCATACATCTCCATGTTTGGTCACAGCATGTTCTGACTGAAATAGACTCCTCTCATCACACAGGAAGCTTCTGATTCTTCAGTACCTTTCAAACACTCTCTTCTTTATCATGTCTTACCTGACATTAACTACTAACTTATATGCTTTTCCCACCTATCTGCTCAGGCCACATTAATTTTTACCACTAGTAAAGCAATCAGTTGCACTGCATTTCAGTTTCTAAGTTACATGTCTTATTCAGCTCTCCCAATTCATAAGAGTCCCGAGAGAGAGTCTTTTGCCTTTCTCATATTTTATCTTCACAACTGCTTGATAAACTTGTTTAATAACATTGTGCTAAAATGAAGGATGATCATGTATTTTTGCCCAATTTATCCTTGGGCACAATTATTTCTGTGCTATCAAAAGACTAGAAAATATTTTGAAAAGTTAGTTAATTTATGACTCTGCCTTTGTAAACAAGCATATATAGGAAAAGACATTATTAGGAAAATGTGTAGAGTTTTATAATTAGAAATACCCTTTATATAATATACATGTTTACAATTCCCTTCCCATTACCAAACCAAATATCCTCAATTAGCTAATTGACTTGCCCCAAATCAGATAATCAACATAAATGAGTAAATAGATAAATAAGGTCTGGTTTATCTGTGCTGCCCTCTTAACCTACCTTCTCCCAAATAATACTTCCTAATAGGGAGAAGTGATTTGAACGGGAATTCTGGATTATCATTGAGTTTATATGTATATATATGTAAAAAGTAATTATAAATGTAAAAAAATAGTTATATATGTAAAAAATAGTTATATATGTAAAGAACATTTTGACATAAGAATCAAAATAACTAAAGAATGGAGACACAGTGGCAAGAAATAGGTGATATAAAATACAGTCTTCTCCCTTCCCCCAAAAAATTTGGTAGTAAGCAAGAAGCCATCTACGTCAATGTTTTTTAACTGAGTATACCTAGAAAAAACATGACTACCTTATTAAAATATACTGAAATAGCTTGCGGATTTAAAACTCATACAAATAACAACAGTAGGCTATGTTAATGTATTTGAATAATGCTGAAAAATTATTGATGAATTTTACTTATAATATTTAAAAACCGAAAAATTTTCAGGGAGACCTGGGTGGCAAAGTCGGTTAAGCATCCAACTCTTGGTTTCAGCTCAGGTCACGATCTCAGGGTCATGAGATCGAGTTCTGCATTGGGCTCCACGCTCAGCATGGAATCTGCATGGGTTTCTCTCTCCCTTTCCCACTGCTCTTCCTCCTCCCCCCACATGCTCTCTCCCTCTCTCTCTAAAATGAATAAATAAATCTTTTTTTTTTAATCTGAAAATTTCAACCTTTAAACTAATGTGTGGATCCACAAATAGTATTATCAAGGATTACCAAGTTCATCTCTGACATGAACTTTTATAATTTGTTTTTAGATTATTGAAAGAGCTCCAGTAAACTCAATACATGTCCCTTTAATGCACAGCAAATTTTGTGTGATTCTAAAAACTAAAAATCTGTCAGAATGGTCACAATATACTTATAAATAGTGCAACTTCATACAATTGTATACTCCCTTCATGATTGTAACTTTTGATTTTTTATGTATTTTTTAAGATTTTAAATTTTAAAGTCTCAAGATTCCTTTCCCAAAATGGAATCCCTTATAAAAGACTCTGCAGTTTTCTTTTCACTGGTAACAACAGTCTTTCACAGCCATCACAGATATTACTAGCATTACGTACTTTTTATCTTTACATTGTTCATTGAAAACCTCATGCCTGAAAATTCATGTTGCACCCACAGAGTTTTCATTCAGCTGGTTCAGTAAGCACTTAAATATCTGAATAATATGAACTTGAGTGAACTTAAAAAGTCGCTAATAAGTGCATTTTGTCAGGACGCTGAATGATGTAAATGCTTTCATTATCTCATGAATACTAGAAGCTGTCCAAGAGGGAACCAAGATATGAGAGAGAAAAGATTAGAACACAAAAGAGGTACAGTCTTTATTTTAGGGAGGAGGTTTTGATTCACTTAGCAATAATCTGTTGAAAGTTTCCATCTTCTTTTTTATTTCAGTGAAGGCAAATGTGTCTAAGATGCACAAAATAACCATAACAACAAAAGAAACAATAACAATAGCAACAACAAAAGAATCTAATGGTGAGGTAAGGAAGGCAGGTGAATTACAGGAGCATACAAAAAAAAGAATATGTTCTATCCCAAATGAGGCAAAAGTCAGTTTCTTCTATCAGAGACATTAAGAGAATTTTTAGTTAATTCTTTTGCTTTCATTTATTTAACATCACTCTTACAAAGCTCAGGAAAGATTTTGACATACAGAAGTATGGGAATGACCAGAAAGATAACTTGCTATATGAATAATGAACAAATGAAAAAGGAATGATATTTAACCATGTTGAGCTCTAGTCACAGTGAAATGCACATCTAAAGCCAGAAGAATGAAAATGACCTTAAACCTTAGACCTTAATAAAGACAGTTTATCAGAAACAACAATAAAAAACCACTTGTGAAATGTAAATATGTATTTACAATTATATTTATGTATCACAGTTCATAAATGTTAGCAATATTCAAATGTTTAAGCTTCTAAAATCTAGGAAGGTTTTGGGTAAAAGAGAAATTCTATTTTTTTAAAAGAAAATACTATAAACAACAAAAATAAGAAGTTACTACAAAGTGAACATAGAGTAATAAGTATAACAAATGAAATAATAATGCATTTGTGCAGTTCTTTGAATTATTAAACTGTTTTCACAATATGAATCTCAAAGAATATTTTAGCTAGGATACATGAGAATTATTACATGCATTTTATCAATAATGAAACAATAAAATTGTAATTATGATTTAGTTATATCTAATTGCAGCGTGGGAGCCACAAAATGTATAAATAATATGTTGCATTGCATTGTAGCTATCAAAGTATAAATATATTATAAAATATTACCTGTTTATACTTTAAGGGATAAACATATATGTTAAGAGGGTACACTCCATTTTTTTTCTGGGTGTATGGGGAAGCAATAAAAAAAGTAGCTTAGAGGTGAGGAAGAATATAAAATCCAATTATAGTTGCTCTTAAGTTTGCAATTTGATTTTTAAATTTTTTAAATTAATGGAAAATGGTATTTTTAATCCTCCTTGCTGATGCAATTTGTAATGATATTCTCCTTCTTTCTAATTAATACAGTTAAAGGGGTACTAACCAGATATTGGAAACTTCAAAAGTCCAAGCCCTTGTTTCAAACAGGGAAGTTAAATATGAATCAAAATGGAATGGATCCATCCATTCAGGGATGAACACCGGGCACCATAAATGCAGGAGGCCATGGTCATGACCCAGAAGAGAAATGTGGTATTTGGAGAAATGGAAATAGTGTGACCTTGTGCTCAGATTGCTAATATCAGTGGTTTTAACACTTCCCTCTTTAATAGTGAATTTTATAATATTTAATAAATCAAAGCTTACTTTTATTTGTGATTCAGGTCACCAAGGTGACCTGAAAGTCATGTTTTTTCAAATATTTAAAAACAGATATTTGGATGATTTTTTTCTAAATACCTAAAATATATAAATATCGCATTTACACATGCCTGATTCCCCATTTAGTTTAGCTGAGAGAAGACTTAATCAAGTCCAAAGACAAATTTCACATGATTTAGGTTCTGTTTAGTAGGTCGGGATTCCCAGTAGGGAGTAGAAAGTCTTGTAAATGCGTAATAAGCCATTTCTCTACACAACTCCACAGATTGGAGAATATTATTTTCTTTCTTGAAAAGTGGGTTATGTCAAGAAATGTAAAGGCTGCAGCTTTGTCCACACTGGGAGAATGTTGTGATTAGACTTTATTTTCAATATCCTCATCATTTTTGAAATTGCAAAGGCTTATTAAAATTTGTAGAACTTTTTAAAAAATTATTATTTTGTTGAAACAGTCTAGACCCTTGTCTCATTTCTATACTTTTACTCTTCCTGCTACACCTTTTTACTCTTTGTTAATTTGGGGATCCTAGGAGAAAATCACAAAACATAAATTTAAGATAATTCCCAATTCTGTAAGTGACAGGTGATTTTTGAAAACAGCTTGTCTAACAACACAATGAGAAACTGTGTGAAATCCTTAGGGATGGTAGTTGGTCTCTAAATTAGTGCAATGTCTTTTTTTTTAAGGATGTATTACCCTAGAGCGTGCCTTCTATAATCCAAGATTACCATGATTCTGGGGAAAGCCCTTACTATTAACCATATGCCCTTGTTAATATAAAATCTTACTCTTTTGTTCTTTGGTTGTATTATTTGGAACTTGATGAATGAAATTAAATTTTAGGAACTTGTGCTTCGTAAGTAGAAAAGGACTTAAAAGGATGTATAAACCTAAAGATTTATGTTAATTTTTTTTAGCTCAATTTTAGTACATATCAGGAAGCCCATCTACTTCTACGCTAATTAGGCAGGTACTCAATGAAGGTTTGTGAAGCATAAATGGTTTGGTAGTCCTCTTTTTTCTTTTTCCTTTTTTTTTCTTTTTTTAACTATGCAGCCACAA
The DNA here is from genome assembly GCF_023065955.2 of Ursus arctos. Lineage (NCBI taxonomy): Eukaryota > Metazoa > Chordata > Mammalia > Carnivora > Ursidae > Ursus > Ursus arctos. Next base: position 73,335,246 of record NW_026623056.1, read on the forward strand.
AGTCTTGAGATGATCAGATGTCTGATTTTAAAGTAGCTGATCATTGTGGCTTCGGTGGAGCCCAGCTGCAGAGAGTTACCTGCTTCACCTCTTTTCACGGAGGGCACATATATGTAAACAGGTGTATAGATTTACACCTAGATTTTCCATAGATCAATTGATGTTTGAAAGTCTGTTACTCTGAGGAAGATGAAGGAAGAACATATAAGCAGGAGACAAGTATACCTACTGCGATTTTGGCGGGTATAGTACCTAGCAATGTTATGAGAAACACCAAAAGGTTTCTGAATGTCTTCTTGTCTTTCATACACTGTTTACTTACTGATATTTAAGAATATCTTTTATGGAAATAGCTACTGCTATTCTGGGAGCAAAAATGAAATCTCCATTATTAAATTAAAAAAAAAAAACAACTTTTTTTCTTTGTGTCTTTATTACTTTTCCAAGTCCTGAAAGTCATTCCCAGTCTACTTGGAGAAGATGATACGTACACACAGAAAATAGTTAAATAAAATACCAAACCATTTAAGGAGTCAAAAAGCAAGTCTAGTTTTATGAATAGAGTGTACTGGTGTTTGAAAACCTAGTATTATTAAATGTAATAAATTTCATGGAAATTAATTCAGTGTTTATTTGTGAATTAACTTCTACAACAGAAACGTGAAGACATGCATGTGACAAATTTAAAATGAAGGGTTTTTTTTTTCTTATTTTAATGCTTTGATTTTATGTGTTTATTTCAGTTAGGATGTGATTACATAAAGGTCTGCGGACTTGTATTGATTCAGCTTGCCAACTTCTAAATTTCATGGGATGGAAGGTCAGGTGGGAGGGAAGTTATAGAAATTCAGTCAGTCTGATTCTCCTATTTGCTTTCAATAATAAAATATATACCAAAAAATAGATGTTTGAACTTTAAAATTCCTAAATTATTTATTCTTATTAAATTCTAATATAAAATGCCCCTTTTCAAAGAACAATACAAAATGATCACTAAAAAGAGAGCTAATAGCAAGAATACATAAACAAATGATTTATATTGTTGTACGTCATTTAAATAGTTGCTTCTCCTCTAGCAGTGTAGGGAAAAATGGACATTTTTCTGTAAGAAAATTACACATTTTAATGTATTTACTATGTTATTCCTCTCTTGTTTATTTGATGATGAATATACAATGTAAATCTAACACAGGTATAAACAATATAAAAGCTAATGACTTAGGCCGCTGTATCCTCTGGACCTCAGTTTCCTTATCTGTAAAGTAGAGCTCTTAACATTGTTTTCCTATGTAATGGACTTGTAAAAGCTATCATAAAATATCATATATTATAAAGCACATGTGCAAATATCCTGGAAAGCTAAAAAGTTGAACTTAAAATCCTTTAAATGATTGCTGTGTTCAGTTTCAATTAGTTCAATAATTAAGACTGAACTTAAAAAGAAAGTGTTTTCTGCGTGTTACTGTAAAAATAAATCATTGTTAGTCCTCAAATCCTAGTGATGTAATTTTACATGTGGTCATGATTTTGTTTGTGAAAAAACCAAAGACAAATGAGTAAACTTCCCCACCAGAGTAAATAGGTGGCAGAAAAAATAAAAATAAAACATTAGAAAATTTGGCTTTCATAGTTATTACAGCCTAATTTCATGGAATGTGAGATAATATTAGCATTTAAATACATTCTTAAGCCAATTTTAAAAACCCCATAACTTTCAAAGGAAAACTAAATATCTATTACATGAATCTACTTGCTATATATCCTATCCTCTGCAATGACAAGAAATATTTGGTTTTCCATAAAAATAACTTCAAGTAACCTTCAACATTTATAATCATGAGTTTAAAAGGTATAATTTTGTTAGAAAACAAATAATAGCTATTTTAACATCAATATTCCTTTACCATAAGGTGCTTTGCAAATATAATGTTTCTAAGAGCTTTTCTAAAGATGGAAATGAAACAGATCAATATACTGGTTTAATGCTAAAAAGGTCACAAATAAAATATTTATCATTTAAAAGCTAACTAGCTAAACCTAAGTAAAAAAAAATGACTTTATTCTCAAGAGAATAATCAGTGTTTAATAAGAGATAGTGTCCCACCTTACGGTGCTGATGAAGGAAATATGTTTCTAGACTAGTTTAACTTTAGATGGTCTATTTTTTCCACCAAAACCTCATTTCCCTAAAATTTTACAGTAGCAAAATAATAATAGTAGTAGCAGTAATAATAATAATAATAATAATAAATATTGCCAATACTTGTTAAATTTTTACTCTGTACTGGGCAATAAGTGCTAGAGGTGTTAAGTACATTATTATAATTAAATTTATACTTGCTGGGGCACAAGTTTGTCGGTTCAGTACTTGAAGAATTCTCACCCGCAACTTCACAGGGATTCTGTAGAAGTACCTCCATGTTCTAGCACAGGTGAACCACAAAGTCGCCTGGGGAAAGTGCCAGGAACCATGTCACGGATAGAATGATTTTTTTATATAGCATGCATTTCCTGGGGGAAAAAAAGATAAAATAAGTATAGATGTGAGGCTCAGTCATTCGGTAGAAAAATCTGCTGGGATTCAGACAGGTATGTCATCGTTCAGCACCAGCTTGTTGATTTAAAATAAAAAGAGTTATATCGATTCCTTTAGCTCACAATCTCTTCAAGTCATTATTAAAATATTACACTGAATTTTAAAAATATAACTTAGAAAAACTTCATTTTACATATGTGCTTTTTCCAGAAGTGGTTTTCTCCAAACCAAGTCTGCATCTGTCCCTGTCACTTGCATTACACACCTCTTACGAATTTAGATGGCATTATGATGCTGAGTAATAAATGCATTTATCATTGCAAAGGATAAGTATAATTTTATAATGTTATCTAAGCAAATGTTAACGTAATTGGGTTAAGAATCATTTTGAGGGGCGCCTGGGTGGCACAGCGGTTAAGCGTCTGCCTTCGGCTCAGGGCGTGATCCCGGCGTTCTGGGATCGAGCCCCACATCAGGCTCCAACGCTAGGAGCCTGCTTCTTCCTCTCCCACTCCCCCTGCTTGTGTTCCCTCTCTCGCTGGCTGTCTCTATCTCTGTCGAATAAATAAATAAAATCTTTAAAAAAAAATCATTTTGAATAGGGGCGCTTGGGTGGCTCAGTGGCTTAAGCTCTGCCTTCAGCTCAGGTCATGATTCCAGAGTCCTGGGATAGAGCCCCACATGCGGCTCCTGACTAGGCAGGAAGCCTGCTTCTCCCTCTCCCTTTGCCTGCCACTCCCCTTGCTTGTGTGCCCTCTCTCTCTGTCAAATAAATAAAAATTTTTTAAAAGAATCATTTTGAATAATTCTCTAAAACTGTCTTATAAGAACTCTTTTTCTTCCCTCTAGATAACACAGTATCACCAGTTTAATCTCTTTCCACGGTGCTTATTTTACTGCCCATACTCCTGTGGCTGTGTAGTCTACCCTTATCTTCAACTATAGTTATAAAACACTTGATTCATTTTCACTACCACTCTGCTTCTTGTTATTTCTACTGTGTCAGTCAGCATATTCTATCCTATACCCAGTCATACCTTCCATGGATAATTTCTGTATGACTTTCAGGAATTCCCACAACCTCCTGTCAAGGAAAAATGGCTCCCATCATCCCCTACCTTCCCATGATAAGTTTCAGAAAGATCATAAGTACCATAGTTTGCCTCTGGTCTAATATGATTTATTAAAATACTAACTGAAAAAAATACAACTAAAGCATTTATTCTAAAATGATGATTTTCAAAATATTCATATACAGATATTTTAAAATGTGTTCTCTGTCAAAACAAAGTGCTTGGAGCACACATCATTTGCAAGCTTAAGACTTAAAACTAAGATAATTCCATTCCATATAGAACATTTACTTAACCTTCTCTTACAGGAGTTTTGACTGTATTTTCCTTTTAACAATGTGATGATCCATTAATGGTTGTGGTACAGTTGGGGATGTGATAATATTTATTATCTTCCCCTCTGGGAATCAAAAAGTATATTGGAAAGAGAGCTACGTAAGAGGTTTTTTTTTCTAAATAAAGTTTGAAAAAATATTGCAAATCATTCACATGTCAGTTGCTTAAAATATTGTTCGAAAGCCAGAGAATGATTCCCAGCCAGAGACTGGTTCCCAACAATTATGAAATTAAAGTTCACCAGTGACTATCACTTTTTTCCTGTCTCTTTAGTTAAGATTTATTTTCAAAATAACTGTCAATTTTTTTTCTAATTTGGAGCTTAGTAAAATTATTTTCTTTTATTTTTTAAGATACGCTTTTTAATGGTCTTGGGCTTGGAGCAGTCATTGGCCTGGGCGTGGCGGCACTCTTGCTAATCCTTGTGGTAACGGACGTCAGCTGCTTCTTTATTAGACAATGTGGGTTACTGATGTGCATCACGAGGAGAATGTGCGGGAAGAAAAGTGGCTCTAGTGGGAAAAGTAAAGAACTCGAAGAAGGAAAAGCTGCATACCTGTAAGTAGCAGACATTCTCAGTGCATTACATCACACAAGTGCCATAGTCAAACTTGCATACTTTGTTCAGGGACTTTTTTTCTGAGCAGAGTAAAGAGCTCTGAGACTCTAAGACCATTGGACACTGTACTGTCTGCTTTCTGATCTTAAGTCTGTATGATCTTAAATATAACATGGTATAGAGCCAAATGCTTTTGAAAACAGACGATTAAAAAATAAATCTTAAAATGGGATCCACAAAAAATAATTACTGTCATGATTTAAGTAGAATTAGGAAAAAATAGAAATATAGACAATGGTACAATTGCATTTATGAATTTCCCATCATTTTTTGTTTATATTGAATAAAAGAAGGACACCAACAATAATATGAGTTAAAAACTTGGGTAAACTGAGTAAAAACATTAATTATGCTAATTCCTTCAAGGGTAGGAGATGACTGCATGGAGGTTTCAAGATTGTCTGTATAGAGATGTTATATGTGCTATGCAATACATATTAGTACAGATTCTGAACTTACTCTTCCAAATTTTGATCAAAAGATGACTAAATGTTAGAAGTTGGCACTCTGTGTGGCATCTCAGTCAATTAGAATATGAATTCCAAGAAAATACATAGAGCTGAATACTATGGAAAACTCCTTTGTCATGTAAAAGAACAACTAAGAGGTTTTGATACTTTTTGTTTTGTTCGGTGCTGTTTCACTAGATTTGTATCTAATCCCAAGAGTACAATAGGCTCAAAGAAACAAGTTAGAAGGCATGGGAGGGCATGCACACTCACATATAAACACACAATGTTTCTGTGTATATATATATGTGTGTGTTTGTATACACATACATATGTGTGTATATTAAAACCTGTAATCAAAAATAAGTATTCTGAAGAATTAAGAACATTTCCGTTACCTTTTAAATCTTACAGTCTTTCTGTTACGTGTCTAAAACATACAAAAGAGTAAAAAGAACTTTATAGCCAACACCCATTTATCACTTCTTGGATTCGACAAAAAAATATTTCTCTTATCCCATATTTATCTATCCCTCAATCCATTATTTTATTTTTTGCATTTTCAAAGTGTATCCATACACTTAACCCCTATAGTTCAACTTGCCTAACATTGCATCCAGTTCAAAATTTGTTAATGTTTTCTTTAGGTAAAGTTTTCAAACGTTTGTATCTGTATAACCCAAGCCCTATCAAAATTCAGAAACTTAGCATCATCCTCAAAATTTCTCTAATGTTTCTACCCAGACAACTCATTTTCCTCACCCTGCCCCAGGCAACTACTATTCTAATTTTTTTCATCATAAATCATTTTTAGCTGTTATAGAACTTGATAAAAATTGATTCCTGTAATGTTTACTCTTTTGTGTCTGGCTTCTTTCATTCAGGATCAAGTTTTAAGATTCATTCATGATGTTCTGTTTATCAGTAATCCATTTATTTTTATTGTTGAGTCACTTCTATTTGTTTTTTTATACATCCATTTAGACAAGTAGAGTCTCCTGCATTAATTTCTAGGCTTAGCGATGTAGCAGAACCCATTCTTCATGGCTGCACTCTGTTGTGTTGTGTTTTGTTTACATCCCCGAGGCTATCTCAATCCTCCTATGCAATTTGTTGATGACCACTTCTTATGGATTCTGTCTAAGGGATAGTTTCACCTCATGGGATACTAAGGTAGATAACAAACATTTTCATTTCAAAAAACATTAGATTCATTTCACAATCAAAATATCACCTACTTACTTGTTGGACACAGAACACAGCAAAGAACAAACAGAAATCAGGCTCTACCTCACACTTGAACGGGATAGTAATGTGTGCATAGTAAACATAGTGGAATCAATTCACTATCCAGTATCTCCCGCTTTCCTCATTAGAACAAAGTCTACTTTTTAATTACCTGCTGTGATTTTACATTGTCTTATTAACTAAATAAATATATACCAAACTCAGTTCTAGTCTCTTTTTCACGTATTGAGAACACCATATATTATATAACATAACCATATATACGTGATATATATATATATGTATATACATATATATATATATATATATATATATACACACCACATACACACACACACACACACACACACACATAAAGCTGAATTTTTTATGTCTTCATTCTTATTGAACCACTGAGCAAATATTTATTGGATAAATACTAGGTAACAAGCACTGCTATGTAACCAAGCAGTAAAGTGATGACCAAAGCAAGTAAGAATTTTATTCACATGGAACTCTTTTTCTCTTAGGAAAACAGATAATAAGCACTAACTAAAAAGAAAGTATCTGGTAGTAATAAGCACTAAAAAAAAAGAAAAAAGAAAAACAGTTATAAATTCTTACTATAGTTTGGGTCATGAAAGGCCTTTCAGGGGAAGTGAAACTTAAGCTGCAGTGAGTGATACAGGACAACAATATAACAATCAGGGCAGGAACATTCTATAACGTGCAACAATTGATACAAAAGTAAGGCAGGAATAAGCTTACTGTGTTAAAGGCCGATGAGCAGGAGCAGTGCCAATCAGAGAGGGTCTAGTATAAATGTCAGGTTAGAGAATTATCTAGGAACGAAAGTATCTAATACTTCAGTCAAAGTAAGAAACATTGTTTTTGAAATAGAAAGCTCCTGTAAGTTGTTTTTTTTTAAGTATTATTTATTTATTTATTTAATTTATTTGCGAGAGTGAGCTGGGGGAAGGGTAGCGAGTAAGGGAGAGGGAGAGAATCCCAAGGACACTCTGTGCTGAGCGCAGAGCCCCATGCGGGGCTTGATCTCACAACCTGAGATCGTGACCGGAGCCGAAACCAAAAGTCAGAAGCTTAACTGACTAAAAGACTCGGCACCCCCAATAACTGCTTAAAGATTACTTTAGTTTCTTGTTAAGAATGAATTACTGGAAGGTCGATAGGTGTAGAGGAATGATTTAGAATCAGAAAGACTGAGTGAGAGGATCTTGAAATACTGCTGGTAAAAAATAATATTCTTTTGGTCCAAGGCTGTAGTACTATAAGCATATACATATGTATGAAGTATATATATAGCTGAGGTAGAGTCAACTACTATTGATTGATTTGACTTTAGGGTGAAAGAAAGAGAAATCATGATTTTGTCTTAATTAACTGGAGGGATATTGGTGACTGCATGCAATATTCAAGTTCTGCCGTTTATTGTTATTTCACTCTATTAATTGGTAATTTATCCATCAACACTTGGTTTGTAAGTCCTGCTGGGTTTAATTAACCTTAAAAACTTGGGAAGATGAAAACATGGAGTTCATTCTGTATTTGTTATCCATCATAACTTTTCATATCATCATTTCCCCTGCTTGGGAAAATAGTTTTCAACTCTTTTTCAAAAATTCTTTGTTTGAATAGGGAAAATATTATACCTATTTTTTTTTTCAAAAATATTACATAAAATCACAATGGGAAATAGAATATAACTGATTTGGTGGATTGGATCTCTACTGGCCTCTAAACATGATCAGAAGCTTTCTTAGACTAGTACTTTCATGTTATCACAATTATAAGACTATGCAGATTTATTACAGAATACGCTAATTACACATTTAGAATATTCTTGTTTAAAAAGTATCAAGTTTCAGAAAAGAGAAATTAAAGTCAGTGACATACAGAATGTCATTCATGTTAAGTTCTAGAATATTCCATTATTTGGCTCTTATAAATTTAAATTAAACATATTTATCCTGCATTCTCATCATTTATCTAATAAAAATGGTGAATGATTTCTACTTTATCAAACTATGCTTATACTCTTATTCACCCAAGCATTAATTTATGCTAATAAATATTTATTGAACACCTACATAATCAGGCACTATTCTAAGCCCCAAAGATACAACTGTGAGTTAAATCAAATGAGTCCCTTCCATCATCTAGCTTTTACTCTGTTGGGAAACACATTTCAGTTAAAAAACAATCAAATGGATGAATAAATAAATAGTTTCTGTTATAAATGCTATGTAAAAAAAGAAAGAATTTTCCTGGTTAGTCTTAAGTAGTAAAGAAACTAAAACATTAAAAACTAATAGAAAGTAACTAGCCAAAGTGTGTGTGTGTGTGTGTGTGTGTGTGTGTGTGTGTGTGTGTGTGTGTGAAATTGGCTTTTCAATGTAGAGAGAGATATCCAAACCAGCCCCCTTTACTATCATGGGAAAGAAGGCAAATATAACTCCAGGGCACTCCAGCCATCCTGACTCACTTCAGTGGGGAATCCCAAGAAGCAATTGTGAAGTTTAGAGTCCAGGGGAGCAGACGTACCAGTGACTGAGGCCTAATGATGGGACTATCGAATGCACCCTCTCACAGCCCACTTTACCACCCCATTAGTAAATGCCTTTATTTCGCAGTTCCTTCTAACCAGTACATCATGTCCTGGGATCAAGAAAAACTAAAAGGTATACTCAAGGCAAAAATTATTCTGAAGAGGCAGAACTAGCATCAGGGCCAGATTCAGAGAAGGCAGGGATATTGGAATTATCCGACCAAGATTTTTTTAAAGTATATGATTAATATAGTGAGAACACTGTAGGACAGCATGAAAGAAGAGATGGGCCATCAGTAGAGAGATGGAAATTCTGAAAAAGAATCCAAAAGAAATGCTAGAGACCAAGAACATCCCAATAGAAATGAAGAATATCCCTGAGGCACTTACTAGTAACTAGACATGGCTGAAGATAGAATCTCTGAACTCTTAAGAGAAAATACCAAAACTTAAAAGTAAACAGAGGGACACCTGGGTGGCTCAGTCGGTTAAACGTCCAACTCTTGATTTCAGCTCAGGTCATGATCTCAGGGTTGTGAGATCAAGCCCCATGTCGGGTAGGTGCTGCATGGAGCCTGCTTAAGATTCTCTCTCTCCCTCTGCCCCTGTCCACTCTCTAAAAAAAAAAAAAAAAAAAAGCCAAACAAAATAAAGACTAAAAACAATCCACAGAATAAGAACTATGAGACAACTACACAAGGTGAAACATATGTATAGTAAGAATACCAGAAGAAGAAATAGAGAAAGGAACAGAAATATCTGAAACATTAATGACTGAGAACTTCCCCAAATTAGTATCTGACACAAAACCACAGACCCAGGAAGCTCAGAGAACATGGAGGAGTGCAAATGTCCGAAACAAAACAAAAGAAAACAACAATAACTATACCTAGTCCTATCATTGTAAAACTACAGAAATTCAAAGATAAAGAAAAAATCCTGAAAGAAGCTAGAGGAAATAAATACCTTATCTATAGGAAGTAAAGGTAAGAGTTACATCTGGCTTACGCACACATGCACACACACTGCTTTGTATATATATACACACATATGTATGTGCATCTATTATTGCAGTGTTTTCTCAGCAATGAAGCTTCAAAAGGTACCTTTCCAGCATGTAAATTTCTGACTCATTCTTTTTATAAATAACTAGTATTCCATAGTATCAGATACCATAATGCATTTATCCACTTGTCTTTCATGACAATTTAGATGAAACTTTCAATGTTTTATCATATTGAAGTATAATACGTGGTCTGAATTTAACTTTTACGTAAATCTTGTTGTAAATATACATTATGCTCCTAGACATGGAATGTACATCAAAATTGAAAAACACTGACAAATTTCCCACAAAATTCTATACTAATTCATACCCTTAATAAAATCGGAGCATATGTATTTCTCTATACCTTCTCAAACATTAAATGTTATCAATTTATTTTTATTTTTGTCAATATAATAAGTGAAAGATATCATTTCAAATTTGCACTTTTCTGATCTGGGTTAAGTCTGAGCTTATTTGTATTGTCATTTTGCTTTGGTCACTTTATTTCTTCTGGGCATTTCTTGTTCATATTCTGTATACATGTTCATGGAGTTAATTAACTTTTCTCTTACTTTTTAATTATATAATGTGACCCTTAATTATTTGATGTCATATTTGTTGCAAATATTTTTCCCAGTCTATCCCAAAGTTTGGGTTTTGCTTATGATGCCATTAATTATATAAATCTTCCCTTTTTGAGAACTGATGAATTTTATAAATATTTCTTTCTTAGTGTGCTTTGAGGTATTTTCATTTTGTTTCCCTTTATTTTGTTGAAGTTGCAAGTTTTAGTAATGTATTTCGGAACATAAATCCTCCTTGCCCTCCTAGAATACTGAAGACAGTTACTGATTAAGTGCCGCGTGTATGTCAAGCGCTATTCTAAACTCCAAAGAAATTAGTTCGGTGTCATTATCATCTCTGTTTTACTCTACAGGCAACAGGACACAGAAATGCTTATGCAGTGAGTTAGTGAGAGTCAGCTAGTTTGGTTCCAGGGCACATTCTCTTAACCACTCTGCTGTACTTGTCATTTCCTGCTTAATCATCAGATCTAGAAACCTGGCAGGAATTTATTTAGTTTTTACCAGTCTATACATTGTGAAATTGTCCATAAATTGTGGCATACATTTTTATGCCAATTTAAATAAAATATTACCTTATCACTTTTTTATAATTCCACAGAAAATATCAGTAATAATTCCGATATCACTTCATGTATAATTAAATGTAATTTATACAGGATAGGAATTTGACTCATGTAAATTATATGTGTACTTCAGATATTTTCACCTATGGGTAAGTAAAATATGCACTTTATACTCCTTATAGTGTTTATCGTAATAGAAAATATTGGTAACAACCTAAATGTCTGTTGGTTGGACACTGGCCAAATACATGGTGGTCCATACATACAATGGGACAGTATGCACCATGAAAAAGGAAGAGGCAGCTCTAAATGTTCTAGTATTCATCGAAAAGGCAAAATTATATTCAGTTAGGATGCACCATTTGTGTAAGAATAACTCCCTGCATTTTCATGCATATATGCTAGTATATGAATAGAAGGAATGTGTCTGGAAAACACGATTTGAAAATGTGCTCGTCTCTACGATAGGTCACTAAATATCCTGTAAATCGGAAATGGTTAGGGAGGTGTACTTTTCTCTATATGCCCTTTGTAGAATTCTATAATATATGAATAGACAAGCTAGTTAAAAATGTAAAAGATCACTAAGAACAAAAATAAGGAGTTTAAGACAACTCACCATGTTCTCTTGTAACTCTTTAATTTCCTTTTAGTAATGTTTATTATTTCTAGCATAAAGTGGTTTGCTTACATATTATTTTCAGTAAGGAGGATACAATTAAAATCCAAGTTCACTGTCTTCTTTTTAATTTTTTTGCATTCCATCATATTTAATCCACACAAATAGATCTGCACCTGTTGTTAACAAAGTTAAACAAAAAATCCAACCTTTCATCACTCTTTTTGCTCAGAATCATCAATAGCCAAACAGTATCATCCTCTACGTCATCAAGAGCATTGATATCATGAAGAATTTTTTAAAAGAATCAGTTGAAGAATAACAACAACAACAAGCAAAACAACATGAAGCTAAAATTTAATTGTGGTGGCCTCTTTAATCATCTTTACTAGTATATAGATCTTGCGTCCTTCGAGTCCCTATTCAGGTTACTGACCATGTCTGAATCATCAGTTCTCACGGACATTTGCATTTTAGAGGTATCGAGGGTTCTTCCCTATTAACTCTAGATTAGAGGGTTCCAGATTTTCTTCCATTTCTCCTGGAATCCATTCTTCAGATTTTGATGTGTATGTATGCGAGGGACCTACATAGTGAAATAAGAGTAATATCAAACCTGCCACCTGATCAGAAGTGTTTCATCATTCTTAATATTTTCCTGTTCAAGAGTCAGTATTTGTAAGGTCTGTTAAATATTTTTGTCATTGTTGGTGTTTTGTTTGATTTCTTTTGCATGCACTCCTAGTTTACTTATTTTTAAGAACAATTTTAATGTCATGTATCTGTCGTTACAATATTAATTAGATTTAACGTGCCCAGTGATCCATCATTATATCCCTCCCTCACCTCGGACCCCTGGCAAACATTGATCTTTTTATGTTCTTTATAAGTTTGCTTTTTACAGACTGCAGTGTCATTGGGATTACATAGTATGTAGCCTTTTCAGACTCATTTATTTTCCTTACCAAGATGCATTTTAGGTTCTCCCATGTGTTTTTGTGGCTTGATAGCTCATTTCTCTTTTTGCTGAATAATATCCAATTGTATGAATGTACCAGTTTCTTTATCCATTCCCCTGTTGAAGGACATTTTAGTTGGTTCCAATTTGGGGCAAATATGAATAAAACTATAAACATTCACGTGGAGAGTTTTGCATGGGCATAAGTTTCCAGTTCATTTTTGTAAATATGTTAGAGTAAGGTTGCAGGATTGGATAGTAAGACCATGCCCCTGGGGAGGTGAGGACCCCTAACCCTCCCTTACATTTTTTTTGTACGTGTGCTATTATAATCTCTATTATGAGTGTATCATTCCCACTGCTTATATCTCACTTTACCCTTTATCATCACTAAATGCCTTCCTTATTTTTATTCCGTTTTGTTCATTTTTTGAGGAACAAAACTTTGCAGTAAAGTTTCTAATTTTATGAAAATTTCACAATTATGTAAAATTACACCTATTTTCATATTTTAAAAATCCAATAAAGATGTCATGGATTTGAATTTACGAATGAAAACATCATGCATATATGTTATAATATTGTTTTTATGTAAACTATTTTCCTGAAAACATGAATATGTAAAGTCAATATCGCATTATAGTTAAAATCATTCATATAATTCATAGAAACACTTAAAACAATAAAACATCACATATATATAAATTTTATCTTCTAAATTTTAATATAGAAGCAATATTTCTGGTGCTATATTTCAAATATAAAAAATCTAAAGCATATGGCTAGTTAGGGGGAAAGAGCTACTTCATGTCATCATTTCCTTTAACAAAATATTTTTTATTTCTTTCCCAAAATAAACTGCACAATCAAATGTAAAATTTGGACTTTTGCAAAAAATTAACACAATTTTGATGAAAAAAAAGAATTCTAGATAAAATGGAATTTCCCCTTTCTATTTTTTCTGAGTGTGAATTATCTGGGTGAGATGAATTTAAATGAAAAAAAAATTCTTAGTTGTAGTCTTAATCTGACCATGTTGGATTTTTAGTGTGTGTGTGGGGGGTGAGATTAAGCGCAGATTCTAAACTATGTTTCATAATGCATCTATTTTTACATTACATGAGCAAGGTTTTTTTGTTTGTTTATTTTTTTTTTAGGAAAGATGGATCAAAAGAACCAATAGTGGAGATGAGAACAGAGGATGAAAGAATCACTAATCATGAGGATGGGAGCCCAGTAAATGAGCCAAATGAAACCACACCACTAACAGAACCTGAGTAAGTAGCTTCAAATGCTTAACTAGTTTTGGATAAATATTTGTAAAATGATAACATATTATCATTACTTGCAGCATATATTTACAAATAACATCATTTGTAGAAAAATATTTCTTTTTCGAAGAAAATACATGTGAATATAGAAAACCATTTTCTATGGAGACATCCCACATGAAAATTTTGTATCAATGCCAGAGAAAATCTGTTCAAACATATATTTATAATTTTATGTAAACATATCAGAAAGATGGAACATGTTAGAGTTGGGTTTTCTTTCCCTTATTTTACTCTTTAAGAAAGTGATACTTTCAGGGCACCTGGGGTGCTCAGTCAGTTAAGGTTAAGCGTCTGTCTGACTCTTGATTTCAGTTTAGCTTGTGATCTCAGGGTTGTGAGATTGAGCCATGTGTAGGGCACGCTCTGCACTCAGTGGAGAGTCTGCTTGAGATTCTCTCTTCCTCTCCCTTTGCCCTTTCCCTATCCTCCACTCACACGCTCCCTCTCTCTCTAAAATCAATCAATAAATAAGGGGCGCCTGGGTAGCTCAGAGGTTAAGCGTCTGCCTTTGGCCCAGGTCATGATCCCAGGGTCCTGGGATCAAGTCCCATATTGGGTTCTTTGCTCAACAGGGGAGTATGCTTCTCCTCTGTCCCTGGCCCTGCTTGTGTTATCTTGCTTTCACTCTGCTCTTGCTCTCTCTCTCTTTCAAATAAATAAATAAAATCTTAAAAAAATAAAAAAAAAATTTTAAAAATCTTTTAAAAAAAGTGATAGTGTCAAAATGTGACTTTTACTGGAATAAAAAGCAGTCAGAAAATTAGCCATTACTCTGTATATGAATATCACAATTTAAAATAAAAATCAATAGTATGAAAATGTACAGAAGTCTACCCTAAAAAGAAAACTGTTCATTAGGAAGAGGAAGAAATGCTGTTAAATTGTGTATCATTTTAATGTCTATAAGAAGTGGTGCTTGCTCTCCATTCAAGATTCTATTATTTCTTTCTTTCTGTACCCATCAGAGCGCCATTATAGCCATAGCAAGTATTTCAACTCAATCTGCAAAGATGATGAACATGTGCAAAGATGATGTTCAGGCGACATGAAAGTTAAAATGATGAAAGCCAAGGGCATTATTAAGATGTGATAATAGTATTCTATGGAATATATTGGATGCAAACAAAACCATGACTATCACATTATTCTTTAAATACTGCTCACTAAAATTACTTCTAAATTTTATTGTGTTTGTTTGTTTGTTTGTTTGTTTGTTTGAAGGATCCCTTTGTCTTCACCAGCAAACACTCACTTGCAGAGAAATGTGATTTAGGCTTCTCATCCTAAATGGAAGGCTGTGTGTTGTCACAAGGGAAGAAAATAACTTGTTTCAGAAATGCTTGCTATCTGCTCTTGAGGGACTGAAATAATTACTATTTAGAGAAATACAAAGTACTACTCTGTAGCTAGATTTTCAGTATAAATCCTGAGGTCATGTCAGTGACTGCATTTCGAGATTATTACCTTCAAATTGAGGTTTACTCTTGTGGAGGCAGCTTTTACAAGGTGGATTCTGTAGTTTCCCCTTCAGAAATTAAAAGTCTTTTCAATGAAGCAATATTTTACACAACAAAACAAACTTCTATCTGTTGATTAACACTTACAATGAGAGATTGGTGTGTATGAAAACTAGCTAAGAACTGGGTGTTATACGTAATTGATGAATCACTAAATTCTACTTCAAAACTAATATTACACTATATGTTAACTAACTGGAGTTTAACTAAAAACTTGAAAATACAAAAACACAAAACAAAACAGAAAACTAGCTAAGAAAATGCCCTAACATGTGACAGGGCAACATTTTGCAAAAAAATAAAACAAAAACAAAAAGGATGATATAATAACTTCTCCAATCGTCAATGATTGAAAAGAAATACTCAACATAAAAATAATAGCATAAATTGTAATCTTAAAAAAAAAACAATTTATCATAAATGTAAGTAGTGAAAAATATATATTCGAAAATTCGTCATCCAAGAATTAGTTGAAAACACTGGTTAATTCCAGTGTTATAGTTCTTTGAGTAAGACATCTATTAAGCATTATGCTAACTTCCCTCCAACCTCGAAATTTCTCTATGTCTTGCTGCTTAGAAGTGACCCGTTGGTTGTATCTTTTATTATCAATATTTGCTGCACTTGGGAATGGGAGAATGGAATAACTGTGAAGGCATTACTTATAATATACATAAAAGCACCTGCCCTAATAGGTAAGAAGTAGATGCTATTTCATTCCCAGCAATGAGTCGTAGTAACTTTTACCCGTGACTTATTTTTGATTGGTTAGTTTTCACGTAATAGCTTTGATCTTCAGAATATAATGGCTTGCTTGTCTCATTCAAAAATATAAAAGAAATTACAAGTAAATCCCAGAGAAACTAGCATAGTAGCATTCACTACCCCATGAAATGGTGACATTAGAGTACAGAATTGAACTGGAATTTGTTTTTGATGTGAAAAAAATATTTTGTCAAGGGAGGAAATCTAACTCCCAAAGCTGTGTACACAAGGCATAATCATAAACCACTGAATTCAAGACTGGTAGAAAAAACTATACATCTTGAATCATTGTCATCATAGTAAGATTTCTGAAGCTATCGTTAAGAAATAAAGGGGCATCTGGGTGGCTCAGTCACTTAAGCAGATGTCTGCATTCAGCTCAGGTCATGATTCCAAGGTCCTGGGATCGAGCCCTGCATCAGGCTCCCCACTCAGTGGAGAGTCTGCTTCCCCCTCTCCCTCTCCCTCTGCCCCTTCCCCTGCTCTTGCTCTCTCTCTTGCTCTCTCAAATAAATAAAGAAAATCTTAAAAACAAAAGAAGGAAGGAAGGAAGGAAGGAAGGAAGGAAGGAAGGAAGGAAGGAAGGAAGGAAGGAAGGAAGGAAAGAAAGAAAGAAAGAAAGAAAGAAAGAAAGAAAGAAAGAAAGAAAGAAAGAAAGCTTGTTTTCCTTCATAGGTAATAACTGAAAACAATTTTCAAAAAATGTGCTCTTTAATGATACAAAAATAACAACAAAAAATAATAGTGAGAGAGACCAATTAAAGAAAACATATACAGTAAAGGAAGAAAAGTGAGAAAGTCCTGAAATACATTTCTTTCACTAAGTTCCAAAGAATATAGCTAATTCACCTAGCTCTTGAAGTATGTAACAGAATATGGCAGCAGCTATTAATGGCTTTTATTTGAAAAAACATAGGTACTAGTAACTCACCGAGTTGACATATAAAAATACTGGCTTGTTTAGATTTCAAACAGTTCTGTTTTTCATATCAAGAGCTGGTAATCAAATCTAAGTCACCCTGTATGATCGATTTGGTGCATCTAAATCTACAAGTAGATTATTTCACTCGTCATTCTTCAGTACATCACATTTTACAATGGACAATATCGTCTGATTATTTAATTATTTGTATATCATTTTGATATTACGTTTAACAAATCTGATTTTTTCATTCTAATAATTGCAGATATTGTCTTCTAGAAGGCAGTAACTCAGTATTAAGTAGTACCACTCAAATTGCCTTAGAAAATGAAATTCATTATTTTTATATTTCCTTCCAGAAAATTGCCTTTAAAAGAAGAAAATGGAAAAGAAGTCTTAAATCCAGAAACTATAGAAATTAAGGTGTCTAATGACATCATACAATCAAAAGAAGACGACAGCAAAGCCTAACACCAAGATCACAGAGGCTTGAACAATGCTACAGAGCGTTTCGATTGCAGCGACCCTATGACCAAAACTATTCCATTGACCTTAATTTCTTGGGGAACTTCTAGCTTGGAATAGCTTGTACACATATACATATGATCAAATATTCCTGCCCATGGTCCATTACCTTTTGTTGTTGTTGTTATTGTTGTTGTTTATTTTGTTATGAATTTCAATATAGAAACCTGACTGAAACCAACTCTTGGGTATCAATTTGATTCTGTGATTGAAATACTACAGTTTACTATACAGCTGAAGTGCTCTGTTTCTTAAGGACGATATATTTCACCCAACAACCTCTCCAACAAACAGGGGTTTAAGAAAAAAACAAAAGAAAACAAAAGCTTTGTGAGCTAAATGCATAAGAAGGCCCTGCATGTTTTTCATCCTATCTTGGGCAAACAAATTATTCACGTGGATTTCAGTTTAATAGGAAAACCGTTAATAGAGGGTACACTTTTTATCAGGAGAATTTCAGGGAACTTGGGCTTGAAGGAGCCAGTTATCTTTAGCAGATATTAAAAATTGAGAGAAACTTTGGAAAATTCTTTTTAAGTTATAGTTACAGTGCTATTTCGATGTTCATTTTTGATAGACTGAAGTGCCAGATCAAAATTGTTACCCATTTGAACGAATATTAGTCGTGTGTAAAATTAGATTAGAAAGATTCCGTAAATCTCTCTTTATATATGCCATAATCACTCACAATGGATTACACAAAAAAAAAAATAAATGTATTGCAAGTGAAAATAATATTGAGTTCTGCCCTCAGCTTCAAATAAAGTAAATTGAAATGGGAGCAATATCAATGTTGTCTTGATATATTTATAAATATGTGATCATCTTTTACTTTTTAAATAATTTTATCAAAAAATAAGCTCTTCGTGTTGAAATACTTCACACCACATCCTCAGATACAGTCTTTGACCATTGTTTTAGTTGATCTTTGTTTAAAAAATTCATTTTTGCGGTGTTATAGGTCAATCCTTAAATGTAATTGGCTAATGGAAATTAAAATCCTTAGTGGTTAAATTAAGAAGAAATTAACGTTTAAACATGCCATAAAAGTGTCAGTGATAAACAACTGAATTGCCACTATCTGTTTTTCTTCTGGATGTTGTAGCTAGAAGTCATTTTAAGATTTTGATAAACAACTTTGGTTGAAGAAATTCCTTGGCTATTCCACACAAACTTTCTAATATTACTTGTTAGGGCCTATACCAGAGTAAAGTACTTATTAACTTCCAAGCTATGCAAGCTCCCAGAGGTAAAAGACTAAAACATGATTTTCACTCATATGTAAGGTAAAATAAATGTATTTATGATTTTAGATACACATACCAGTTGGGAGCAGGTTTTAGATTATTTGTCACCCTAGAGAGCCAAAGGTTTCTTTAGGCCCCATTACATTCATAATCGTTGGTGAGTCAGGTGGTGTTATAGCTCAAATATTGACTGGTTGGGGAACGCACACCAATAGAACATCGGAGGAGAGTTTTACAGTGCAGAGAAACCTGCTTAGTACGTCTCTCTATAGAGGTAATTTGATGAATCTATTAAATGCAATATTAATGCTACCCATGAACACTTTTATTTACCAAGTGCTTGAAACTGTCAGGCAAGGAGAGACAACCAACTAATTTTACAAACCTTCAGTTATTAGCAGGACAGAATGTGTCCGTCTGCGTGTTCATGCACTAAATCTCCAGTGTCGTTGCCATAATTCACAGGATTATAGTGCAGGAATCTCCCCTTGATATTTTTTTCTGGCATATTCTGGAGAAAAAGAATTCCTGTACCTGCCTAGGACTTTGAGTAGAAATTATCCAACTGGTCTTTTGATGGATTTGACTGTTGCTCCTTAAGTTATGTTTGTCTGATCACCTCTTTGCTTTATTCGTCTGTTTTTCCCCCTTTTGTACCAATGTGCTATAACTAGTCAAAGTACTTGAATTTGTGTGTGCAAAGTAAACAGGCTTAGTAAAATGTCCATGAAGCAATAGCCATGAATGCTAATTTTTCCTGGATAGGGCTGGTTTTGAACTAATAATGGTGAAAGAATTAGGAGAACTGAGAAACCAGTTCAGCATGTTTACTATTAATATATTTGTGCTATACTTCAAGAGCAGAGAAGTCATAATAAGGAACAAATATTTTTGTGTTTCTTCAGTTTGAAAATTCTGTCTCTCTCATTTCTTTGGACTTTCCATGTAAAGCAATTTTCTTAAATATTTCTTTTATATATATATATACATAGATATATATACATATAGATATATATGCTGTTAAATTTCTTGCCACTAATGTGGAGTAATGATCTGAGGTTAGCAGATAATTTGAAACTAATTGTAGACAGACTGTTTCAAGTGCACTGTTTCAATTGTCTGAGTGGTCCTTATCTCTTGTCCTTGAAATCTGTGCCATGCAGGAGCAAGGCAATACTGTGATTAAATAATAATAATAATAATAACATTTCAAAGGAATGCTCCAACTTATTCTATTTGTAAAAGTTTCCAAATAAGAGATGCTTGTAGTAAATTGTAAAATATGAGTAGAACTGAAATAATCTGTTCCTATTTTTCATTCTTATTCTAGATTAAACATGCCATATAACTGTATAAATGTTATTTTTACTGTCTGAGAGTACTCTTAAATGTTAGTATAAAATGTCAAAAGAGTTGACTGAATATAAGTAGGGTTAAATAATCAGAACCCTATGCTAATTTAAACAAAGAAGAAAAATATCACGGAAAATATTGGTATTTCTTGATAGGTTATGTGCAATTAGGCAATGACAATCTACGTTCAATAACGTATAAGAAAGAACAGTAATGTCAGCATTTTGATAAATGTTTTGTTTTTAAAACTGGCACAAATTAATGTGTCAACATATTTTACAATGATCTGCAAAAGAATTTAAGAATTGTGACTTCTAAAAATTTATTTATTATTTTTGTGCATTGATTTATTGCCATTCTATTGATGCTAATGTCTAACATTAATGTAATGTTTCTCTAGTTTTCCCTTATTTTTAATATGAATACCTATTAAAGCATTTTTCAAAGACTATCTGATCCAGCAAAGTTTATGTGAATCTTAGTCTTTGATTTAAACATTTATATAAATAGAAGGATTTTATTAATCGAATTATTTATTTGAGTGCCAATAATTAATTGTAACTTTATAATCATACCTTTATTTTATGCTTCTTATTTTAAATAATTAAGATGTATTTGTGCCTTTGGATTAGCATGACATTCTGCTTTATTAAAAGAAAAAAAAACAACTGCAATCTTTATTGATATATTTTGCTCATATCTGTGACACTTAAATGGTACTGTCTTATTTACATGTGGTGAATAAGCTCAATTCAAATTACTTTAGCTTGAATAGAAAATCTAAATATAACGAATTATACTGTGTAACTTATTTTCACTCATGACAAAGCAATTCTTTTGAAGCACACGTAAAATATATTTCATTTTGTCTGTATTGTTGTTCTAGATAATAAATACATTCTAGCTATTGTTAAAATTGAGTTCTACCACTTATGAGACAATGGCAACAGGTGACATTTTAAGATAGGGTAAATTATTTTAGTGTCACTTGGGTCTACATTACCCTGTTGTACATTTGTTTGGGAATCATACATCATCCTTTATCGTTGACGGTAAGATAACCGCTGATAAAAATATCTACAACTGAAGTGATAGAAAGAAAGAATAATCTCTATTTCTTAATTTAAGAAATAATGGAACAGCATATTACAATTACTTATTAAAGTTGCAATGTTCTTTTTCATGAAGAATGATGTACAGTCTCTATTTCAGTTGCTCATGGAGTTCTTTCTCACAATCATACCCAGAGTCCTTACTCAACAAACTTTAGGAGTAGGTGAAGATATTTTTTTAAATGAATTGTTTGCATTCTTTATCTTTAGAGAGATAAGGTTTGCATCTTTGTATTAATCCTTTGAAGCATTATTATATTGTATCTCACACTGAAAGTGCATATGGAAGTATCAGAGTATGGAAGGTCACAGAAATGAAGTACTTCAATCCTAAAATGAAAATCTTTCAAGAAAGTATTCTACTCATGGGTTTAATCATGTTCTGAGATGAAACAATTATATGTATAAATGGGAAACTTATAAAAGAGCCTAGATGTAGTACTTGCTGAACAAATGCAATTTCCTTCCAGGTCCTTCCTCTCCTTTTTAAAAAATTGCATTTACCCATGTAGATGCATCTGTTTAATAACATTATACGAGAATGCTAATAGATTATCTCCCCCATAAACTTTTATATTATATATAATGCTTAATATTTATTTGATAACACATTTAACATTCTTAAAAATAGCTTATTATTCACTATAGAATTTTATCAATACCTTAAATACCTTAGCTGGTTCCACCACTTTAATTTTTTATATAATTTTTAACATTTTGGCCATAGCATGTTCATAATTATTAATATAAAAATTGGTAATATAAATTGGTAATATAAATTTCACATTGCCACCTTTTTTTCTAAAATAAAAACACATAAATAAAAACACTGAAAGTTGCATCTGGTTTTAGGCTTCTTTGGGAAAAAAATAAGTAACACAATGGTTGGAGCATTTCAAATCACAGCTAGACATAGTAGAATAGAGGAACAATGTACTGAAAGAATCAAGAAAGGCAAATTGAACTCCAAAATTTGGGATAGATAGGAAGGATGTTAGTCTGAAAAGTGCTGGACCAAGGACTAGGAACACTGCTTAGATAAAAAATCAAGGACAATTATATTGATGGAAAGAGAAAATTGAGTGAAATACAGAGGAGAAAATTAACATAGGACCTAATATCCAAATTTGCAGATAGGATTTTTTTCAAGAACAATATGCATTATATACCATAAATGGTACTGTTAAGAGCAAATATATTTGTTCCAATTCTTAAAGGAATGTTCATGGTTTAGCATTTTTGCCTCTAAACTCTGTTAGGAATATATGAACTTCTTACAAATAAAGTTAAAAAAAAACTTTTGTTTTTCTTTTGGTGTATGAATTCTATGCTGTGTTCAGTAAGCATTAAAACATGCTTTTATTTTCTTTAACATATATATCCATTCAAATTCTATATTCTTAAGTTAGCTACCACAAAGTTTTCTTATTGTTTCAATATGGTATGTCCCTATGAAATGCTGTATATATATATGTCTAAACTGTAAAAATTATACTGCAAATGTTGAAGTTTTGTATTTATGAGAGACATTGAAAGTATGGCTTACAGTATATCAAAATTGTCACTCTTCACCATTTGTATATTAATAGTAAAGATACTTTTACTTTAATAAAGTGTTGCATTTATGTTTATTTTGAATAACATCTCTGCAGTGAATGAGCTTATGACTTCACATATATTTTCATTTTTTCAGATATTTTCATTTTTAAAGAATTTCCAAACTGATTTCTACATATTAAAAAAAAAAAAGAATGCTTTCTGCCATTTTGCCTTACCCTGAGTCATAATCTTTTGATAATAAACTGTACGTAAGAGCAGTCGTTCTCAAAATGTGGTCCCCAAACCAGCAGCATTAGCACCTGGGAATTTGTTAGAAATAAATGTAAGTTTATAAATGTAAGGACCTCACCACAGACCTCCTAAATCAGAAGAATCTTGAAGGGGATATAAAGGAGTTTGTTTTTTAACAAGCCTTTCTAGTAATCCTAATACACACAGAAATTTGAGATCCAGTGGACACATTTTGGGTGACATTCTAGAAGTTTAAAACTTCTAGTTCGTGTTGAAAATTTATTTCTCATTATTATATAGATTATCTTCTTGCAGGACTTCATGAGTTATAAAATAAGAGAAGCTAACCATTCCTCACATGCTTTTATAGGGTGTTTTCACTTTTTAACCAGTGTAAACTTTAACTTATTCTTAAAATGAAAAAAAAAAAAAAGGAAATTCCAAATTTTCACAAGGGAACAATTTTCAACATAAGCCTTACAAATACCACAAAGTGCGTATATATGTAGAATAAAAATAACATTAAATAGGTGGTGAAGAATGAAAAAAAGGCATTTATATATTGTGCTTGCTTTGTCAGTATCCTGTATCTAATTAAAAGAGCAGTTATAATAAAATACAAAAAATGCCACGAGAAAGAGGCTAAAACAAAGTCTCTGATATATGATAAAAATGGATCAGGTAACTCTGTTAATATTTTAGAGAATTTCTTCCATTTCTTTCTAACCTAAGCCATCACCTACTATAATTCTCTTTATTTGTAATATAGGTAATGAATGTTTGTCTCCTAAGATTCATGTCATACATGGGTCAGCCCTTTAAATTTCTTTTAAATGTAATTAATTTTTCTGAACGAATTTTAAACACCCAAGTTAGAATGTTCTCAAATCATAAATAATGTTTTCTGTTTATTGTGAAGTGTCTTATATATGTTCTTATCCTTGGCATAACTTTGTTTTCCAAAATAAAATGCATACATTTGGATATTTTCATTTTCCTGGATAACTTAACTCATCTTCCACAGACAGAATATTTGGGGGGGGGAGGGGATGCAGGGTGAAGGCAACTGAACTATTGTACCAGAATAATGTTAAATTTAATCAAAATTTAATTTATTCTGTCATTTTACTAATCCATTTTACTAGTCCACTAGAAAGACAGAGGTTTCTAGTATTAAGATATCATAGTATTTGGGGGAAAATAAAAGATTAACTTGATGATTCAGTTCACATCAACATCTCTTCTTTTACTTTGAATTTCCATATTCCCCTGCAGATCCTTTTATGTTCTTTATCTGCCATTGCACGAGCATGGTCAATGTCTAAAACTGACCTGGCAAGATTGAGATATATAGAAGAAAGAAGGATTGCCAGAATTACTCCAATCACATCGAGAAATCAAGCAATTACAAACTTTCTTGGAAGAATGGTATTTTAAAGTGGAGGGCTGTAGAAAGAAGTTGTAATGTTCCCTCTTATAAAGGAACATATACTAGAGATCACTCAGTGGGGGTTGGGGAAGCTTTGTCACCCAGTCTGACCATGTGAAGTTCCCCTGACAATTCTAATAGAAACACCACCTGAAAAGCATAAACAAAATTTTCAATAACTCAAAAACCAAGAGACCCATATCTTTACTCACCAGAAGAAAAGACGAGGGAAGAATGTCTCACGAACTTGCAGTAGGGATAGAACCGAGATCGCTAAAGTAATATTAGGAAACAGATAAGAACCCAGAATTAGAATATACCTTGGCTCACATTCCAATTCTAAACCTACTGCTAGCACTGAACTTTAGCAATTTAAGTAAAAACTTAAACCTTGATTTCATCATCTATAAAATGTGGTTAGTTCTAAAGTGGATAATATTCATCTCCAAGAGTTGATGTAAGGATTTATGGAGATAATGTTAATAAAACTCTTTATGCAGTGTCTACCACAGAAAATATCAGTAAATGGTAGCCATGATTATTTCTATATCTGCCATATTTTAACACTGATCCTAGTAAGTTGTGTTAGACAGCTACTTCACATTCATTAGAGACTAACCATAAATCAATCAATTGTTTAACAATCCATTAAATTATTTACTAGTAGGTTAAATTTGAGTCATTGGAGAAGTTGAAAGCATGGCTTTCCATTTCATTATTTCTTCTACTTCTGTTTCAATGATCTTTTGCTGAATAATAAATCAAGCCAAAATGTAATGGCTTAAAACATCAATAATATATTATTTTTCATGATCATATCTGTTAACTTGACTCAGCCTGGCAATTATTTTTCTCCATATGGTGTAGCTGAGTTCACTAATGTGACTACTGGTTTCCAAGAGGAAACCCTACAAATGGAAGCCTCGATGTGTATATACTTACCAAGACTCTGTTTGTATCGCAATTCCAATATTCAACTGGTGAATAAACACATAATCAATGTGTGAGCATAATCGGGTGTAACAAGACCATGACATATTTGAGCAACACTCATATTATAAGTATGGAAACATCCTCCTTCTGTTCCCTAATGTTTCACATTTTTTCCACATGCAAAATTTACTTCTCCCCTTCCCAAGATTTTCAGTCTTATTTCATTAGCTTAAGAGAATCGAGCTTAAATTTCAGACTTTATTCAACTAAATAAATTTGAGGTGTTAATAAGACTCCTCAGGTATTGTGTCTTGGGTGCACTTTTTCAGTACAGAGGCACTAAAAAGACCATTTAACTGCCCCTGGAAAACCTTACAGACAATTGTGAGACATGAGCAGAAAATAACATAAACATTGCCATTTAAAATAAAGAAGGAGGAAATGGAGGAATTCAACAATTAATGTGTCTATAGAAATTTTGAAATCCAGCCAATCAAACGTTACCAGTTCCCCTTGTCTCCAGCATAGGACATGTTCCTTGGTTTGGATCCAGTTCTACTCTCCCTGGGAGTAGTTACTAAATCCACTGCTCTCCGTGGCTCTTAGGATAACTCTAGGTAGTCTGCCTTTTCTGTAGGTAATGGTGTGTGGTTGTAGCTGAGCAAATTTCTTATCTTGCTACCTGGCCAGATATATCTAGTACTTAGAGATCTATTTTCGTTTAAACCAAGTCCCATTAAGTTCAAGCTGATACAACTCCTTTAAAAACTGTGAGGTTTTTATTTAACGTATCAAATTATAACCACTACATTAGACAAAAATCTACACCCTCAAATCTTTTTAAGACAGTGTCCTCTCTGTGTTGGGCTGCAAAATGGGGTGCTATTGAATAATGCTCTTTGATTCTTAAAAGCTCACTTGTCTAATTAAGAAAGTGTACAAGGCGCTTCCTTAAATTTCTATGCGACCAAAACAAAGGACACCCTTGTGATTTTTTACCTCAAGATTATGATTTACTGACAATAGCTTAATTTGATATTTATCCTTATGCCATTTATTGTTTTGAGCAACTTGTGACGGCGCTAAGTGAGGGAATGAGAGAACAAGTCTTGGGTAAAAAATAATTCCTCTAAATTCTGCTGAAAATTTGAGCATCTATCTTACTAGCACATCTTTCTCTTGAAAGATCTCCTCATACCTGAGAGGGAAAAAAAAAGCTAGAAACCACTTTCAGTATGCTGCCTGGAAATCTCCTTAGTCAGATTCACAGACTCATTAGTTATATTTTCTGTTTTCCAATTTACCACAGGCAACAGTTTCCCTAATTGTTCTATCAGTATAAAATGTGGTTTTCTTTGTCTCCAGTGTCTGATAGTAACTGTTCTAGCAACTTACCCACATTCAGTCCTCTCGCTCCTAGCCAGTCACAAAACCAAGTACAGAAATGTCAGATTTTGTTACGGGAGTAACCCACTTGCAGTCACAGACTGTCTTTCACTTACCTGAGTTGTGTGCCCTTCCTACTGCTGCTATGAGAAAGTACAAGGAAGTTGGTAACTTTAAAAAAGAAACCCAGGGTGTCTGGATGGTACAGTCATTTAAGTGTCTGATTCTTGGTTTTGGATCAGGTCATGATTTCAGGGTCCTGGGATTGAGCCCCGCATCAGGCTCCCCCCAATTCAGTTCCGTGCTCAGCGGAGAATCTGCTTAAGATTCTCTCCACCCCTGCCCTGCTCATGCTCTCTCTCTCTCTCTCTCAAATAAGTAAGTAAATCTTAAAAAAAAAACGCACAAATTTATTATTCCATAGTTGTAAAAGTGAGACTCTGATATGGGCTTCACTGGGCTAAAATCAAGGTGCCAGCAGGATTCTGTTAGTCTGAAGGTTTCTAGAATATCTTAGTCAGTTGAAGCTGCTATAACAAGTTTACCAAAGTATCCACGGCTTAAACAACAAACACTTATTTCTTACAGTTCTGGAGGCTGGAAGTCTGAAATTAGGGTGCTAGCATGGGTGGGTTCTTGGTGAAGGCCATCTTTCTGGTAATGTCCTCATATGGCCTTTCCTTGGTGTGTGCATTCAGACAGTAAAAGAAGAGGGGGTGGAGGGAGGGAGAGAGGGAGAAGGAGAGAGAGAAAGGGCAAGGGGAGATCTCATTTATAATTCTCTTTTTATGAGGGCATTAACCTCATCAAGAAGGCCTGACTCTCATGACCTAATCTAACCCTAATAACCTCCCACAAGCTTCACCTCTAAATACCACCACATTGGAGATTATAGTTTCAACATAAAAATTTGAGGGGGATATAAATATTCAGTTAATAACATGAAGACTGCCCATATTCCTTAACTCACAGTACCCTTCCATCTGCAAAGCCAGCAACGGTATCACTCAGACCTCTGTTTTTATTAAGATGCCTTCCCTGACTCATACTCCCTTCCTCCCTATTTCTTGTTAAAAGTCTTGTGATCCTATTAAGTCCACCTGGATAATCCAACGCTATCCCCCCTTCTCATAGCTCCTAACTTAAATCTGCAAAGCCTTTTTTTTTTTTTTCCTCTCTCTCTCCCATGTAAGGCAATATATTTGCAGGTTTTAGGGATTAGCACCCGGATATCCTTTAGGGGTTTTTGCTCTGCCCATCAATCAACATTATAAACCATTCCCACATAAAATGGCAAAGCAGCCACACTTTATTATATTATGATTTTCATGTGTTGACTTTGCTCGATTTGATGTTTTTTTGCCCTAGAGATGTGCTGAAGTCAGTTACACAGACGCATTCAGCTAGACCCTCAGGGGAAACTAGAGTGTGGAAAATGTTCTCCCATTCTCTAGGTCTTTCTCCACAGGGCTTCAAATCATTCTGTCATCCAATACAAAGATCTTTAGAGTATGGTGAATGGCTTTCAAAAGAGAGTTTTTCAGGAGCACAAATTCCAGTGTGCAATTATTTATCAAGCTTCTGTTTGCATTACTCTTGTTAATATGACAACAACTTCCAAATTTTGTGGCCCCCCCAGTCACTGTGAGAGAGGATTTCATCAAGAGGCATGATGGATTAGCAGCAACAAATAAAATATATCCTACCAAGCAGTGAAATGGCTCAAAACACTAAAGTTGCAATAGGTAGAAAGAGGTTTTACACTCAGAAAGAAAATCACAGAGTAAAATGAAATAAATAATAGAGTTTCTATAGGTACTAGACACCTCATTGTTAATTCCCATTGTTTTCATAACTAAAATTCTGATCAGCAGAAAGATGAAATGGTTTTTCTTGGTTTTATGTACCTGGGAAGTGGCAGAAACAAGATTCAAATTCAAGTCAAGCAAATTTTAATGTGATTTTTTCCATTAAGCATCACATATCAAGAGACAACATATATTAATGATGAATTTAAAATTTATCTCTGAATATAACTAGTTTAAACTCAAGAATTTTAGTTATGCTCTCTGAATATACCTCAGATTTGGCAATAAAGCAATATTAATAAAATCGGCTACATAACTTTAAAATATACTTGCTGATGATATATTTAAGTGTAAGAAATAAAATATGTACATTCTAAAAAATATAAGGAACAACATTATAGAACATGTGTCAAAGCCTGGTTATTTAAAATTCAGAGGAAGGGGCGCCTGGGTAGCGCAGTCGTTAAAGCATCTGCCTTCGGCTCAGGGCGTGATCCCGGCCTACTGGGATCAAGTCCCACATCGGGCTCCTCCGCTATGAGCCTGCTTCTTCCTCTCCCACTCCCCCTGCTGTGTTCCCTCTCTCGCTGGCTGTCTCTCTGTCACATAAATAAATAAAATCTTTAAAAAAAATAAAAATAAAAAAAAATAAAATAAAATTCAGAGGAAAAATTAAATTAATTTGAATAATCACCTACCTTGTTTTTACTCCAGAGTGTTACTGAATGTTCAAAATCCAATTCTGCAGTCTAGGAATGTTTGAAAAACTAATTACTTAAAATAATCAGTAACAAACTGAGGGTTTTAGAGGGGAGAGGGTGCGGGGATGGGCTAGCCCAGTGAAGGGTATTAAGGAGGGCACGTACTACCATGGAGCACTGGGTGTTATATGCAAAGAATGAATCATGGAACACTACATCAAAAACTAATGATGTGCTGTATAGTGACTAACATATCATAATAAAAAACCAGAAATATTTAAAAATCAGTAATATTTTAAAGGAGAGAACTGGCTACTTTTTTTTTTTTTTTTTTTTTTTTTTTTTTTTTGCAGTCTGTTCTATCTCCTCCTGTCGACAAGAATTATTCATAGGTCATGGATTTAAAAACACATATTTATAACAATCCATGTTTCTTGGAGATTTCAAATTAGTTATTTTATCATTTATCCAGATTTTAAAGTATCCTCTACTTTACAAATTGAGTAATAATTGTGATTTTCAATTTTATGTAATAGGTGAATGAAAAATCAAATAATGTTCAGAGAACACACTTTATTATGGCTTGACTACTTTCAAATTTATTGAGACTCATTTTATGACACAGAATATCATCTATCTTGGCAAATATTCCATCTAAACTTGAAAAGAATGTGTATGCTGCTGCATTTTTGTGGAGTGTTCTATGAATATCAATTATGTCAATTTGGTTGATAACACTATGTAAGGGTTCTACATCCTTACTGATTTTCTGTCTCCTGGTTCTATCCATTATTCACAGAATGGTGTTAAAATCTGCAACTATAGTTGTGAATTTGTCTATTTATCCTTGCAGTTCTATCAGTTCTCACTGCTTTTGTTTTGAAGCTCATTATTAGATATAGAAATATTTAGAATTGTTATGTCTTCCTGATGACTTGGCTCCTTTATCATTGTGAAAAGATCTTTGCTCTGAAATCTGCTTTGATATTAAGACAGACACAATACTAGCTACCAATAAAAGGAGTGAACTATCATGAATAATACTGCAATAAATGTGGTAGTCCTGGTATCTTTTTGATACCATGTTTTCATTTCTTTGGAATATATACCCAAAAGTGGCATTGTTGGATCATATAGTACTTCAAATTTTCATTTCTTGAGAAACCTTCTTCCTGTTTACATAGTGGCTGTATCAGTTTACATTCTCACCAACTGTGCACAAGGTTTCCCTTTTCTCTACATGCTTGTCAACACTTGTTATCTCTTGTCTTCTTGATGATAGTCATTCTAACAGGTGTGAGGTGATACCTCCTTGTAGTTTTGATCTGCATTTCCCTGATGATTAGTGATGTTGAGCATCTTTTCATGTACCTATTGACCATTTGTGTGTCTTTTTTTGAGAAATGTTATTCAGTTCCTCTACCCATTTTTTAATCAGATTGCTTGCTTTCTATTGAGTTGTACGATCCAAAATATGGAAACAACTTAAATACCCATCAATGGATAAATGGACAAAGAAGATGTGATATATAGTATATATATAAAGTATCTACACACAATAGAATATTATAGCACAGGCATAGAATACCATAAGAAAGAACATTCTGTTATTTGTGACAACATCATGGACCTTAAGGGCACTATGTTAAGTGAGAAAGGTAGAGAAAGACAAATATCGTATATTAATTATATGTAGAATCTCAAAAAGCTGATCTTGTGGAAGCAGAGAGTATAATGGTGGTTACCAAGGGCTAGGGACTGAGTGAGGAAGTTGGAAATATGTTGGTGAAAGGGTACAAATTTGCATTCAGGAGATGAATAAGTTCTGGAGCTCTAATGCACAACGTTGTGGTTATAGCCTACAATACTGTATTATATACTTCAAAGTTGTTAAGTGACTAGATAACACATTATCTGGTTAAGGTATCATATACATCAAACCTACACAATGTTATATGCCTATTTTATCTGAATTTAAAAAAAGAAGTGAATTATTGCAACAAAAAATGTACGTGAGTCTCAAAATTATTTCTTGAGTGAAAAAATCCAGAAACAAGAGAACAGGTTTTGTGATTCCATTTATTAAAAAAACAGAAACAAAACAAAACAAATTTTAGGAAATAACCTAATCCATAGTGAATTAAATATCAGTGGGTTTTTTGGGTGTGGGGAAACTGGGATGGAGCAGGAGAAAGAGATTACAGAGTGGTACTGGACAAATTTGGGGGGATGATACATGTATTTAGTATCTTAATTGTTTTGATGCTTTCACAGTTATGTACATTTGATAAAAATGGACATATTGTATAAATACAAATGTACATTCTACTGTTTACTAATTATGCCTCAACAAGGTCATCAAAATGAAACATACATTTCTATGGCAGTGATGGAAATATAACAAAATTTGTACCACATAACAATTGATGAAGTTAAGTTGTAACTTCTCCAAAAAAGAACATACATTTTTCACTGAAGATATAAAAACGTTATTCATCAAGTGCCCTTCAATTTCTAGATAGGAAAATCCAACTACTAAGAATAATTAATGAGATATACTATAAAACATTACCATAATTTGGCTTTTAAGTTCGCTTTCTTTGATATCCCATCTGAAAAAGCCTTATTTTATTCTGACAATTAAGAAAACTGAATTTCTTTCTAAATGAAATGGAATATTTATTTTGCAGTTTGGAGACATTTTAATGTACCTATGATAGAAAATTAAGTTTTAATTAAAGTGAATAGGAGTTGCAGCTTAAAAATTATACTTAAAACTGATACTTGTGAAAAGAGCTTCATCACTTAAGACTTGAGGTGAAAAAAAGGAAGTAAAATAAATGACCTTTGTCAGTTCATTAAGAATGAATGAATGAATGAATGAATGAATGGTCATAGACCTAAATGTGAAATGCACAACTATAAAACTCCTAGAAGATAACATAAGAGAAAATTTAGATGACCTTGAGTATGACAAGACCATTTACATATGATACCAAAGACATGATCCATGAAAGAAATAATTTATAAGCTGGATTTCATTAAAGTTAAATACTTTTGCTTTGTGAAAGACAATATCAAGAGAATAAGAAAAGAAGCCACAGGGACACCTGGAAGAGGGAGGGAGAGATGAATAGACAGAGCATAGAGAATTTTTAGGGCATGGAAAATACTCCATATGGTACTATAATGATGGACGTATGTCATTATATATTTTTCCAATTCTGTAGAATGTACATCAAAAATGAGCCGTAAGGAACTATGGACTTTTGTTGATTATGATGTGTTCCTGTAGATTCATTGTTGGTAACAAATGTACCACTCTGGCAATTGATGTTGATAATAGGGGAGGCTCTGCATGTGTGGGAGCAGGAAATATATGGGAAATCTCTGCATCTTCTTCTCAAATTTGTTGTGAGCTGAGAACTGCTCTTAAAAAAAAAAAAAGTATAATAAAACCATACATTAGGACACAAAACAAGTCTCAACAAATTCAAAATTTGAAGTCATACCATGTACTTTTTCCAAACACAAGTCTATGAAACTGGTAATCAACTACAAGAAAAAATCTGGATAGAATGCAAATGCATGGAGGTTAAATAGCATGTTACTAAACAATGGATGCATCAACAAAGAAATCAAAAAGGAAATAGAAAATACATGAAAACAAATGAAAATGAAAACACAATAGTCTAAGATCTTTGGGATGCAGCAAAAGTGTTTCTAAGAGGGAAGTTTACAGCAATACAGGCCTACTTCAAGAAGAAACCCAAAAATCTCAAATAAACAACTTAACCTTATGTTTAAAGAGCTAGAAGAAGAACAAACAAAATTCAAAACCAGTGGAAGGAAGGAAATAATAAATATTAGTGCAGAAATAAACAAAATAGAAACTAAAAAAACAAACAAACAAAAGAACAGACCAATGGAACCAGGAGCGGGTTCTTTGTAAAGATCTACAAAATTGATAAACCGTTAGCCAGATGCATCAAGAAAGAAAGAGATAGGACTCAAAAATCAAAATCAGAAATTAGAGAAGAGATATAACAACTGACACCACAGAAATACGAAGGATTATAAGAGAATATCATGAAAAATCAAGTGCCAACAAATTAGACAACCTAAAATAAATGGATAAATTCTTAGAAACATATAACCTCCCAAAATTGAACCAGGAAAAAATAGAAAATTAGAACAGACCAATTACCAGCAATGAAATTGAATCAGTAATCAAAAACTCCCAACAAACAAAAGTCCAGGACTAGCTAGATGGCTTCAAAATTGAATACAGCTAAATATTTAAAGAAAAGTTAACACCTATTCTTCTCAAACTATTCTAAAAAATAGCAGAGGATGGAAAGTTTCCAAATTTATTCTATAAGGCCAACATTACTCTGATATCAAAACCAAATGAAGACACTACAAAAAAGAGAACTACAGGTTAGTATCTCTGATGAGCATAGATGCAAAAAATCCTCAACAAAATATTAACAAACTGAATCCGACAATACATTAAAAAAAAAAAAAAAACCATTCACCATGATCAAGTGGAATTTATTTCTGGGATGCAGGTGTGGTTCAATATTCACAAATCAAAGTGATACATCACATCAAGAGAGGATAAAAACCATATGATCATTTCAGTAGATGCAGAAGAAGCATTTGACAAAGTACAACATTCATTCATGATAAAAAACCCTCAATAAAGTAGCTTTAGAAGGAACATATTTCAACATAACTAAGTCCATATATAAAAAATTCATGGCTGGGGATCCTGGCTGGCTCAGTTGTCTAAGCATCTGCCTTTGGCTCTGGTAATGATCTCAGGGTCCTGGAATGGAGCCCTGCATTGGACTCCCTGCTCAGCAGGGAGCCTGCTTCTCCCTTTCCCCTTGCAGATCCTCTTGCTTGTGTGCTCTCTCTCTCTCTTGTTCTCTTGCTCCCTCTCTCAATAAACAAAATCTTTTAAAAAAAATTCATGGTTAACATCATACTCAATGGTGAAAAACTTAAAGCTTTTCCCCTAAGATCAGGAATAAGACAAGTATGTCCTCTCTTATTACATTTATTCAGCATAGTACTGAAAGTGCTAGCCACAGCAATCAGACAAGAAAAATTAATAAAAGTCATCCAAATAAGGAAGAAGTATAGCTATCACTATCTGCAGATGACATATTATATATAGAAAACCCTAAAGACTCCAACAAAAAATCTACTAAAATTGATAAATAAATTCAATAAAGTTGCAGGATACAGAACAATATACAGAAACCCCATTGCATTTCTTTCTTTTTTTTTTTTAAGATTTTATTTATTTATTTGACAGAGATAGAGACAGCCAGCGAGAGAGGAAACACAAGCAGGGGGAGTGGGAGAGGAAGAAGCAGGCTTCCAGCGGAGGAGCCTGATGTGGGGCTCGATCCCATAACGCCGGGATCACGCCCTGAGCCAAAGGCAGGTGCTAAACCGCTATGCCACCCAGGCGCCCCCCCCCATTGCATTTCTTTCTTTTTTTTTTTTTTAAGATTTTATTTATTTATTCGACAGAGATAGAGACACCCAGCGAGAGAGGGAACACAAGCAGGGGGAGTGGGAGAGGAAGAAGCAGGCTCATAGCAGAAGAGCCTGATGTGGGGCTCGATCCCAGATTGCCGGGATCACGCCCTGAGCCGAAGGCAGATGCTTAACCGCTGTGCCACCCAGGCGCCCCTGCATTTCTATACAGTAATAATGCAGCAGCAGAAAGAGAAATTAAGAAAACAGTGTCATTTACAACTGCACCAAATATTGCAAAATACCTTGGAATAAACGTAACCAAGGAGTTGAAAGACTTGTACTCTGGAAACTATCAAACATTGATGAAAGAAACTGAAGATGACATAAACAAATGGAAAGATATTCCATGCTCTTTGATTGGGAAAACGAATATTGTTAAAATGTCCGTATTACCCAAAGAAATCTACAGATTTAATTCAATCCTTATCAAAATACCAACATTTTTCACAGAACTAGAACAAATAATCCTAAAATGTATATGGAACCAAAAAAGGCCTCAAATAATCAAAGCAGTCTTAGAAACGAACAAAACTGGAGGTATCACAATCCCAGTTTTTAAGCTCTACTGCAAAGCTACCGTAATCATAACAGTATGTTACTGGCACAAAAGTAGATACATGTATTCAATGGAACAGAATAAAGAGCCCATAAATAAACCTACAATGAGATGGTCAATTAATATTCAGGAAAGGAAGCAAGAATATTCACTGGGGGAAAAAAACATCTTCCAACAACCGGAGTTAGGAAAAGTGGACAGTTACGTGCAAAAGAATGAAACTAGACCACTTCCTTATACCACACATACACAAAAACAAACCCAAATTGGATTAAAGACCTTTAGACTTGAAACCATAAAAATTTTAGAAGAGAGCACATGTAGTAATTGCTTTGACAGTGGCTGTAGCAACATTTTTCTATATATGTCTCCTAAGGCAAGGAAAACAAAAGCAAAAACAGACAATTGGGACTACATCAAAATAAAAGGATTCTTCACAGCAAAACAAGAGATAACTTACTGAATGAGAGAAGATATTTATAAATGATATATCCAATAATGGGTTAGTATCCAAAATATATAAAGAACTTAATAACTCAACACCAAAAAAACCACAAATAATCCAGTTAAAAAATAGACAGAAGGCATGAACAGATATTTCTCCAAAGAAGACATACGGATGACTAACACACATATGAAAAAAAGCTCAACATTACTGGCAGAGAAATGAAAATCAAAACCACAATGAGATCTTACCTCACACTTATCAGAATGGCTAAAATCAAAAGAACAAGAAACAACAAGTGTTGGCAAGGATGTAAAGAAAAAAGAACCCTTGTGCCCTGTTGGTGGGAATGCAAACTAGTGCAGCCACTGTGGAAAACTCTACAGAGTTACTTCAAAAAATTAAAAATGGGAGTACCATATGATTCCATAATTCCACTACTGTGTATTTACCCAAAGAATATGAAAACACTAACTCAAAAAGATATATGCACCTCTATGTTTATTACAGCCTTATTATAACAGCCAAAATATGGAAATAACACAAGGGTCCATTGACAGATGAATAGATAAAGAAGATGTGGTATATATACATAATGGGACATTGCTCAGTTATAAAAAAAGGATGAAATGTTTCCATTTGCAACAACTTAGATGGATCTAGAGAATATAATGCTAAGTGAAATAAGTGAGTCAGAAAAAAACAAATACCATACAATTTCACTCATATGTGGAACTTAAGAAACAGAACAAATGATCAAAGAAAAAAACGACAAACACGGACACCTGGGTGGCTCAGTCAGTTAAGCGTCTGCCTTCAGCTTGGGTCATGATCCCAGGGCCCTGGGATAGAGTCCAACATCCGGCTCCTTGCTCAGCAGGGAGTCTGCTTCTCCCTCTGCCTGCCACTCCCCCTGCTTGTGCTCCCTCTCTCTGACAAATAAATAAATAAAATCTTAAAAAAAAAAAAGAGAGAGAGAGAGAAAAAAAACCAGACACTCAAAAATAGAGAACAAACTGGTGAATAACAGATGCGAGGTGGGTGGGGACATGAATGAAATGGGTGAAGGAGATTAAGAGCACACTTGTCATAATGAGCACCGAGTAATGTATAGAATTATTGAATCACTATATAGTGCACATGACATTAATATAAAACTGTACATTAATTATACTGGAATTTAAATATATATATATACACACACATATATATATAATAAAGATAAAACAAAGACAAAATAGGACAACAAAAATGACAAAAATCAAAAGCATATATTACAAAAAGAAATGGAAAAAATTTAAATATTAGCCTAATGAAGAAGTAACATTTCATTTTGTCTTAATGTCAAAGGTGCTATAGTTGAATTGAATACTAAAGGCTCATGGAAAATCTGCAAGTTATTCTCAGAATACTGGCTTATCAAATACTGATCTAGAATTTCATAATCTTCATTTACTTTGTCTACCTACTTAAGTTCTAATCTTAAATCAAGTCCATCCATATTCTATATTCCAAATTTCTCTGCTACCTCTTATTAATTTCTCCTGAAATTTACTTTTATTTAAAAGGCATGTATTTATTTCCATAACATTGCAAATCATTTAAAATTATATGATCTAAATAATTTAAAATAAACCAGTTTGAACATAATTCTGTATGTTAATTATACCTGAATTAAAATAAATAAATAAATAAATAAATAAATAAACGTTCTCTATCTTTAAATAAACCTTTTTGGTTATATTATAGAAGGAGACTTTAGCTCAAGAGATACTTTCCATCTATAGCAAATTTTTAAAAAATTAAATATAAGCCTTAAAATTAAATTATCTGTCTCTAATATGGACAATTTTAGGTCATCCTGTTGCAAAAAAAATCTGCAAACATAGTAAACCTTACCACTTCAAATCTACTAGAATGGTTAAAATGGAAAAGACTGACCACATCGAATGTTGGTGAGGATGGAGAGCTACTAGAACTTTTATACATTGCTGCTTAGAGTTTACACATACAACTTCTAAAGTCAACTTCTAAAAAAAGTCATTTCCGAAGGTAGACATTTAGGGTATGCCTTAGCAATTGGACTCCTGGGAGAAAAATGCACCCAAGAGAAATCGAAACATGTACACAAAAGAAGACTTGTATAAGTCTTCATAGCAGCTTATTGATAACTGCCAAAAGCTAAAAATAACTCAAATGTCAATCAACATGAAATGAATAAAGTAATTATGTTACATTCAAATAATGGAATACTACTCAGCAATATGGAAGAATGAACTGCTGAGATACACAGTAATAGGGATGAATCTCATAATCACGCTGAGCAAAAAGAGACACAAGCAAGTATGTGGTGTATGATTTAATATATATGAACTCCAAGAACAGGCAAAACTAATGTATGGTGATAGAAATAAAAACAGAGGTTGCTGGGGCACCTGGGTGGCACAGCGGTTAAGCGTCTGCCTTCGGCTCAGGGCGTGATCCTGGCGTTATGGGATTGAGCCCCACATCAGGCTCCTCTGCTGTGAGCCTGCTGCTTCTTCTCCCACTCCCCCTGCTTGTGTTCCCTCTCTCGCTGGCTGTCTCTATCTCTGTCGAATAAATAAATAAAATCTTTAAAAAAAAAAAAAAAACAGAGGTTGCTTATTGGATTGATTGAAAGGAGGCATAAGGAAGCTTCCTAAGATGATGCAAATGTTTTATTTGTTTTATTAATATTACATTCAATGTTTTATTAATATTATCTAATATACTTGTCAATACTAATCCATTTTTACATTTAATTTTACAGCATGCATTTCTTGCTCTGAATATAATTTTTACCTCAGTAAAAGCAAACAAAACAAAACAAAACAAAAAGCCCCAGGATTTTGAATCCAAAAAAAAGAAGAAAAGAATCCCACCCAAGAAAAATATTATCAAAAGCAGAATTTAACAGATTCTTATCAAATGTTTAATTATTATCGAACATAAATAAAAATATAACACAAAGCAGTAACTGAAAAAATGCAAGCAGTTGATGTCCAGGGCTATTACATCTGATTCTGACTCACTATGATTTTCTAAGTAATTTTATTTTTAAGGTTTACCTTAATACAACAGATTACTTTGACTCCTGATGTTCAAGGCTGAGAGGGAAGAGTTGTTTGGGAAATGATTACAACACAGGTTAAATCTCCAAAATTTATAAATGTCCATTCATAAAATAATAAGTTGCCTTCTTGATGATTTCAGTCCTTTTTTCTTATATGTTTGTGTATATACCTTCCTCCAGTTCTAAGTGTCCATATGTGAAAGCAACACATAGAATTCTTCAACAAAAGGTTACTGAAGATGCTAAGTATGCACTCGGATCACTGGTTCTTTTTGAGGTGATGTGTGTAATACCCACCAGGCTACCTTCATCTGCTGCTCACATGGAGTGCTTTCTCCCCAGTGAAGCATGCTCCTTCTCAAAAAAAAAAAAAAAAAAAGAAAAAAGAAAGAAAGAAAAGAAAAGAAAGGAAAGGAAAAGAAAAGAGAAAAGAAAAGAAAAGAAAAGAAAAGAAAAGAAAAGAAAAGAAAAGAAAGGAGGAATGTCAGAATTAGGAAAAAAAAACTCCACATTTGATCAGGTTGCTTCAAAAGCATGATTAAATTTTCACTCTGTTTACAGTGTTTTTGGATATATCTCTTTGTATAGTTTCCTAGGGGCTGCTCTGGATGTTACAAAATACGTACTTGATTTACAGCAGTCTACTAATAATATTTTCCTAGTTGGCACGAAGTGTGGAAACCTCATTTCCACTTAGGTTCCTTCATCTTTAGCTTTCCAAAATTTAATTATGATATCTGTTTTTTGTTGGTGGTGGTGGGGGGGTTTTGGGGGGGGGTAACTGTTAGGGATCCACTCAGTTTCTTGGATCTGTAGGTTTGCGTATTTTGCCAACTTTGGCAAGTTTTCAGCCATAATTTATTCAAATGCTCATTTAGCTCCACTCTCTGTCTTCTCTCCCACAGGATGATGCATCTGTGGGATCTTTTATTATTGCTCTACAAGTCCCTGTGGCTGCGTTCAATATTTTTTGGCTATTTTTTCTCTGTGCTGTTCACACGAGGTGAATTTTAGTGCTCTGTCTTTAAGCTTATTGATTCTATCCTTTGTCATCTCTGCTATTGAGTCCATCTAGTGGGTTTTCAAAAGTATCTTTTATTCTATTTTCCAGTTATATAATATAAATTTGATTCTAATTTTCTGTTCTACAGTATGTATTTGATTACTTTACAAATTTTAGCTCTTTGTTGGGATTTTCTTTTTTTTTTTTTTAAATCTGTTTCAAGAGACTCTGTAACTGATCACTGAAGCATTAAGATCCATGTGAGATAATTCATATCAGTGTTGGCATCAGGTGACTTCTCTTATAGTAAATAAGAAGTGGCCAGTCCCCCTAGGGGACTTTATCTTACTCTTAGGGCAGCAAGATGATAGCCCACAGGATTTTTTTGCTTTGTGAGTGGATTGACTCTTCGTAGGTGAGGGAGAAAGAAAAATTTTATCTGCTTATAGAAAGGGGAAAGAGGTTGATACTCCTGAATTCCTGAAAATGTATCTTTATTCCAGACATTTGTTATGTAAATAAAATGTTTGATGGGTGCCAGATAGCTTGACTTCTCAGACTAAAAGGAAGAACTCTTTCAAGGTCCAGGTCCTCATTTTCCTTGAAATGTAAATATTGAGGAAAATGGCCCCAAGTGCTCAGGGCTCCTTGGTGACTTGTCTAGAAACCTAGCCAGCGTAGTAGAATCATTTGGTCCTCTTAGAGAGAAGAATTTTTACTATAACTTCGCATCAGAACAATCAAGTAGATAGGTGGCTACAGATCTAATTTTCATGGTATATAAAGAGTCTTAGGAAACTATGACCTTTTTATAGGAATACTGAGAAACCAGGGAAGTTTTATGTCCCCACAATTAGGAGATTCTGGGCTTATTTCACTTTCTGTTTTTTAGAGAGAAAAAGCATGAGCATGGGCAGGACTGGGTGGGGGGTGGTCAGGAACAGAGGGAAAAGAGGGAGAGGGAGGGGCAAGCGGACTCCAGACTGAGCACAGAGTCCCTGCAGGCCCAATGCCATAACCCGGAGATCGCTACCCCAGCTGAAACCAAGAGTCAGAAGCTCAACCAACTGAGCCACCAAGGCGCCCCTATTTCATTGTTTTTACCTTTATTTATTCTTTTAGTAAGTGGGCTCCTTATTTAGGGTTAGGCCCCACATCTTAGCTGACGTTTGTAGGCTGTCAGTGGACTTTTCAGAGCCTTTGCAATTCTGTCTTGGTTGACTTGGTTTATCTGTTGTAACTAGCACTTTCCTTTCCCTTGACCAGGCTGCCTGGGGAGGCAGTAGGGAACTCCCCAGATTAGGTGGTTAGGAGAGGGATTTGGTGGGGTTCCACTAAAAACCCCACTTCCTCCTACCCCAAGCTGGCGAGAGTCTCTGGACAGGAAAGAGGGGAAACAAAGAGGCTGCTGAAAGGATTGTCTTACATTTGGCAGGAAAGAATGCTCCCCCTGCTGGCTGCTTGTTATTTGTGGGGTTCCCAGTTGACCTCCTTCCCTCTGATGCTGTCAGAGGGATTCTCTTTTGAGTCAAGAAGGAAATCAACATTCCTGGACTGCCTTATTAAAGAACAGGGAAAAACGAGTCTATCTACTGTCTTGTCTGGACTGGAAGTCCCTTACTGTACTTTAAAGGAAGCAAAAATGGACATCTAAGAAGATGTACTTCAGGTGAGCTTTAGGGAAAGAAGACATCCTGTAACAAAATGCCCTGAGTGTCTAAAAAAAATTCACTGTTGATACAAGCATATAAATTGAAGGAAAAACTGTTAAAAAAAGAAATTGTGACATCAGATTGTTTTGCAAGTATCTTTAAATATTTGCTTTACAAAAGCAACAATGGAAGGTAGAATGCTTATTATGTGTGTTTTGGGAAAGAAAGATACTTTTGAGAACATTATGCTTTAACAATTGTCTTGGGCCTACATGAAAAGAGTAGCCAAAAATATATACCTTTGTAAGATTTGCTATTTTAAAAATATATATGGTTTTATGATTTTTAAAGGCATTAGCTTTAATTCATTTTGATGACTAAACTATTCACTACTGATATCAATCACACCAAAGTTATTTTTTAACTGTATCTTATTATTTTCTTATCATTGCTGTGGTAATTTTTTGCTTTAACTGTTTTTTTTTTTTTTTCCATTTTCTCTTCTTTTAGCACATATGGGCTGTATGAGCCACGAGTAAAAGAGTTTTCACACTGCCAGAATGTTGCTCTATGTTCAGAGCTGGGCAAGAGATGCGATCCCACGCAAAGAGATATACTTAGATTTTGGCAGGGAATATCAGGGTAAAGACACTTTCTTATTAGATGATGATGTTAATCCCCAAAGTTGGGTCCCAATCTTGTATTCACATGTGGTTTCCTGTCTGAAAAGGGTAACCTAAGAAAGAGAATCAATTGTTGGAGAGAAACCAAATTTAATGACATTAGTTGAACCTCTAAAAGAAATTGTGTTGGGGTGCCTGGGTGGTTCAGTTGGTTGAGTGTCTGACTCTTGATTTAGGCTCAGGTAATGATCTTAAGGTCATGAGATCAAGCCCCACTTCAGGCTCCATGCTCAGCGGGGAGTCTCTCTCCCTCTCCCTTTGCCCCTCCCTCAAGCTTGCTCTCTCTCTCTCAAATAAACAAATAATCTTTAAAAGAAGTTGTGTCAAAGCCACCCATGCCTCTGAAATTTTTGATTAGAGAATTTAACACATTCCCTAGCTTAAGCCAGTTTGAGTAAGGTCTTTCTATTTGTATCCTAAATATTCCTAAGTATATGCAACGATTATAATGTGCTTTCACTTTTATTTGACCTATTATCTTTGTCTACAACTTTGCTGGAAGATTAAAGTTCAAAGAATTGGGGTCCAATTTAACTGCACAGCTTTCTTTCTGAGGTGTGGTCAAGTGGTAATGACTCTGAATATAATGTATCTATCTCTTCCCACTAGCGATTTACTTACAGATAGGGTACCCCAGGAGGACCCATAAAAATAATGATCACTCTTCATTAAGAGGATCAGAAGGAAATTGGGCCATCTGTGATGTTCCCAATGGTAAATAATAAGAGGATGTCAAACAAATAACAATGAAAAGCCCCGGCAGGGTTTTTAATGTTCTGATAATAACAGAAGCTGTGAGTGACCTATGCTGTAATGGCCATAAATGATCATGAACATGAATGAGTCATTAAGGTTTTGCTATTCAAAATTTTACTCTAAATAGAGGACATCCTAAGATGGGAATGAGGTTGAGGGAGAGTATACTTGTATTATGGATCATAAAAAATTTTGCCTCAACAGCATACATTATATCAAAATTGAAGCATTTAAAAGATAATTATGCTGTTTAAATTCTTAGCCTTTCCAGACTTGCAAATCTAAAATACTTTTTAAAAAACTATCAAATAGCTGTATTCTGGCTCCAGTTGTATGATTTCAAATGGATATTTCTTATAGATTATTAGGTAGGTCATCAATGAAACCTGATGTGTCCTCACATTTTATGTCTTCATACTGTCACATAGCCAGAGAGGTGGCAAACCCGGTGACAGGCTTTTATTCCATGGAGGAAGTAATGATCACACGCACATTTTCCATTGTGGTTTTCCTGAAGTTGTGCTCAGTAGCAGATCAAGTACATTATTTCTATTGCCAGCAGTGAGCTCATTTGGAAGAGACTCAATTCCATGCCAAGGACAATGACTTCCTTGTTCAGCCTCCATTTCTGTCCTATTTTGCACCCCCACAATCAGTCCCGTACACCACAGGCTGATACATACAAACTGTTAAAGCCCAGCTTCTTCTCTACCCACCGTCCCAATCTCTATATGTTTCATTTATAATGGGATCTCTATTCTCATTGCCTACACCGTGGACCCTCTCAAGACCTTGCTTGTGGTGATTCTTCAATCTAAAATGTTCTTCCTTTCTTCTCAATTTGTAAAGCTCCTTTCCATTCCTTGTGGTCTGGTTCACGGCTTAGTATTTATGCACTTCCTGTCCTGACTCAGTCACTCCTTCCCCATTCTCCCACAGTACCCCTGCATGCCTTGATTT
The DNA here is from genome assembly GCF_023065955.2 of Ursus arctos. Taxonomy (NCBI): domain Eukaryota; kingdom Metazoa; phylum Chordata; class Mammalia; order Carnivora; family Ursidae; genus Ursus; species Ursus arctos. Next base: position 73,379,355 of record NW_026623056.1, read on the forward strand.
TATTTATTTTGTTCTGATTTCTCAACAGACTGAACTGGACAAGAAGAGAAGTTGTTCATTTGGTATAGTTTCTTTGATTGAAGATTTGTTTTTAACAAGAAATCTTTCTTTAATGATTCAATGATTTAAAAATGATCCCAAGACTATTCTAGGGTGGCAAATCCTTTCTGAGGCTCAAAGATAGACTAAAGAATGTCTATGAAACCTACAAAATTATTCAAAACCATTGTGCATGTTTGCTTATGTACACAAAGAAGCCGTCGTTTGATCTGACAGATTCTCAAATGTGTCCCATGGACAATAGAGGTTGAGGACCATGGCTCTAAGGGAGTAGGTTAAGAAGGCTGAAGATCAAGAAACAGTAGGGAACTCTTATCTTATTTTTTCACATATTTCTTTGGTTTTCTTCCTTTTTTATTGTGGCAAAATAAAAATAATATTAAATTTACTATTTTAACCATTTCAAGTTTATAGTTCTATGGCATTAAATACAGTTGACCCTTGAACAACACCAGTTTGAATGGCATGAGTCCACTTATGTGCAGATTTATTCCTATAAATACAGTACAGTTCTGTAAATGTATTTTCTCTTCCTTGTGAATTTTCTTAAAAATATTTTCTTTTCTCTAGCTTACTTTATTATAAGAATATAATATATAGTACATACAACAAAGTATGCATTAATCAACTGTTTATGTTATTGGTAAGGCTTCTGGTCAACAGCAGCTATTAATAGGTTTGGAGAGTCAGAAGTTATATGCAGATTTCCAACTGCATAGGGGAGCCACGTTCCTCACCCCTGTGGTACAAGGGTAAACTGTACATTCACATTGTACATCCTGAGTTTTTTTTACTGGATAACATTTCCACAAAGGTCAAGCTAGATCATAATGCTTTATTTAATTTGATCTAAAAAATGACCACAAAAACTAAATTATTACTAACCCTTAATAAGATTTTTAGAAATGTTGGCATGAATTAGCAGTCTCAAAGACAAAAATAAAATTGTGGTTCAATTATGGGTTTTGACATTTTAGAATAAAAGCAGTCATTCTATGCTCTGCGCATAATGCTCTGTTTTGCAATTAATGAATGATTCAAAGGACAATGCAAGTGAATATGAGCATGTGAAAAACAGTGTACCTCCAATTAAATCATTAACCCATCTGTTTCCGCCCCAAACTGAAAACAAGCTAAAAAAAAAAAAAAAGGATGTGAATGTGAAGAATAATATTATCCTGTGTGCTTACAGGATAAATTTGGACAAACTATTAAGGCATAAATTTCTATATATTCTTTTCTTGCCTGATGGCACAATTGTGTCTTAAGTAAGCAGGAGTTAAAGAAAATTAATGTCTCATTTTTGTTTTTTTTTTTATAATGAGTAAAGTTAATGACACATTTAACTTTGTTCATTTGATTATCTCTTACACTAGGCTATGAGTAAAGCGTTCATTTTATTCCCTAGTACATACTCATATTCAAACTCAGAGCCTGGCACATACCCAAAACTCAATATGTTCTTGGTAAAGGAGTGTTTGTTTCATTTGCTACATGACTGACTGACTGAATAAATGAATGAAAGAATCATCTCTTCCTCCTCTTTTGGCCTGGCTTCCCTCCTAGCTTCCATCCACCCACGTGCCTCTCTCTCCTCTAAGTCTTTCTTATCAGCAAATTTTGACACATCTTCTGCTCTCTGTTTCCAACAACTTTCTTTTTTTTTCTCAGAATCTTCATTTCCTCCTGTCAATGTACATCTTTCTTCAATTATATGTGATTTCATACCACAATTGCAAAATAAAACCCTGTTGCTTCTCCATAAGCAGAAGATGCAATAAAAATATTATTGTAATCCAATATCCTTGTGTGCCTCTTTTGAATTATTCAAAAGGTAAGATGTTACAAATGTTTATTTTTTATTCCTAAAAAAAAAAAAAATCCTTCATTTTCTTGTTTGTTTTACTCAACTCTAGATTTTTCTATCCTGTGGGTTTGGAATCCTTGACATAAAAATGGTCTATGTACCACAGAAATGGAGGGTGAGAAAAGCATTACTGAAAGACAGATCAATCTTACCAATCTAAGCAAAAACTAACAGACATGCACAATTAAAATCCTCGCATTACATAGTGTTTTAATGAGCTAAAAATCAATTATGAGTTTGTGTAGTTGCTTCAATTATTGCTTATTAGAAAGTGATTTTTCTGTATAACAGGATCTTGCCAATTATTAAGTTAAATTTTTACACAATGAAATATGTACAGGCGCACCATAAAACAGATGAAAAACTTCTTAGGCTTAAGGTTCTTAACCACATGTAAAACCAAACAAATGCATTAATTATAAACAAAATCACATTCTCAATAAAATTTGAATTAGCACCATTACACTTATGTGATATATACTGTTGATTTATTGAAACCGTAATTTTGACGTTGGGTTTGGCAGTAAAATGCATCTTTTGAATTTTACTTCTTTCCCTGATCATTGCTATTCAGAACATAATATATTCCCCTGTGAGATGTTTCTATTATTGCTATGCTTATATATCCTTCACAAAATTAGTTTTTCATCAGTCCCCATATTTTGCAGACCAATTAATTCAATAATGCATCCACTAAATATGATGATTTTAAATTAATACCTGTTCTAAAGAACAGTTACAAGTTAGTAAGTAAAAGGACCATAGTCAGATAATATTCTACTGGAAATATAAAGTTTTTGTGACCTGTTTTTTGTTTGTTTGTTTGTTTGTTCAGTTTGTTTTAGTTCAGTATGTTTATGCTACTCTGCACTTTAAGATAACTTAAGTCTCCTACCTCTTTCACCTTTTCCTCATTTTAAATCACAGTGAAATCTTTGCTTGAATCTGAACCATAATATGATTTTACTTTTACTTGTTATAGACAAGCTCATACACAAAAGCAAATAAATACAAAAATCCCACGGCCATGTTCATTTGTGCAGTCTACATCTGGTTGATACAGAATATTTTGACACTGATATTTTCAAGATCACCATACAATTTAAAACCCATGATCAAAAATAATGTTAGACCTTTGCAGACCCCTAAAACATTTCAGAAACCTGTGAGTAGCACTTTTGTACATTAATAAGTCCTCAGCAGAATCCATTGAGACATGTAGTGACATCTTCACTTTATATAGATTCTAAAATAAAGATCTGGATAAGTGAAATATGTAACAATATCCCACCACCTAGTTATAATTAACAAAAGTGGGAGTCAGAGTCAGCTCTGTCTGATGCCATGGCCTTTATTCTCCCCATCACTGCTGATCAGTTTTTCCTATTACCTATTTTGATATCTACTCAGTAACACTATTTCACTACTTTGATAAATGAGGCTCAGCATTATGCACAAGCCACCAGACATTTGCAAATATTATATTAAATTCCAAGATAAAATTGACCAAAATCCTTCTAAGTGTCACTAATTATGTCTATGATAACCTCTCAAAATTAAAAGAAAAAATATTTAACTCAGCAGTGCTCATTTACTTCTCTTTTAGACCTACAGTGTTTGAGTTTAGAGCTCCTTTGAGTTGAATCCCAAAGAAAGTCCTGAGATTGGAAAAAAAAAAAAAAGAAAAGAAAAAAGAAAGAAAAAAGAAAAGAAAAAGCTCATAGAAATTTCTATACTGTATAGATGTGCTATGATTAATAGGACTAGGAATTCCTGGCAGAGGGTAGTAGAAAGAGAGAGGAAGGGAAGCTTGAAATTTGCAAGAGGATGATTGCTTATCACAGATTTTTGATCACTTGTTCATCGTCCCATGTTGCATAATCATTGTACCCATCATCAAAGAATGCAACATGACGTTGTTTGAGTTATTCTCCTTTATTCAAGGAGTTTATCAATCAGTCTGTACTTCCATCTGTGTTTTTACTTTTACTGAACTTTTCTCTGTGTTTAGCACCATTAGATTGGAAACTGCTATGGTGAATCTAAAATGGTATGGAGCCAATGGGAAAGCTGTAGCAAAGGCACAAGAAAATTATGAGATATTTGATCTCAATGGCAGTCAATTTGATATCTAGTGTTTAATGGAAAATAAGTGAACATTCTTACCCCTGACTTTTTCACTTTAAAGTGAATTATTGTTATATATTTTCTATCATTAGTTTTTCTTCTAATCTATTTTTTTCTTATAGAAAGCAATTGACTTGGGGGTGCCTCAGTCGTTAGGCGTCTGCCTTCAGCTCAGGGCATGATCCCGGCATTTTGGGATCAAGCCCCACATCAGGCTCTTCTGCTGGGAGCCTGCTTCTTCCTCTCCCACTCCCCCTGCTTGTGTTCCCTCTCTCTCTGGCTGTCTCTCTCTCTCTCTGTCAAGTAAATAAATAAAAAATCTTAAAAAAAAAAAAAAAGAAAGCAATTGACTTGAATAAAATCTCATCTTTTCTGAATCTCAGGATATATTCTGTTTGAATGTGGAGAGTAAGTAATTTTTTTTCCTATAGCTATCTAACATGGGTGTTCTTAAATGCTTCAGGATAAATGTTAGGGCTTCAAAGGTTTTAGTTTAGTTTTTTTTAGTTTTTTTTTTTTTGTTTTTTTGTTTTTTATCTCATCTTTAGCCTGCTGTGAGCCATTTTTCTTAAAGTTGGAAAGTCCATTCCTTTAAATTTAATTGGCATTGACTCAAAACAATGTACCCTAACTTTTGCTGGTATGGTTTATATCAACTATGCCCTAAAGAGTATTAGGATAATTCAAAGCTACATGACAAACAACCAAGAAAGTATTGAATAGACATAATAAATTAAAATATTTCATAGGGTATTTGAGACTAAATCAACAGTCAATTAAAAATGGAAAGAAGCTATTCCACAATGTATAAGTTGAGAAAAAAAGAAATCCTACTATGACAGAAGAATGCTGCTTAATGTTCATAGGAGCACAGATTTGTTACAGGAAAGTAAATATTTGACCTCCTCCACACTGTCAACCAGACACAGTCCCAGACTCATGTCACTAGCATGTCCCTGTGACCAGTTTGAGAATACCAAGATGTGCATGGGGCTGTAAGAGTGATACAGGCCATTGAGGGACAAGTTTTCTGTGGAGAATAAAAACAAAACAAAGCAAGCAAGCAAACAAAACCCAGTAAGTCTTTTTGTGCCTAGTACAGCCATGGTTCATGGTCCCAAGAAGCATCTAAAGCATGTAGCAGCCCCACAGCATTAGATGCTGGATAAACTGACTAGTGTGTTTGCCCCTCATCCATCTACTTGTCCCCATAAGCTGAGAGCATGTCTCCCTCTCATCCTTTTGCTAAGGAACAGACTTAAGTATGCCCTAACAGGAGATGAAGTAAAGAAGATCTGTATACACCGTTTCAACAAGATGGATGGCAAGGTCCGAACTGATATGACATATCCTGCTGGTTTTATGGATGTCATCAGTACTGACAAGACTGGAGAGAATTTCCATCTGATCAATGACACCAACAGTTGCTTTGGTGTTCATTGGATTACACCTGAGGAGGCCAAGTATAAGTTGTACAAAATGAGAAAGACCTTTGGGGGGACAAAAGGAATCCCTCATTTGGTGACCCATGATGCTTGCACCATCTGCTATCCTGATCACCTCATCAAGGTGGATGATACCATTCAGATTGATTTGGAGGGTGGAAAGATTACTGATTTCATCAAATATGGTAATCTGTGTATGGTGACTGGAGGTGCCAACCTGGGAAGAATTGATGTGCTCACCAACAGAGAGAGACACCTTGGTTCTTTTGGTGTAGTTCACATGAAAGTTGCCAATGGCAACAACTTTGCCACCTGACTCTCCAACATTTTTTTTTTTTTAATCATCAAAGGAAACAAACCATGGATTTCCCCTCCCCATGGAAAAGGTATCCACCTCAACCATGGTGGAAGAGAAAGAGACTGGCAGCCAAACAGAACAGTGGTAGAATGGTCCCTAGGTGATGTGATTGGAAGTCTTTATACTTAATTAAAGATCATACAGCATGATAAAAAATATAAACACAAACATCCAACTAAAATTTGTTCTACTTTTTATTGTCACTATATACGGACAATTCCAAATGATGTCAGTCATAAAATGCTCCTCAAGACACTGCAGGTTGTTCCCATGGCCTCTTTCCCTCCGTATGTCACTGACCAGGACTCAAGACTGGAGCCTCCCACCTGTGGTACAAGAGAACTCATTTGACTACAGAACAAAAGTGGAATCCACGGGTCCCGTGGTCATTTTTTCCTCCTTTCCACTCTCATGGGTTGAGAAGGAAAGAGCTGCTGCTTTTTCTCCAGGTGTTACTGAAGTGGATTTCATAATAGTCCATTTTTTTCTTGATAAGGATAGAGAGGGCTAAAACTTGAAGCAAAACTGGAACATCGAGAAATTTGTTCTAGGGAATTGCTCAAGGTACTAATTTCTTAAAGTTTACTTCTTAGTTTGTTACTGATATGGAGAGTTGGGTAAAGAAGAAAATCAAAGAAATGCTTGACTCTTTGATGAAACAGTGCTGCAATGTTACAAATATATTTATGCCTTAGTTGGCTTTGGCTTAGAAAGTGTCTCATTCTCCATTTGTGTTAACCCCTTTCTCAGGTTCAATTTCTTTCCCCCTTTTCTTTCACGTGAGAAAAAAAAGCCACACACTTCAATTTAGGAGCAGTAATAAGAAATAAATCTTCTGGGGCGCCTGGGTGGCTCAGTTGTTAAGCGTCTGCCTTCAGCTCAGGGCATGATCCCGGACTTCTGGGATCGAGCCCCACATCAGGCTCCTCCGCTGGGAGCCTGCCTCTTCCTCTCCCACTCCCCCTGCCTGTATTCCCTCTCTCGTTGGCTGTCTCTCTCTCTGTCTAATGAATAAATAAAATCTTTAAAAAAAAAAAAAAAGAAAGAAATCTTCTGAGATTTTACTTTAATTAAAAAGAACTGTGTCTGCTTATAATCTTTTTTTCTTTCTACATGCAGTGATTCTATCATCAAGGATGCTAATGGACAGAGAAGTGGAATGTGTGCATTTGAATATGGGTACATGGACAAGAACAAATATTAACTTAGTAGTTTTATATTACTTGGGAGGCTCTGTATAACTTTTCCTATTACAATTAGATATCATATCGGGATACTCAATTTTTAAATACATATTTATATTTTCAGAAAGGCAAAGACATTTCTGGAGGGAAAATCCATGACTGTCTTTTTCATTTTCTTTCTTTTTAGGAAGAGTATATAGTTTTTCCTCCAAGTATTTATGACTCAGAAGAATTTCAGAAGCCACCTGTCTAGATCCAGAATGTACAGAGTTAAGAGAGGATCAGTCCCTCATACTGTTTCCTATCATCTGTGACATTGGGAAAGTCCTTGCTGTCCAGGACAGGAACCACTAGCCACCTGTGACTCCTGAATACTTGCAATGTAACTAACGTGGTTAAGTAAAATTTAAATTTTGTCATTTTCATTTGCTTAAACTTAAATGGCCACAGGAAGTTAGCTTGCTCTGGAATATACTTGCTCTGGAAGATGATTTTTCTTCTTGCTATTTAATAATACTGGGAAAAGATACTACTTTCCTATGTATATTTTAGCCAATAAAGACTGGACTGTTCCGTTAATCAGTACACCCTGAAGTTCTAGTAGCTTAACAGAACAAGCATTTGACTCTGCACTGTATGTCCAGTGCTGCTTGGGGCCTGCGCACAGGAGTCTGCTCTGCCTCCTGGATGTCAAGGGCTTCAGCATCGGTGACCAAAAATGTGGATAACTCACAAGGGCTCCAAACTGGCTCCCACCAGAAGTGACACATGGGACTTTGCCTCACAACCCATTAGTCAGAACTGTCACATGGCCCCAGTGAACCCCCAGGAAGGTTTGGAATCTTGGCAGAGCCCAGAGCAGAGAAAAGGGATAATGGTGAGCAGAAGTAATCACTGTTGCTCTGTATTTCACCTGTGTGGTCATAGACACATCAGACTCTCCAACTTCCGGTTTCTTCCTCCCCTTAAGGGGACTATTAAAGGTGATCTCCTAGAAGTACTGTGAGGATTAAATAAGATAATCTGGCAGAAATCGCATCACACAGAATCTGGCTCATAATAAATGCACAATAAAGGTCAGTTCTATTGCTTTTTTCAGTCATTGTTTATTTTTTATGTGGGGTTTTTTCCTTTGACTATCAGTTTAAATGCATGCACGCACCATAATATTATCTATGTGCAATTTCACTTGGTGTTATGTTTGTAAATTTTTTCCTAATAGGATGAAAAGATTATTCAGTGACAGAAAAATTAAAGGAAACATGAAATATAAGTCTTTTAGAATAATTGTTGACACATTTGTTACCTAATAGTGTACCTACTTGGGAACTCAGTTAATATAGAAATGCATATAAAAACTGAAAAAACTACAAAAGTGTAATCTCTTGGTAATGTTTTTTTCTTTACTCTCAGTAGTAAAAATTTTATAAATCTGAAAAACTCTTCAAAATAGAACCACACAGTGTTTTCAGGCATGGTGTGGGCAATTTTAGGGGGGGAAGCAAATGGAAAATTAACCATGTATAATGAATACTTGAGTAAATATTAGAATGAAAATACATTTATATAGCTAGAGGGCAAGTTCCAGCTGCTCCTAGGCATATTTAAATTATGCATTCCTATTTTAGAGGATATGTGACCTTTATATTGTTCTATTTTGGAAATGGCGTCTTTTCATGATTTTGGTAAGAAAATGCCGTGTGTGTTCTTATTTAATTTTGTCTAATCAGATTCTAACTAGTATTTAATAATAATAAGGCTCCTTGCTTAATGTCCTTCATTTTCATGATGGTTCAACAGTGATGGTTACATTCTTTCATATGAGTATGTTAGAAAGACAAAAAACAGAAAAGCTCATCTTAGTTCTTGAAACAACTTGACCAATGTTATGTCTCATTAATGCACCATGAGAGCTGAGAAGAGCTTTAGTCTCATTACGGTGAGGATATTCAGTGCCTTCTGGTGAGTGTTTGATCACAGTAGCATATCGTGGAATCACCCTGACATTCCTCCCTTTTCCACCTGCTTAGATATCTTCATACTGTCCTTAGATATTTACACACTTAGATATCCCCACTGTCCTCTTACACACACACACACACACATACACACACACACACACACCAGTACCTACTCCTTTCTACATTTTCTTTCTTTTTACATTTCTTTGCTGTAGTTCTTAGAATGGAGATTGTTGCCATCCTGGTTTGGACACAGACATATTCCAGAAGGGCCTACGTTATGATGACTTGGCTTCAGCCACCATTTTTTCATTCACAACTAGTTTGAGGCTGAGACACTGCAAAGAATAAGCCAAGTCTGTTGCAAAAAGCTCATCCTTTAAATAAGCAATCCCATTCCAATAAACTGCTATCTGCTGCTCTCCTAACCCACCTTTAATAACTCTATGGTCCTATACCCAAACTTGAGAAAGAAATAAACTTTAAAAATGTGAAATGTGGCTCTAGTTATCTGACACAGTCTTCACCTATGCAAATTGATATCCCTTTTGGTATAATATTTTTAAGCAATATTTCCCAGCATATAATTAGAACTTAGAACTTCATGAAAGTTAGTAAATGTAATATTAATATAAAAGACTTAATTTTTATTTAGATAGAAAACTGAGCTTTCTAGATGCCACTTTTTTTTTTCTAAAGATTTTATTTATTTGACAGAGAGAGAGAGAGAGAGCCAGTGAGAGAGGGAACACAAGCAGGGGGAGTGGGAGAAGAAGAAGGCTCCCAGCAGAGGAGCCCAATGTGGGGCTCGATCCCAGGACTCTGTGGGGCTCGATCCCAGGACTCTGTGGGGCTCGATCCCAGGACTCTGGGATCACGCCCTGAGCCGAAGGCAGACGCTTAACAACCGAGCCACCCAAGCGCCCCACCACTTTATTTTCTGTGTGTTTTGCACGTGTGTGCAACTCACCAGCCTTGTTAAATCACCTTGTTATGCTCAACCTTGCATCTGAAGCACTGAGCCTGGGAGACCATCATTGACAAGAAACAGCTTCTATTTCAAGGCCTTGTAAAATCCATTGCTGTGTCCCTAATTTTCTTGTTACTATTTCTAAAACTAATCGGAATATGTGTTTCTGTCTATTTCAAAATTAACTGCAAAGTTATGTACAACCCAAGGAATCTCTCATTTGTTTCTTTTCCAAGATTTTCAGATCGAACAACAGTCTTTACAGCTGAATTTCATGTTTGCAAAAGCAAGGAAAAAGATAAACAACTATACCACAGTGTGGACAGTGCTTTTGTAAGAAGGGATTGATAGTATCCAATGAAACATTTTAGCAAAATACGCCTTTCAAACCAGTCTATCCTGACAGAAATTTCTAGGCAAAATTACTCATTAGCATTTAATCAAGACAGTCCAGGGCCTTGCAGATGCCTCCAGCAACTGTCAAGATACTATATTTAAATGATGAATAAAGTGACAATGGAAACAAAGGTTCTTCATAGTCTAAAGTGTCAAATTTAGAACAGAACATAAACCGTTAGTCCTAGAATATGTGCATGTGAGGTTAATATTTCCCTGTCAAATTCCAGCACAACTTTAACATCTATTTCATAGTGAGAAGTATATAGAACATAGATTTAAAAAAAGAAACAGTTAAATCCATCTAATGCAAAAGATGCATAGAAGTAAGGTATAATTGTTCATAATAATATGTATACTTTTAGCTCAACCTCCTTTACAGTTATTAGTAAAAATATGAATATTTATAGATTAGATATCAGACTAGGTACAAATATCTTCTCCTTGCCTTCTCAAGGTCTCATTAAATGCCAGAACTTCTAAAGTTTCATGGAGATAAAAAAAGATTTATATTAAGTACATTTTGTATGCATTTTCAAATATATTAATATACATATAAATGTAATATATTTTTGTATTTTTACTCTAACGATAAACTAAGGAATGTGTGTCAGGCAAAAGGTATCTGCACATAACAAAAAGCATATGATCACTTGAAGCAGAAAGTACTGAATATACAGAAATTGGTAGACACTAACATGTTGGAAGGCTAGAAAAGCAGGCTTTAGGTTGGACCTCCATTGTAATGACTCCCCTCCTGTTACTGAAATCAGCATGACAGCTGTTGCACGGCCGACCGACCACAGGCACGCACTTCCTTGTTGGGATCCACCAGAACTGTGGGCCCTATAGAGCAAGTGGGTCTCTGCTTCCGTGCTCAGGAGCACAGAGAATGGCTTGAGCACGCGACCTATCCTACTGTGGCAGGATCACCAGGTTCTTGTCCCACAGAGTCAAAGAATAAATCTCATGGACACAAAAGGGTGAAGTGAAGTGAAAGTTCATTAAGTGAAGGTGAGAGCAGAAAGGAAAGAAAAAGCTCTCAGGAATGAGAGGGGTCCCAACAGGGTTGCCACTGAGGGTTTTTAGGGCCTGTCTTTTATTGAAAACTTGACCAGGAAGCCTGTGGCTTTGAGATTCTTGTGCCCTGTGGGTTTGAACAAGGAAACTGACAACACCCTTAATGACTTACTTCTTTGAGGTCTGGTCATTTTCTGTGATTACAATGTAGCCGCCAAAGGCAAATACTCTGGGGATCCAGGGCCAGGTGATCTGGTCTATTCCCTTATTTCTTATTCACTCAGGCTTAGTGCTCCTGTCTGCCAGAAATAGCTTGAGAGCCTAGTCAGGGGCCCCCTATCTCTCCCCGCCTATACCTTAACCCTTTCCTTACTCACTTCCCCATCAGTTCCCTTTTAATGTAATTTGTACAACCCAAATTGTAAAGGAATTTAGGAAATTTAGGCTTTTGCTTGTTTTGTTTTTGACTTTCTAGCCTCTGTGGTACAGGAGGGCCCAGGAGAAAAGTGTTGGCCTCCAAGCTTAGTGATTCAATCTTACTTGTCTGACACTAATGCTGAACCAGGTATTTGGAAAATTGGGGGGAAAACGGTAATTAAAAGGGAGCAGATTGGCAGATTATCTGCAGCACAGAACACTAAAAGAAAGGATAATTCTAAAAAAAAAAAAAGAAAGAAAGAAAAGATAATTCCTTTCTAGGTAGAACCAGAAGACACACAAACAGAGTAAATATTAAAAAGCAGGGATGTGACATGGGAGAATAATAAAAGTGATACATTAAAAATTAAATTGACAATTCTGGTTTGTGTCACCCTTTCTGCAACTCATAAAATAAAGCTGACTCACTTTATTTTAAAAATGTCTATAATATTTTCCTCTAAGGGACACAGATAGAGGTTCAAAGTTTACATTTCCTTTATTGTGGATCCAATCCTACAGTTTGGTCGAAAGTAATAAATATTTATGTAGTCACAGTATTGTAAACACCAGCAATGTGTTTTTAATGTTAGAAACAATTTATAGTTAAAAATGGAAGCTTAATTATAATTTTAGAATAGGATACAAATACTATATTCTTTCATAATACAAAGAATAAATATTAGAAGTATAACAACAGAAAAAATTCAAAAGAAAAACTCAGGGACTACTTTAATAACCCTTTATAGGGGAGGGGGTGTAGACTAGTCATAAAACTATTCACCAGAATTAATAAAAAAACAATACCGTTAACATAGGTAATTTCTATGAATTGGGATTAAAGATAGAAGAAGAAAGGCTTCTAATTTTCATGCATATGGTCTATCTTATTTATGAACTATGATAATCCCAAACTCTCTTGTTGCCACTGAACTCTCAATTATTCCGTATTTTTTTCACCAAAAGTTTGAGACCTGTTTTTCCCTTTTATACTGACCCCATCCATTAGGAGGCACAGCATGGATAGTTCACCATTCCCTGAACTTTATACTGGCATCATTGCTGTTTTGTCTACTCATTTATGCTGGGGGACTGCACCTATTGCTTGAAGTTAATGACTGCCAATATGTGTGTGAAGCCCACGTTTTATGTCTAGCTCACTGGTTTTCCCTACACTTTAAACTCAGATATAAAGCTTCCTGCTGGTCATCTCTAGCTGGGTGACCCAAGGACACCCGGCACTCATCATACCCAAGGCTGGCCCTCTCAGTTGTTGGAATCACTAGTGACCTAATAGAGCACAGGGTCTTAGTGGATGATGTGGTTTAAAGTGGTGAGGTTTGGAGCCGTCGGCCAAGAAAGAATTCTTAAGAAGACTTTGGTGCAAAAAGGTGGTTTTATTAAAGCACAGGGACAGGACCCATGCACCAGGGTCATGAAGACTGGTTGATCACATACTTCCATGCTGGGAGGGGGTGAAGGATAACATAAGCCTCCAAGGTATTTTGGAAACAAGGTTTCCAGGATCTTGAGGGGGCTAGCTATTGTTAGGAAAAGATCAGTTATTACTGTTAAGTAAAAGCCTATGAATGAGACCCTTCAGATGTTTATTAGGGGGCCATATGCTTGGGGGATGATTACCAGCATATATCTTGGGGGGTAGAGATAAAAAAAACTTTCCAAAGGGATTTTTATATGTTAAAGTAGGCTCACAGGATCCTATGGGGTCAGGATGATGTATAGCTAAGATTGCCTTTTGCTCTTAGCCAAATATTGACATGGAGGCAGCTGAGCTCCTAGAGGAAGGTCACTTTGTTTCAAGGACTTGTCAATGACCATAAGGGCTAAGGAAATTTAACTTTTTTTTTTGCCTTTGCTTCCCACATCAGTGGATACTCTCCCACTCAACCATTCCTTCCTCAGGTCAAATTCTTTTGAATTTTTTCCATGCAAATATTTATTCTTTTTCCCCCTCTACCTTTCTTCATTGTGTTATTTTAGGCTTTCATGTTTTCTGGTCTAGAACCCTACCGTAGAACCCTCTTATATATCTCCTTTCAGGCCTCTGGAATGTCCCATTTTCAACATAGCCATTAGAGGGACCTGCTTAAAATGCAAATCTAACTATGCTTCTTCTCTGCTCTAAAGCTTTCAGGGGCTCCCCTTTCCTAGAAGATATGGGCTAAGCGCCACAATATAACAATAACGTGTCTCTTCATATTATCTATATCTTCAAGCACTTTTTAAATTTCCCCTTTGTATTTTTATTCCCACAATCCCAAATAACTTGCCACATTCTACATATATCCAGATGCCAAAATGTTCCTCTTCTCCATGCCTGGCTTGCCCTCTCACTACCCTGTTCCTTAGGCTTCCTACCTGCTCTAAAAGAGGTTTCCACGACCAGTCCTTCTCCATGCTTAGTAATGTATACTTTCTAAATACATATTATCCTGTATACTTAGCACTCATTGCATTTACCAGAGTCTCTTAGAATAATTTCTTTTTTGTGGGTTTGTTTTTCAGATAGCTAGATTCTTGGGGTCAGCATCTGGGTCCTAATTACCTCTTATCCTGTTTGCACATCAAACAAATGCTTGTCAGATAAATTAATTAGTGAACAAATGACCTACTAATGATTGTTTTGTCAGTGGGGATAACACACCTCTTCCATGTCAAGAGGAATGTTCTTGAGCTGCCAGGATTGCTAAGGTACCAGCATTGCTAAAAAAATATCACAGCTAAGAAATCATTTCCTAAGCATTGAAAATGTTAACTGGTATATTTAATGCAAAAGAGGGTAAACATGAAACTTTTTTCTCATTTTGTTTGTTGCTCTAGTCCTAAGAAAGGCGTTTCTCTGAGCAGGTGCCTCCAGGTGTCAGCCTGCAGGAAGTCATTGAAAACTGGGGCACACCACGGTAGTTTCCATGGAAGCAGAAATTAACCCCCAGGAACCTGTATGTTTTAAGAACCTTCAGGAGCACATCTGGTATAGCCTCCATCAAAGATAACAATTGAGGCAAAATTCTTATTATAAAAGACAAGTAGAAGGAAGAACAGCCACCTTAAGTGTCATTTCCTCTACTGCTATAAATCTTCCTTGGAAGTGCTATGTGTTTTCTATGAATATTCAGAGTAAATAGCCACCCTTTAATTTGATTTTTAAAGTGTTCTTTTCCTAAATCATCAATTATTTTTATTTAAACTATTATATAGTAGTAATAATAGGTATTTAAGATTGATAAACACTTTCTGTCAAATAGTTTATCCATGCTTTTGCTTTTTGCACAAGCTTTTTAAAAAAATATATTTGTAAATATCTTTAGTCATATTTTCTCAGGAAAAGTTTCAATAATTCGGAAAAAGACTGGGTGAAGATTGTCACTCATCATGAAGGAAAACACTGTGTTCTAACAATTCCCATTGTTAGGAAGAATTCTTTAAGGATCATTTCGGGTTTATTTAACAATCTGTGCCACGCACTGTTTATAAGTGTTTTGTACATATTAACTCATTTAAGATTATACATTTGTAAACATGAACTCATTCAATCCTCATAGCAGCTGTCCCTAATAGAAACAATTATCATCTGCCCCTTTTCACATAAAAAAGGAACTCCTGTAAAATCTGCTTAAGAAATCTGTCCAGATCATGTAGTTACAAAGTCGCGAAGCCAAAGGTTGACCTTTATCCATCTGGAATCAAAGTTCAATACACTCGCTACTGTGTCAACTCTTTCTTGTTTCTGCTACAGATAGAGTAGATGGAGATCCCAATTAGCGAAGGCTTAATAAGGCCTGTTTAGATCTCATTTCATGCAAAGATTTAAGATTTGGAAAGAATGAAAAGAACATGAAAGGAATATTTGTCACAAATTCTTCTACAAGTGTTTGTTCCTTGCTCTCTCGTCTGGATCTGCAACTGCTTAAACTCCCCTCTCAGCCTTTTATTTCTGTGCTTTCACTGGAATAACATTGGATGATGAATTTCTACAACATGAAAAAATGATTTTGCTTAACAAGCAGATCCAAAGCAGAAGCTAACTCTTTCTTACCTCTTTCAAAACTGACAATGAGAAGTAGAATTAATGAAACAAGAATTTTTAAGAGAACCGTGTCCTTTTACCTGTATTGTGTCTGTAAAATATTACTAAATAACATTAAATTAAAAATTCCCTTTTTTCCCTGGCTATATCCATTGAAATGTCCCAGGAGCAATTTCAAACCTGTGATTCATCTAAGTATCCAGACTCTTGTTCTTCCATACTACCATTTTCCCACTAAATGGAATCATGACCCCTTGGAGAAATGAATTCATCATGTTTGGAATTGAAAGGTACAGAGTAAGCCTGTAATGCAGTGCTATGTCAGAAGGTAAGACAGCTTTCAAGTTTCATTGGTTCATGACAATGACCCAGAGACTAAATTAACAGAGGATCATATTGGCCAAGTGGCAATAATTTTAGATCAAAAGAATATGGATTGAATTTGCCTTATAGTTAATGTTAAAAAAATCATTAGTCTGTAATGAAATATACACACAAGGATGTTAGTCAACAGTATTGATGAAGATGAAGAGGATAGAATGCATTATGCTGAGTCTTCCTAATCAATTATTTTGTTATCACTAAATTGTTGTGCCAAGAAAGAACATAAAAATTAGTAAATGTAAATAAAACTAAGAGGTTGTTTATCTCTTACCGATTTGAAATCCTCTAGATTGTCGTCTTGGGCACAAGAAGACACGCAAGTTATCTTGAATGCACTTGGATATATTTTTAAGTATCTTTAAAAAGTTTTATGATCTTAAGATTACGAAAGACTGGTGAAATTTTTTCAGGTTTAAAGGCAATTAAACCTACCTTTTTTTAAGAGCCCCGGGAATGTCAGAGTCATTGTGTAATGAGCTTAGTTGATGTAGTCTCAGCTAAACAGTCATTTAACAGGCGAAAATCATGAACAGTCTCTGGAAATGGCACTGAGGGCATACATCAAACGGAAAAGTACTTATTCAAGAAAATCTATATCACAGTAAAAACAAAGCGTTTGTGGCATTTGACCTCAACTTGCCCCCTCTGCTCTGCTCGTAGCTTAGACAGAGCTCCTTCTCCACATGGCTCTCAGTCTTAGGGCCACAGTTCTAATATGGGAGTGACAGGACATGAGAAATTTTTATACCATGTAGCTCTGTGTTGCAGAAGATGTATTCTAACAAGTGCATTCAGGAGTACTGGAGTTCGCTTCCCTCACTTTGCCCAAAATAATAAGGCAGGCAACAAAACTGGATTCTAATCACCCTGACACAGCTCACACTTAGGGTGAAAGTTCAAGACCAACTATTTTCTCCCCGAGATAAGGAACAAGACGAGGATGCTTGCTATCACTGCTTTTCTTCAATAGTGCAGTGGAAGTTCTACGCAGAGAAATTAGGCAAGAGAGTGAAATAAAAGGCATTCGAATTGGGAAGAAAGAATTAAAACTCTTCCCACTATATACAATATTATATAAGATATCTATCATCTATCTATCATCTATCTATCATCTATCTATCTATCTAACATCTATCTATCTATCTATCATCATCTATCTATGGAGAGAGAAAGAGGAAGAGCGAGAGAGAATTCTAAAGAATACACTAATGCAAACACATAGGCATACACACATGCACACAAATTAAAATTAATAAATGCTCTCAGTAAAGTTACAAGATGCAAGATCACTATACAAAAGTCAATTGTGGGGGTGCCTGGGTGGCTCAGTTGGTTAAGCATCTGCTTTTGACCAGGTCATGATCCTGGGTCCTGAGATTGAGCCCCGCACCAAGTCCCAAATCAGGCTCCCTGCTCTGAGGAGAGCCTGCTTCTCCCTCTCCCTCTGCTGCTCCCTCTGCTTGTGTGTGCTCTCTCTCTCTCAAATGAATAAATAAAATCTTTAAAAAACAAAACAAAACAAAAATCAATTTCATTTCTATAGACCAGCAATACAAAATACAAAAATGAAATTAAAACAACAATACCATTTATTACAATAGCACGAAGAACACTAAATTACTTAGAAAACAGAGCAAGACAAGCTCAAGACTTTTATATCAAAAATCACAAATCAGGGGTGCCTGGGAAGCTCAGTGGGTTAAGCATCCAACTCTTGGTTTTCACTCAGGTCATGATCTCAGGGTCATGGGATTGAGCCAGCTTCACACACAGCCTGGAAGCTGCTTGAAATTCTCTCTCCCTCCCCCTTTGCCCCACCTCTCACTTACACTCTCTCTCTCTCTCTCAAATAAATAAATACATAAATAAAATCTTTTAAAAAATACCTACAAATCATTATTGAAAGAAATTACAGGAGATCTAAAGAAATAGAAACACATTCTATGTTTTGGATCAGAAAACAATATTGTTAAGATGGCAATATTCCCCAAAATGACATACAGATTTAATATAATACATAGAAAAATCCTGGTTTCTTTTCATTTTATGAAAAACTGATCCTAAAATGTATATGGTTCTGCAAGTATTATGAATTGCATTCTCCCAAAATTTATATGTTGAGGTCCTAATCCCTAGTACCTGAGAATGTGACCGTATTCAAAGGGAGGATCCTTCAAAAGGTAATTAAGTTAAAATGAGATCATTAGGCTGGGCCCTAATCCAATACTAACAGTGTCCTTATAAGCAGGAGAAATTCGGACACAGACAGACATAAAGAGAAGACAATGTGAAGACACAATCTACAAGAAGATGGCCATCTGTAAGCCAAGGACAGAGGCTTCAGAAGAAACTAACCCTGCTGATTTCTTGGTCTCAGACTTCTAGCTTTCAGAATTGCGAGAAAATAGATTTCTGTTGCTTAAGTCACCTACTTACAGCATTTGGTTACAGTAGCTCCAACAGACTAATACAGCAAAGGACATAGAACACCAAATGATCTTAAAAATAAAGAAAAAGTTGGAAGACTCACGCTTTCTGTGTCCATAGCTTACTACAAAGTTACAGTAGTCAAGACAGTGTGGTGTTGGTATAGACGACGTATGTAGGTCAATGAAATAGAATTGAGAGTACAGAAATAAGTCCTTATGTTTATAGTCAAGTGATTTTTGGCAAGTGTGTCAAAACCAATTCAATAAGGAAATAATAGTCTTTTCAACAAATGATATTGGGACAAGTAGATATGCACATGGAAAATAATACCATTGAAGTTGTTTTTCACACCATTCGCCAAAATTAACTAAAAATATACTGTAGACTTACATGTAAAGCAAAAATTACAGAACTTTTTAAGATTTTATTTATTTTTTTTATACAGCCACCAGAAAGAACAATTACCCAACATTTGCAGCAATATGGACAGGACTGGAGGAGATTATGCTATGTGAAATAAGTCAAGCAGAGAAAGACAATTATCATATGGTTTCACTCATTTATAAAACATAAGAAATAGCAGGAAGATCGATAGGGGAAGGAAGGAAAGAATGAAGGGGGGATAAACAGAAGGGGGACTGAACCACGAGAGACTATGGACTCTGGGAAACAAACTGAGGGCTTCAGAGGAGAGGGGGTTGGGGGATTGGGATAGGCCGGTGATGGGTATTAAGGAGGGCACATATTGCATAGAACACTGGGTGTTATATGCAAATAATGAATCATGGAACACTACATCAAAAATTAAGGATGTACTGTATGGTGACTAACATAACATAATAAAAATTATTATAAATTAAAAAAACAAAAGGCAGTTACCAGAGTGGGTTAAAAAAAAAGATTTTATTTATTTTTTTGAGAGAGAAAGTGAGAGAGAGAGCATGAATTGGGGGGTGGGGGGTGGGGAAGAGGGGGCGGGCATAGGGAGAAGCAGAAGCAGATGCCTCGCTGAGCAGGGAGCCCAACAAGAGGATCAATCCTGGGACTCTGGGATCATGACCTGAGCCAAAGGCAGATGCTTAACCGACTGAGTCAAACAGGGGCCCCACAGAACTTTCAGAAAAAGAAAACATTTTTTTTCTGACCTTGAGTTAAGCAATGATTTTTTAGATATGACACCAAAAGAAAAAAAAGAGATAAATTATATACTTCATCATAGTTATAAACTTTTGTGCTGCAAATGATGCTATCAAAGAACTGAAAAGGCAACCCACAAAACAGGAGTAAATCTTTGAAATTCAGATCTCTGAAAAGGGATTTGGATCTCAAAAAAAAAATTTATGGCCCAAGAGTAGAAATATAAAGAATACAATTAAATATGGACAAAAAGTCTGAGCAGAAATTTCTCCAAAGAAGGCATGTAAATAGCCAATGAGCATATGAAAGAGCCCTCAACATTACTGGTCAGTAGGGAGATAGAAATCAAAACCTTGAAATGGCATTTCAGGCTTTCTAAGATGGCTATAATCACAGGCAGATAGTAACAAGTGTTGGTGAAGATGTGGAGATATTGTTACTCTTACACATTTCTGATGGTCTTGGGAAATCAAAGCGTTTTTCAAAATATATTGAAAGTTCCTCAAATGGTTAGACATAGAGTTACTATATGACCTAACAATTCCACCCCTAAGTACACCCAGGGGACATGAAAGCATGCCCACACAAAAACCTGTACATGAATATTCATAGTAGCATTATTTATAATAGCAAAAATGTTGAAACAACCTAAATGTCCATCAATTTATGAATAGGTAAATCAAATGTGGTAGAGCCACACAATGGGTATTATTTATCAATAAAGTATTAATACAAGCTACAATATGGATAAATGTTAGAAACATGGCACTAAATGAAAGAATTCTGTCAACAAATATCATATATCACACGATTGCATTGATCTGAAATGTCTAGAATAGGCAAATGTACGACAGAAAGGAGACTGGTGATGTACTAGGACTAAGCATTTGTAGGAGGTGGAAGGGAGATGGGGAGCAGCTACTAATGAATATGAGGATTCACGTTGATGTGACAAATATATTCTAATATTGGATCGTCATCTTGGTTGTACAACTCGTTGAATATACTAAAAAAATTGAATTATGCCTTTAAATGGGTGAATTATATATTATGTGAACTATATCTCATTAAAACTCTACAAATTATACTTTTTAGGATCACTTTAATTGTAAGTTTTAGGGTTGAAAGAAGATAAATATTGAATTATTAACTTACTTCGGAGCTTGAGTCTTCTATTACACAGAATAAGTGGAATAACGTAAATTAATGTAGGTAGTGTAATGATCACTTCCTGCATTGGTCAGGGTTCTCTCTCTCTCTCTATCTCTCTCTCTCTCTATATATATATATATATGAGGATATCTATATGAGAGAGATTGGCATATACAATATATATATATTGTATATATTATATACATATATATATATATATATATGAGATTTTTTTATAAGGAATTGGCTCACATAATTATGGATGCCAAGAAATCCTACAGTCTGCCATCTTTAAGTTGGAGACCCAGAAGAGACAGTGGCAGAATTCAGTCCAAGTCTGATAGTATCTAGCTAACAAATATATGCTGTATACATGTATGGTTTCATATATCCAAAAGGGGAGAATGATAAATAATATTCACATTTTTCCACAATCGGCAGAAGTTTATGGCACAGATTCTAGTAGTTTAAATTTCCATTAACACTGTTTTTTGCCCTCAATGTCCAACTCTCATTTATTCTTCTTAACAAATATTGTGACTCTCCTTCATTGCATACATACAAAATATTTTCTTAAACAAATGTAGATTTTATAACATTTAACTGTATTTTCAAAATATATCTTTAAATGTATTTTCAAATTCTACTTGACCTTTATTCTGCTTCCCCTTTTTTGCAAAATATATATTTTAAGTATCCTTTAAAAATCTATATGGATTTGACTTCATTTCCTGGTGCTTCTTATGTTGTCAAGCTGTGTACTTTGACACTTTTTAAATATATGATATTAGCCAATCCTTTAAAGTTTGTATATTTTTGAGTAAAAGTGCATCTTTTCTTTGTGGATCCCAAAATTACTCAACAAAGTACGAGACGATTGAATGTGTCTTGGCTTTTATCTGCGTATAAAATGAAGAGCTAGAGCAACGGTATGTTAAGAAGTGGTGTAAAGTAGCCTCCAGCCCTCTGGCCTTCTGGTTATTTAATGCCCACCTGGCTTCTTCCTGCATATGGGGACTTCCTTTTTGTTATTGGTGGAAGTCATACATATAAAATATATGTGTGTACATGTGTTGTTTATTGTATATGTAGTGTATAAATATTACATGTCTATGTGTGTAGCACATATATATATATGTGATATTCTGACTACTTGCCTTCCTTGGGAAACTTTAAAGTAATTTACCTTTTTTAAAAAAGATTTATTTATTTATTTTAGAGAGAGAGAGAGGATGAGTTGGGAGATGAGCAGAGGGAGAGAGAGGGGAAGAGAAGCAGACACCCCACTGAGCAGGGAGCCGGACGTTGGGCTCTATCTCATGACCTTGAGATCATGACCTGAGCCAAAACCAAGAGTTGGACACTTACCTGACTGAGCCACCCAGGGGCCCCTAAAGTAATTTACTTTTAAAAGCTAGGGAAGTATCATTGTAGGGGAACTGTTAGGTATATTAATGGTGTGCTGCTTCAAGAAGTTACATGCCTTCCCTCTCCTCGATGCAGAGCACAGAATGTCATAATTTATTTATTCATTCCTTCATTTATCCATTCCTGAATATATTCACAAGCCTTCATTGACTATTAGTGAATAATAATCACCCTGTCACTCAAAGCTGAGAAGCCATCTTCTTGAAGTGAATGCATAGTAGAGGAGAGAAGCTAACATTTAAATTGTGTTTTTAAAGCAGGCAATGGGGATTGAGAATAACTTTAGTAACTAACTAGTTTAACCTTAAAGATAGTCCAGTCAAGCTATTAAAATGTGCTTTTATATCTAATTCCAAAATCCTTTCTATAAATGCTGTACTTTTATCAGATATGAATATATTATAAAGTCTATATCTGATTTATATAAAAACAAATTTCTAGGTTGATGTGTTAGCTGAGCTTGAAAAATCCTTGATAGGGGATCACATTTAGCTTTCATAGTAGGTTGATTCTATTATTTAATTATGTCAGTAAAACAAAGCTATTTTACTGTTTTCATTTGTGACAGTTATGGTATCTCCCAGTTGGGTGTTTACCGTACTTCACTTACTGTTCTTGTATGTTACATTGACCTGGCCTGTTCAATACTACTGCTCCATCATTGTTTACATTATTTTTTAGAGCATTTTATATCCAGAAGAGTGAAAGGCATCTGCCTCTCTAACTAGGAAATAAACCTCAGGGGAGTAGGGCATGGACTGCAATGTATGACATGTTCAAGAAATATTTACTTAATAAACCATTGACTTAGCTGACTATGCATTCTGGTGGTAAGTTTTCAGTTCTCTGAGACTAACTAAATGTCTTCCCAGATGTTCATACATTCAAATACTGATTTATGCTAATCATGCTTTTCGCTTAATTTGTCCCCTTCCCACAGAAATAAACTTCACTTTCTTAAGTTACTTGTAATCAATTCTTCAAGTTTTTAATTACTTTCTTTGCCCCAAAGTGAAAGTCTTATTTCTGAAAATGATGTATTATGCTGGAATATGCTTTATCAGGGTATGTAAGTTTAATTAAAGTAGAGAGTTCTAGGTAAGTTTTCTTGTCAAAACAAATTTGTTAAACATAGTGACATTTGGAACCATTAAAAAACAAATTATGCACCGTAATCCTTGATTCCAAGAATTCTACTATTTTTTGTTTTGCTTTCAAGTCAGTTTATTTTTAAAACCTAGTTTGAATTAATATATTGATGCAAGAGTAAACTAAAGCAATCATAAATGTCTAGGATATTTTAACTGTATAATTTAAAATTTGTGATTATACTATCCATTAAAATTCTAATAATATATCTATTTCATGAATATAAATTATTATGAGCTATATTGCCTTACATTTTTGTGATAATAAAATAAATTTTATGCATGTTTGTTTTAGATAAAAAAATTTCCCAGGTTTATAAAGTATATAATACAATGACTGAGGTTTGGTATATAAGAACATTTATTGACTACTATGGATCAGAAGTGGAAGAATCATTTTTATTCATTCATCAAGTTTAAATGGAGTAATTATAACATTTCAACATTATGGTAGGCAGAGTAATCAGGATTTTTTTTTTTTTTTTTTTTTTGGATTACAATGTCAAATTGTGTCTTTGTTAAGATGATGCAATTAGATGTTCAGTTTGATCTGAGTTGTAGAAAACAAGTACATGAAACAGAAAATCATAGGCCGTAAATGAGACCACTTTGTCATACCAGGAAGAATGTTTATTTGAATGGCAATTTATATAATGATAAATACTTTTTATAGGATGTGAATTATGAATCAAAACCTTATTTCCATTTTTCATTTGATCTAACATATCCAATGGAATATAATTTGGAAAGTTTTGATTTCACTTAATAGCTTTTAATATATGTAATGTGAGCTAAGGCCACAATATGTGTTGTTTTGCTTATATGTAGTTCTTTTATTATGTAAGAAACTAATAAGAAACACTATTCAATCTCTTCCCTTATTTCCATCTTTACTGCTACATTTATTTCTTAATGATCTTATCTCAGACTTATATATTACCTACATTCTAGATGATATCCATCAACATCTCTAGCTATATTTTTAAAACAAACTGACAGTTCTTCAATGTTATAACATTGCTTTTTCCCTCTGAATTCCCAGGGATCATAAATTTTTTTTCCATTGTCAGATCCTTTTTGTATTCACATTAATGGTAATAATGTTAAACTCTCAAAAAGAAAACAAAATTCATTAGAATCTTAAATGAGGCCCTTCACAAGTTAATCTGAATTTACTTGACCAACCTAACCTCTTTCAATGTCCCACCCCAACTTCCTTACTATCCTTCCAAAGTTAATGGTACAAGTATTGGGCTCTGTATCATGTCTTAAGAAATCTAGTCTAAGCTGTGTAAGAAGTTGAATTTCTAGGAAGAGTTTAGGTTAGGTATCAAAGCTTTGGGTAAGATAAAGAAAAAGCAGGGATCCCAAATGAATTTGGGTCAATAATGGAGTAAACAGGAGTCAAGCTATTTTGCAGAAGAATAATTCAAGAAGCCAAACAGAAAAAGACTGTAGGGTGGCGGTAGAGAATAGGGGATGGTACTGTGGACATTAGAAGAACTAGATCAGCAGATCTTTACTTGGCTACAAGTAATAGCAAATAATAACAACAAAAACAAAAACAAAACTGACCTACACAATTTTTATAAAAGCATTATGTCTTATAATTGGAAATCCAAAGTGGAGTGAGAGTGAGATCAATAGCTTAGTGATATCATAAAGTGTCAGATTATTTTCACCATCTGCCCATCCTATAAGGGAGCAATCGGGAGCAATTATGTATGTCTGGTTTCCTTTCTTGTCACAAAATGAATGCTTATTATAACCATAACTACATATTTCATTGTTCCTACTCAACAGGCAACTTTCCAAAGTTCAGGACCTCAGCCAGACATGTTCAATTTAGGTCATGTGACTGCCCTTGGACTAAGGGGAGTTACCATTAGAATATCATGCATTGATTGGCTTAGAATAAGAAGGATATAGTTCTGCAGCTAAGGACAGAGGCCCTGAGTCACATGGGGCTCAAATTAATTTCCTTTAGGAATGAAAGAAAGATTCTATGTAGACAGTCAACATTTCCCATGCAACAACTGTATATGTCATGTGCAAATGGTAAACAAATGTATAAAATGAACAAATAATATACAACTAACAAATGGATAAGTGATTAAATATATGAAGGAGGGGCGCCTGGGTGGCACAGCGGTTAAGCTTCTGCCTTCGACTCAGGGCGTGATCCCAGCGTTCTGGGATCGAGCCCCACATCAGGCTCCTCCGCTATGAGCCTGCTTCTTCCTCTCCCACTCCCCCTGCTTGTGTTCCCTCTCTCGCTGGCTGTCTCTATCTCTGTGGAATAAATAAATAAAATCTTTAAAAAAAAAAATAAAAAATAAAAAAATAAAAATACGAAGGAAAGTAAAGAATCTTACTTTTAGTAAGGAAGGTCAGAAGTTTCAGAACATACTACATGGACAATATTACATTTCGGGAGATTTCCTGTACTGTTTGTAAGCAGATGGTGCAGTAAAACTGGAATTATAACACCTTTGGAGTCAAACCAACGTGGGTCAATTTATTACTCATCATTTGTTATCTGTACAGCTTCTCTTGAGTAACTTTCTCTTTCTCTGAGTTTACGTTTTTTAGCCATAAAATCTTTGTTTTGTATAATACTCTTGGAATAAAATGAAAGAATGTATAAAATATATTCAACTCAGAATCATCCTTGTCCTTAGTCTTATCAAGGAATATCCTTCTCTTGTCTAATGTGAACTTCAAGACACAGGTCAAAATCACTTTTTTTTTTTTTTTAACTGTATACTGCAGCAGATTGCAAAAACGGCAACAATTATCCCCCTCCCTGTATCCATGCTCCATTTTCCTACTCCTTGAATCTAAGCTGGACCTGCAACTTGCTTTGACTCATAGGACTTTTTAGCCAAGACATAATGCCAGTTCCATTGTAGGTTTCAAGACTCCTTTCACATTTCTGCATTTCTGTCTTTGTCCTCTGTGACATCCATATAAACGAGTCTGGACTAACACACTGAAGATGGAGTGGCCCCATGGACCAGAATTGAGTCAGCTCAATGTCTCAGCTGAAGCCCCAGATATGTGCTAGCAAAGTCAGAATCAGCATATGGAACAGAGAGCAAGGCCAGTTGTTAGCTGCTTTTCAGATTTGAAAGCTAAATATATGCTAGTTGTTTTAAGCCACTAAATATCAGAGTGATTAGTTTCACAGCAATAACTAACTAGTCCACATTTCCTAAGGCACATTTATTCCTTTTGGTGTGCCAACAGTACATTGCACTTTGTCTTTCTTCTTCAGTGAACCATATATCCCATAGGGACAGGGGCCATTTTTTGCTCATCTTTGTAACCTTAAAACTAGGTTAAATACCTGACAAACAATAGATACGTAGTAAATGTTATTAACTGGTGAATTCTGTCCAAGTGGTCAGGCTATTTTTAACTCTTTGGCAAAATTTAAGATACCTCTTGTTTCCTTAGCTTATTCAGATAATGCAGCCATGACTTGTTTTATGTTTTCACATAGCTGCAGAGGCATGAGATATCCTGAGAGACTCAGTGACATTTGCTATCCAAACGTTTTTGTTCCAATTAATAGTGGTGCTTCTCAAGGGGAGTGCAGCACAAATGAGTGGTCTCAGAGACATTCTCTCCCTGGGAAAATTGAAGTGGAAAATCAAAATATGCCATGGTTTTAATGAAAAACAGTTCGCATAACTCTCAGTAGAAGTGGAAAACTGGGAATTATATTGTGAAATAGAGCGTGTCAAACACAATGTGGCCATTGCTCTCAGCTATTTTCTCTGGAATAATTCAATAGCAAAATCAATGAATTGACTGATTTATCTCTTTAACAAACCTGTAAGGATTCCATTATTTGACAGTGTTACTCTTCTAAAAATCTCTTTCTTTATGTTTCCTACCTGTTAGCCATAAAGCAATTATGATTTGCTTTATGTATATGTTACATGTGTTACCATTGTATAAGAATTCGGCACTTAACCATATCTACACAGACACACTATCATAATATATTTGTAAAACCCTTTCAAGTGCATAACATGCCATTTTTGTTTTAATGATGTCAACAATCCAGGGAGGTAGCTTCAGAAAAAGCATTTCATTTCATATTAAAGACAACAAAATGCAAAGAATTAATGTATTAAATTTCACAAAGTAGTTAAGAGTCAAGATTAGAGCCAAATTCTTACTTCAAAAGCATTGTCCTTTTTTGAACAAAACAAATTTGATTTTATCTGATTTTTTTAAAATATGAATTTTTGTATTATCCCCTCCTTTCTTCTTCTTTTTATCCTTGAGCACCAGGTTATTTATTTGACTCATAATTTTGCTTTAAGGCATCAAAGAGAGTTATGGAAGCTTCTAAACCTGATTTTCAATGGTAGCAACTTTGCATAGGGAGGAAGTCATTGCATGTGGATATAAATAACTTTAAGGATGATCATGAAGTATATACATCGCTTGGTTTCTCAAATAAGTAAGTTGAAGGAATTTATAGCCTGAGGTGACTCTGGAACTCTCAGTAACTATATGTGATCTTACCTACTCATGGTCAGATATACATGTTAGAGAAAAATTATTCTTCAACTTTATCACATACTGTCACTCCTTCATCCATTTAATCTTCACACAGTGCCTACTGTGTTCCAGGGACCATGCCAAGTCCTGGCTTTATGGTAGTATACAAACCAACATGGTGCCTGGTTCATGGAGGTTACACTCCAGTGGGAGATGCATAGTTTCAACAAATAGACATACAAGTATGAAATTTGAAATTGTAGTCAATGTTTTGGTGAAAAGAACATCCAGATGCTCTGTAAAGAAACAAAGAGAAGGCTAGATTGAGAGAGAATTGCAGGATGAGCATGCCAAGGAAATGGAAGAGTGAAGCTGAGACATGGGTGAGAGCTTGGAGCTCTGAGGGGCTGCTAGAGGGAAGTGAGTGAATGAGTGCCAAGTGCTAACTTTTGGGAAGGTGGGAGAAGCTAGGTCATATAGAGCCTTCAATAACAGCTTGTCTAAGAAGATTGAGAATCCTTTAGACAGATTTTAAGTTGAAGAATGATATGATCTAATTTGTTTTTGAAATATCACCATGATTGTTATATGGAGATGGTTGAGAAGAATAGAAATGGAGAAACAAGGTAGACAAGTTATCAGAGTAGCAGAGTGAAGAGATTTTATTGACTAGTACTCCTGTGGGACCAATGAAGATGCAATGAAGTAAACATAGTTTTTGATTATTTGGGGGATAAAATAATACAATAATAATCAGTCAATGTGATTGGTTGCATATGGGAGTTCAGAAAACATATATATGTCAAGCATGACCTGCAGCTTTGTTGAAAGCATGTCTTCTATCTTGAATATTTCCAGGATTCCTAGGAAAAGTGGGATGGACATATTTAAGGAGCATTCAACTCAAGAAACATGCTATGACATGGAAAAACTTGCAAATGAAGAATTTAGGCTAAGTGAAACAAGCCAGTCACAAAATGACAACTGTATGATTCCATTTATATGAGGTATCTAAAGTAGTCAAATTCAGAGACTGAAAGTAGAATGGTGGTTTCCAGGGTCTGAGGGAAGGAGGGAATAGGAAGTCAGTGTTCAAAAGGCACAGAATTTCAGTTGGGGGAGATGAAAAATTTCTGGAGATGGTTAGTGGCAATACTTTGCAACAATGTGAAAGTCTACTGAACTTTATACATAAAAATGGCTGAAGTGGTAAATTTGTTATATATATTTTACTCCAATAAAAATATTAGAAAAATATTGAACTCAGCAAATCAATGAATCTTCTTTCTTGAATGAATTCATGAAAAACAGGCATGAATATTTAGGAATGTATTCCACATCAATTTAATGTATAATATATATCAGTGTGTGTATGAACTAAAGTATAATGTAAGAAATTGTGCATCATTGCTTTGGCTGCATTTTGAAAATTAATTCAGCCATGCTCTGAGGATGCTTTGCATGCTCCGTGTGTCAGGTTTGAGGCATTGTCTTGTTCTTGTTAAGATCTGGTGTTCCACTTTTCCTCATTTTAAATAACTTTCACCTGACTTTCATTTCCATACCAATAAGTTCATTCTAGCAATAAAATTTTATTGTCAGTCTTTCCAAGTTTTTATTTTCACCTTTTTATGAATACTATCAGGAGACAAGAAAGAGCTTTACCCTTATATACCAATGTGCCACTCAAATTTATTTCCTAAAGTTAATCAAAAAGTTTTGGAGGATATACTTTCTCTTATGGTTATCCAAATGTGTCAATTCAGTAACGTATAGGTGTTCTAAAAATTCAGCACCATGAAGACCACATTAAAGCCATTGTAATTATGAAACTGAGTGAATCCTAAGCTTTTTTAATGTAAAGAAGATAACTCTACCCATCCCCAGTCTGGCTCGATGTCTTACACATGATAGGTGCAGAAAAAGACTTGACTGGTAGAGTGGATATGTGTCATCACCTGTCATCTTTTGATTAGCCTTCTTATATTTGGCTAAACTCCCATGTTATTCAACAGAGAAGTGAAATAAGTCAAAGTCTCAGCTTTCCTTACGGCCAGGATGTGGGCATGCAACCTGTGTTTCCCCGATCAGATGTCCCCATGTGAGACCTTAAGTGAGAAGCGTGAAAGCGCAGATCTGCCTCAAGCTATCCTTTGCTGGAGTAAGCCACGTAGAGGTGTCTGGTGTTGGGGGACAGCAGTGGTTCAAGGTCAATTCTTGAGCCAGAGGTAACATCTGTGTGGGGCAGTTTTGTTTGCAGAGTGGTAAATTTCCTTGCATTAAGTGAAGGTGAAAGCAGTGGCAACAACAACAACAACAACAACAACAACAGTGTCTTCATAGAACTTTTTTTTTTTTTTTGCTTTCTTTCACTTTCTTTTCTTAGAAGCATAGCCTCAGTCCTGTTTTTCTAGATCTCATAATGATTCTATATGCCACCTAACATACTTTTAATTAATTATATTTCTGCTTCAACCAGTGAAAACTGATTCTATTCTTTATAACAAAGAAGCAAATTGATAAAATTGTTAGAAACATTTGTTCAGTAGTCAGCCAGTTGTTTATCGATGGCATTTGTAAATGGCATTTATCATTCATGCATTCAGTCATTTATTCACTTACTCAGCATCTACCATATCCCAAGAAGGGAGTTGGGTGCAGGGTAGGCAAAGACTAATAACATAATTCTTTGCCTAAAGCATATTTAAGTCTGCTCAAGAGAATTGGTAAGTCAATGGACAATCACAATACTAGTGAGGTGAGCAATAAAAATAAACAAACAGAAGGACAAACGAGAATACAAGAGGAACACCTTTGCTACGCTTGAGAGATCAGAGAAGGCTCCTGAGAAAAAAACAGTGTTTTCCTAAGTTTGGTTAATAGGTCACCTGCATTAGTTACCCGCTGGTGCTTGAACCTGCCAGGTTGCTTGTCCTGCTCTGTATCGACTGTATGCAAATTTCTGGCTTTTTCATTACGAATCTGCACGTGGAACCAACATCCCAGGAATGTAAGATGGTTGAAGGGAGGAAATGGATCTGGAAAGCTCCCTGTTCAAAGTCCCAAAAGAGGGAACAGCTGAATGATTAGTGTCCAAGACCAAAGACTAAAAGGTATACATAGGGTTAAGCATGTCTGGACTGTTATGCCTTGACATTGATGTAAAGTGCCGAAGTTTCGTGTCAGAGAGGTCTGGATTTGAATCTTCCACTACCTACGTTGGCTGTATGTTACAGTTGTGCAAGCTGATGTTTTTCCACCTTGACAAGAAGGACAGTGAAACCAAACACATTAGAAGACGGTGAGGATTCAATGTTATTAAATGTATAAAGAAATTGAGTTTCAAAAAAGGTTAGCCTCATTGCCTTTATATGTATTTCTGCCAAAGAGAGTTGCCTCTTTTGTTTGTTTGTTTGTTTTACAGGTATTCGTCTTCAGTTGTCAAATATGGATGCCAATTCACTTTATGCAATGCACAGGAGAGCAGCTGCACACATGGGAGCTTAATAAATGACTTTCAACAATAGTCGTGATAGTGGTTCATACCTTCTTAAGTCATGTGTAATGCTATTGACTTCACATTACTTTCCACTCAGGAAACATAGCCCTTTAAAAATCATATGGGGATGTATTTGTTGATTATATGAATATTGGCTCTGACCTACCTTGCAAAAAATAGCAAATGAGAGAAAGACATATTTGGCTAAATGTCAAAGAAAATATTTTAAAAATGTATTGGGAAATATGTTAGCAGATGTTTCCCAATGTTTAATATTGTTTTGGTGAAGCTTACTGTTGGCATAATATTTTCAGTCAGCTCTAAACTTTTTGTTCCTAAGAAAATAAAAAGTGTATCCACCTCTCTGATTATGACCCTTTTGTTACTTATTTGAATAAAAGAGAGAGGACTAGAACAATTATGCTTGAAATCACTCTTTATTGAAGCTTTCTATTTTGATATTTCATGCTGTCCTTGTTTTCTTGATTTCCCATGAATTCAGATATTATTTTCTAATTATGGCAGCACAATAACAGCTGAGCTACAGCGGGCTTTTCCTATTACTGAGTTTGGTAAACAAGGTATTCATGATTTCAGCAGATGTCTCTGATTTGAAACACGTTACTTCTTTCTAAGCAGGGGATGACTGAGCTACAGACCCAAGTCCGTCAGACCAGGAACAATGTGATAATGACATAGTCAGCAGCCCCAGGACTTTAGCCATTACTCTTCAACCACGAACTATTTGCTCATCAACCATGTTGCCATGTGTTCCTTTAAAATTATTTTCATTTCTTCTACCTTGTAGATTATTGCATAAGACTTGCAATATGATTTAGTTCTTACTAAACAATAATTCCTCCTTCATTATATACTCTTGCTGTTAATGTGATACTACATTGCAAAAGTGCTTGTTCACCAATGTTTGTTATGGGTCTTTTTGCTTTAAGACATACTTTTTTTTTTTAAAGATTTATTTATTTGAGGTGGGGGAGGGGCAGAGGGAGAGAATCTGCAAGCAGACTCCCTGATGAGTGTGCCGAGCTCAATACCACAACCCATGAGATCATGACCTGAGTGAAAACCAAGAGTCCGATACTCAACCCACTGAGCCACACAGGCGCCTCATAAGGTGTACATTTATATGTCTTCTTATTGTCTATGGTTGTGTTTTAGACTCAACGCTTTTATTATAGATGGTCTGTAGACAAAAGTATGCATTTCTTGATATGTTATGCAAAACCTTCCATGATTTGATGTTAATCAGCCTTTTATGGATATATCACATGTTATATCCTTTATAAATCCCACACTCTACCTGACATGAATTCTTTCTAAGACATGCTTATATTCTCCTAGATTTGTGTGTCGATTACTTTGTTTCTTATCCCCATGACAGATACCTTTTGCCCGTATTTCCATAAGTTCCATCTTTAAGGCCATTGTTAGAATCCTCTGTTGATGGACATTTAGGAGACTTCTAACATTTTGCTATAATGAACAATTTGCAGTGGACATTCTTGTCTATGTCTCTGTATGTGTATGTACAAGGGTTTCTTGGGAATACACACATACACGTAATATAAAAAATATCATATATATATACATATATATACATACATATATATATATGATATTTTTGAATTTTACTGCCTAGCTCTGTCTGGCTTCCTGGAGGCCTTGGTAGAAGATGTGATGCCCCCAGCAGATTCATCCTGTGTTAGGAGGTAGAGGTGGGCTTCCCCTTCCCCTTCTGCTCTCCACTTGTTCTCACTGGAGCCACATGGCCCCTGTGGAAGCATGCCACCCACTGTAGACACATGGAAACCCACCACATGTGTACCACCTTCAGGGAGCTGTTGGCAGAGTTCTGTCCTTGTGGGAGGCAGCAAGAACTAAAGCAGGAACTCCTGCAAATTTCTCTTTTCTTTCAAGGGAGATCTATGGGAGCCACCTCTTCTGGGGGCAGGAGCTGGGCCTGGCCAGGGGTCAGGGGCCCTGGTTCCACAGTTGACCATTCACCAGGACTGAAGGGGGAAAGCCCAGTATGAGAGTCCTTTTCCCAGCTCATTAGGTTTTAAGAGAAGACCACGGTATTCTGAATAGTTTATTTTTGCTTTTGTTTCCCTTGCCTCAGGAAACATATCTAAAAAATGTTGCTAGGGCCAATGTCAGAGAAATTACTGCCTGTGCTCTCTTCTAGGATTTTTATGGTTTCAGATCTCACATTTAAGTCCTTAATTCATTTCACATTTATTTTCGATTGTGGTATCAGAAAGTTGTCTAGTTTCATTCTTTTGCATGGAGTTGTCCAGTTTTCCCAACACCATTTGTGAACCAGGTGAAGGGGATTAAGAGTATACTTACAGTAATGAGCACTGAGTAATGAATAGAATTGTTGAATCACTATATTGTACACCAACACTAATATAACACCTTATATTAATTAATTATACTGGAATTAAAATTTAAAAATATGTATAAAAATAAGAAAATGAAGTATGTTAAAAAAGAGAGAGAAAGAGAAGACTGCTGGATATGTTGACACCATAGCAAAATAAATCTGGCCAGGAGCTGTTTTTGATGGGAATGTGTCTCAAGTCAGTGCCCTTTGACCTTCACATGACCACTTGTTTGGGTTATTTATCAGTTTGAGGGCAGTGGGATAATTTGAGCTTAAAAATTTTGGTACCACTTCAAATCATATCTATTTCTATTTCATTTATGTTTGGAGGCAAAGGCGACAAAAGCAAAGAGGAACCAGTCAGCAAAACTAAAAGACAACCTTTGGAATGAGACAAGATATTTGCAAATGGCATATCTGATAAAGGGTTAGTATTCAAACTACATAAAGAACTTATAAAATGAAACAACCAAAGAATGAATAATCCAATTAAAAATGGGCAGAAGACATGAATAGATATTTTTCTTAAGAAGACATACAAACAGCCAACAGACACATGAAAAGATCACTCATCATCAGGGAAATACAAATCAAAACTACAATGAGATAGCACCTCACATGGGTCAGAATGGCTAAAATTAACAAGTCAGGAAAAAACAGGTGTTGGCAAGGATGTGGAGAAAGGGAACCTTCTTACACTGTTGGTGGGAATGCAAACTGAGGCAGCCACTCTGGAAAACAGTATGGAGGTTCCTCAGAAAGTTAAAAATAGAACTACCCTAGGACCCAGCAATTACACTATTAGGTATTTACCCAAAAAATACAAAAATACTGATTCGAAGGGACACATGCACCCCAATGTTTATAGCAGCATTATCAACAATAGCCAAATTATGGAAAGAGCCCAAATGTCCATTGACTGACGAATGGACAAAGAATGCATAGTGTGTGTGTGTGTGTGTGTGTGTGTGTGTGTGTGCTGAATAATACTTTTCTATCTAAAAAAATGAAATCTTGCCATTTGCAATGACATGGATGGAAATAGAGGGAATTATGCTAAGTGAAAAAAGTCAGTCAGAGAAAGACAAATACCATAAGGTTAAACTCATATGTGGAATTTAAGAAATGAAGTAGATGAACATAGGGGAATAAAAAGAGAGAGAGGCAAACCAAGAAGCAGACTCCAGTACAGAGAACAAACTGAGGGTTGCTGGAGGGGAGGTGGGCAGGGGATGGGTTAAATGGATGATGGGGATTAAGGAGCGCACTTGTTGTGATGAGCCCTGGGTTTTATAAGTAAGGGATGAATCACTTAATTCTACTCCTGAAATTAATATTACAGCATATGTTAGTTAACTAACTGGCATTTAAATAAAAACTTGAAACTACAAAAAAAATTGTCCTCTATATGGAAATATGTTATTAGCTAATCCCCCCACCTCCTTCATGTCTTTCTTCAGATCACACTTTCTCAAACGGGTCCTCCGAAATAACTAATTTAATGCCCTAACTTGCTCTCCAATGACACTACCTTGCTTCAGATCTCTTCTCATTCTACTCCACTTCCCCATTTTCAATAGCACTTGTCAATTATACTAAGTTACACAATTTACTTATTTATTAGGTTTACTATTTATTTTGTGCTTCTTTCAACTAGAACATAAGCTCCCCAAGGCAGGGAATCTTTATTTGGTTCAACAATGATCTCAAGTAGCTAGAAAATGTGGCACTCCATAAATATTTTATGTCATGAGGCCTAAATAAATAACAGAGAGAAGAGAAAATTTCCATATTCTATCTCATACTCACGGTAATTTCTCATGGAGGACAAATCCGGACAGTTGGAGGCACTATATAAATATTTTTCTCTGTGTATTTGTGTATTCTTACAACTTCATTGGGCTAAATTTGTCAGCAGTCAATATGTGTATGATGATGGAAATCCATGAAGATATTTCCACGTGCTGTGTTAGAGACCTAAAGTCCAAGAATTCTGAACGTTCATGAGAAAAGTTCCTTCTCTAGAGAAGCCCACAATAATATTATGCAGTAATGATGACAAGAAGTATTAGCCTTGGCTTGTCACCTTCTTTCTGACAGAATTCAAAAGAATGCTGACCCTAAAACAGTATAGAAAATAAGCACACATGACTTCTTATTACATTGTCTAAAACAAATCTTGCAGCCATACCTGATTTCATGAGAGTAGGAAAATGCAATCCTATTATGTTCCAGAAGGATAACCAGAAATATGTGGAACCGTAATAATAACCACCTGATTGGCTTCACATAATTCAAGGCATTCTTTTTTCCCCTCATGCCCACCTTAAATGTTTCTTCTATAAGCAGCTGGAGAGGAGAAAAGGATCAAGTTAGGAGTACCTGGTGTTAGCCAGATGAAAGAAAAGACTTGTGTATCTCTGAGAGATCCACCCTTATTTAGTAGAGACCAATGCCAATCCAAAATATCACAACATTGAGTACTCTGGAAATTATCTTTTTGCTAGATTGTAACCTTTTGCTAGATTACCTTATGGGTAGATATTATAGGAAGGCATCTAACCTAGAGGTTGCTATTTCTGAATTCCTCTTGTAATTACTTGGAACATTTGTTAAAGATAGACCTTTTGGTATCACTTCAGGAGATCAAGACTGAGTAGATCTGAGGTGAATATCATGGATGTATGTTTAAAATGAATATCTCCTCCAGTGGACGCTGATATTGCTATGTGGAGACTAGAATTCGTACCCACCCAAAAAGTTGAAAATCTCAAGCTTTCCTGACTTCTAGAAGACTGAATCAGATATAGCCGGGGCCAAGAAATCAGTATTTCTAACTACTACCTCAAGTGATTCTGGTCATCTGACAGGCTCGGTAACTATTAACTCAACCCATTATTATAGAGGAAGGAACTGACAGCTAAAGTGAGTTGATCCATTGTCCTTGCAGCTACATAGGGAAGTCCAGTGTTGACACTAGAACTGAAGGATGATAGAGAATACTCAAATTCAAAAGGTGCAGAGATAATGTAGTTGTCTCAGTTAAAATGAGAAAATTGAGTCACAAAAAAATGAAGTGGCTTACCCTGAGAGCAAGGAGCTTGCACCTCCTGAGTCCTAACACACTGACCACAAGACATTTATGACTAATTATGACATTGGTGTTCCCCTTCCTTCCTCCCTCCCTCCCTCCCTCCCTTCCTTCCTTCCTTCCTTCCCTCCCTCCCTCCCTCCTTTTAATGGTTTTCTGTACTGTAAAACTATTCTCAATCATTTGCTTGCTAGAGAGAGAGAAAGGGTTTGAGTCCTGGGCACCTGTCCAGAATGGCAGAGAGAGTTCACAGGGCACTAGGAAGGGCCTCCTTGGGCCCACTGCCTCTCTGGAGCTCAAGCTGCTGCCTATAGATTCATACTGTCTTTGCAGGGGCTGTGAAGTCTCAGCTGTTTGCCATTTCCCCCTGAAAGCTGCTGTTGCCCAATTCTTGGTGTTTTTTAGGCCCAAGACTTCCAGCTGCTATTTGCTGGTATTGAAGGAAAGAAGTGTCCAGATTGATTTAATTGAGTATTTTTGTTTATCATTGTGAAAAAGTAGGAAATAAATAATTGACATGATAAAATTTAAAACATAAGATTTGCCAAGTTGTTAAAATCATCTTTCCTTGTCCATATTTGCTGATCTATATCCTAAAGAAATAAATTGGAATCTCTGAGATTTTGCACCAAACTGTTAGTTATGATGAAGAGACTCACAAATGGTGACCACCACATCCCAGTTTCTCAAACGAGACAAGAAGACGTCACATGCTGGATGATAGGTATTTCCTCCTCCCATCGCTGTGCATTTGTGAAGGTGTTAGCATCCCTAGATGCTAACTCTCAGTGTATTGTTCAGTTTTTTATATACCCTAGAAGCCAGAAGAAAACACTATAGTGAATAATAATGTCTTTTCTAAAAATTAAATTTTCAAAAATTAAGTTACAGAAAAAATAAGATATTTGAAAAGTTAATAAACTTCTTTAGTTACATCTCAATTTTTTTTAAGGTTTTATTTATTTATTTGAGAGCAAGACAGAGGGAGTGTGCATGAGCAGGGGAGAAGGGCAGAGGGAGAGGGAGAGGCAGACTCCCTGCTGAGCAGGGAGCCTGATGTGGGACTAGATTCCCGCCCTCCCCCCCCACCGACCTTGCTGTCATTACCTGAGCTGTAGGCAGACACTTAACCAACTGAGCCAAGCAGGTGCCCTCAAATTGTCTTTACTATTTTTCACTTTTAGCTTCTGCAGAATAAGCACAATGTAAGTGAAACCAAATTTCCAGGTCACGGAATGCTTTCTGAGGGATCAGAGCTGTGCTGGAACCTTAAACACATTCCCTGAGCTCTTGTGCCTTTCTTTGTTTCCTCATTTCCCTGGCAATCGGGTCTGTTCCAGATTTTTGTAGACTCAGGCCTTCAATTAAGGGAAAAGGATGTTACTGTGGAAAGGTAATAGTAAATACTCATTCACACATCCATCAGTCTTACAATTCATACCAGAAAATAGGCCCTTTAATTTTATATACATTATTTCACAATGACTGATATGGATATATTTTTTTAATTCATAAATATTTTAGTGGTGTTTCTAATAGAAAATGATACAAACATGCACACGTATGTCTATGGTGTAATAACATTTGCAAACAAAAAAATGTTCATAATAAAATTTTAATATCAAATTTGACAATTATTACAGGTTTTCTGGTAGCAATTTTTGCTGTTTCAAGTGGAAAAGAAAATAAGAAGGGAAATTAATTAGGAAAAAGGATTACTCGTGATTTTCTTCTGAAAAGATGGTGAAAACAAAAATTGATGGTCATGTTTCACTGTGATTAACCTAACAGCAGACCCATTATTTATAGTAGCCCCCAAGGCTATACTCTATGTTAAGCCCATTTTTATAAAATTGTCTTTATACAATTATTCTTAATTATTTTGCCATTTTGTGGAAATGACTAATCCATGTGTCCTAAATGAAAAATATCTGCACAATTACCTAACTGCATTTTAAATCTTACCTACTGTTCCAGATCAGAGGCTCGAACACCTGATGCTTCTCTGAATTAATACTATAATTTTACATTACAAAGAAAACTATCAGAAGTGCCAATTTAATTACTGAAAAGTCAGCCAGTTTTCCTTCCTTTTTTTTTGCTATGGAGAAGCTTTATCTATAACGTATAAAAATATTCATATAGAAAGAATATTCTTTTCCTTACATAATTCTTAATGTCTTTTTTTTTTTTTTAAGAGAAAGAGGGAGAATGCGGTAGGTGGGGAGGGACAGAGGGAGAAGGAGAGGGAGAGAATCTTAAGCAGACTCCACGCTCAGCATGGAGCCCAACTTGGGGCTCAATCTCATGACCCTGAGATCATGACCTCAGTCAAAATCATAACTTGGGTGCTTAACTGACAGAGCCACCCAGGCACCCCTTAACATCTTTATATGTTGGCCAAAAATGGACTAGCTGCTCTCACCTAAAACAAAACTCCTGAATGACTGACAACTTTTGTAGACACAGCTGCAGTGTATAATGATGGTAGAATTGATTACTTAATTTTCATTTTATTCCTATTACAATTATAAATATATTTGGAGAAAGGTAATTTTCATAAAGATAAATCATTATGCATTCTTTCCTTGATTCAATCAGCATTTGTTTTATGTTGAAACACTAGTGATGCATTTACTTCAGCCAGCAACTAAGTAGCATTAAGCAAAAATACTTTGCATTATAGAGCTTTCAGAATGCTCTAACATTAATGCAATTAAGAATTTCCAAAATTCCCATGAATATGAAGACTTCTGGCCCCTGCCATTAAAATCCTACCCTCAATAGGGTTGGAAAAAAGATGGGGCATATATCTGCACTTTTAACAATTGTTCCAAATTGATGGGTTAGGGAATTGTATTTAAAGAAATACAAGTTTTGAAATCCAGTGAATTCAAATTAAACTTTATTTTTTAAAAACCTGAAAAAGCAACTCTTCTATCACTTGAAACCACACCAAATTTTTTCATGCCAAATAACTTTGTTACCTACAGTTTCTGAATAATTCTAATTGAAAGTGTTTATTGCTTTGCACTTCCAAAACAAAGATTGAATCTCACAGACCTGTGAAAAGTTTCTAATTGTTGAGTAGCATTTATGTAAATGAAACATTTAAATTCATTTAAAATAGAGGGAATTTTTTATAATGTATATATATTTAAAGCGGCAGAGAGAGGGTGAGTGTGTGTTCACGTGTGAGTGGAGGCGAGAACAGAGGAAGAGGGGGAGAAGGAATCCCAAGCAGGTTCCAAGCCCAGTGCAGAGCCTGGCTGGGGGCTCAGTCTCAAGACCCTGATATCATGGCCTCAGCCGAAGAAAAGGGTTGGAGGCTCACCTGACTGACTGAACCACCTGGGTGCCCCAAGGTTTTTTTTTTTTTCTCATATATTCAATAACTGTGTTCTTAAATCAAATTTGTATGCTATATACAGTTAACTCTCAGAAAGCAATCAATACTTGTTTACTTCTTGGAAGTATTTTAAAGAAAAATGTATTTCCCGTATGTAATCTTCACAATGGTCATGTTGGGAAATATTTTGTTAGGTGGTAAAAAATCTCATTATTTCTTAATTTCCAAAGGTAGGGGTTGGTTATAATGAAATAGGATAGTTTATTCTTTGGTTTTTATTTACGTTCCAATTTGCACTGCTTATAATCTCATAACATGAGGCCATAAGCCATTATGATCTCTATACTCAAAGGGATATAATGGTAGATGGGAGGGACCAAAATAGCAGAAATTTAGCATTAAAAAAATCTATCAGATCCAGTCATTGGCTCCTGTAATTTCTACTTTCTTCTCCTCCCTATTCCCACTTCCTCCATCTTTCTAGTTTTTCTGTAATTCTTTGCTCTTTGGAAGCTCTGCCTCACCATGAAAAGAACATAGGCAGCTCACCTGCTGGTTCCAGGAGGAAGAGGAAGCACCTGGAAACGGAGTTGCTCTATTCACTGCGGGCACAATCTGTGCATCCTCAGCCTGCTCGCAGAGTTCCATGGGGAGCAGAGACCAGGGAGGGTCCACTGAGCGCCTGGCCAACTTGCACATATATGCATGATGTTAAGTGTTTGCCGCTTTAAACCACTAGGTTCTGTGTTAGCTATGTTGCAGCAGCCACCAGTAGAGCCATTGCAGGAGATGATGCCAGTGGGGACACAGAAAGTGTAATCAGTAAAAACAGACTCATGAGAGAAGAAAGGTAAAGATTTTTAGCTTAAGTAATTATGGAGATAAAAAGTTAGGGAATAAACAGTAAAGTTCCATAAACTTTCATCCAAACTGTTAGGACCACGTGTGTACAGAATATTGAATTTGCAGACCTTAAAGTTATTAGAATGTATATATGGTATATTTTGTAGCATTCATCAGCAGGTTCTAAGACAGTGTCTCACAATATATTATTCTGAAGCAAAACAAATAAATATTCACAATAAATAAACCCCATAAAATTCATGTCAGTCAGGTCAGGTTTTGCTTCCAAATGAGTTATTAAAAATATTTTAGTTTTTAGTGTTTCATGAATTTTAGAACTACAGAAGAAGTCCCTGATATGTCAACATAGTAGAAAATTGCAAAAGTATGAAAAATTAGAAGAACCGTTGAATTGGATGTTAAGGCTAAAAACTTGTTGGACTAGCTAAGATAAGAAAATA
This sequence comes from Ursus arctos, assembly GCF_023065955.2. Taxonomy (NCBI): domain Eukaryota; kingdom Metazoa; phylum Chordata; class Mammalia; order Carnivora; family Ursidae; genus Ursus; species Ursus arctos. The sequence goes on from NW_026623056.1 coordinate 73,421,052, forward strand.
AAACTAAAAGATAGATATGTTTAGTGAAAACTCCAAGATATTGATGAAATAGTTGAGAAAGGATACCCATGCTATCCTCTGTAAGTAGGAATTCATCTTCAGCCCCAGTTCCTACTTCTTGTAGTACTGTTACTTAAAAATTTTGTTTTAAAATAGAAAAGATAGCTCACTGCCTTTTCCATGCACATAATCGAAGAGATCTGTAAAGCCTGAGCTGAGTGTTTAATGTGGAATAAGAGGGCACTGTGAAAGGTGGGTGAGTAATTTTACTCCAACTCAATTGTATGGCCATGGTCCCTGAGTGGCTTTTCCGCATGTATTTTAAAGTAGTCTCTAGCTCATGAAAGATACAAAAGCATCATTATCTCCAGAAAGGTAACTAGAACTGGCAGAGAACATAAAATTTTGCAGTATCTAGAGTTTCAAAGTACAGACTTATTACTGCCCAATTCAAATCCATTTGATAATTTAACAGTATGTTACAAGTTTAATTCACATCTGCACTGGTGATTTGTATGCCAACAAAAGAACCAGTTACTAGGCCCATATTTCATGGTCTTTAAAATCATATTTAAAAAATTCTGTAGATTTACGGGCGCCTGGGTGGCACAGCGGTTAAGCGTCTGCCTCCGGCTCAGGGCGTGATCCCAGCGTTATGGGATCGAGCCCCACATCAGGCTCCTCTGCTGGGAGCCTGCTTCTTCCTCTCCCACTCCCCCTGCTTGTGTTCCCTCTCTCGCTGGCTGTCTCTATCTCTGTCGAATAAATAAATAAAAAATCTTAAAAAAAAAAAGTTAAAAAAAATTAAAAATTCTGTAGATTTAAACCCTATCCATATAAAATGCATTATCATTACTATTATTATTAATAATATCATTGGAAAATTTAAAATTCTATAGAATTAGCCATATAGAATTATGGCATTAAATGGGATAGCATATAATCTTGGGAATGTTCAGGTGCCATAAGTGATAATTATTTTTCGGTAAACAAATGAACATGGAAAATTATGAGTCTCATCTTACTATGGTTCATTTATTGGTTTAATAATGACATGTTGTTGACTAGATGAATGAATGAGAAATATGTTTTTAACCATCTATTAATATTGGACAGCTGAAAATGTTTTCTTTAATATTTAAACAAGCTATGTGTATTTGAATGCACACATATCTCTGTTCTTAATTTTCAGTTTGGTTCTTCAACATTTTTGTTGATATGGTTGAAACGTCAAATTTTTATGTACTAGTAAAATTTCCATGGAAATAAATAGAAAATTTTTCAGTCCATGATTTGTATTTATTATTAAGTTTGCTTTCATCAAACTAGTGTGAAATTTAAAACTGTATATTTCCATGCCTGCTTATCTATAATAATTTCTAACAATTCATTTCTATGTGCAGTGCTTTTTTTAAAACCACTTTGCTGAGTTATGATTGACAAACAAAAAGGTATATGTATTGTATTTAATGTACACAACCTGATGAGTTTGGGGATAAGTATCTTTCTGTGAAAGCACCACTACAATCAATGCTACAAACATATCTATCACCTATAAATGTTAATTTTTTTGTGATTAAAGACATGTAAGATCCACCCTCTTAACAAATGTATAAGTAGAGAATACAATTTGTTAACTACTGGCATTACGCTGTACAGATTTCTAGGACTTAATCATCTATGTACAATGTTTAAAAGTTATGTCTATTCAGAGTCTGGCTATACTAAAACCCAAAATAAATGTGATATTAGGTACAATGTTCATTTTTAAAGCACTCAAAACACATTTGATATTAAAATGTGAATATTGCTTATTGACTCTCATATTTCCATTTCCCCCAAAGTTGTTAATAAATGAAAAGGCTCTCTAGTGTTTCTTTTCGGTACAAGTTGGAGAATATTTTTGGATTTCTTCAAAATATGAAGAGCTTTAATAAGTTAGTTATCCTGATGCTATTTCATAAATGTTATTTCAAAGAGATGAATATATTCTAGGAGTCTGTTAAAAATGAACTTAGTTCAGAAGAGATTTGATCTTTGTAGGAAACTAATTATATGGAAAATGAATCATTCAAGATATCAAGTACTGAAAAATGACAATTCTAATTTTTGAAATTCAAAGATAGATCCTCCAAATAGATATAATAAAGAATAGCTACTATAAACAAAAGAAAAATAAATTAAGACTTCTCTAACTCTGCAGTTGGACAAAAGAACAAAATGGGAATTATGGACAAAATGCATTATTATTGAAATCTAAGGATAGCACAGTTTAAAAAAAATTTAAAAATTTATTTGAAAAATCTTAAAATTTGTATTTCCAATGTGAATTTTGACTTCAGATGGATATTTTCCCTAAAGATGTAAAAACGAACTTTTCCATTGAGAACAGAACTTGTCTAAGAGATATCAAAACTGTATTTTACAATTTGTTATATATGATTATAACTAATTGAGACTCATAAGGTACCATTAAATGTTAATAAATGACACAGACCCCAGACTCAGTGGATCAAAGGCTCCTTCCTGATCAGTGAACAATGGGAAAAGCAAAGAGCTAATCTTGATTCCCTCCTGCTTCTGAGACAGAAGTAGCTCTAGTGCTCCTACTTTAACAACTTCATGCAGAGATCCCACGGTTCATTTGAAGTAGTGGTCTACATCTCTTTACTCCGAGGCACCTGGGTGGCTCAGTTGGCTAAGCGTCTGGCTTCGCCTCGGGTCATGATCCCAGGGTCTTGGATTGAGCCCTGCATCAGGCTTTCTGCTCAGCGGAGAGTCTGCTTCTCCCTCCGCCTGCTGCTCCCCCTTCTTGTACTCTCTCTCCCTCTCTCTGTCAAATAAATAAATAAAATCTGTACAATTCTTTCCTTTGAGGAATGCTTGCCTTCTAAACCATGTTTTTGTGGATCAAAGCCTGTGAGGGAAGGGTCAAGAAAACTTATCTGTGACTTATTTGTGACTTAGTAGTGCTGCTAAACTATAATTTTAAGAAGGTGAAGTATGGGTTTCATACACATACAAAATTAACATGTATTGAATGTTTTAACTCATTAATTCATGTGGAAACTAGGAAGATGTGAAAATCAGTTCAAAGAGAAATTTGAAGAACAGCCATATCTATATATTCCAAAACAAATTTGCTGAAAGTTGCAAAATTGGTTCATATTGTATAGGGAAAGAAAATGCAAATGCAATAATTGGGGTCGTATTTTCTACAGAGCAGAAGTTAATTGCATGTCCACTAAAAAATATTGTACACATTGCAATGGATAAGAATTATTTGCATTTCCATCCATTCTACAATTTAACTTCCACCCTTACAGAGTCATAAAATTATCTATTCAATAGAAGGGCAATCAAAGGTGAAAATACAGAAAAAATCCAATAATCCTTGAAGGACCATTCGACAATGTCTAAAACTGCAGTGAAAGGAAACCTAGTAATCTTATTTATCATTTACACATTGTAGAAAATTTTTCCTGAGAGTCTTGTAGTTGTGTCCAGGGCTGAAAGGTTTTCTTGCTTTAATAATTCCTGTTTGGCTACCTTCATGCTTTCTAATTCCCCAAAGTCAGTAAACAACTAATTGTGGTCCTATTCTACTATCTTCCACTACAGAGATTTCAACGTACAAAATCAAAATATTAGTTCACAATTTTGCTTTCACCAAAATATGCTGTGTCTCCTAAATTTAAATAAAAATTTAATTTTGAGAAAGACACACTTCCAAAAAAAAAAGTAAAATGCTTTTAGGAATAATACTGAATGGAGTCAAACATTCTCAAACAGAGAACTGGAATTAAAAAGGCCAATTTTAGCAATCTGCCCTTTCAACTCTTAAGTAGGACCAGAAGTGACTGGATAACCCAACAGAACACCAAGCATGTCATAATGCACAAAACGGTGGCTGGAATTAATAGAAAATAAAGGAATGCATGTCAAACACCAAGCATTAATTGACCGCATTCATTGCTTGGCTTAAATTGCATCTTGATGAATAGTTGGGGAAATAAAGACATGAATGCTATGGGAGAATACAAAGATGTAGAAATAAATATCCTCAAGTCCTCAGGTACTCATAACTACTAGGTTTTTAAGAAATGGTAGGAGGTTATTTCAGCCCTAGGTTTCATGGATTGCAAACCTAAAGATCCTTAGGGATAAAAAGCACCATTAAAAAACAGGCAGCGGTGGTTCCATCATGAATGGCAAATGAATAGAACAGGTTTGGATGATGGGGAAAGCATTTCACCTGTATAAGTAGAGAGTGGTGACAGAAGCAAAAGAAAAAAAAAAAAAATATATATATATATATATATATATATATATATATTTAGTAAAACCACTCTCAAGGAAAAGGCACAGAATACAACAGATTCACTAGAATAGTTACTATCACTCACAATCACAGCTGCAGGTGCATCTGCAGTGGGAAGAGAGGAGGAAGAATGTCTCAAACCGTGCCCTCTGGGTCATGAGTTTAGATTATAAGAGTCGTAACAATGTTCAGCATATTACATACATGTGCTGCTGCTGTTAAGTACGTAATTTTAAACCCCAGTTGAATAAATCCTGCTCTTTTCTCTTCCTTCTGTTCTTTTGTCCTCACTTCTACGAACACAGGTTCCAATCTTTTTTATGTCCTTAATCCACTTTCCTCACTCCCAGTCCTCACAGCTGATCATTGCAGATTTTAGAGACTATTTCACTAAGAAGGAAAGCTCTGCCTTATGAAATAGTTCAATTCCAACCAACTTCCCACCACTAGCTGCTGAAATATCTCGCCTCTTCTACACCTACCAGCTCCAGGAGGACTGATGGAAACTAAATTTGTAGAAAGGATTTTGATTGAAAACAAATTGATCAAAATAATGAATTGGTCAAAACAGAATATTTATAATCTGTTCCCTTTCATGGAATTGTAACATTTAATGGACAGATAACATTTGTGTACTTTAATTTGCCAACAGCTTTTTAAGCCATTTGTCTCATATATTCAAATTTATCATTTAAAAATTTAAATGTATTTTTAGTCAATTATGTCTACTCTATTTTATGGCAATGTTTTCATAACATTAATATTATTTCCAGCTCTAAGCAATTTTTTGAAAACAAACTTGTTGAAATGAATGTTGTAATCATCAAATTTGTTGAAGTAAATTTTGAGCAACCCAAGGTAATATGAAATTTAAAAACACTAATAATTCTGTAGGTTACTAGTCATATATATATATATATATATATATATATATATATATATATATATATATAGTTTCATGTAATCATTTGAGGCCCGTGTTTTCTATTTGGTCATTGTTATACTTTTAAAAATGACAGGAAAATATTTGAACAGTTTTTCACTTAGCATAATTTGCATTGGTTTGATATAATTATTATTTGCAGTTATATTAAGAATTGAATTCATTGTTAAAAAATATATTCAAGATTTGGAAATAAGCAAAAGGTTAAAACACACCAGCTGTGTAAATAGAATAGTATTTCTAAGTGGAACTTAAAAACCTTTAGAATGAACTAAATTTTTGTGTTTGGATATTTAATGAATACTAATTTATAAAACCAAAGGATAATATCTGAATAATATTTTGTGCATTCAAAACTATACTCAAGGACATTAAAAATAAAATAAAACTCACATTGATATATTTCTGCACCTTTGTGTCCTAACAGAATCTAGAAGGGAATGTTGAAATTCCTTTCAATAGAAAAAACTAATATCTACTCAGTGAATTCAAATTGATTGATGCTTTTATCCTCTGGTGATAAATAGGGCTATAGGAATAAATCCTACAATTCTGTGAAGGAATACTAACACTTAAAAAAAAAGTATGCTAGACAAACCATAAGAATCATTCCTTAATCATAGGAAACAAACTAAGGGTTGCTGGGGAAGAGGAGGGTGTGGGGATGGGGTAACTGGGTGATGGACATTAAAGGAGGGCATGTGATGTAATGAGTGCTGGGTATTATATAAGACTGATGAATCACTGAACTCTACCTCTGAAACGAATAATACACTATATGTTAACTAATTGAATTTAAATTATAAAAAGATCTACATAGTCAAATATTGACTAATAAAGAATGTAAACACATTTTAAAGAAAAAAGTATGCTAGGAAGATGCTTTTTATTGTGATAAAATATACATAACATAAAATTATAAAATTAACCATTTTAAACACTTTAAGCACACAATTCATTCTCATTGAGTGCATTTACAAGGGCATTACATCACCCATAACCCTCTCCAGAAATTTCTCATCATCTCATTCCAAAACTTTCTACCTGTTAAAAAATAACTCCTCATTCTCTGCTCCCCTCAAGCCCTGCAAACCTCTGCTGTACTTTCAGGTCTCTGTGAATTTGACTATTTTGGGTATCTCATATAAGTGGTAACATGCAATATTTATCGCTTTGTTGTCTGGCTTATTTCATTTAGCATAACGTTTTCAAGGTTTATTCATGTTGTAACATGTACCAGAATTTCATCCCTTTTTAAGGCTATTCTATTGTATGTGTATATATTATGTTAGTTTGTCCACCCGTTTGGTGATGGACATTAGGGTTGCTTCCACTTTTTAGCTGTTGTGATTAATGCTCTAAGAACATTGGTTTGCAAATATCTGTGTGGGCAAGGGTTAGTCAAAACACCACAATATTTCCTACTGGTTTGAAGGACACTTGTTCTTCATTAAGCATTTGCTTGATTGCTGTGGACTTCTCATTGTTTTTCAGAGACCCTATAAGGTTCATAAAGCCAGTTTCTGGTCGTTTTTGATGTTTCTATGAGCGAAAAGGGGCATGGAACTTTATAGCCCATTATTTTGTTCTGCAAGAGAAACCTTTAACCAGAATTATCTCAGCATTTTTTTCATCTAAAAATGAAAATCTTGTGATACCGTGATATTGAAAATAATTTACCTTACATTTAAAAAATGTATTACACTTTTATGATATTCATGGTGCTCAGATATAAATCTCACAGACTGTTCATACCCCAGAGAAGTTCCCAGTGTATGGAAATAATGTCACACATTTTGTTTTTCGGCAACTGTGTGAGGTAGGTGAGGAAAATACTATTATCATTGTATCACATATGAGGGAATTTAGGCTTCAGGATAAAATGTGATCTACATAACTCCTAAGTGGTAAACTGAAAACTTGAACACATGCTGTGTGATTTCTTCCTGTCAGAACATTTTCCAACAGCCTTCTCTAATTGGATTTTTGTGTTTGAATTTATACACTGAAATGTTTAGTCAAAACTCTTCTGCCAATTTCTCATGACAGCTGCCAGGATATATTCAAGGCCATAACAATTAATTATACAATATTCTTGGTCTTCCTAGGCCTTAATAAGTTATGGAAACATGAATATCAATGGTATTTAAGTTTTGTTAGTGGGATCAATTTGAAATCAAGTTCCCATTGCCTCTGTCTCCTCAAAGTTAAGCACTTCCTCAAATCTCTGCTCATTTCAAAGTAAAAATCAGCTCTCAGATTTGGACCAGGACCTAGACCACAGGCAGCTGGGATAGCGGGTTAGGTTGGCTTGGGAAACCATGGATAAAATAAAGCAAGAGATGATTAGATCAAACCGAAACAAAATTTCAATGTAACAACCTGACATCGCATATCCTTCCTTGCTCACTTTACAACATAAATGTGAATAAATATACCTCAACAGAAAAATGGATTTTATTTCTAATATTCTAGGCTGAGATCAATCATATGTCTTATAAAACCAAACTCAGTGGCCTTTCCATTATCATTTTATTTGATGCCTCTTGGTTTCTGAACCGTTGCTTGCTTTGATTCTCCTTTTTTTCTGGCCAAGTCTCAGGATAAACTGCTGACTCCTATTCCTCTCACACACCAGAATTCACTGATATTTTTCAGGTTTAATTTTGTTAGTTTTCTCATCTCTCTTCTCATGATCTGCCTGATGATCTAATCTCATTATCTCAACTGTGATCTACTTACTGAAGTTTATAAAGTCTTTCCTGAGTTCTAAAACTGTAGTTATTCATTCTCACATTAATTCATATTATGGACTCATATTGAAAGTATTCATCAGGCATCCTTTTCAACTGCATCTCCTCAGTATTTCCAATTTGATGTCCCCAAGAAACTTAAATTTAATGTGTTCCACTGGGCCCCATTCTCCCTATTTCCAGTGCACTCCCTTTTCAGATTTCCTTATGACTATTACTGATATCCTTATGAGTTGCTTAACCTAAAATCCTAAATTCCTCTTCTCTTCCCACCTTGATTGAATCCATATTGATATAAGTCTCCATCTCATCTCTCTTTTCTTATAAATAGGAATCATTTGCTTTATAGAAAAGATTATCTTACAACAAACAGCTATTAAAATTAATTTGAACCATGAAGGCACAAATAAGCTGAATCATGAAGACGTTACTAAAAATGTGTAAAATTTGAGTCCAAAATTCACACTTGAGTAACTAGAAGTTGATTAGTGTCCATATGTTTCATGAGGTGCTTCAAGATCTCAGCTCTTGGAGCCCTTATTCAGAAGTTCTTATGGAACATACTAGAATAACTACAAACAAATTAAACAAAGATCTATCTATCCAGAGGCAATGTGTTTGAACTTCTGGAACCAATTCTTAAGTTATTCTTCTTGAGGTTTCATTATATTGTTTTAAAATGGCACTGGAGAATGAATAAATGGAAACAATAAGATTTTACAAGAGTGAAAGCATTTATGAAACCATATAACTGCCAAAGAACATATTATAAAGCATCTTAAATGGTTTGATTAATGAATAATTTAAAAAGTCATTGTAGCTAACTACTCCATGTTAAATAACCTTTATCCCTTGGGCATCTGATAAAGAGAGGTTCAGCTTTAAACAATATAAACTGAATTAGAAATTCACATGCTTATCCCAAAGTCATTCATTTTATGAACTGATTACTTCTTTTTTTCTCTCCATAGATTTCTTTATGAATTTTCGTACAGAAAGAATCATATGATGACTATGAGAAATTAAGAAAGGAGTATTAGAAGAGGAATCTTGCAATAACCTATCTCTGCCTGTAGCAAAACTGCCTGGATCCCTTGAAATTGCATGTCTAGTTTCCGCATGTATCAAACACTTCCATGTCTGTGTCTTTGCTCAACTACTCTCCTGGTAAAGATTTCTTTTCTCACTCTATGTCTAAATTTTTATCTCTCAACACCTAACTCATAGGTCATCAGCACTGTAAAATTTACCTTGATTCTCTTATTCATGATTAATACATCATCACTTCCATGCATTCTCTCCTATAACACTTTATCTATAATGTGATTACATGTGTCAATATTAACGTGCATTACAACTTGTTACATACACTAATATAAACTCCATATATTCAGTAATATTCCCTTTAGACCTAATAAAGTGTTAGCTCATTGAGGTCAGAGACCATAACTTTAGCAGTTTTGTATGTCCTTTGAAATAGCAAAATGTCTTAAACATAATCATCACTAGCAATTGTTGACTTAGTCAAATGTACTGCTCCACAATATTAAAGTAATGCTCAAAGAAACTGACCTGGGAGTCCAAAACTTTCATAATCTGAATTCAGCTTGGTTATAGCTATATTTTGGTATTAGTCCATACAGGTATTCTTTGGTTTAATTTAAAAATAACAGTTAAGAAAAAGACTATTATACTTATGTATATTATATTTTCTATTTATTTCACATAACTATATGTTTATGTATTTATTATAACTGCTATGTTAGTTATAAGAACAACAAAAATAAATGTATAAAAACCACTTATGCATAAACGGGGGAAAAGCTTCCTTACATTCTTTCTGGATATTAAACACATTCATAGTCTTCCTGTGGTGATGATCTCTCCAGCTGGACATCTACTGGAATAGAAATGACTTAGTTTAATTAAAGTTCCTACTGACACAGTTGCTTCCAAAACATAGGGTAATCCTTGTGGAACAAGCAGTGGCCATCCTACTTATTTTCATAGCTAGGGCTTTATTCCCGATAGGGCTATCCACTGTTCACCTTACTTTTAACAAAGAAATCACCTCCAGTGGGCTACAACTCTCTTTTACAGTTCTACAGATTGGAAACATGGATATTTATGGCAGTTAAGGAACTAAGAATTCTGAAGAGGCACTTTGCCAAAGCTGGCTGATAAATGACCTCATTCTCCTTCAAGTTTATTGTCAACACCGCGCTGTGCTGGCACTCCAAGACGCGTGATGTGGTTCATGTCTTTCCGCATGAGATTCAGAGGTGCGGCTCTCAGTAAAGAAGTGTGCTTAAATGGATGATTTTGTTTACCAAAGACTATTTCTTTTATAATTCATCAAAGTATAAAAAGACTATTTTAAGCAGTTCCTAATAATTACAGTTTAAAATACCAACACATAGACATTCGTCCTCTGCTCAGGATGGTGGGCTTGATGAGTCTGCAACCCATGCAACTACATGAAATCCCACACGCAAGAGGACTCGTTTATGGTTTCATGTTCTGTCATCACTGTCTTCAAATTATTAGTTATTTTAGAACAAAGCGCCCATGTAATTTTGTTTCATTCCATTTTGAAATGCCTGTGGTATCATGGTTTAGAATGAATCACAAGGTGTTGTTTCCTGAGGCTGACAGTTATAAACCAATTAGGTAAAATTTCTTTATTTCTGATTCCTTGAATTGGCAGTTTCTGTACTATGATCTAGAAAACTGTATTGCAAACTTGTATTTCAGCAAACTCCACATCCTGTTTTTTTTTTTCTTTTCCTAATGAAATATTAGAGGTGCAACCTCTGAAAACATTAAAAACTGTAGCTGGTCTTGTTCAAGTGTGGGTTGAAAGGAAAGGATGGTCCACTTTTCTCTGGCCATAGTGTTGGGGAGGGTAATTTGAAGACCGTGAGGCAAACACTGAGGAGCCCACACGAGGCAAAACACTGTTTAGAAATAAAAAATCAATAAAGGCCAAAGCTATTGGAACAATTGCAGGTAAGTGAAAACCTGTTAGTATTCAGAACCCAAACATTTTATTTAGAGGACTAAAGAAACACTGGAATTGAATGGGGTTTTAAAAAAGGTACTGGTCTTGGCTGTTTGATACAAAGCATAGCAGGCTTTCCAGAGGCTTACAATCTACTGAGTATCAGAACTTTAAATCTCAGATGACTTTTATCTTTACATCTGTCTATAGCATACAACTGATTATAAAGCATATAATTATATTATGTACAAACTCTAAAATATTGTTATGGTGGTTTTGAATTTATCAAGGAAATATGACACATTTCTTAATATCAGCTTTCAGGTTATTGCTATGACCTCATATATGGTTGTATAAAATTGTTTGATTACAGCTGTGTGTATCCTACAGACATGTTGCACTTTATTGGAATTAGAAATGGCCCAGACACAATGCCATTAACAGGAGCTCAACGAACTATTCCATCATGAATGGTCTTAGAATATTGGTAAACATTGCCCAGCATCCAAATTGAGCTTTAGACTCAGTATCTCATTATATAAGTGCAAGGCATGAATTTTATGTGCCGAAACCATGTCAAGCACTATTAAATTGACAAGGGTATAGAGAAGGAACAATACAGACCTCTTGGAAACTCTCATTATTGCTTTCAGTCAGGAGGCTGGAGGTATATAGTTTCAAGAGAGAGATGGAATAATTTTTCAAAGCTGTCACTGATCAAAATTCTAAATGTGCAATTTTTAGGAAAACACAACACATAGTGATCCTTTTCCAATATCCTTATCAGTCTGGTTATCAAAGTCATATATCAACATTGGTTGTGCTCATTAAATTTGTACTTGAATATAAATGTTTGAATATGCATTTTTATGTGGAAAAAAACATCTTTAAAGAAATCTAGAGTGGATTCAAGGACAGACTTTGCAGTTGATGATTTACTAACTAGAGATATGACATTTTGATGATCCCTCAGATCTGTTTCCCAGAAGACCCATTGACCTTTTAAAGCTGTGATGTGTCCTAATGCCTCAGTCACACCTGGGCCCATCTGACTGGATCTTTTGAGTGATAGAAATGATACCGATGCCATCAGTTTTCCTAAAAGCCAACTTTAGTAACTTTGAAGGCCTTGGAGTCAGTGGGAAAAATACTGACCAATTTTCTACAAAAAAAATGGGCCTGATGGACGCATTCAGAAAAATACCATCTGATAACCAACGAGATAGTTAGGATTCTCATCTTCCTCTGAGAATTCCCTGATCTTCTTTTATCCTTTACCAGCAAGGAATCTATTCATTCTAGCATTGTCAACAACAGAGTTCAACATTTGATATTTCCTTTTCCTTTTTCTTTAAATAAATAAGTACTGGGAATGAAATTGTGTTGGTTGGCTGAAAGTGGTTAGGATAGCAGAGGCTAGAATATCAGAAAGGTAAACAGGAAGGGTAGGTATCTCTCTAGACACATTCCAAGCAGAATGAAGGTCACCAGAAGGCAGAGTTTGGCATCAAAGCAATGACTAACAGGAAGAAGACAATATGATGTAGAAGCAACACCCAGTTGAGCAGGGCCAACCTGGGTTAAAGTCATGACCCTACCATTTACACATAGCTTATGAACAAATTACTATTTAATTATTTGTTATGGGTTTTCTTTTCCTTTAGTGCCTGAGGTTCTTGGTCATGCTGCTTCAAATAAGGAAGAGGTAGACCAGATGAAGAGTAGTGGGCAGCAAAGCAAAGTTTATTGAGCAGTAGTACAAAGCTCCCAAAAAGGAAGAGGACCCATGAGGGTTGCCTCTGGAGTTTCTAAGTCTAGGAGGTTTTATGGGCTTGTTGGGGGGAGCTCTTTTATTCTGATTAACCCTCCATGAGCCTGTCACCCAGTCAAATTATTGTCATGTGAGAAAGAGTGGAGGGTTCCTTCTAGGGTGGTGTAAAATCCCTTTAAGGGTGATTTCCTTTTAGGGGGGGCCACTTGTCCCGGCCTGCATTTCTTCCAGCTATCCTTATATTTTATTATATATATTATATTTTTGAGCCTTACTTTACTCCTTTGGAACAGGAGAATGGCAACACCTTCATAGACAGTAAGATGGAGATTAAATCATGTAGTTAAAGCATTTGGTAGAGAAACTGGTACTTTGTAATTGCTCCTAAATTTTGGTTATTGTTACTGACTTTTCAAAAAAAATATTCCCTGCATATCAAAATTAGAGGAAAATTTTATCAACTCATTTTTTTTAAATCATTTTGGGGTGAAATATTTTGATTCTATTTCTTTTCTTTTCTGTGACATTTTAGTAAAATAAGTAATAGCATGGATTCGGGCCTAGTTTGTGTTCAAATTTTGACTATACCACTTTCTAGCTGGGAGACATTGGACAAATTGCTTTCCCTTGGTGTGTCTTGGTTTCCTCATACATGAGTAATATGAGATTAAATTCTATGTTGCTAAGAGGACTAAATAAGTCAATCTTTAAATAGTTTATAATAGTACTTGCCATATAGAAATCTTTATGTAAATAACAGCTGTAATTTTTCAATAAAATTATTTTGGTGGCATTTTGAGATATTCATCTACATTTAATGTTATAAACTACTGCATACACTTTTCATGCAGATTTTTCATATTAAAATATTTATTAAAATTAAATAAATTAATCTGCTAAAATATTGATGTTGTTTTGATGGCTTTAAATTTCAGTTATCAATTTTGGGATTAGTAAAACAGATTTCTTTAGAATCTGAAAACATACAGCTTCCTAAAGTCATGCATATACACATACATGTGTGTTTTTATTTTATATGACTCCCTTTTCAGATGCAAACTTCTGTGTGTACTAACTTTCTTTGTTTTCAAATGCATATATGAGTCTTTGTTCAAATGTGTACTTAACTTCAATTACTATTACCTTTCCTATTGTTTAAAATATATACTTGAAGCTCTCTTCAAATGCATATAATCTACTTAGGGTTTCCCCCCTTTTTGAATTCCAAAACAATTTTTGAAATGTGTTTGTGTGTAGGGGTGTGTGGTTGTGGCTGGAAAACCTGGGTTTAGTCCCTTTTGAATAAGAATGTGAAAAGAAAGACCTACAGAAACTAAGGTGTGATGGTCACAGCATTCAACGCACCCTTCGATATCCTCCTGCATAGATTCTGGGGTAAATATCAAAGGTGTGGTTCAACATTTCCAATTCAAGTGTTTCCATAACACCTCAAAGTCAATATGGATCTTTTGACTGATATCTTCAATCAAAAAGTGTTTTTTTGTTTTTTTTGTTTTTAGCTTTTCTCAGAGAAAGTCTTAAAAACAAACAGAATTCTGAAATAATATCCTCAAAGAAACTTTGAATGTTCCTTTATTACCTGAATAAAGAAAAATCAACCAAGAAGGATTGAAAAAGTATATATATAAAATAGACTTAGAGAAAAAAACTAAACGGTGTTGAGGCTTTCAGGTTTTAGGCATTGTGTTGGTTACATGACACATTTTTTGTTGTTATTATTTAATACTTAAAAGAGTTCTGTGAGTTGCCTATTATTAACCCTTTTTCAGAGGTGAGATATTTGAGGTAGAAGGAAGTTAAGTAACTTACGCACCTGAACATAACTTCTTATTAAGATTTCAGTATAGTATTAAAAATGTCTGCATAGGTTTACATAGTTATATTTTATTTACATAAGGCATGTTCTATTTCCTCCTTTAGCAAGGCACAAGTTCAAGGGGCCAAAGAGAAGCAAAAAAACTGGATTTCATTAAGGTTGTGCCTTAGAGAATACAACAGAGCAAGAGAAAGGCAAGCAAATTGATGGAGTATGCAAATATTTACTTTTGATCAGATTATGGGGATTATGGATTTATGGGTAATGATAAAATCAAAGCTTGGTCATGAGAATAGATTGTGGAAGGGTAAGTTCCTTGGAGAAGAAAAGATCCAGGAAGTAAGAGGCCAGGGGCTTGGGAGAATCATTGTAGCTATTGAAATCACCTGGAATTCTTATATGAATTGCCTTGAGGAGAGGACCAGTGGGTGAGGAAACAATTCTAAAAGTAGGGGTAATGGGTGAATGGTTTAATCACATAAAATTGAAAGATTTTCAAAAATTTTTCTTTTCTCTCCCCTCCCTCCCCCCTCCCTCCCTTCCTCCTTCCCTTCTTCCTTTCTTTCTTCTTCTTCTTCTTCTTCTTCTTCTTCTTCTTCTTCTTCTTCTTTCTTTCTTTCTTTCTTTCTCTCTTTTCTCTTCTCTTCTCTTCTCTTCTCTTCTCTTCTCTTCTCTTCTTTTCTTTCTTTCACAAATTTTCAATGGTGCCTCTTTGAGATGTAAATCTTTTCCCAGCGACCTGTCAGTTTTACAACCCAGGAATGTTTTTCTCAAGGACCTGGGAGCCTTTCCTTTGAAATGCAATTATCAAGAAAGATAGTGTCCCTATCTCCTGGTCTCAGTGGGAAAGTCGGAGTCAGACTACCAATAAGGAGCAATTTAGAAACACAGATGCCCTCATCACATTGAGAGACTTGCCCCCTCATGCCCTCCAGTACTTTTTTATTAGCTGTCCTCAGTGCTTAGAAATGCTCTCGTCCTTTTGTTTCCAAGGAGTTAAGTTCACTCTCTCTCCCCTGATGCAGTAGTCTCTTTTTTTTTTTAAGATTTTATTTATTTATTTGACAGAGATAGAGACAGCCAGCGAGAGAGGGAACACAAGCAGGGGGAGTGGGAGAGGAAGAAGCAGGCTCATAGCGGAGGAGCCTGAGGTGGGGCTTGATCCCGGAACGCCGGGATCACGCCCTGAGCCGAAGGCAGGCGCTTAACCGCTGTGCCACCCAGGCGCCCCATGATGCAGTAGTCTTAAATAAAGTATTCCTTGCCTATTTAAATCCATGTGGTACATTTTTTAAAGACAATTTGTAAGCAACTGTGTTGCTTGCCACCTTAAAATGGAGACTTCAGGTATGCCTCATTAGAAAATGCTAAGAAAAGAGTTCTTGATGTGTTATTAATGGTCAAGGTGAGCTTTAACCACAATTACCTCTGTTTACTGTACATGTACCTCAGTATCACTAAGGGAGACCTGGGCAGAAGCTGGAATGCAAGTAAGGTTCTAC
Source organism: Ursus arctos (assembly GCF_023065955.2). NCBI lineage: Eukaryota > Metazoa > Chordata > Mammalia > Carnivora > Ursidae > Ursus > Ursus arctos. The sequence continues at coordinate 73,437,180 of NW_026623056.1, forward strand.
CAAAACCTCTTTGCCTTATTATAATGCCACTTATTTTAATAAAATCGATTCACTAAAAACTGAAAAATCCAATACAAATAGTGGGGCAAAAGGTTTAACCCCAAAGTGATTAAAACTAATAACCTGGGGTGGCACAGAAATCTTGGGGATGAAACATTGTCCTTTACCTCCCATTTCTTGCAGAGAGTGAGAAGCCAGCATAAAACTCAACTAGCACAAGCTAGAAACAGCCATTAGACACCAACAATCATATTGTACTAAGTCAGTTGACAAAGAGTCATTTAAGTTTAGTGCAGAGTGATTAATGACAGAGGGTGGAGCCAACAGGGCTACATTCAAAAGTTACTATTTATTTCTTCAAATATTGTAACAGAGATATGTTTTTTTGTTAAATTTTTCTCTTGCAGATTCTATCTATGTGTCTGTGTTAGGAAAGAGAAGAAGAAAGGAGAGAGGACAGGGACCTTGGTCAATTGTCTTGTGATGTACTACTGACAAGTCAAAAACATAAATGCAAAATGCAAAAATTAGGATGAGTGGAAAGTCTTTATGAAATACTTATGTATGGTATATCTGTTCAAACACACTTTAGCAGTTTTACGAAATACATAGTTTTTGCTTTGCAGACCAAAGAAAGGCAGTTTGAATGTTTCCACTCACTCTCATTCCTTCCAATCTGTTGTTGAATCAAAGTCATGAATCACTGTAAGGTATTTGAAATTCTTTCTTTAAGTTACTTTATGTCAAGTTTCTTTTTGATTACTGAAAAAATCATTTTCAGAAAAGCCCCATTTTATGTAATCAGTAGAAATTTTAGAGCTGTAATCTTTTTTCCTAGGTATTTGCAAATACATGTGAAACTTCGGGGATTAGTTTAGTGGTATCTTTGTAGACAATATTCTTTTATCCTATTCCTGATACACAATTCCAGAGTGTTCCAGGCTATTTAAACTAAGCAAGGTAGCCTCCAAAACAGCCAGGAAGCTCTGAGTGTGTCAATTTTATATGAATATATGTGTATTGGGGGTGGAGAGCTAGAGGCATATAAATTACTATTTTATTTTATTTATTTTATTTTAATTTTATTTTTATTTTTCCTTTGAAGGATCTCAAACTCTGAAGCTTGCTCTCTAGTACTAGATTCAAATCCTGCATCAACGACTATTTAGCTGTGTGACTTTGGGCAAGTTAAAAAGTTACTTAACAACAAGAACTCTCATTCATTGCTACAGGGAATGCAAAATGACACAGCCACTTTGGAAGACATTTTGGTAGTTTCTTACAAACCTAAACATACTCTTACTCTATGATCCAGCAATCATGCTTCTTAGTATTTAACTACCTAAAGGAGTTGAAAAGGTACAGTCACACGAATGTTAATAGCAACTTTGTTCATAATTGCCAAAACTCGGAAGCAACCAAGGTGTCCTTCAGTAGGTGAGTGAATAAGTAAACTGTAGTACATACAGACAGTGAGCTGGTATTGAGTGCTAAGAAGAAAAGAGGTATCAAGCCATGAGAAGACATGGGGAAATGTAAATGTAAGCCATCCAAATTAAGTACCTAGGGTGGCACAGAAATTTTGGGGATGAAACATTGTCCTTTACCTCCCATTTCTTGCAGAGAGTGGGAAGCCAGCACACAACACATCACTAAGTGAAAGAAACCAATCTGAAAAGGCTTTATATACCTTATGGTTTCAAGTATATGATATTTTGGAAAAGATAAAACTGTGGAGAAGGTAAAAAGATTAGTGTTTTCTAGAGCTTAGGGGAGAGGGAAGGATGGATAGGCAGAGCGCAGAGGATTTTTAATGCAGTGAAACTATTCTGTATGATTCTGCAATGGTGAAAAAATGTATTTATACATTTGTCAAAACCCATAGAATGCACAACACCAAGGATGAACGCAAATGTGAACTATGGACCTTAAGTGATAATGATGTGTCGATGTGGGTTTATTTTTCTACAAATGTACCTCTATGCTGGGGGATGTAGATAGTGGGTGAGGCTATGCATGTGTGTGGACAGGAGGTATATGGCAGTTCTCTGTACTTTCTGCTCAATTTTTCTATGAATAAAACTTCTCAAAGTTTAATTTATGAATTAAAAAAAAAGTTCTTAACCTCTCTCAACTTCAGTTTTATCAAATGCGGAATGTAGGTAATAATCACACCTATTTCATACAGTAGTTATAAGGCTAAATCAGCATATAACATTTGCTTAGAATGGTGCTTGTCTTTTAGTGTACCCACGTGTTAGCCGTTATTAGTGGTAGTGTATCATTTAGATTTACCATTACTTCTTTTCCATTTTTATGATTTTTTTTCTTTCAAAATTTTTAAAAATTCAAGTTAGTTCACACATAGTGAGTGTAGTATTAGTTTCAGGGGTAGAATTTAGTGATTCATCACTTATATATAACACCCAGTGTTCATCACATCAAGTGCCCTTCTTAATGCCATCACCCAATTACCCTATCTCCCTACCCACCTACCCTCCAGTAACCCTCAGTTTGTTCCTTACATTTAAGAATCTGTTATGGTTTGCCTCCTTCTCTGTCATTTTATTTTATTTTATTTTATTTTATTTTATTTTATTTTATTTTATTTTATTTTTCCCTCCTTTCCCCTATGTTCATCTGTTTCTTAAATTCCACATATGAGTGAAATCATATGACATTTGCATTTCTCATACTGACTTATCTCACTTACAATTACACTCCAGTTCCAACCACATTATTGCAAATGGCAAGATTTCATTCTTTTTGATGGCTGGGTAATAGAAATATTCCATTGTATATTTATACCACATCTTCTTTATCCATTCATCAGTTGATGGACATCTGGGCTCTTTCCATATTTGGGCTACTATGGACATTGCTGCTATAAACATTGGGATGTATGTGCCCCTTCAAATCACCATGCCTGCATCCTTTGGATAACACCTAGTGGTGCAATTGCTGGGTCCTGGAGTAGTTTTATTCTTACCTTTTTGAGGAACCACCACAGTGTTTTCCAGAGTGGCTGCACCAGTTTGCATTCCTATCAGTGGTGCACAAGTTTTCCTTTTTCTCCACATCCTCTTCAACACCTGTTGTTTCTTGTGTTGTTGATTTTAGCCATTCTGACAGGTGTGAGGTGATATCTCACTGTACTTTTGATTTGTAGTTCCTTGATGTTGAGTGATGTTGAACATCTTTTCATCTGTCTGTTAGCCTTCTGGATGAAGGCCATTTGGAGAAATGTTTGTTCATGTTTCTATACATTCTTGACTGGATTTTTTGTTTTTTGGGTGTTGAGTTTGTGAGCTTCTTTATAGATTTTGAATCAGGTGTGTCATTTGCAAATATCTTCTCTCATTTCCATAGGTTGCCTTTTAGTTCTGTTTGTTTCCTTTGCTGTGCAGAAGCTTTTTATCTTGAAGAAGTCCCATAATTCATTTTTGCTTCTGTTTCCCTTGCCTCGGGATATGTGTCTAATAAGAAATAGCTGCAGCTGAGGTCAAAGAGGCTACTGCCTCAGTTCTCCTCTAGGATTTTGACGGATTCCTGTATCACATTTAGGTCTTTTGTCCATTTTGAATTAATTTTTGTGCTTGGTGTAAGAAAATTGTCCAGTTTCATTCTTTTATATGATGCTGTCCAATTTTCCCAACACCATTTGTTGAAGAGACTGTCTTTTTTTCCATTGGATATTCTTTCCTGCCTTGTTGAAGATTAGTTGACAATATAGTTAAGGGTCCATTTCTGGGTTCTCTATTCTGTTCCATTGATCTATGTGTTTGTTTTTATGCCAGTACCATACTGTCTTGAGGATTACAGCTTTGTAATACAGTTTGAAGTCCAGAATTGTGATGCCTCCAGCTTTGATTTTCTTTTTCAACATTACGCTGGTTATTCAGAGTCTTTTTTGGTTCCATATAAATTTTAGAATTGTTTGTTCCAACTCTGTAAAAAATGCTGGTGTTATCTTAATAAGGGTTGCATTGGATGCCTAGATTGCTTTAGGTAGTATAGACATTTTAACAATATTTGTTCTGCCAATCCATGAGCATGGAATGTTTTTCCATTTTTTTGTGTCTTCCTCAATTTCTTTCAAATGTTCAATAGTTTTCAGAGTACAGATACTTTACCTCTTTGGTTAGGTTTATTCCTAGGTATTTTATGGTTTTTGTTGCAATTGTAAATGGGATTGATTTTTTTATTTCTCTTTCTGCTGCTTCATTATTAGCGTATAGAAACATAATAGACTTCTGTCCATTGATTTTTATCCTGTGACTTTGTTGAATTCCTGCATCAGTTCTAGCGATTTTTTGGCGGAGTCTTTCCGATTTTCTACACAGGGTATCATGTCATCTGTGAAGAGTGGAAGTTTGATTTCTTCTTTGCGGATTTGGATGTCTTTTATTTCTTTTTGTTGTCTGATTGCTGAGACTAGGACTTCGAGTACTATGTTGAACGATAGTGGTGAGTGTGGACATCCTTGTTGGGTTCCTTACTGTAGGGGAAAAGCTCTCAGTTTGAGGATGATATTAGCTGTGGGTCTTTTGTATATGGCCTTTATGATGTTGAGGTATGTTCCTTCTATCCCTACTTTCTTGAGGGTTTCTATCAAGAAATGATGCTGTATTTTGTCAAATGCTTTTTCTGCATCTATTGAGAGGATCATATGTTTCGTATCCTTTCTTTTATTAATGTGGTGTATCATGTTGATTGATTTGCATATGTTGAACCACCCCTGCAGCCCAGGAATACATCCCACTTGGTCATACAGTCTGAAACCTTTGGGATGCTACAAATGCAGTCCTGAGAGGAAAATATATAGCAATACAGGTCTTCCTCAGGAACCAAGGAAAGTCTCAAATATGCAACTTAAGCTTATACCTACAGGAGCTGGAAAAAGAACAGCAAATAAAGCCTAAATCCAAAAGGGGGAAGGGAAATAATAAAGATTAGAGCAGAAATAAATGATATAGAAATTTAAAAAACAGAACAGATCAATGAAACTAAGAGGTGGTTCTTTGAACTATTTAACAAAATTGATAAATCCCTCACTAGACTTTTCAAAAAGAAAAGAGGAAGGACCCAAAAAATAGGGGGGCCCGGATGGCTCAGTTGTTAAGCGTCTGCCTTTGGCTCAGGGCGTGATCTCAGTTTTTGTCGGGCTCCCTGCTCTGCAGGGAGCTGCTTCTTCCTCTCCCACTCCCCCTCCTTGTGTTCCCTCTCTTACTGGCTGTCTCTCTGTCAAATAAATAAAATGTAAAAAAAAAAAAAAAAAAAAAAAAGGACCCAAAAAATAAAATCATGAATGAAAGAAGAGAAATCACAACCAACACCACAGAAATACATTTTTTTTGTTGTTGTTCTTAATAGTCACCAACCACCCACACTTAATCTATGAAGTAGACTAAACAGAAATTCTTAGCCCTTCTTTACATCAGGAAACAAAAGGTAAGAATTCAAATAAATTCTATATATCTTAGGTCAGACTGAAAGTAGGCCTTCTGTCTCTTAGAACAATCCTTTTTCCATTACACACTTTGTCTAAGGACACCTCTACACTCTTAAAATTACAGGCAACTCTTCACAGTACAGTGTTAATGGAAAATTCATGTCTCTGAGAACCATGCAAAGCAAGGAATGCCTGCATTGAGGAACCCAAAGAACTTGTTTATGTAGCTTATATCTCTTGATGCTTACCTTATTAGATATTTAAACTGAGAAGCGTAAAAATCCAAGACACATAAGAATGTGATTCGTTGTCTTCAGACTGATGACACTAACAAGAAAATTACATTGTATGCTCCTGAGAGAATAAGAGTAAAAGACAAGTAAAATCTTAGTCTTTTATATGAAATTAAGTCAGTTTGACATTTTAGATGCCAATGAAAATGTCTTGGAACACCTAGCAGTCCCCAAACCATGGTTTAAGAATGACTGCAACGCACGGTATATTGTGAGACCACTTCCTAGATGGCTGTCTCTGTTCTCAGCTACCTCACAGTCTCCCTGCTCTTTAGAGGAAGCTTTTCCATATTCTGCCAATCGTCGTTCAGCTTGATCTTAATTTCAACTAGGCAGCTTCTGAGTTTCTATCCCCTCCATGTCCCTTGATACCTTTCCTGTAGGTGTATGCTCCCTTGGGAGAGAAGGTCTTAGAATCTAAGAGCTTTCTGCCTGTATGAAACTCTCAGCTCAATTCATGCAGAGCAGAGCCTGAGATAAGCAGCTCTGGTCTCGGCTAAAGAACCAGGGAGCCCTGAGGTGTGAGCAGGCTTCAGAAGCCACAGAGGTGGTCCAGGCCAAGCTGGAGGATGAAGTGGCTGATTTGATGTAACCAAGTGGAAGGAGGCCACAGAATGAGGTGTAGTGTGAGCGGGGTAGGGCAGTGTATGAGCCAGCTGAGACCCATCCAGAGACTTCATGAATAATCAACAATGTGGAGAAACACTGGTTGGCTACTTAATGCTGTTATTTCAAGGTAATTTCCTTTGTTTTTAAAACATCATGAATGTCGATGAAATGCCCTTTCATTTCACATTTAAGCTATAAAATGTCACCACCATTTCCAGTTTATTAGATGATGTGTTTCTTTAAAACTTTTGGTTTCACAAATACCAAGCTCTATTGTTGCATAAGGTCAGAATTATTTTCCGCCTGTTTATATGCAGTTTGACAAACTAAATCAATTTTTGGTCTTTAGGAGAATAGAGCCACAGCTAATAGGTTAGACTTTGTGCACATAGCAGGTTTTTTTTTTTTTTAATAAGGGATCCTTATACTGAGCGATGTGATATGTATGGAAACATCTCCCTATCATAGGCTTTCACACACAAGTTGGCGTAGGATGTGCTGGTTAATTATTGGGTATCCTTTCCTGTAATTCTGCATTAACCAAAAATGTTTATTAAACTCCTATTCTGCACAGATCACTGCACTGATTGCTGGGTATAAAAAGTAATATAAAATGCAGCCTTCCATAAACGCTTACCATGGTCTTGAGGAGAAAACACACATGCATTCATAAACATATGTAGATGGATACAGTGTGTTATAATAACGTAAGGTAAATGCTAAATGCTAAATAGACCAGAAATATAGGATGATAGAGGAAGGATCTCTGGTGGAAATATGTTTTTATCAACTCAGTTTTTTTTTTTTTTTTTTTTTTTTTTTTTTTTTAGCAATGTACCTCTTCCCTCTCAGACCATGTGATATAATAAGAACACAGTGAACCCCAATGGTGTGTACATGACTCCTGCCTGGCTAATAGCATATTCTTCTTGCTAGCCACACTGCCTCTAGCTGGACCCATGAAAGTCTGCTTCCTGATTTACTGGACTAATGTTGATGGAACTATTTCTGTGCAGGTCGGAGGCTAGTAGGATTAAATCATGGGAGTCCTCCTGACCATCTTTGCCACTCAATTAGAAGAGCCTTCTAGGAATAAAGCTTAAGACAAAGAAAGCAGCATTGAGAGATATAGAAACATGGGTATTCCTGGATGTAGTTATACCCAGGGTTTCTTCTACTCCTGGACTTTTCCAGGCATGTTGGTGAAAAAAATCTTATTCGTAATTCATGAATGAGTCCTGATTCACAAAGGAGAAATAATCACTTGAAGACTGAAATGGCCCTCTCTCACTTTTTCTCTCCCAAATAAATAAATAAAATCTTAAAAAAAAAAAAAAAAAGACTGAAATGGCCCAAGAGGTCTTCTTGGAATGATTTGAACAGAATCCTGAATGCTGTTTAAGACTCAATTGAGAGGGAAGGATGAAAAAGGATATTTAAGATAGGAAAAGTACAAAGGGCAAAAATCCATAGTGGGAAGTTTGTAGTCTAATTTTCTGTAATATAGGGTGGTTTCATGTATGGAAAGAGATGCAAAGTTTTATGAAAGGGAAAGGACTCAATTTAGCAGAGGTAGCAATTGGCAGATGGTTTTAGGGGCACTCATATTTAAGCAATGGAACACAGAACTGAAATCAGTGAAGGAAGCTTATAAAAAAAGAATTCAAATAACGAATCAGAAGGAAAAAAAAATGTTTGATATGTAAGTATATCTATCTATTATCTATCTATCTATCTATCTATCTATCTATCTATCTATCATCTATCATCTGTCATCATCTATATCTGTATATATATCAGGAATATGGGTTTTTGTCCTGCTACTGGCCCTGTAAAATTTTAATGTGATGATACCTCAAACCATTTACAGGGGATTGCCAAAATCTCCCCCCAGCTTTAATTACTGTTTTTGTATCATATTTATTTTAGCAAAAGTAACACATTTAGATGAATTTGTAAAAAAAATAAATGTTACCAAAGTTTATAGTAAAAACTGCCTTTTTTCTACCTGTTTCTTGTTTGCCTTTCTCCACCCCTGACTTCAGCCCTAGAGAAAAATACTTCCAAGTCTTCCAGCTGTTTCTTTATATATTAGCTTCATATTTCTACATAATGTTTATACTGTTTCATCTTAAATTTTCAATTTCAGACATCATCTATTGTCTTCCTGCCAAGTTGACACCCACTTCTACTTCTGCTCAAATACAGTCTTGATTTTTGGTCTCATTATGACTCAGTATTTATTTAGACTATGTAAATATGTAGCCTAGGTCAATACTGTTCTCTACTGAGGCACACAGGGCTATGACTATGATGCATTTTTTTTAATCAAATAGGTTTTACTTTTCTGCTCCATCAAACCTGTCAAATAATTTTTAGGAATATTGTTTTCCAAATGCTCAAATATATCACGATAACCTATCAACTTCAGTTTTCTTTCTTGATCTTTCTGGAGCTCTCCCTCTTCTCTTTTCAATCTCAGCTTCAAGCTTCATATCTTCAGTCCTGTTTTCAAGATACCTGAGGGCTCCAAGTGCTGACCTTTCTAGGCTTTAACGGGGTCATTTGCTCTGGAATTGCCCCTCCCCTTTCTCTGCTGAGTCGGCTACTACATCTCTATATGCTGACTTTTACAAAAACATGTTAAATTCACATTAGGGTTTGTACATATTGACTTTCACTTTTATTTAAACTTCTTTTCTATATTTTAGTTTTGAATAGGAGAGGAGATAACTACATGTGGTCAAACTACCTTGATTATCTAGAAATTGCCCCATTCACTTTAATCTCTTTTATTCCTGCCTCCATATATCTGAATTTTATATTCTGTATTCTCTTTGGATATGAAAAGTTGTTTTTTTTTTTTTTCCCAAAGAATCTTTGAAACATTTTTAAAAGGTTCTTTTATCTCTTAAAGTCACTTCTTGGTACTTAGTGTTAACCCCAAATGCACTCATTTTTGTCCCTTAAATTCACCATTTATATTCTCCAGAGTCCCCACATTTCACTTTTTATTAAGAATTATAAATAACTCAGAAATGATTTTCAGGTCCCCATGCTTCTGCTAATAGATTTTAGTAACGTCCCTGACTTGCTTTATAGTCACATATAAGGGTACATCAATCACTTTGAAAACTGATTATAGAATAATGCCTATACTTTAAGAATCTCCTTAAAATCAGTGGCCTGCAAATATACACAGGTATCTTAATAAGTTAATAGGCATTTGCCCTTAGAAAACAGTCACCCCAGAAGACTGTGGTATATTATAACTTTAGCTGTTGGTAGTTTGAAACATGAAAACTTGAATAATAATCTGTTTCAAAGCTTTTTTACAGTCTCCCTGATGGTCCCACGCTACCAGATAGGTTCACTATCAATCAGCTGGATATGGTAATCTCAATTCAATGCAATAGGTATTGATTTCACACATTGACCTGTTATGGGTCAGAAATGCAAATTTTATTTTTTATTTATTTATTTTTTCTAGAAATGCAAATTTGAGATCAATCCTGCCATACGTCTTTTCCTCCCCAATGAAAGCAAAAACAAAAACAAAACAAACACCAAAAAACCTCACATCTAATTTAACTAGAGAAAAAGTTGATAGATGTACAGCTTAGTTTTAGCTCCTAACTATGGTCTTGTATATCTTTATTCAATGATACTAGCTCTGAGTAAATTCCTCTTAATCTGTAGGTGTTTAATTTTTTAAAGTTCTGAAGTCTTTGAAGCGCTTTTGACAATTACCTAAATTCTAACTGTCCATGCCCATTGGAACCATTTATCAGGGTAAATTCTAGCTGTCCATGCCCATTGGAACCATTTATCAGGGACTGGTAGCAGAAAGGGAGAGATTCAGTCAATCCTCATTATTCTTAGATTTCGTATTTGCAAATTTGCCTCCTTGCTAAAATTCATATATAACCCCCAAATCAGTATTCCCAGCACTTTCAAGGTCATTCACAGACATGCCCAGAACAACAAAAAATGTGATTTGCCCAGAGCACACCTCCCCAGCTGACATGTACCAAGGCCGCTCTGGCTTCTAGCGTCAGCTCTCATACTCTAAATGAGCACCCTTTTTTGCAGTCTATTTAGTGCTATGTTTTCTGCATTTTTGTTTTGGTTGTTGTTGATGATGATTTAGCTATCTAAAATGGCCCCCTACCTAGTGTTAAAGCGTGGTCTGAATTTCCTAAAGGCAAGAAGATTATGATACGCCTTACTGATAAAATACATGTGTTCGATAAGCTTCATTCAGACACGAGATATACAGTTGTTGACCTTGAGATCAGTGTTAATCAACCAGCACTATATATTAAAAAAAAAAAAAAAGTATCTTTAAACAGAAACACATATTTAAAAAAAAAAAAAAGGTTATGTATAAGGCTGATGCACACGTTGTGACCAGAGTCTCACAGTACCTAACTCTGTATTTTCCCTAGAACAATGGTTCTGTACTCACTTCGTCAGTGTTCACAGACACTTTGTAAAACATAATTATCAAGAATAATGAGGACAGACTGTATTTACTTGTTAACCCCATGGATGCCTCTTATGCAGATTTCAAGTCAAGGATGGATAAACAGGTTGGCCTTGGCTACTTTTTACTATTATACCAAGACTCAAGATAACAAAGTCAATAGCTCTATTTTCATTTGCATTTGTTCACTTTTGTTCCAAAAATGATTAAACAAAACAATAGGTGATACAAACAAAATTTATTTAATAATTCATGAGACTGCAGTCTTCATTCTAAGAACTGCAGAAGGGGAGGAAGGCAGGAAGCTTTTATAAGATAAAGAATAACAAACAAGGAAGAGGCAAATAGAAACTATCTGATTGGCTGAGGCCACATATATGGTCAGCCTTGTTTGGACTGAGGAGAAACCAGGAAGTAAGTATGGAACCCACAGCGGGCTTTGTGCTTGGGCACTGGCTGACTGGATTATAGTACTACACTCCTCGTCAAGCAAAGCATTTATAGGGACACGAATGTTATCTGAGCTTCAGCTCAGGACCTGCTGTATCTTGGGCCTAGAAAGTTATTTCAACACTTCCATGGACCATAGGAAAAGGAAAAAAAAAAGAATGACACAAGTATCTTTGTAAAAGCAAAGCTGATTTTTTTTCTTTTATTTATGGCATGAACGTGTACATCATCTTAAATTGTCTTTTATATTAATTTACTTTCAAATTTATGTCTTTTGTTCCTTGATTCTTGTAATTATAGCAGTATCTGAACTTCTAAACCCAAAATAGTCAGCTGTTTATTGGCTTCAAAGAGGGGTTCTGAGTTACCTAGCTGGTAAAACCAATTAAAGCCTTATACTATTTCTGTCCTTTTCTTGAAAAAATCTAAAATCTTAGTTTTAAGTGCTATAGAATCACATATTGAATGTAAAATACATTATTAATTGATGCCAATCCTTCACAAAACTGAGTGCATTTAACTATCATAATTCATCTGCAATATCCAAATGTTCATTTCAGTTAAAACAGGCTATAAATGAATGTTTCAAATTTTTGCTACCCTTTGATTTTTTTCCTCACTAGGAATTACAGCTGCAGCAAAATAAACTACAGCCTAATATATAGATAATAAGTTAGTGATTTATACAGTCACGTGCATTTTTTATGTTACTTTGAATATTTATGTACTTGGATACATTCAAATCAGAGTCTCTTTTTTGTAACTCTACATGCAAGTATTTGAATAAATGACCCTTGTCAATGACACAAGCCTTTGGAAAGTTAGCTTGTCAGGTCTGTTATCAATAATTAAGATAAGACTGACCCTATCTTGCCTCCCCTTTTCTGCTTTAGTTGCAAAAATTAATTTTTTTTCCTTAAAAAATATCTTCCCAGTTGCTGAAGCAGAAAAATTACTTTATTTCTACCTCAGTGGAGCTTCTGTTTTGGAAGTTGGAACACCTGCTCTGCATATATTATGTAAACAACGTACCAATCATTTAGAATGGGAAGTTTGAATATAAGTGCCAGACATTACTGAAACCTGTTCCATAATGTGCTTATGTATCATTTTCATTGTTTTACTATTTTATTGCTGTAGAAGCAGGCAGGCATATGTGTGTGGGGGTGTGTGCTTGTGTAATTAATGGGTGAGAGTAACAACTAGTGGTTAACATAAGCAAATACCCTTAGTTATTTACCTGTGCTAACACTATTTGACAAAAATTCTGTAAAAATGATGCAAAGATGCCCAATCCTTGTGTTTCTGCTTCATTCTATTTGCATTGACGTATCTGCACTTAATTGGTAATGATTTTCAAATTGTCTTTCTGTCTCAAACACAAGACTGAAAGTGGTCGACACAATTTAAGGACTTGCAGGTGTATTCCACAAAGTTCAACTAAAACAGAAAGTGGGCACTAGAAACAAGTGAAATGTGGAGAAAGTGAAATTTGACCCACTGCCCAAAGCTTGTTAATTACTTCTTTTATTTCAATTGTGATCATGACGTCTCAAACAACTTCTCCATCCCAACTAGCTCTTTACAACTGATATTTACATATACCCTGGTCTTATCTTTTTTATCTCACTTTTTTTTTTAAGTTGCAGAAGGTATTGTCAGTTGTTAGCAAACGTTGGAGATAGGGTCCCATGTTTGAGCCTCACCAAAGTCCTCCTTTTTTCCTTGTCTTTTATGATAACATCTCTCTTCTGGCTTTCCTCCCACTTCTCCACCTTAGCTTAACCTGTCTTATACATCTTCTATTTGGACTTTACAACTCGGTCCTTTAATATGTTAATTCTGCACTACTTTCAAAGCAGTTTTTCCATATTAACTCTTTTTTTCCCTTGTTCTACCTCTATGACTTCCAGCACTGCCTTCTCCTTGAATATCCATACTCCTAGGTTCAAACACTCACTTCAGATCTCCATGTTATTTCCAGACATCTTTAATTCAATCCATCCAAAAGTGAACCCATGAATTTCCATCTACAATGTCTTGTAGCCCAGATTTTAAGTGTCCTCATTGGCCTTCCAATGATCTTCTGATCAAAGTCAGAAGAGCTAGATTTTTCTAGCTGTCCACTTTCTTACTTTTCTTGCCTAATTGGTTATCAGTTTCTATTTATTTACTCATTAAATATCTTTATAATATATTAACTGCTTTCTAAATGTTTCACACCTTTTGGGGTTCATGTTATTATCACTTTGCCTAGATTGTTGCAGTAATCCGGTAACTGGTTTCCATAAACCCACTTTTGATTCCTTCCTCCAAATTAATTTTTGTCTGCATATGTAATTAGTGTTATACAACGTGATGCCAAAGGAATGGACAGTCAGTAAAGACGTAAAGTTGAATGTTGTTACCGTATTTATGCTAGAAAGCTATCTTTCTAGCAGATACTCGTGAAGTATCTGGGTTGAAGGCAGACTCTGGTTTGAGAGATGATGAGCTAATGTTAAGGGCCTGAGGTTAGTAAATAGTAATAGAAATGAAGAAGGGAGTTAGAGAAGTAAATACTTTTCAGTGTGGTGTTTGTGGCTAATAGGATATGGTGGTGAGGAGGAGGCCTGGCAGTCTGAGCAAGTCAAAAGAACAGCTGTCCTTTGCTAAAAAAAAAAAAAAAAAAAAAAAATCCCGATTAGATTTAATGCAATGTTCTTTAACGATGTCTAAGAAAATTACAGTATCCTCTTTGTCATCAGTTAACCACTGTGTGTGTGTGTGTGTGTGTGTGTGTGTAAGTATACGGGTGTATGAAGTTACGTGTGTACATGTACACAGGCACATACATACTTATGCACACATATAGACACACATGTGTGTACATATACACACATATGTCTGCAAATGCATACACACATGTATATGCATACATATACACGCATCCATGTATGCATATATACATGCACATGCAGACATGCACACAATACATATATACATATGTCTAATGTATAGATTATGACAAGAACATTGTTTCTCTTGGTCTTTCTCAGTGATCTAGTGCTTTCTAAGATATGTTAAATGTGGGGAATATGGATCAGAGGCAAATTGGTCAATAATTTCTGAACAGATCAAATAGCATTATCTAGAAATCATTTTCTTTCACAGGCTATGTGAACTGTTAAAACTAACCAAGATTTATTAATTTCTTCCTACCTTTTAATATATGATGATAGCTGAAGTTACAGATGGTTAAGTCAAAAATTGTGAGTTTAATTTATTTTCTAGGCTCAAAAATTACCAAATCATATTTAATAAGTTATTTGGCCCAAATTAGCTCTCTGAACATCCACATTTATATATAAAATAATCTGTTTGGGTATCCAACACTAATAAAGCAAAATGAAAACAAACTAGTTCTATGACATTGCAATTGTTAAGCTAAAGATGGAAAATTGTACAGACTTTGATGCTTCTGTTACCTTTCTTTTTATATTGTTACTTTCTTAGTCCTGTTGTTCTAACAAACTACCATGGACTGGGTTGCTTGTAAATAATAGAAATTTATTTCTCATAGTTCTGGGTGCTGAAAGTTCAAGCTCAGGTACCAGCATGGTCAGGCTCTGGGGAAGGTCCTTTTCCAGATTGCAGATTGCCATCTTCTTGAATCCTCCTATGGTGAAAAGAGGGTGAGAGAGCTCTCTGGAGGTCCTTATTATAAGGGCACTAATCCCATTCATAAGGGCTCTGCCCTTATGACCTAATCACCTCTGCAGGGTCTTACCTCCTGATATAATCACAGTAGAGGTTAGGATTTCAACATATGAATTTGGTGGGGGGAGAGACACATTCAGTCTTCTGCAGTTAGAATCTGTAATATTCCGAACTTTTAGTCTATGTGAATTCCTTTCAAATTTTCATCATTCATCAACAGGGTGAGTGATAAATTTAAACAACTAAATTTATATATGTCACTGTATTGACATTTGTCTTCATAAAATTATTTTGTGAAAAATAAGATCTTTGCAATATAATAAATTCATAGGAAGTAATAAAATCTCTCAATTCCAGTAATTATTTTGAATATTCTTCACAGAAACTTCAGTAAAAGAGATTTCTTATTTAATATGTATAGTTTCATTAGTCTTTTACTTTAAATCTTTTTTTATATTGTTCCTACTTACTAGAAATACGTGTAATCTGTAGTCACATACAGAAACATTAATATTATATTTATTTAGAATATAATTATTTTCTAATATATCAAGGTACAAAGTAATTGAGCATAATATTCAATGAAACCATAGTTTTTCTTAAATGTATGGAAAAGTTATTGTGGCATAGTAGAAGTGTGGCCAAATCTGGCTTTTAGTTTTATAACTATTCTATTATATATTACTGGTAAATAAAAATCAGATCAAATAATGTGAGCAGATTTTTTTTTTTCTATTTTCTTATCTCAAAATTGAGAAATGCCAAGATGTAAAAGACCAACGGATAAGAATCCATATGTACTCCATGGTCAGAGTCCTTTGATTTGAATTTCAACTTTTCCACTTGTAGGTATATGATGTCTCTAGTATGATGCTGTCACAGGCCTACTGAAAGTTTACATGAAATAATTCATGGGAAATACTTGTTACTCAATAATTTTTTAAAAGGTAGCATACTATAAAAATCTATAAAATTTGTAAATTCTTTAACGATTACTAAAAAATATAGTGTACATAAGGATACTGAACCAATGAAATTCTACTTCATAATGGACAAATGGGTGTTTTCAGTGTTGATTTCTTCCTAGTGCTCAAATTTCCATAAGTATGTCTAAGCCACCCCAATCAATATTTAATCTGGCTTTAGTTTACACAAGAATTTATATAAATGAAATACATTAGATACACTTTTGAGCAGTTATACTTTATATTTCAGTTTTTTATAAAAAAAGATTTTATTTATTTATTTGACAGAGATAGAGACAACCAGTGAGAGAGGGAACACAAGCAGGGGGAGTGGGGAGGAAGAAGCAGGCTCGTAGCGGAGGAGCCTGACGTGGGGCTTGATCACATAACGCCGGGATCACACCCTGAGCTGAAGGCAGACGCTTAACCGCTGTGCCACCCAGGCGCTCCTATATCTCAGTTTTTAATAATTACAAAGAGTTTAATATCTAGCATAAGGTGAATATTGGCATTTAAAAATAAAGTGGTTGTATCACTCCTTTAAACACTTCCAATGGAATCAAGATACTCTAATGTTTTAATACCCACTATTATCCATTTTTAGGAAAATATCAACATTGTTTTGCTTAACCATAAGAAATTTTACATTTTTTTCTTCTAAAACCAATTTCATTCAACTCCTCACATAAAATATGTCACTTTGTGTGACATATTTTATGCAAGGAAGAGTTTCATTGACTTAATTTGTTTTTGTGGTCATAAGCCTCTGTAAATATTAAAAAATTCTTTCACGAGTATTATTGTAGTAATTATTACTGCCTGTAAGTTATGATGATAATTATTAGTACCTAATTGATATAGACAATGTAAATGTAGTCATATTTTCATAAATAACTTTTACACATTAAAGTGATTTTTATGTAAAACATATCACTTTATGAAATATGTTGGACTTTTTTGTTGCATTAAATCTAATATCTATATCTTATAACTATGAATGAATCCTTATTGTTAGAATGAGACAGAGTTTACCATAAATTCTGTTCTCCTTATTTTTGGTTCATTTTTATACATGCAGGCATTGAAGTACTTTTTTCACATAAATAAGGAAAGAGGAGTAAGGGTACCCTATCGTGATGAGCACTGAGAAATACGGAATTGTTAAATTACTATGTTGTATACCTGAAACTAATATAACACTGCATGTTAACTATACTGGAATTAAAATAAAAAAGAAAAAGGAAAAAGAAAGAAAAGAAAAAAATTACAATAAAAAGAGTATTATTCTAGTAACGTCATTGAATTATTTAAACTCTTAAGATGTATGCAAAAAGTCTTGTTCTAATTTGTCAACAAATATCCTTTTTAAATGACCTATCAGCTTACAATTCACGTAAATACTCCTCCAATTTGGTTTAAGAGAGTTAGTTAAAAACCATTGGTCTTCTAAATTTATTTACTTTTTATTCTTTTAAAGATTGCATTTATTTATTTGGCGAGAGACAGACAGAGAGAGAGAGACAGCACAAGCAGGGGAAGTGGCAGGCAGAGGGAAGAGCATATCGACTCGGAACTTGATCCCAGGACCCTGGGATCATGACCTGAGCTAAAGGCAGATGCTTAACCCACTGAGCCACCCAGGCGTCCCAGCAAATTTATTTTTATTTTGTCATTAGAATTCTTCATTTTCTCAAAATCAATAATAAATTCTAATATTCTGGATCAATTATCACTATAAGGTTAGTGTTGGGAAGGAGGTACTTGATTTTTGAAGTTGGACAATTTTAGTATATGGTGGTGGAAGATTGGACCTAAAATTCCATCAAAGACTCTTAGGAAAGATTTAATATAAGAGATGTAAGTCTTTAATTTGAAAATTAATTCCCTTAAACTGTCTGTAGCCACACACCCTTGAGTGCCTCCAGATACTCCCCCCATAGCCAAGTGGTAGACCACTGATCTGAGGCACAGCACCTCACTGGTTAGCCACACAACTTCACAAAGGATCTTTTGGCTGCTTCTTTCAGATTTCCATTGCTAGGCTCCCTTCTAAGTAGAAATTCTGGAGACTCACGAGGAAACTTAAAAAAAAAAAAAAGTCCTTAAAAGCAACTGATTTGTAACATTTAAAAAAAAAATCTTACCTAAATTTGTTAGGGCTTTTTTTTTTTTTTTTATCAAGGCTGGATATTCTCTTAGGGCAAATCTCTTTTGTGTACGGAACAGTTTCTTATTTTAATTTCCTACATAATTTAAAACTTGATGAATTGATTTCATTAGCACATTAAATCTGCACAGCACTTACATTGCCCATTTCTCTTAACACAAACTAAAGTAAAAAAATAACCTCTGTTGTTGTTTGAGGTTTCATTTGGGTAGATTGGGCTCTGACTGATTGCCTCATCACAACTTGCATTGATTAAGATGAAAGTAGCTACACTTCTTACATCTTCTCAACATCTTATTTAAAGCTTATTTCAAACTTTTATTCATTTTAGAAATTGTGCGTTATACATAGTTAGAAATAGTTTCCAAAAATTCTTTAAGCCTTTAATGTATTCACAAGCTCTTGATTTTCACCTTGCCCACACTAATGCCTTTCATCTAGGGCAATTTTTAAACATCAGCTGCATTCTTTATCAAGTGAAAGTTGCATACAGATGATACAAGCAAAGATTCATGGTCCATTTCTAAAAGAAAGAGGTAGTTTCGCTGTCCCAAGACCTGTACTGTAATTGTGGACAGATTAGTTTTCATTCGATTGGATATCCATCCAAAGGGGTAGGCAGTAATTGAAATACCACAGTCCGAAATCTCTTCTAAAAATAAAACTTAAAGAGTATCTTACTGGTTTGAGGGACTAGATTCTGGTATTTTACACAAACATTATGTTTTAAATGTCTAAGGGGGTGGAAATTTTTATTATTATTACTGCTGAAAAGGGAACATTTTAAGCAATCATATGTAGCTTAAAGTCCTGATATATTTAGGGGTGCCTGAGTCGTTCAGTTAATTAAGCATCTGACTCTTGGTTTCAGCCCAGGTCACGGTCTCAGGGTCGTGAGATCTAGCCCCTGGGTTGGGCTCTGCACTCAGTGGGGATTCTGCTTGAGATTCTCTCTCTCCCTGTCCCCCTGCTCACATTCTCTCTTTCTCTCTCTCAAAATAAATAAAATCTTAAAAAAAACAAAAACAAAAAACCTTCAAGGGCTTTCTATTAAAAAAAAAATCCTGATTATTTATCATGAACAGATCCAAGTCATAATACCACATCATAGAGAAAATACCCATAACTGTGGCAATCTGAATAATTGAACTTTCAATTTTCATGTGTATTGTTGAATAATACTGAACAATAATTAGGATTAACCAAGCATTTATTATATACTGGGCTCTAGACTAAGAATTTTAACTACGTTATATCATTTAATCATAGCAACTCCACGAAGCATGCATTTTTTAATTGTCACTCGACAAAGGTATAAACTGAGGTTTACAAGACACAGATAAACCCAAGATTTAGACCTTCAACCTACATGACTCTGAGATCTGTGCTCAAAAGCCTTTAATATCTCTCTGAAAAGGAAACAAAGTTTATTCTCCTTAGATAGCCTAAGATGAAATAGATAAAGGGGATTAAGACATACAATCTTCCAATTATAAAGTAAATTATGTCACAGAGATGAAAATTACAGCATAGGGAATATAGTCAATCATATTATGATAATTGGTGACAGATGGTGACTGCACTTATCATGGTGAGCACTGAGTAATGTATAGAATTATTGAATCAATGTGGAGTATACCCGAATCTAATACAACATTGTATGTTAATTATACTTTAATTTAAAAAGGGAAAAAAGAATTTAAATAGAAAGGAGAAGAGGTAAATAGTACAAATAACTAAAATGAGTATGCTTTTTTTTTTCTTCCCATGTTTTATTGATGGGGACAATAGATCCTTCCTAATCTGCAAACTTGATTTCTAGTAGCAGGGCATAAGGGGTCTGGGTAACATTCCCTTCATCATAAATTCAATGTTGTCATTCAGTAAGATGTTACACTTTTGAAAGTTTGTATCGACCCTGATGAAAGAGAAAAACAAAAATACATTATCTCTGAAAGCAAAACTAACAATAGAGACAAATGTTGACTATACCTTTTCCTTGAGAACTTCACCCCGCATCATGATTTGTTGATTTACAGCAGTGACAATTCTTTTAGTTATTTTTCTTGAAAGTCAGTCAAATTTATCCACTCAATTGGGTTAGGATTTGGGACAGTTTCTTTTCTATTCATGAAGCCATAATCTTACCTCTTTGGGATAATGTTGCTGGATCAGTAGTCATAATGGCTGCGAAGCTGGGACTCTATATTCATGTGAAGGAAGTTCTTGGCACAGAGAAGAATTTACAAGACTTTAACACAGGTATTGTTTCTGTAATGAACAAGACTAACAGAGACAGACACTGTGGAAATTGATTAGTACTAAAAACACAATCAGTAAAGCACTATGCCAGAACCCACTCATCAAAAACATCTAACCCCATTTTAGTTCTTGACTTGGGACGGCCAATCACACAATCAACACTTGCTGAGTATCACTCAAGGCAAAACTATAAGCAAAGCCTCTGCCCTCCTAAATATGTAACCTACTTACTCTTTTTACAATGAAGCTTTTACACACAGCTATTTTATTGTCCTTCAAAATATTTAAAATATTTTCTGCATAAAGATATTTAATACAAACGGTGAGATAAGTGTTTCTAGTGAAAAGATGTCCAATGTTTCTTTCCCCAAACACCTTACTTTTTGCTTGTTACTCCGTTTCAGAGATATTCTGATAAGAAAATACTAACAGCTGTGTCATTGTGAGCTTCGGTGCCAAAGATCAAATCAAGTTCATATTTAATTCAAGACCAGACACAGTAGGGACTGCTGGTATCCAAGATCAGACCATAATCATATGTAATTCAAAACCAGACTCACTAAGACACTGCAACTGGTTTTTGAATGAATTAGCCAAGCTGCTTTAATGGTAACTGACAGTTGTTATTCAGCAAATTAGGGTTTAGCAGGAAAGAAACATAAATTACACTGAAAACCTACCTTCCTGTCCACAATATAGGTGAATTATGGTTTAACTCCGCCCTTAACAGTTTCGTTCAAAGACTCTTAAGAAGTTATATGAAATGCTAGCATCAATGGATCCAGTGATCACGCACAAGTTTGACTTCAGAATCCATTCTCTTCCACTGACCTATAATCTTATTGATTGAGCTCTTGTAGAGAAATATGGGACATTGGAAATATTGTTATGCAAGTATTCTCTCTGTATACAGACAAACAACAACATACATTCATGTAGGTTTGCTCTTACCTGGTTCCTGCACCCAATAGCTTCACCATGCAGCCATTATATAAAATCTACATTCATTCATTTATCCCGCTCTACAATTTTTAAAAATGGCCATGACTATATCAATATATTATTAAAAAGGAAAAGAAAGAAAAGTTATTTTAATTCAGATGCTGCATTAATGCCACATGCCGTTATGTCCCCTATAATCCTTTTTTGTGCACACATACATCTTTTCTGAACTTTGAGAATCCCTTGAAGTTAAAGGGTGTTTCATGCAAGATGAGATAGATGGGTCTGTGGAGAAGTTAAAAATTAGGGTGATTATTAATTTTGGCCCAGATTCTCACACTATATTTCTCGGAGAAATCTAAGCCAATACCATAATTCTCATAAGGTTGAAGTTCAACCAGAGCAAGAAATTGATCATATACATGTTCAATCACTAAACTTACATCTTGACAGAATAATGATGTAGATTTCACATTTCAAAAACGGTATTGCATACCAAGTATAAATTCTAAATTTATTCCAGGAACCTTGAGCTCAATAATTTAATAGCAGTGTTACCTAGTAATTGGAACTAAAAAGATTTAACATGCTGTCTTTTAGTTTTACTTATGCAGGGCAAATTATTTACATCACTTGTCTCCAATTATGTAGGCTGACTTCTAAGGGCAGCGTAGTTTTTCAGAGCTGCCTCTGGGAAAAGAGAATAAACTAAAAGATAAATTTAGTCTAGAAACTCTATCTTGTAGAACCACACTAGCTAATACAAAAATTAAAAACTGATTTTAATAAATATTTTATGTTATTCAGAAAAAGAAGTATTTTATAATATCAACACCTTTATTAAGAACCAAAACCCTTGTTTCATACTCCATTGTCATCTTGAACTTGTAGGAATCTAAAGATTAAGTGTGTCTTACAGAGCTGTAAAAACAAACAGGATCCTTCAGGGTTGTTCTTCTACCCTTGAAGTCAGAAGCTGATTTTTCAAACCATGGTGTGAAGAAATTAAACATGACCTGCAGCAGGATAGAACAATACTGTAGAGATAAACAAAATCCCTTCTGCTGTACCAATTTTGCTATGAGTGATTCAAAGGAGAAAAGTTATAGAGCAGAACATGGTTGTTATGAAATTGCAGATCACTCCAGTAAGATAGAAATGTTGTAGTTTATAATCATATTTGAAGAGACTTAACTTGATTTTTTCCAGAATTTTTTTAAATTGATGTCATTAAAGCTTTACATAATTTAGATTAATGGTAGTGTGATTTTTTTTCCTTGAAAACAATCCAAACGTACTTGAGTTATTATGCATTAACTAATTGTTTAAGAGATTTAACTATTTAGTGATGATTTATTAAAGTATGGGGTTTTTTTGCAGTTTTCATATATTTATACAGTTACCTTTTTTGCCCAATTGATGTAGCTACTGATATAACAAGCACAACTGGATCGAAATAGATGAGAGGAAACAAAAGTATTGGCATACTCAGATAAATGTTTTTTGGTCGAGATCACAAAAATAAAATGTGAAAAAAAACTTAAAAAAGAATAAATGAAATGTGATTATATGGAATTTGTGAAAAGATAATCCTCTTCAAACTGTTAACAAGTAGTTCCAAAATATCAGCTTTCAGGGTGGCTGGGTGTCTCAGTTGGTTAAGCGCTGGACTCTTGGTTTCCACTCAGGTATGATCTCAGGGTCCTGGAATAAAGCCAGACATGCTCAGCACAGAGTCTGCTTGAGATTCTCTCCCTCTGCTCCTCCCCTGCTTGGATGTGTGTGTGTACTCATGCGCACTCTCTCTCTTTCTCTCTCTCTAAAATAAATAAATAAAAACTTCAAAAATATATCAGCTTTCTACAATGCATTCTTTTCTATAATGCATTTTTTTTTTGCTCAAGGTGTCCGATAAAGCTGAAATTAAAATCTCACTAATAGTTTTCCTCATCTGTTGTTATAACCATATACAATATTTCATATAAAAGTTCTTTGTATAATTCTTAAATAATTCCAAGACTTTCCTAAGGAATTTAGGAGAAATTTGAGGCTATCACTCTATTCTCTTTGCTATTTCCTGTGTATATGTTTCAGAGAGAGATTTCTGGTCTGACTAAAGCTTATTGGATAGTAGCAAAACTATGTTATAAAAGAAAGTGGAGGTTGGAATCCCAAGGCATTGACACCTAGGTAGAAATATTTTGACAGTGAATGTGTAGAATGAACAAAAATGGATAATGGTGAGAGCAATGTTGAAATGAAGAAAGGCTGGTGTGGGAAATGAGGAGACTATATAAGGCACATAATGAATGCTCTGTTTTCATGCTCAGTTTCCCTTACTGGTTTATTTTAGTGCATGTCTGTCTACACCCTTGTTTGGATTGGTTATATGCAAATTTACAAATCCCCTTTGACAGTATTGGATATGATAATAATAATGTTAGGTCTGCAGTTCCAATAATCTCTCTAGGTTTTGCTGATAGGAAAATTAGGTAAATAAAGTCGATAGATGGGATGGCTCTCTCTAGACCTAGTGGTAACCAGAGCTGGGATGTAGAGTCATAAGTCACATACTCACAGAATACACAGGCTAGGAGAGGAGGGGGGAAAATTTGACAAAAAGGGGAGTTTATTGTATTATTAATTATGTGGTCTTTCCATTTGAGGGTATGCTTAAATATTTCTAGAATGTACAGATAATTTATAAGAGTATGGGAAGAATCTTAATTGAAAAAATACAAGACAAAGGACTAAAAATATTATTCAAGTTATATGTCTCTAATTTCAATTTTAAGGCCTTGTTTCAAATAAATAAACTAAAAAAGATGAAAGTTAGGAAATTAATGTGTGGAGATAGTAAATTTTATTTTATATGTATTTGTCTCTAAGATAATACATCCAACTTGGAGTAGTTGGGAATATGGAATTGATTTTTGAGGAAGAGTGAAACAGATAGGGATTTGCCTGTAAGTAGCCAAGAGGTCAGAGTTGAAGACAAAAAAGTGTGTGTTCTCTCCTGGATTGAGCATATAGAGCAATGAGCAGAAGACCAAGAATTGAGCCTTAATTGAGGCCTCACCATGCATTTCTCTTACTCTGTGCAAGTTTCCAGCGCCTACGTACTTCTCCATGCTTCACTAAATCAGTCCAACCTGGGCATCTAGTGATGGATTTTGACATTTGGTGAAGTAAGGCACTGCATGTAAACAGAACCAGAACATTAAAGAAGTATACAGAAACACAAACAGAAGGGCTTTGAAGTTGAACTTTCACTTGTTATAACAACTACACCCTATCTAGCACCTAGTATTATGCTCGATATGAAGAGAAGCAGGCCTTGGATCTGATGCATTTGTGTTTTCAACATTTAGCGTTCCATATTTTGTGTATATATAAACTACAAAAAACACGTTGAGAAAGACTTCTCCTTAGGGAATCTATAATTCCATTTGGAAGAGTAAGCATATATGATTCTAAAAATATGAAACATATACAGAAACAAGTAATTTTTACTATTAGTTTAATAAGAATTATAGGCACTCAGAGGACATGTATTTAATTGTGTATCAAAATATTTGAGGGAGAGTCTACAGAATAAAATGGGCATCAAAGAATATGTTCATAAAAATTGTGATGTAAATGAACAAAGAAAGCAACAGAAACAAAGTTTCAGAGTTCGTGAGAAGCTTGTGATTTGATAATAGTGTCAAATACTCACCTCCTGAAATACTGAGAGAAGAAAATAAGGCCTATTTTACACTAACACCTTCCCTGTCACTGCCCATGGATCTGAGCTCTCCTCTCCTTTCAGCCTCCCATTATGCTTTCTTTCAAGTTTTGCCATTATAACGTACCACGGGTGCAGGCTTCCAGACTCCCTACTGTGCTGTTTCCAAGTTTGTAAAGGATGTCTATGTTGCATTTCTAACGCGTTGATGTGGCAGCTGGCTTCTGGCTTGGCTTTTTGTGAATTTCTGCTGCTGCGAAATTTCCACAGGCTCTTTCTCAGTCATTTTTGTATCAGAAAGTTCAGGCAGAGGTTTCATGGAATATTTCTGGAATTAAAAAGCGGTTTGCAAATAGTTTCTTAATAGCAAGACCAGCTAAGAAATGTAAAGAAAGAGTCTATTTTAAATGACTTTCTTTTAGCAATAATTAAAACTTGTGCTGAAAGCAACTACTGTCTCCAGGTAGTAACAAGTGAGAAATGCTAGAGACTTTAAAATGGAAGCAAGGGAAGCAGGGTGAGCAAGATGAGCCACAGCGGTTCTTAACCGGAAGCAGCAAACTGATACACTCTCCACCAGGTCTGTGACGATGGCACACTGGAGGCAGGCAGCAGAAATACTAAACACCCGCCTATCACCATAGCCCCTTCCATTTGGTTTGATGTTAGAACTCTGAAAAAGTGCCAACAGGCTAAAGATTAAAGAAAACAGTGGAGGATATGTTGGAATGTACTTAGATAAGATTGAACAGGTAAGATAAAAACAATCTTTGTACTCAGTGATTTTTTTCTTTTCTTTATTTTTAAGATTTTATTTATTTATTTGGGGGAGGGAGAGAGAGAGAGATCATGAACAGCTGGGAAGGGTAGAGGGAGAAGCAGGCTCCCTGCTGAGCAGGAAGGCCAATGCAGGGCTCAGTCCTAGGACCCCGGGATCATGACCTGAGCCGAAGGCAGATGCTTAACCAACTGAGCCACCTACGCGTCCGTATTCAGTGATTTTCAAGTTTGAGGAATGTTATTAGAGGTTCCTGGACAAGTCTTGTCTTATTTTTTTTTTAAAGATTTTATTTATTTATTTATTTATTTATTTATTTATTTAGTTAGTTAGTTATTTGACTGAGAGAGAGGGAGAGAACACAAGAGAGGGCAGGAGGGTCAGAGGGAGAACAAGACTCCCTACTGAGCAGGGGTCCCTATGCGGAAGTTGATCCCAGGACTCCAGGATCATGACCTAAACGGAAGGCAGTCACCTAACCAACTGAGCCACCCAGGACCCTTGTTTTGTTTTAATTCAATTCTTGTTTGGAGTCCTCTCCCTGGAACCAATGGTGTGCCCTCTCTTGGAGGGCATAGTAAAAGCAAAAAGGAGCTGGACATAGGTGTTATAGCTTTTCAGGCAGTTGTGATAGGACCTCACCTTTCACTAAGTATCACTGTAAAGTATCCAATTGTGGAATTCTGAGTCCAAATAAAGACATCGGCCAGTTTTTTCATTTATTTCTATATTCTCAGATAGCTAAGTCAGGATGTTACATTGGGGAAAAAAATGCATTCATCTCTTCTTAACGTTTGTTAAAATGACAGCAAAGGAATTTGTAAAATAGAGCTATGATGTCTTTCTGTGTCATAGGGATTAGCACATGAGAGATTTTCAACAAATCAATGGAATTAAGAGAGGAGAGGTGAATGTTGACTGAAAATGAAAATGAAAGCCCACACAAAGACATAGCTTGAAGACACTTGGATATGGGAGATCTGTTCAGAGGAGGGAGGCAGTCCTACTAATAAAATCCTGGGGAAGTTCTGGATGAAGGAGACACAAATACCTTGTATGGAAATAGTGAGAAGTGAGGACCAAATCATATAAATTAATGGAAAAAAAATGCAAATATTTATCTCTTTTTACTTTATTTCCCACTTCAACCTTCCAGAAAAATAAAGAATAAATCTCCCTCAGCAAAATGACTGGCTCTCTATCCACTGATATAACCTGCCACCAAAACCCCACTAACAAACAAAACTTCTATGATTTTACTTCAAAATTAAGCAAAGGGCATGCTTATTTTAAAACATGAAAGAGAAACTCTAAGAAAGAATAAAGAGGGGTATTTTTACTTTAGTGTTATTAGAAGGGATTGAAGGACAAAATATAACTACGAGAAAAAAAAAAAGCTTAAGTCTATCCTTGGAAAGACTGAAAGGAGATATTGCATCCATGAAATAAAGAAAATTTTGAATTCACTAAAATTAATAAGAACAGTAGGGTTGGAAGAGAAAGCTAAGAAAAACCTCAGTAACACAGACAAATGAGAAATAGTCAAGAAAAGAGCAAAGATATAAGGAGATTCCATACCCGACTTACGAGATTTTCCAAAATAGAGAATCAGAAAGTAGAACAGAGAAAAAAAATCAAGCATCAATTTCTTTTCCACTGGTGACTAAGGATCCATGCCTCTGACCAAAGAGGTTTATTGATTGTTCAGAATAATTCCTGGGACAACAACGAAAAGAGGCAATACATAGGCAATACATGACATTGTGGGATTCCCAACTTCTTAGGACCAAAGGATGACATAAGAGTATTCAAACAGTAAACCAAAGACCTGGAAAATTATCAAACTGGTTGCAGGTATTTTATCAGTAAGAAACCAGAAGACAATGGAACAAAGATTTCTGAAAAAATAACTCTTTATCTACATTTCCATCTTCCTCCAAACAGTATATCCAGTGAGGATAGAAAAAAGTTAATAGGTGAGGAAAGAACTTTTTATAAAGAAGATGGAAATAATGAATACGGAGAAAGAAGAACAACTGCCAGGGAAACAGAGCAGAAAGCTCCCTGGTTGATTTAATTCTAAGGTTCTGGAGAACAGTGTTGCTTGGTAAAAATGAGGCATTGATGGAAAGGATATATGGCTGGACACTCTAAAAATCTTGGGGATAAATTAAAGGCATAGTGTGTGGTATTAAAAGCAGAGATATAACTTATACTTGATGTCATCAACATTCTCCCTGAGCGGCACAGGAACTGTGACATTAAACCCAAAGTGTTAACAAGTGAAATCCTTGCTCATCCTCTGTTCTGTTCTGAAGAATATTCAGAGTCATTGGGAAAGGGAGCATTTTCTGTTGATGTGCATTCTTTAGAATCATTTCATGGACACCGTCTACTACTAGCTTTAGTACAGAGTATAAACTTACCAAAGTTAATGAGTTAGAAATGAGAGTACAGCCAGCTGAGTATGACAGCTGTAATTAGGGAAGTTTGTAAGGGGGACAGATAGAAACACAAATGTCTCCTTTTCAGAAAATGAGAATTCAAGAGGTGTTACCTGTGGTAGAGGGAACAAAATTGGGGTCAAAATATTGAGGGGCTGGAAATGGGGCAATTGGGTAGAGGGACATAAGCAGAGAGAAGGGTTATATACAGATGAGCAATTGGGGCACAGGGAGTGAGGGAAGCGGCAAACACCTACAATTTTTTGAGAACTTTTTTCTGGGTCCAATCTTTTAGAAAGTTTTCCTGGTTAAGATGCAGAGCAATGATGTGCATAAAACATCAATCACTGTTTTACAGAAAAATAACCAAGGTTCAAGGAGATTAAGTAACCTGCCAAGTTTATGCAGCTGTAAAGAGAAATGACCTGGTTTTGAATGCATTTCTACTGCTTCCAAAGCTCCTACTCAATGCACTGTACCAAACTCCTTTCTCCATAGGTCACTTCTTTAGTAAAAAGTGCTGAGGCATAAATCTAGACCTTCCAAAACTGGTTGACTAGCTGCTTCATAGTTCACACCCTGAACCAAATAGTGTTGTGTTTTGTGAGAGTAAAGGAAGAAAAGAATGATCGAGGATTAAAAAAAAAAAAAAAAAAAAAAAAAGTCCACGTTTCATGCTTTTTATTAAGAGTCTGGAGTGTAGCCTGAAGAAATACCACTGCTGTTACAATTATAGGAATCTATGAAAGCCAAATCCAACCATTAACTATAGTAAAACCATGACCTATATAATGAATTTCCCAAGCTTTAGGACGATGGAGATATCAAAATAGTCTAGAGAAAGAAATTAGACAATATTTCCTTTTAAAAATGTATTGACATTAATGCAGGTTTGTGAGATAAAAAATACACCTTTGTGTTTATTCAGAAAACTGTAGGAAAAAAACCATATATTTTGTATTGACCTCTGCGATTTCACATATTTTCTTATATGTGAAAATAAATGGAAATGAATTTTGTTAGTAATTCCCAATCTTATTGTTTTTAAGTGATCTTTTAGAAGTAGATATTTTAAAACACTGCCTATTCTTGATATTACAATATCAAGAGATAACTTAAAAATACAATTGTTCATTGTGTGATACCTGGTATTACATAAGTTGTGTCTGAACTCTATATGAGAACTTTCCATTAACATTTAAATGTCAAGAGTTTCTATTTTATTTCAACAATGGAAATTAGGACATCCGTATTTTTTTTTTTTTTTTTAAGTAAGTACCATTCAAAAGAGTTCTTATGTTGGTTTGGCTGTGGCTATTGTGTCTCAAGTACTTGTAAATCTCTATATAAATCAGTTCTGGAATGCGGTTTGCTTTGCTAATAGTGTTTTGTCGGCATCTCACAGGCAAGTGACAGGTACACAGTTTTGTAGGACTTCTGGAGCATAACTATATTCAGATTAAGAGTTTATGGGAGACAGGGAGAAAAACCATGAGAAAGTCTTAACTCTAGGAAACAAACTGAGGGTTGCTAGAGGTGAGGTGGGTGGGGTGTGGAGCAACCAGGTGATGGGCATTAAGAAAGGCATTAAGATGTGATGAGCACTGGATGTTATATGCAATTGATAAATTATTGAACACTATATCTGAAACTAATGGCATACTATATGTTGGCTAATCGAATTTAAATAAAAAAGAAAACTTAAAAAAAAGAAAACATTTATGGGGATAAAGTGCCAAAATACAGTTGGTTTTATCATGCTAAATCATTGCAAGATAGTATCTATGATGGTCATTTTAAATTTGTCATCTACTTTGCCTTTGAATATATAATAAAAATCAGGAAAAAGAGTGAATATTTTGGTCACCTAATGTCTAACCTACAAAACTTCAGTTTTATGTGTACTTTTGGTGTTACATAAGTTAGACTGGATTTGGAGTGGACACTGTGCATTTATTCTTAATACATGTTATCCAGTGTTGAGCCTCAATTTGAAGAAGTTTGGAAACAGAAACTATTACTGTGGGAAAATCAAAATGCCATTGAAGATTCAAAATAGCATCTCCGGTTTAGCTTGAGGCTCAGAGGAGTGGGCGTAGAACTATGGGAATGGCTCCTTGATAATATATTTTTGAAAGGAGTGGAGTGATTTTCTGAAGACAGAGTTGGTTAATCAAGGGTCCTGTTTGGGACATTTAGGTTTGAAATACCTATCAGATCGCCTCGTGACAAAGTCTGTATATTCCAGGCAAGGCACTAAGGAGGAGGTAAGAACCAGCTTCCCCCTGCATCTCAATGTGGTGGTGGGAAGGAACTGTGCTGGGCAATTAAGTAAAAATTAGGGGGAAAACCCTCTTTTTAAGCAATTTAGGCAGAAGAGGGAGTTCCAAGGTGAATATTCAGGATCCTATGTGTGTTCAGCTACCTGACAATTTTCATTACTAACATCAAGCGTTCACATTTAAAAAACGATGAGAAGAATATTTTGACTAAATAATATAAGAATAGATTAATCACTACGTCATACAGGTACAAATGATTAATCATTAAAAACAAAAAAAGACAAACTCCATTTCACCCAGAAACTATATTAAGCAACAACAAAAGGCAGAAATTACAGAAGCAAAGCTTAATAGTTTGACTATACATAAGTATAAAACCTCTGTATAATGAAATACACCATAAAAAATGGTAAACAGAAACAAATTCTTAAAAATATTTGCTGTATAGGGTTGTCTGGGTGGCTCAGTCAGTTAACCATCTGTGTGTGGCTCAGGTCATGATCCCAGGGTCCTGGGATTGAGCCCTGCATCTGGCTTTCTGCTCAGCGGGGAGCCTGCTTCTCCCTCTCCCTCTGCCTGCCCGTTCGACTGCTGTGATCTGTCTGTCAAATAAATAAATAAAATATTAAAAAAATAATTGCTGTATGCATAAGATACAAAGAGTTAACAAACAAAACGTTTAAAGACCTTTTATAAAACAGTAAATAATAGACAAACCTTCTTGTGAAAAAACTGAGCTATGGTTCGGCCACACAATACACAGAAGAAAAACTTATCATGAAGAGTACATCCAATTTATAAAATCTAATTGGCAACCCAAGAACTACAAATAAAATAACAATGAAATAAAACAATAAATCAAATGTTTCACATGTTTAGAAAATCCCTTCAGGGGCGCCTGGGTGGCACAGCGGTTAAGCGTCTGCCTTCGGCTCAGGGCGTGATCACGGCGTTATGGGATCAAGCCCCACATCAGGCTCCTCTGCTATGAGCCTGCTTCTTCCTCTCCCACTCCCCCTGCTTGTGTTCCCTCTCTCGCTGGCTGTCTCTATCTCTGTCGAATAAATAAATAAAATCTTTAAAAAAAAAAAAAAAAAAGAAAATCCCTTCAACTAGGGGGTCAAGTTTAAATTGGTATGAACTTTCTGATGGACAGTTAGCTGGAAACAGTTTTTATTGCATGGAACCAGCACATCGGAGATGTCTTAGAAAGCCTTGGCTGCCAGTTTAATAATCACAATGTTGAATACAATGACAAAAATTAGAAAGCAGTTAATGTCCAGCAGGAAGTGATTGATTAAATAATCCATTAAGTGGAATACTAATAAGTCATTAAAATAACATTACAGATGTAGTAGACATCTGCTGTAGCTGCTGGAATCACATCAATTCGACCTTTTTTCTGGGTACTCAAACTAATTAGCCTTTGTGAACTACTACCCTCTTTCCCCGCTACACACAGAATGGACAGAGAGCTGATGAGAAATGTCAAGATGCCCTACACTTGCCTGGATCTTGAGTGGAGTGACATAGGCACCCAACACTTAGAGCTGATTAATCCCTACAGAGGCACCTAGGATTGACTGTCCCTTGGTCTCTGTTAGTATATCTTTGAAGCTTATTCATTTTCTGTCCAAAATGCAACATGTTTTTTAGCTTCTGTATAAGTTCTACGAGCCAGTCCATATACTTGAGATTGTTGCTTGCTTAATGTACCACACATGGTTGCTGTTGCTTGCTACCAGAGAACTTGAAATAAATTAGATGTATTTACTGAGGAAATATGGTTACCAAATACTGGTGATTATAGAAAGAGACTTCAACACAACATATTCATGTGATTATATTTTTAATTTTTTGCCTTTTCAGTGTATTTGTTCTCCAAATAAACATATTTTAATATTTAACTAATAAAATAGAGCTCATATATTTAATCAATAAAATAGAAATAATAACAATATATGCTTAGTATACTTAGTTTAAAACATAATACATATTGGACATTATAGGTATTTGAATCTACAATTATCTTAATAAAAGTTTCTATTAAAATACCCTATAAATATATAAAAGATGTCCAAATTCACTTATAAATAGATAAATGCAAATTAAAAGAGGAAGAAACCATATTATACATAATGGATTGGCAAAATAATAAAGTTTGAAACCTAGAGTTGGAAAGGGTATGTTATTTCATAGAGTGTGTACCAGTTTAATAGGTCCTCTGCTCAGGGTTTCACAAGGCTGCAATCAAGGTGTCAATAAGGCTGAATTCTTTTTGGAGCTTGGGATCCTTTTCCAAGCTCATGTGATTATTAGTGGAATTCATCTCCTTGCTACTGTATGAGTACAGTATTGCTTTTCTTGCTCCCAGAGACCATCCAAGGTTTTCTGTCATGTGACTTTTCCCAAGGCCCTCTCATCATGGCAGTTTACTTCTTAAGGACTAGCAGACTCTTTGGCTTTACTCTGCTAAGATGGGGTCTTATATAACAACCATAGTCATAGGAGTGACTATCCCATCATCTTTGCTATATTCTATTGGCACAATCAAGTCAGAGTTTCCACCAGACTGAAGGTGAGTTGATTTTTCAAGGGAGTAACACATAAGGGGTCACTTTGTGTATGTCCACCATGAGTTACTTTATAATTCCTTGTTTCAACATCTCACTAGCCCTGCTTTTAAAATAACCATATTGGGGGATGGGGTTACCAAAGTCCAATTTATTCATATTAGATTCAGTCTTGCAATTTGACCGTGCTGATCACAATGAACAAATTAAATATTTTCAGGTCATTTGAACATGTCATTGTGGAAACATGCATGAAGAATCCAACTTAATATAAAATACTAAATTTAGAGAGTGTTCAAAAGTGTGAACTATCTTGATATGAGGATATTAACTTTGCATGATCCTCTCTAAGGTGGGAAAAAAATCCTTTTGAATTGTTCAGAAAATCTTTGATTTGAGTGTATAATGAATAAATGTCCTTCAAAAAAAGAAATTTTGAGTTATTTTTGGAAACAGTCTGAAAAAAGATAAGATTCAATCAATCTTACTTGAGGCTAGAGAGAGATTTTGGTTAAAATAATACAGGATATTCATATCCATTCTATATTTATATTTCCCTGAGCTAAAAATCAATTTAGCCAAAAGGATCATGTTTATTTATACATGAAGAAGGATATGACATAAAGACGAATATAATTCCTAACCTCATGTTTCACTTTTTCAGAGTAAGCATAAAATAGACAAATGGAACATAAATTTGAAAAAAAATTAATATTGAATAAGAAGTATAACAATTTTTGAAACAGATATTCTGCCTTAAGGACTTGTGTAAAATACAAAACTTAATGATTATTGAGATCTAGCTGAGAATGTGATAGCAAGGATAGGATAAGGTATACTCAAAGAAAAATGAAGGTTGATATATTAATTTTAGTGCCTATAATTCCTTTAATCAAAGTTTTATTTGGTGGCTTTAGCAAAAATAACGACTAATTTTCTTTACTTAACTATTGTCATTTTTAAATGGAAAAATTCTAACAGTACATCCTTGCAGAGCTTAGTTTTACATTTTTATTTTATTTAGATTATACAATCCAAAGTCAGCAATTTGACATACTAATTATTTTAATTTATGATTTTCCCCCCGGATTTTATATTAGTACGTAAACATGTAAACTTTTAAATCAATATATTTGTCATTTTTATGTTGAGGATGCATTTATCAAATATTACTTGATATGCAAATATCCTGTAATTTTGCCTTAAAGTATGCATGTGTGTGTGTGTGTGTGTGTATTTTTTCCCTTGAAAAATCTGCAGTAAAGCTAAGTAAATTTTTTGCCTCTTTGAATATGGGTTAGCAAAAAAATTTTAAAGTAAAATGTGAAGAATGATACTATTGAGGGGAGTACTTATGGTATGCATAGTTGGAAATAGCTGCTTTTATAACATTATGTTGTCCATTATAGAAAATAATTTTTTGAGGACAAATTGTTTGAATACAAATTAATAAGTATTCATATTTAAGATTAACTACAATAAGAGTTTAGTCACCAAGAATTGCAAAACATAATACATTTATATGGTATTGTATAGATATTCCATACATGTATATACTAAGACTGAATTTTGATTTTTTTTTTCAAATCATGTAAAAACAATTCACAAATGTATGAACCAGGATTCACTGTAATGCGGAAGAATATTGCTTCTTAACGTAATTTTATGATTGAGATATTCTACGTGGAAATGCCCAGCATGGTATAATTATAACATAGTAAAGTTTCAGTAACACTTTCAACCTATAATGGCTGATGAAAAATGTGTGAATGACAATACTAAGCTCCCTGCAAGGACACCAAGTATATTTGGTGAAAGTTCTAGTTCAACTCCAGGCAGAAACACAAAAATGCTGGAAGAAACAGAAGTTTAACATGCAGAGGACCATTTTCTAGGAAGATGGGGCAAGAATTCTTGAAATGGTTTTAAAAGAAAATGTTTGCACAAGAATTTGCAGGGAGTTTAAAAGGTACAGTTCCAAAATTATCTCTTATGTACTCCATATGGCTGTAGCTTCATTTGGGAGGACTTCTGAGTTGACCAGATGTCTCTGTTGTCCAACACTAAGGTCTTTCTCAGGACAAAGGGTGTGCTCAAACTAGGAAAATCCATGGCCAGGGCAGGACAAGCCGGGGTCACCCTAGTTTTGCTTCTGAAACTATCTAGGATTTTTTTGCAAGAACAATATACATCCAAGCTCCTAGCAACAGATTCTATTTAAATTGATCCGGGATGGGTCACAGGTATTGTTTTGTTTACTACTTTTCTACTGCTGCTATAATAGATGGCCACAAGCTTAGTGATTTAAAACAATACAAATCTATTACTTCCCAGTTATGTAGGTCAAATGGGCAGGTACAACATGACTTGGCTGGTCCCTCTGGTTAGAATTTCAAAAGACCAAAAGCAAGGTGTCAGTAGGTATGTGCTCGTATCTGAGGATGAATTCCTTGCTCGTTCAGATTGTGGGCAGAATTCAATTCCCTGCATAGGTAGGACTGAGTTCCTTGTGTCCTTGCTGGCTAGAAACTGTGAACTATTACCAGATTCTAGAGTCCTCTCACGTTCCATGGCTCATGACCCACTGAACTCCATCCCTGGATTCAGTCCTTTTCATGTATCAAATCCCTCTGAGCAGCCCTCTGCCTTATCTCTCCTGTCTGTTCTTTCACATCCCTGACTGTTGTCCTTCCTCTTCTAATCAGAAGGGGGCCATGTGATTACATTGAGCCCACCTGGATAATTCAAGACCATCTCCTTATTTTAAGGTAAGCTAATAACCTTACTTTCCCGTCACATCCCTTCATAGCAGTACCTAGACTGGTCTTTGAATAACCAGGGGATGGGAATTTTGTGGGAATATCTTTAGA
Source organism: Ursus arctos (assembly GCF_023065955.2). NCBI lineage: Eukaryota > Metazoa > Chordata > Mammalia > Carnivora > Ursidae > Ursus > Ursus arctos. The sequence goes on from NW_026623056.1 coordinate 73,473,179, forward strand.
ATTCGACTACTCCATTTTGTTTTAGATTCTCTGAGTAATTCTACAGTGCAGTCAGAGTTGAAAAATATTGGTAGGGATGTATGCCTCCTACCCTCCTATCGGATCTCACACACTTCCATCCCTCTACAAGAGCCGAGTATACCCAGTATGGAGAGAAATTTAAAAATCCCTCTGGGACTTCTGGTTTCAGCCCTGACATATAAAGAGCTTAGAAGCTGTATCTGTATTACATTCCTATTGCTGCTGTAGCAAGTTTTTACAAACATAGTGGCTTCCAATAGCACAAATTCATTATCTTACATTTCTGGAGGTCGGACATCCAAAACCAGTCTCACTGAGCTAAAGGCAAGGTGCATGACTTATCTATTTTGTCCACAAAGTTTTTCCCAGATAAATAAGGCTGTAAATCAATAAACAATTTTACTTTTATTCAAGAAATTCTTACAAGCTATTTTTTTTTTTTTCCAAGCAAAGAGTTAGCTCACTTGGGCAAAGAAGTCTCCCTTCAGACAACAGTAACCTGGCCACACACCTTGCTTGTTAAACACCAGTTTACTTTCAAGACCCTCAAATCACTGTGTCCATTAGTCTTAAATTATTATGTCACGATCTTTGCCCAAACCCAATTAATTTTCTTCTTTGAAGAAGGGAAATAATCTAAAGTAATCTGAAATACCTACTTTATGTCAGACCCCAACAACCTATTAGTGTTTTCCTCTGATAATTCCCTTCTGAGACACTGCAAAGACTCTTAAGACTCTCTTACTGTAGTAGGACCAGTAAAATTGACTTGATGAACAGATTATTCTATTGTTTTTTGATGGTATCAGCCATTCACACTTGTTTTATGGCTTGACAACTTGCACCCATTTTATACATAGCAATGTAGAAATGTTTTATTTTACCATTTAATGGAGAAATGGAGTCTCTGAGAAGGTAAGTAATTTGTACCATAATATAGAAGTCAGAGATAGAGAGTAAGGTTCTAATCCCTCGTTTGACTCAAAGTTCTCCAATGTGTCCAGTCATTTCAATGCTCTACTACTTTTTTCTCTATATAGTTAAGCATCTTGAGAAACCCACCCACTTCTATGCAATAGAATAATTCATCTTTATCTCTCATTTTCACCATTCTCTGAGCATCCGTCCTACATTTTCAACTGCCGGTGGGACTTTTCCACTTGAATGCATTTCCATCATCTGACACCATTTAACTGACACCACTTAAACTAAAATCTTCAACACCAAAAATGTAATTCTCCAGACTTCATTATTATACAGAAATTTGACAGTGGTTTTAAAACTCTTAAGCATATATTTCTTGTCTCCCCATTAACATTGTAAATGTCCTGAGGAAAAGGATCTAGTATGATACTTCTCAATACTGCCCTCTCTGCTAAGCACAGTGCAGCGTGTGAGGCATTCAGTAAAAGGGAGGGAAAGGAGGGTATCTAAATTGAGCAGTGAAAAATGATTGAGCTATAAGTCATTTTAATTACTACATTAAATTAAGTTCAGTGTGACATTTAAAATTACAATTCAATTTGATTCAATGGTCATGACTAGCGTCACCAGGGTGCTCAGAAAAAAAAAAAAAAAAACAAACTCAGGGGTACATATAAAGAATAATTACTATACCCTCACCCCTAGGCAAGCTGCTCTCAGGTTTCTGGTACCACACAATGAGTTCCTGAGGTGATTCCAGGGAGGAGTGGAAAAAGGGAAACAGAAAGATAGAAGCTTCTCTTTATTATTTTTGCTTTCCCTCAGCTGAAATTGTCTACAGAAGAGGGACATTTCAATTTTCAAGGATATTTGGAAAGGAAGCACATTTTAAAGAGGGAAGAGAAAGTAGAATACTAGAATGGGCCGGAAGGATTAAGACCAGCAGTGCAATCACAGGAAGAAGGCTCTAAAATTGCTGAGCTTTCTTCCCTAGAATCACCTCGGTTGACTCCCATGTGGATGATGTAAGCAAAGGCAGTTCTCCACTACTCTAAGCTTGCAAATCTCTCTCTAAGGATGGTCAGCAAAAATACAACAAAAATCGTGTACAATGGAGTGCAACACCGTCAGACACTAGGGCTCTATCTCTAATTCTCTGCATTAGTGGTGAAGGGAAATCAGGAAATCAAACGTAAGGATTTTCACTCTGTGAAAGAATCCTAGAGAAGACTGAGACATCAACTATCAGGTCAGGGATAAGTCTCATGATGCAGCATTCACTTTCATTCAGTGTATTCCACAAAACCTTAGTAAATGTTATATGCTAGATACTCTATGAATATTATGGGCATACAAAGGAAGTGAATACATAACATATGTCCTCAGGAAGATGCATTTGTTTGTAGATATAAACCTCTAGTGCTGTATGGGAATGCTACATTTCTCTATTCTGTTCTCTGATCCAGGTTCTGGATGATTTCATTCTTTGTCCCATCTTCTCAAACTTTCCAAAGCTCCTCCACCATCCTTACTCACAGAAGATAATCTTGCTTCCTATTTCACTGAGAGGCTATGAGCAAACTGAAGAGAACTTCCACATGTTCTGACCACCAAATTACCCACCTGCTCACAGAGTGAGTACACCAGGTTTAAATACCACCTCTTCACTGAAAACTCCCAAAGACTTAACCCTAGCCCTAAATTTTCCCCTCAACTCCAGACTAGTATAGCTGAGAGTTTACTCGCGATACCCACTTGAATGTTTAAGGCATCCAAATTTTTGTGTGCCCTAAAAAGGGAGGGGATAGTTTTATTCTTCCAATTTCTTATGTTCAAATTTTGCATTTATCCATGGCCTCTCTTTCTATCCAATGTCACCTATCTTGCCCATCAGTAAATCCTATCTAGTTTACCGTTGAAACACACCCAGAACCTTATGAAGTCTCACTGTTCACCAATACAAGCAGGCCCACCACACCATCATCCCATGTGGATTATTGCCGTATGATCCTAACCGGTTTCCCTACCGGGCTTTCTCTATGTCACTGTATTTTTGTGATAACACTAAGGAGTCCAAGAATTCTAAATGCAGACAGACTTCTTTGTTTGGAAAGTAAATCTGTCAAGGTAGGAAGGTTCTCTGTATTTTATTCGGGAGTTGGTTGCACTGATTTATTCATCTTACATATGGACCATGAAATTCTTGACCCCCACTTGCATTCTTACTCCAGATCCCCTCGTGTCAGGTGCAAGTCTCCCCCTCCCCTCCGACTCTTTTCCTTCCCTGCTTTGCTCAGCCTTGCTGGCCTCTCTGCTTTTTTCTCAAACATGTCAACTTTGTTCCTACTGCAGGATCTTTTTATTTGCATTTCTCTCTGCCTTGGGCTAACCTGCGCATGCGCTGTATTGAGACCTCCTCCAGGCTCAATTTTCACTTGTTTCAAAAGACCTTCTCTCACACCCATATGTATCTCCATTCCCGTATTCCCTTTCCTCTTGTGCTATTTTATTTTTGTCCTCTACAAAAATACCACCAGCTAACTTTTAGAGGTATAGCACAACAAACTACAAACTACAAACTACAACTGGCTGTAGTTTGTTGTCTGTCTCATCGTACTTGAATGTGAGCTCTATGAGAGCAGAGACTTGTCCTAACTGATAATATTCAGCACTTGGAACTAGTGCCTACCATTGAGTGGAGCTGTGATAGATGTATTTTGAATAAATGAAGACTATTTCACCGTTGGGTATTTCCTCTCTCTATGTCTCAAATTTTTATTTTCTTCCTAATGAAAATATGCTTCACCCCTCTGTAGAGCACCAAATATGGCCGATTTTTCTGGAATTAAGAAGATGACTAATAAAGGTTTATGAGTAATAAAATAAGTGAAATTTTATGGTAGGGTGAGGCTCTATAATGTTTTACATAAGACCTCTGATTTGATACTGTGTGGCTTTTTGTCCGAGAACCATGTGCAAATACACAAACACACCCAAACATCCAGAATGTTATAAATTCATCTTAATTTCAAGAATCTCAAATTCATTTATGTGACTTCTAAGTATGAGTAACCTATGTTTGCCACCTCACATGTTTCATTTTAATAGTTCACAATCCTGGGACACATATTCTTTTATTTATTTTTTTTTTAGACTTTATTTAAATTCAAGTTAGTTAGCGTATAGTATATTATTAGTTTCAGAGGTAGAATTTAATGATTCATCAGTTGTATGTAATACGCAGTGCTTATTACTTCAAGTGCCCATCACCCAATTACCCCATCCCCCCACCTACCTCCGCTCCAACAACCCTCAGTTTGTTCCCTATACTTAAGAGTCTCCTATAGTTTGCCTCCCTCTCTGTTTTTATCTTACTTTATCTTTCCTTCTCTTCCCCTATGTTCATCTGTTTTGTTTCTTAAATTCCACATATAAGTGAAATCATATGGTATTTGTTTTTCTCTGACTGACTTCTTTTGCTTAGCATAATACACTCCAGTTCCATCCACATCATTGCAAATGGCAGGATTTCATTCTTTTTTATGGCTGAGTAATATTCCATTGTGTGTGTGTGTGTGTGTGTGTGTGTGTGTGTGTATATATATATATATACCACAGCTTTATCCATTCGTCAGTTGATGACAGATACTCTTTTAGCTCAAGTGTGTGAACATGAGCAAACTAAAGAACCCTAAATCACAGTCCTACAAGTGTCTGTGCTCATGTGACACTCATTCTGTCCCCTTCTCTTCTCCCTTGTATAACAGCATGTGATTTAAAAAAAAAATTAAATTTATATTTAATGCATACTCTAAGTATTGATTTTCATACTTTTTAAATGTAAACTATTATCTTTTGGTTTATGTCACTGGTGGAATGCATCTATTTTAAAGTGTGGTTTATAAATGCAAATCACTTCTCAAAAGACAGCATGTGTGATGAGATAGTATTTGGAGGTATTAACTAGTATTGTGTTACATATATTGTTCCCTTTCCCCCAATCCTCATTCATTCAATAACATTGTTAGTTTCCTTGTGAATCTAAAATAGAGAATTTATCCTCATATATGCTATACATGTTTGAAAATTAAGCTTCCTCTGTATAATAGGGAACAAATGTTTCTATAATATTATAATAGTGCTGCCATTTGCAGCTTTGCAAATTTGATTAACTTTTGGCATTTCTGTAGTTACAGAAAACTACTCTATTCTTAGGAATGTAACAGTAAGATTAATTTTAATTTTCCCAATGAATGCCTGATGTTCGTTCCTCAGTGATATGAATAGTGAATATATTTTCCAAGGTCCAAGGGGGTTAGAATGCGATTGACATACACACAGATTTTAATACACTTATCTTGTTTCATTTATGTTGGCAGTTTCTTCAAATGGCAAGATATATACTTTTCAAAATACCTGATTTTTCTTCCTATTCTCGTACTTAATAAGGACTAAATCAGGTAATCTAGACTGTAACTTAATTGCACTGCTGAACTAAAGATCAATTTTGGTCATCCATCTAATCTTGCAGAATACTAAATTACTCCCAGTTAGGTTTAGTAAACTCCTAGTGTGTGTGTGTGTGTGTGTGTGTGTGTGTGTGTGTGAGAATCTAAGCTCAATATATTTAAAACAATTTTTAGATTAAAAGGGACATTTTGATAAAATCACTTTGTTATAATAATTATTTTCTTGCTCTGAACTGCCATGTGGAATACAAATTAAGCTTCCTTGTAAGTGTAGTACCTATTGTATCTGTAGGCAAGTACCTCTAGCATGAGAGTCAGCTATGGGGCCCATGTTAAGTGGAGTGGTTTAAGGGATCTACCAATGTTGTAAGTTTTTTTTCTTCATGGATTACCAGTCTCTATTTTTCTTTTCATGATGAAATTGTCAATGATAATCCAAAACCTTGAATTGCTCGTGTAAATGCATCTTGCTTAAAGAAGAACAGATAGGTTATAATCAGTAGTTCAGTCAGGGTTAGAAGCAGCTATTAAGTGTTCAAATTATTTACTGAGATATAACAAACCACCTAGAACTTAATGGCTTAAGTAACCTCCATCTCTTGATGACTGCTCACTTTCTACATCCTGAATTAGAACCAGACACAGGGGATGGCTTGTTTCTAATGGAAAGACACCAATGACTGGGGAAAATTGAATATCTGGAGGCTCCATTACTCATATGTCTGATGCCTGAGTGGGAATGGCTCCAAGGGTGGGGTCAGCAAGGAAGATAGACCAAAACACCTACAGATGCCTGTCTTTGAAGCCCGAACTTCTTCCAGAATGGAATTTGGATTATGAGAGGATACATCTCAAGAGGGACCCTCCAGAGAGGAGGTGAAACAAGATAACCAGGTGGTAGTTACATGACCTGTTGTAAATGAGCCTCAGAAGTGCTACAGCACCACGTCCTCCATACTTCCTTGGCTGAGGCTGGCACAAGCCTGTGCAGATTGTAAGCAAAGAGATAGAGATACTACTCTTAACAGAACGAGTATCAAAGAATTTGGAGTCATGTTTGAAAACTGTCATTGGCTCTGGTGAGCGTGGGGAGAGACTAAACCTTAAACAGAGCAGGAAAGAGTCTGAAGTAGTGTCCCAGCTAGCATATTTAATCTAGATAGCCCACTTCTAGGAAAAAAAAATTATCTGTTGGGTTGAGATACAAGTAAAAGGATGTGTAAGAAAAAGGTAATAACGGTATTGTCTTTATTACTAATAAAGGATGTGTAAGAAAGAGGAATAAAAGCAAATTCTCCATTTTTGGTTTTATTTATGTCCACATAGCATACTGGAAAGACACTAGAATTATTTATTTTACTATTTATGATAGCATCATGGTGACCTTTTTCACTCAAATGTATATGTTCTTCTAGCAAATATATAGTTCGTCTAGCAAACAAAAAATTTGTTTAACAATTTTTTTTTTCATTTTGAAGCTTCCCAGGCAAATGCTAAGTGCAAAGGGAATTGAAACACATTATCTTTACATTTTATGTAAAAAATAAAATAACGAATGAATGAATACAGAAATACACACACACATACATACATACATACATACATACATACATACATACAGTGGTTCCTTTTTTCATAAAGTAGGTCTTTTAAACTTTGTGTTTTCAGAAAATATTTTTATTCTGAGTTAATTCAGGGGAAATTTTAGTTCCTTATTTCACTTAGAATAATTCATAACCATTATGAAAACTTTCAAAATCAATCATCGTAGAAATACTGTGAACGCAGTACTCATGTATATACGCCGGGAAAAGTAAAAATCTGTATCTCTGTATCATAGGTATCAAGCAGTTAATATTGTAGAAAAAACAGATTCAAACATGCTGATAGATACTCAGCTTTTAAAAGGAATAGGTTAATGTGCTGGTAAGTGTCACTTACAAATGGGTAGGAAATGAAAGTTATGGGCAATAAAAATCAAAGTTGATTTTTTAATCTAGTAATATGAAACACTTTTATCATTACACTTAAAGTCTGTAAGTGATAACTTTACTGCACATGAATACTTCTTGGTGCAAAGAATTTCAGGAAAACTTTGAAGATGATATAGCTCATCAAAGAAATTGATTATGCTCAATTATTTTCTACAAATGCAAAATTCAGGTTCATAAGCATAAGAGATTAGTCCCAATGTATATAAGGGAGTGTTGTGCTTATTTGGGATGATTAAACTTTGTGAATAAAATATACTCAGCACGTAGTAGATGCTCAACAAACTTAATTTATTCATTACATGTCATTATTTAGGCTTAATCTTACTTATTTATAAGTTTCCTTTGTTTTTCTCATTTTAAAAATTTTGCTGTCAAAGCTTTAGAGCTTGTAATTGACCTTCTTAACTATCATTAATTCCGTCTTCAAGGATTTTGACTTACATTTTATAAAATTCAAATCAGCATTATAATTCTTTGAAAAATTTGATTTTCTTGCTACCTTCCCTTTATGTTTACCCATAATTGATCTTTCTCTCTTGACAGCATTTTGGGGACATTGAGTGGCATCTGAAGGCGGTCATGACAGCATCTGTAGGAGATTTACAGCACTTAACCTGTCAGGGATTCGTCCTTAGAATTAAAGAGGAACAGGATATCTTTAGAGCTCAGGTCTCATGCTTAGTTACATTCAAAATATCTTGTAAAATTAGTTTCAATGTCAGCATACTAATGCCTATGTCAGCTTTTTAAAAAAGAGTGGCAATGATATACAGCCACCTAACTGACTGGAGACTATAAAATAGATGGAGTGGTCAGATTTAATCCTAAGTAACCTTTTATCCAATGACAGTAATTACTTATTTGAACCTTTAATTCATTTAAATTTGCTTGAACTTTCAAGTGACTACCCACATATTTCCCCTTTTGACAGATAAAATTAAATGACTAATATGTAGAACAACGTACCTAATGCTATGGTGTGATTGACAGTTAAAAAAATCATAAAGCTCCTTTTACTTTTCCAACTTTGAAAAGCTGAATCTTTGATAAGATCAACTGATATTTATTACTTTATTACACTGATTTCACAGAAACATCCTCTAAACTAAAAATTCAGGTTTAGGAAGGAGATTCCAAGACATTCTGGAACATATGAAAATTTCATATATATATATATATATATATATGGCCTAGAGAATATATATATATATATATATATATATATATTCTCTTTGTTTGTGAGAAGTTCAAAATCTTCATCATATTTTCAATTCATCTGCGACTTTGGTAAAGTTATGGTCACTACCTTAAATGGCATTTTGAGCATTTGTGGAACAAATGACAAAATGATCCTACCAAATACACATTGTAAATGTATTGCTCCAATGAAAGATGAAAGAATCCAATATTAAAGTTCTTCTCATTCCCCCCCCCCCCCCCCCCCCGCCAAATATACCATTCTCTAACTCACTTGTATCTCTTAAAATTGTTGGCTATGTTTATTGACATAAAATCCTTTGAAATAGTTTGCTTTAAATGGGCTGCCTAGCAAAAGTCTTACAAAAGGTTTTGTCTTACATTTGTACTCGTGTCATTTCTGCTTGAGGGGATAATAAGTCATTCCTTGATTGGGCTTACTATGGAGCATTTGGGAATATCCCCTTTTTTGTCCTTAACATCTTCCCTTGAAATGTGGTGGGGAACCATTTGTCCCTTCACAGTCGATGCTAAGAAAGTTAGTATAATTGCAGTGTGCTTGAGAACTTTGTTTGTTAGTTGATAGGGGAGTGATTGTAACATGTGAAACTTCCTTTTGGTTCCTTTGAACTACCTGAACACATGCACTGCCACTGATGGGCTACAGTTGCCTAAAATCTACTTCTATATTGTCCTGGAAATTTCTCATTAACTTCACTTCAGTGATAGAGTCAGTGGTCATCTAGATACAGAATAAAAGATTCAAGGCAGGTTCATTAAAAAACAAGTTAAATCATATATGATGAGGTCTCCAATTAGCCTGTTACTTTTATTGTGTAGTTATTACTGGCTACCATTTTTCCCTATTTCTAATTCCAGGTGGTTCTCTGATGTCATCAGCTATAAGAATAACTGGAGCAACTGTTATAAATGACAATTATTAGGACCCACCTCAAGTTTCTAATTCAATAGTCTTGGGTGCTGTCCAGGAATTATATTTAATAAGCTCCCCCTAATCACTCTGCTTCTAATTTTCCAAAGACCTTGGTTTAAGAAAAATTATTTGAGAATTTCAGTTGGGTCCCGTACATGAAAGATTATCTTTTTTCCCTATCCTCTATGTGAACTGCAATCAGCAGACCTATTTAATAAACCTTATACCATTATGAAGAAAAATGAAGGCATACTTTTAAATTTGAAGATTCTTGCTTTTATATGTAAACTTTAGTGAGCATAATGCTATCAGTTTATTTTACATTTTCCCTACTCTTCATGTTTTTCTTTCATGAGCATTATGATTTGATTATTATTTAGAATCAGAGCATATTAGAACTTTATAGTGGACATTATATTACTTTATACTGAAGTAAATAATTGCCTCACTTTACAGATAAATAACCGGTTTGGGAAATATATGACTTTTACTTTAAAAGTAATGACATATTTAAGATCATTTAAATAAAAAATCAGTTATATGTAATACTTGTTCTAGTTTTAGAGCTAGTGCTGACAATAATTTTAGTGTTTATTTCTGATATCTTCTTAAAAGAAAGCTCATATTGCAAAGTTTACAGTGGTCTAAACCACCCATTTTATTGATAGACCTAATCATTATTTACCCTTAGGACATGTCTTTCTCAGGACTGGGGGCTGTTCATTCATTTTTGCCTTACACCCATCCCCCAACTCAAATTCTTGCTTTTCCGTCCCTTTGCACATGACCAACCTAAATGAGTGTAATATATAAAAAATGTCTACTCATGTTCAGAAACTCGAAGTATTCTTCCTTTCAAAATAATCTTCCTGCTAGCAGTAATGAAAACTTTCTCCCCTCCCCCCCCCGCTCTTTTTTTCTTTGGTCTTATTCTAGAATACTTGGTAGAAACTTACTAAAACATCTTTAAAGCTTAATTTTCCCTGTTTAGAAGTGTAGGGAATAGCAATACTGAGAACTAATATGGCCTGCAGTCACAACATGTCTATTAGGACCAAGAATTAAAGCTGCCTACATTTTACTATTTGTTCCAGGAAACTCTTTCCCTGGAAGACAAGTGTGTAAATCAGTAAATAATTTCATTGTTTTTTTCTGGAACTTTTCAGAAATCAATTTATCTGAAGACTAACCTGGTCAAATAATTCCCTTTTTAGGGCAGCAGTTTTCTTATCTGGTCCAAAAGCCCCCTTTACAGGACAATAACTTGTTCAAACAGGCAAACCATTCAACTTTGGAACAAACCATTGTTGGTTCCCACTCACTTTCAAGACTCTGACTGGGTCCATTAGTCTTAAAAAAAATATTTCATTAAACTGGCTCATTTCAAACAGGTGTCCACATTGAAATGTCTACCTTAAACTCCCCACTCCCAGACCCTGAACACCTATTGATATTCTCCCATGGCCACACCACTAAGGTGCATCAGATTGATGCCTTGTAGTCACAGACAATAAAGTCAACTTTGCATGATCAACTCTGGTAATCTTCTGGAGATCTAGAGCCAACAGTCATAGAAGTCCTGACAAGATAGAATTGAGTCCTTTTACAACTGCTGCTCAATTTCCTGTCATCCATTTCTCAAATTCTGAGGGATTTTTCCCCCCTTAGGAATAAGAAACGCTTTCCAACAATTTTTTAATTATTTAATAATATCTCACATTTTTGTCCTTGGTCAAAATATGTCCTATTAGTGATGACACTAGTATTTGTCCCTATATTCCCCTTTCCCAGGCAGTACTATAACCCTGTCAAACTGATACTTTCACTTAATACACCAGGTTGTAAACTCAGCTTTGGTTGCTAAATAGGCTATTCTGATGATCTTTTGGGGAGTCAAAAGACTAAGCTGCCAGTGTCATAGTAAATGTGAAAAAGATGTGTAAATGTGAAAAAACAAAACAAAACCTTTGTCAGTCAAATAATAAGTAGTCTTAAAATAAAATTTTCCCTAGTTGTGATCAAATCCTTCACCAGGCTATAGTGTTTTCCTTTTTATTGTTTAGGATTTCTTCTTTTGGTCTCATTTTGCAGTGCAATCTAGTTTTTAGCCAAATATTATTCACAGTAGTCCAAATCGAATAGGAATGTCTTTATCTGCATTGTAGCAGTAATTAAAGAGTTTGTGAATATATTCTGAAGTTTCCAAATCTCACTTTATACACTGTCTTTTTCCCTCCACTACAACACAGATATATTTTTTTTTATTTCATGTTAGAGCTCTTAGGTCGTTAATTTCTAATTGCACAATCCACACAAATGGTTGAAGTTCAATTCTTCACCCAAATGAATGTTGTGTTAATGCCTTAACAAATGCAAATTGTTTTATCTATCTGTCAATACCTTCCATGGCTTTTAACATAAAATCTTATTTTTTTGTTATTATGTTCAATTAGCCAACATAATACATCATTAGTTTTTGATGCAGTGTTAAGATATTTTTTTGACTAAGCATAGGAAGGATCATCTGTAGGTTGATTAAAGTCTAATTGTGTTTAGGTAGACTTCAAGAGAGCCAAGAACCATCCCTGTTCCTGATACTATCTTGAGTTATATTCTCCCTTTTAATCATTTGCTTCCTACCAACAGTACACAGGAAAGTTGAGGAGGTGTCACTTCCCGTATTTTTTACAAAAGGCTGTAACTTTTGTACTGCGAGCACACTCTTCCAATTGCCTTCTCAGTTTGTCCTTTGATGAAGCAAAATGCCATGCGAGAGGGGTTCAGAAAGGAACTATTAGCCACCTCAGGGGAAGATCCCACAAGGAACTGAGGCCCTCAATTCAATATCCCACAAATGACTGAACAAGAAACACTAAGTGAACTTATTAATGGTTTCTTCCTGAATTTGAAATTCAGGTGAGACCAGGCACCCTGGTCCTGTACCTTGAGTATAGCCTCCTGGGAGAAGCAGAGGGCTCAGATGACCCACAGAAAGTGTAATATAACTATGTGTTATGTTAACTGCAAAATTTGGGGGTAATGTGTTATTCAGCCATTGAAAACTAATGCACATGTTCTAAGAGATCAATTAGAAGCTCTTTATTTTGTGGCTACTTTTTGATGTCTTTCAATTTTATCTTTGAGTGCAAGGATGATTTTAAAAATAGGTTTGTGAATCACAAAGGTTTTATGATTTAAGCATTTAGAAGCCATAAAAGTCTTTTTTTTTGTTTTTGTTTTTGTTTTTTGGTAGCAGATATAACTCCTACTGATTAAGTAGAGAGTTTTTTATTTTTGTTTTGATAGTCTGTGGAAGAGTTCAGGGGGGAGTCCAGAGAGCCAGGCTTGAAATAAACCTTTCTTAAACACACAACAGACTGTTGAGGAAACCATTCAAGCTCCTGATGCCCCACTAAGCTCCACAGGAAGGTTTCATAGCCACAGATGAGATATAGGAAAGGACTCAAACTTACAATTACTACCACTTCTGAGAGTTGGACGTGTGTTTCTTTTCTCCAACTACAGTTGACCTTGGAACCATGTAGATTTTAGGGGCGCTGACCCCTATGCAATTGAAAATCCATGTATACAACTTTTGACTCCCCCCAAATTTAATTACCAACAGCCTACTATTAACCGAAAGCATTACCAATAAAAGTCAATTAACACATATTTTATATCTTATGTGTATTATATACTGTCTTCTTACAATAAAGTAAGGTACAGAAAGGAAAATGTTAAGAAAATCCCAAGGAAAATACATTTATAGTACTATACTATGTCTATCAAAAAATTTCACATGTAATAAGACCCACAGAGTTCAAATCCATGTTGTTCAAGGGTCGACTGTAGTCCCTTCCAAATTGAAGTCTCTCTTGAATGTATCTGATTGGTAAACCACTGCTATATATCCGAATCTTGACTCCAATAGAGGCTGATACTTTCAGGCTTTTTGAGATCAATCTTGAGTTGATGGGATTTAGGAGTCTGAAAATTCCCCCAGTATAGCCAGGATTTAAAGAAATGAAAGCACAGGCTTTAAAGAAATGAAAGCACATGTCCTGAAGCATGTATTTTGTTGTTTAATGAGAATCTTCTGTGAGAAAAAAATAAGAGGGATTGAGCACCATCCAAAAGCAGGAGATACCATACTAGTTTTAACACTTTAATGTTATGAGTGCAATTCAAAATTTTCCCACATTTCCAATTGCTAATTTTGAGATTAGAAAGGAAAAGGAAAGTCCTTGCACTCAAAGGCAAAGGAAATTACAGTGCTTAGTAATATATATTTGGAAAGTGATTTAACTATACATTTTGGAAAGGGAGAAGACTGAAGCAAATGGTAAATTTACACCTGAAAAAAATATTTAAATACTCATTTTCTTAAAAGGAAAATTTCAGGAAAAATAAAGTGTACATATGCAAGATTTATTTACTTATTTTTTAAGATTTTATTTATTTATTTTGAGAGAGAGAGAGTGGAGCACAAGCAGAGGGGAGGGGCAGAGGGAGAGGGAGAAGCAGACTCCCCGCTGAGCAGGGAGCCTGATGCAGGGGTGGATCCCAGGACCCCAGGATCATGACCTGAGCCGAAGGCGATGCTTAACCGACTGAGCCACCCAGGTGCCCCCATATGAAATATCTAAATAGATACTGAAAACAAGTGAGTCATAGTCATTCTAAAAATAAGAGTAAAAAAAGAATAAACAAGGAAATATGATGTTAAAGAAGTAAAAAATTTTAAAGATATATTTTGATGATTTAGTTACAGATATACTAAGATGCTGTGAATGGGCAGTTTTCCCTCATTGCTAGGCAATCAAAAACATAGTTGTCAACTATATAAACTCGCATGTGACACGAAATATTCAAATCACATCTAGTTTTCTAGTGGTTCCTCGTGAGGATTCTACTCTACATCTCCAAGACTTGAGTGGGTGTTCCTCATCTATTTCCAAATATCCAAGTTAATTTTTATACTTAGCAAATTACATTACAATTTCTTGTGTACTTTTCTGGAATTTCATTTGAGTATAAATTATTTTAGGGCACAGAATGAGTCTCATTCATCCTTACATCCATATTGGTTGCCCAAACCTGAAGTTAAAAATCATGGATGAAAAAAAAAAAAAAATCATGGATGCTCCAGAGCTTTCTGTGGGCAAAAGTGAGACTTGACATTTCACACACATTTATTTGACAGACTAAACCATGTCAATCTATGAGATAGGAATACTAAAACTTTTTTTAAAATTAGAAAGCCTACTGGAGGAAAAATTAGTATTGAAGAAGTGATATTTTGAAAGCTTTACATTTTAAGATGTTGATTAACATGATATTAAAATGGAAAGATGAACGTTAGTAATCAATTCTTAAAATAGCTTCAAAGAAGGGAGATCAGTATTTGAAATTATTTGGTATGCATGATAAAGGGCCTACTTTTTCTTATTATACAATAAACAGTTTTAAATAAATTTAATATACACATTTTGTCTGGAACTTTTTTCTCCCATTTGGAAGTAAATTTTTTAGTGTCTTTTTTGCCTTAAAACAGTATTACTTTTACATATAGGTTATGGAACTAGAATGCACGTAGGACACCTCTCTCTTATAAATGTTGTCCTTAAAATGCAAAGACCCTTAATTAGCTCATTCATGGTAGTCGGTCTCTAATAAATATTGTAAAATACAGTTTAAAATATATAATTTTTATATTTATTAAAATTGTCTTATTTCAGAGAGGATAAATATGTCCTGATCTATTCATTCACATATTTATTTAAAAACTTCAACTGTGAGTGTATGTCAATAGCCAACTTCCAAAGACAACACTAAAATCAAATTTGGGGCACCTGAGTGGCTCAGTCAGTTAAGTGTTTGACTCTTGGTTTTGGCTGAGGTCATGACCTCAGGGTTGTGAGATTGAGCCCCGCATGAGGCTCCATGCTAAGTGCAGAGTCTGCTTGGGTTTCTCTCCCTTTCCTGTGGGCACTCTCTTTCTCAAATAAATAAGTAAAATATTTTTTTAAATAATAGAATAAAATAAAATAAAATCACCTGAAATTTATCGCTTACTACTGTAGGAAACACTATTACAACTGTAATCTTGATAGTGTACAGTGAGGAGTCGTCAAAGTCATGATATTTATAAAAATTTTGGATTAATTTAAATTGGATACTTAAAATTAGTCTCCCAATCAGGGTTTGTTATGTAATAGTTTAAGTATAGTGCTCAGAATGAATCAAGAGTTTTGAAATAATTTTTAAAAATACAACAATAAATTGCTCTGAGAAGAGGGCAGTTACCCTGACTAGTGTTTGGATAAAGAGATATAAAAGAAGCTACTTAAATAAACAATAATGTTATTTGGAACCTCATCTTTCTGGTTGAGAAATGTCCTGGAATAGTAAAATTAATTTGACATATTTTTTTAAAGATTTTATTTATTTATTTGAGAGAGAGAGAGCATGAGAGGGGGAATGGGCAGAGGGAGAAGGAGAAGCAGACTCCCCAGTGAGCAGGGACCCTGATGCAGGGCTTGACCCCAGGACCCCGGGATCATGAACTAAGCCGAAGGCAGCTGCTTAACCAAATGAGCCACCCATGCGCCCCTGACATAGGTTTTTAATTAGTAAATTCAACTTCATGGAAACAGTGAGCTTTATGGCTATAGATGTTTTCCTCTTGAACATGCTATCTTACTATTTAACTTTACGGAGCCAACTAGCTGTAAGAGTAGAAGACCAGACCTGTGACTAAGTGAAAGTCACATAGAGAATACACATGGCCAGGCAAATATTTGCTGGGCCCTATCTATATATGGTCAATGTGAACTATAGTAATTCATCAATGAAGTTTTAAAATAATGAGTAGAGAAGAGGCACTGGCATATTTGTTTATTATTCAGTAAGTGCTTGTGAAAATTTTTCCAGTGTTCAGGTACATCTCTTCCTATGTTGGTATAGGGATACCAATATGTGTGTGTGTATGTGTGTGTGTGTGTGTGTGTGTGATCATCAAATGTAGAGTCATTGGTTAATGTCTTGTCACCAACATTGAAAAAGGACAGCACAATGCCATGGCTTATCAGAATCTGTTTGTATTAAAACTATATAAATCTAAAAAAAAAACCCAACTATATAAATCTCTCCTCACGGTTTCTTGACATAACTTATTTAATGCTGGTTACATCACTGCTCATGGTGGTGCATCATCCATTGTGCCGCTTGTTAGTACTGGCTTCTCTTGACTCACTCAGTGGTTATTACCATGCCTCCTTGATGATGGTGAGTAATGCAAATCTTATTCACAGTATGAAAGAGGGTACACTGGTCATTTGTTATATACTCCAGTTTTCCTGGGACTAAGTCTGTCACTGAACGCAGTCATTTGAATACTGCTGTTATAGACCATTGGAAGCTCAGTTTGAGTAAGGAATTTTTTCATCTTAATTGTCCTTGGAGCATTTTCTTTTTTTTTCTAGTCCACAGATTTTGTAGATAGACCACTTGAAAGTCAAATCAAATAAAAAATATTTTTTTTTCATTTCTAAGACTCTTACAGGTTCCTTTAAACTGGGTACAAGCCTTGGGTAGACATTGGAATCACCACCATCTTCCTGTTTAAGAGTGGGAAGAAATATCTCTTGAAAGTACTACTTTTGTTTCTTAATAGCTTTACACTGTTACAGATTATGAAATTTCTTCCTTTCTTCTCTTCCTGTCTTCCTTTCTTTCTCTTTATGTGACTAATGCTATAATAAAACATGTCTACAAAATAAAAGACATTGATTGAAGATGGTAGAATAATATTATTTGTCAAAAGAATATAGTGTTGGGAAAAATTACCTAAAATTTGGAAATAAGCCAAAATTGAATATTCACTATAATGTTCTTTTATTGGGCAAGTTTGGGGTTTTTTAGATTTATTTATTTATTTATTTTAGAGGGGTAGGGGCAGAGGGAGAGGGACAGAAGGAATCTCCAGTAGTCTTCCCACTGAGCCTGGAGCCTTGACAACATGGGGCTTGATCTCAGGACTCTGAGATCATGACCTGATCCTAAATCAAGAGTCAGACACTCAACCGACGTAGCTGCCCAGGCACTCCTAATTGGGCATGTTTTAACAGACCCTTCGAAGAACTATTTGATTCTCAAAGTATGGTCTGGGGGTCCTGAGGAGTTCCCAAATCCTTTTAAACATCTATGGGACCTTAATGTTTCTACTATGTAGTGGGTGAAGCTAAATTTTCTTCATATACTTCAAATTAAATAATATATTGCATCATATTGAATGCAGAAGCAGAAATAAAAATTCTGCAGTTTTATTTCTAATATTAAAAGATTTGCAAATAACCATAAAATAATGTCACATTTTCTTTTCGTTATGGAAATATATTTATTTTTCAGAATAATATATATTATTAATGTTAATACTCAATGGATTTATTATTTTTAAATGAAATAATAAACATTTTTAAAGATTTGTTAGGTTTAATTTCTAATATGGTAAATTTTAGTAGATAGAACCTACAAAAAACAAAACTCATTAGTGTCTTGAATTTTTCTTTTTTGTATGTTTTCAATAATTTTTAACATCATAAAGGATTACTGAGAAAAATATTTTAAGGACCAGCTGTAGGAGAATATAACTAGTTTAATGTTGCTATTTGGATAGAGGCTATGGGATTACACACTAAGTTATATATTTACGTCTGTAAGAAAAAGTAATTCAAAAGATATGGCTTAATTGCCCACTAAGACATACATTAACCAATTTTACATCTAAACTAGCATTATTAGCTTTTTTTTTTTTTTTTGTCTATACATAATCAGTTCCTCAAGTGCTCTTAGAAGCAGCTTTACCATCTTACTGGCTCCCTCATTTATAAGTTTATAAATCTCTGATATGGTTAAATCTATACCTGGATGAGAGTCACATTTTTAACTTTTTGAAAATTTACTTTGACAGCAGATTAACTGAATTTTATATTTTATGTGAGTGGGAAAGATCTTATAATACACACTCACAATACAGCCTTAGTTTTGGCCCATAAAGTAAATTAAAATTTGACATTTAACAAGAATGCCTGGGTCTCTGGTAGC
The DNA here is from genome assembly GCF_023065955.2 of Ursus arctos. Lineage (NCBI taxonomy): Eukaryota > Metazoa > Chordata > Mammalia > Carnivora > Ursidae > Ursus > Ursus arctos. The sequence continues at coordinate 73,491,823 of NW_026623056.1, forward strand.
ATACCAAGAAAATATAGTTTCTTCTGAAACTCTGGTTTATTAAAAGGTACAGTTTTTCAGAAAGTGAAATAAATACTGTCTTCACAAAATTCAACCCCAGAAGTCTTGATTTCTATTTGAATTTACCAAATAACATCTTTCAGACAGGATTGGCTAAAAGTAGTAAAATGTATTCAAAGCTAAATGTATTTTCAAAAATTGGTAGTAGAACATGCAGATATATGAACAGAGAATGAGGACGGCTACAGATTTATTTTGTCACTCAGTAGCATGCAGATAGTTTAAATTTACACAGAATACAATAAATGCTTTGAACATTTGAGAAATAAACACAAAAAAACCCAGATGGATAAATGTGATCATCTCTAGAAATTACTATTATAACAAGAAATTTTTAAAATTCTGATATTCTGATACTTCTGATATTTGGTCAAACATTTTTGCCAGGTTGGGCAAGGTTTATTTATATTGCTATGCAAGTACTATATATTCTGGAAAAATCATAAAAAATGAATAAAATCTGTGTAACAACAAAATATCATATTTTCTTTAAATATACAATTACTTAATTATGTAATGAGCATAGTCTATGAGCTAGGTACTAGAAGTACTAAATAAGTATATTATCAAAAATATTTCTTTAATTTCTAGAAACTAATATTATTTCCAGTACTTTTATATTCATAATTGCTCCAAGCATTAGTCTACTTAGGTCAGATTGAATCTAGTGACATGTCTTGCTGCACATTATTCAGGTTTTGAAAATAATTTAATAGCTAAATAAACTTTAACAAATAGCAAGAAATATTTTCCTTAATTTTTTGAATTATTAAATATTTAAGGAGCATGGGAGGTTTTATCTTATCTCATGCACTGCACATGAACAAGGGAAAGAAGAATGGAATTTGTTTCTATTTTGAGAGATTTACTCTAGACCTGACATAATATGATATACAAAAATATTTCAATATGTTTTAAAACTGGGAGAAAAGTTAAATATTAGTAACTCTATTATTTCACAATTGAGAGGACTAAAGCCCAAATTGTTTCAATGACTTCACCTAAAAGTAGACATAAATTTATTCAGTAGCAGAAGTGAGAGTAACACACAATTTTTATGACCCCAAGTCCAATCGGTTTACTACACGACATTGTCCTACAGAAAAAGAAAGCAATAGAAAACAGAAAAAGTGTGCTTAATATCAATGTCTTAGCAAAATAGGTTATTGGCAATAACATTTAAGGAGAAATAATCTCAATCAGGTTTCTGTGTGACCGTCCATTATAAGTGATGGAGAGATTTCTAAAAGAGATTAACAATCTTTTTAGCCTCTACTGGAAGGAGCTGCTGTTCATTTGCCAATCATGGAAGCAAGAAGAGATGGCTAAGAGAATTAACGTATGGTGAACAAGAAAAGACGACTTGAACGTAGATCAAGTAAATAATAATGACCTAAGTAAAATAGAAGAATATATCCAGCATGAACCTGAGGGCATTTTCTGTCTGAGATAAGAACACTTGGGAAATTAGAAACCACTCAGAGATACAACAGAGAGCTGGGTGGAAGGATCACTGGGTGGGGTGACCAACGCAGATTTTGAAAGATTGACTGCATAAACTAGAAGATGGCTGTGACGGTGATAAGTAATGATTATAATTAAAGTGGAAAATCTACAAAATGAGAGATGAAAATTGTAAGGTTACCGGAAATGCAATATATGTTGCTAAAACTCTTTTTTCCTCCTTGGTCCTTGTTAAATAGAAGTAGCTGTTTTACAAACAGCCTTTGGAGTTCAAGTTACCTCTGAAGGTGAACTATATGTGATTTGAGCTATCTGAATGAGGAGTCTGGAAGATCTAGAGATAATATCTTAGAGTAAGAGACCTCTTAATAAGCTCAATAGCTTCAGCAATATGTTCAGCTGAACAGTCATAGATTTTTTAAAAATTTTGTAGCACAAGACAATTTTTTCTTGACATTTTTTGGTGTAGATTTTGCAAGGAAATATTGAAGGTATTTTTAAAAGTTACTTTTAACGTGTACATTTTTATCACTCCGTGGAAAATGTCTCTATGTCATATTTCACTTTTCCCCAAGGGTTAGCATAGGATGGCAATGGTGAGAAGAGATTGATTAATAATGCCTTTAACCCAAGAAACAAACATATCAGGGATATTCAAGGTGAAGGACAATCACAAAGGTTTAATGGCAATGTGAAACTACTGGGCATTGAAGAGAAATTAAGAAGAAAAGCAAAAACTGAGAGTTTACTCTTGAGACATTAGTGGGACAGCTATAAAGAGACATCTGAAAGCTGGAAAGAAGATGAAAACAAAACAAACAAAGCAAAACAAAAACAAGTCAGAAGGCAGGATTGAGGTACTGATTTCTTTATCCCATGAGTTTAAAGGCCATTGTTGATATCACTGAGGGGGAAGGGGTGAAATGCCTGGGGAATGAATATAAATAGGTATGGACAAAATGGACTAAAGTTAATCCTAAAATGCTCAACACTAGGAGGTAAAAAGGGAATAAGAAATTAAGTGTTTATATATCTTTGAAGGCATTCACTTTTTACTAAGCCTGGTCCACACATGTTCAAGCAGACTATGGTACAAGGGACCCTGGATTTGGAGCTACAGATTGTAGGTTAAATCTTTTCTTCACTCTCTCCAGCTGCTTCTTATTGAGCATGATTTATAACTCTTCTTGGACTTGAGTTTCCATGTGAGGTATAAATAGTAATATCTACACTTCCGTACTAACAGTAATTTGAAAATTAGAGCTGCAGTTTATGTAAATTCTTAATTCCGGGTTATACAAACATAGATTTTATGGAGTGATTTAACCACAAACTACATTTTCCACTGATCGTGGAACTTTTAAGCCAGGTTGATAAGGTGCGTTGGGTCACCAATGAACTCCATGCATTTCCTGGATACTTTAGTAGACAAGACTAGAAGCTGAAACAGTAAAGACAATAGTCAATGTCTCTGTGTTCCTTGGGTGAGGCATAGTAAAGGTCCTATAAATAGGAATTTGGCCACCTACCACACTTCTGGAAATAATGGCTGAGAAAGAAGGCGATGACTCTTTAAAGATGAGGAATGGAACATTCTGTTGACTGATAAATAATTTTCAGCCTTAAAATAACAATCTGTCAGTTCAGAAAAACAAATCTCCATATCTAAAAAGTAAATTAACATTTTTTGAAAGGATCTCTAAACATCCTGAGTTGGGAAAAAATAATCTATCATTCCCCATTTATATGTAGGGTTTCCAGATAATGGAATGCAATAGCCTTAAAAGGGAGATTCAGATTAAAGTTTCATCTCTTATAAACTAAATCTTTTATCCCAAAATGAAAGTGTTGCGTTTTTCAATGAAATGTGGTTTCTTCGGTATTTAGAATTCGATATCTGGGAGAGCTGAATGAAAAGGAGCTTAATTGCCAGAAGGACAATGTGTAACGGGGAATGGAAAGGAATAAGATATTTGACTCATGCATTTTCCCTCAATTTCAGTGGCTCTCTTTTGTTATGATTATCTTTAAGCCTCAAGGTACTTTTTTCCTTGTATCTCATAAAATCTTTAATTAATCATTTGCTGGTGCATATAAAAATGAAATGAATTAGATTCACTCTGAATTATCCACAGTAATGGAAGAGTCACATATAACTTAACAATTATAATATGGAGCAAATTGGTAAATATTTTTTTGCAATACAGTTAGATACAGAGACTTTGTTCAACATTCAATTGCCTACCCCATGCATACACTTTCAGCTAATCATTGCTCTGCTTTTTATCTAACAACTTGAACTTCATTCCTTTGGTTGGATTCCCAAAAATCAAGAGGTTAGAAAAGCAGTGTATCTCAAAAGCAATATAAGCTTATGGGATTTTGCAAAACATGATTCATCATCATCATCTATGCCATCCTTTGATCCCTATCTCAATACACTAATGCTTTGTGAAGATGACTTACTAAGTGAATCGTGTAATGATATAATACTCATTAGAGGCCAATACTATCTATCAATATTATCTATCTTTAAAGAATGGTTGCATTTGTTATGTCTTCAATCTTTCTATCAAACATTTTACTCTCTCACACCTTAGTGACCTTTGCTCACACCTGCTCTTATCACGCCCGAGCAACACTCTAAGATATTGGTGGGAATTTTCCTTTATTTTTAACTGATAAGTCCTTGTTCATATTCTTGAGCACTAAAATATAAATAAAAGAATATTCAGTAGAGAGAGAACTGATTTCCTAGGTGTTTACTTTTAAAACAGGTAGTCTAGTTGACAGGGTATTTGATTTTCAAACTCATATCTATTATATATTTGCAAAGTATCAATCTATTTCTGACCTTCCATAATGAGTTATTACAGAAATTCTAGCTCTCTCTCAGTGTGTGTAATATCATCTTGGGTTAAACAAACATATTTAAAATTCCCAGATGTGCAATGTGACAATCATAATTTCTAGTAGGTTTGTTTCCAGGCATTTTGGACATGTAAATTTTCTTTGGGGAAGGTAAGTATAAACACCTGACAAAATTCTCTGATTGGAGCAAATGATACTCTACCTCAGCCATCAACATCTTCTCTCTTTTGTAAATTTAAGAGAGGAGATGAATGGAAAAAAATTTAAAACTAGTTCTTTGGTAATTAGCCATGACTGGAGCAATTCAAATTCACAACTTAATGGCAATTCTGAATTGGTTTACATTACTTAAAGCAAAATGTTCTCACTTGGATCTATCATCCATTAAATGAGACATATTAATAAATGCTATTTTAAAAAGCAAAGCTTAATTGAATACAAGATACTTATAGAAGATAGGTTCATCTTGCTGAGTGGAATTTTTACTGCCTGCTAGAAAAGGTGTATTCTCAAACTCAAAGGAAATGAGAGGTTTTTAGAAACCACACTCCAATTTCTAAGATGAAACGGATACAATGGCTATTTTTTTTTTCCCTATCTCTAAGTGATAAGCAACTCTAACACATATTTGTCCCTTTCTCTGAAAGACTGCCCTGGGTTCAAATATATATCCCAATAAAAAGTCTGTAATATATGAAAACCATGTAACCTTCCCTTCATAAGGAGACAATAAAGTTTTTATCTCTTTGGATATATGTGAAGTTCTTACTTTGGAAAGTATACAATAGACAATACAAAATATGAAAAATAGTTTCATACTCTTTCAATCTATGCAAAAAGTTTTTTTTTGGTTAAAATATTTCTGAGTTTAAATAGTCAAAACGTTTCATGTCTATATATTATGAAGTGATTTGTATTATGGTTCACTTCAAGAAAGATGAAGTATACAAAAATATCTGCTTATAATAAGCAAAGCATGAAAAAAACACAGTAAAATTAAAAATAAACATTACCTATAAAGAAAGAAATAAAATAGAGAGGACTCCTGTAAAAATTAGGCTTCTTTAAATAGTCCTTGTTTTGTAAATTTTACTTTGGAACTATGCAAATATTTCATATAATTATTAAACAAAATTAAATTAAAAATCCAAAATAATACAAACAAAAGGAAAGTGTAACAAATGCATATAAACATGCATGAAGTTGATCACACCCACACAGGTGGAAATTATGCAAAGTGAATTTAGTAATTTGACTATAAATTTGTAGTAGAACCAAATAACAATTGTGAAAGTATTCGTATTTTTCAAAATTTATATTCCTTAATGTGATGGCGATATTTCCATTCTGAGATAGTTGTATGTATTGTAAAGTATATAAATTGAGTAATTGTATAATTTTTTAATTCTATCACTCCTGATCTCCTAGAAAAATAGCCTTCCCATCACAGGTAAAAGAGATACAAATATAAAGTAAAGCATTTTAAGTAAAATTCCTATAATTTGATGTTTTATTTATGTTTTATTTATTTATTTATTTATTTATTTATTTATTTATTTATTTTTAATTAGTCTCCATACCAACATGGAGCTGAATGCAGGGCTTGAACTCACGATACTGAGATCAGGACCTGAGCTGAGTTCTAAAGTTGGCACTTAATCGACTGAATCCCCCAGGTGCCCCAAAATGGGAAATATTAATCATGAACTTGTTATGTACTTTATCTTGAAAATTAGCAAATAACAACAAAAGTTTTCCAGCACTTTCTACTGAAAAGACCTAGAAACAATGGGCTATCCCTTAGTAATAGCATCTCTAGCTAGTGCCCAGATAGGTTTTCCACAAAAATTGAGCCAGGATATGGAGGAGAAATGTCTTACTCTAACTATAGTGAATATCTATGGATAATATCTTTTTTAAAAGGTTTTACTTATTCATTTGACAGGGAAAAAGAGAGAGAGCATAAGCAGTGCAAGTTGCAGCCTGAAGGAGAGGGAGAAACAGACTCCCAGCTGAGCAGAGAGCCCGATGTGGGACTCGATCTCAGGACCCTGGAGTCATAACCTGAGCAGAAGGCAGACACTTAACTGACTGAGCCACCTGGTCTCCTAACTATGGGTAATATAATACATCCGAATATCAGATAGCAAGGAAGCTCTAGAAGAATGCTAGGATCATGTAAAAAAAAAAAAAAATAATGCAGGAACCTAAAAGAAAAAGCTTCCACTGGCCAAAGGTAGCACATGCTTGACATTACCAAAAATAAATCCGCCAAATGTATTTACACCCATAAGTTAATTAAGTTTTTTAAAAATTTATTTTTTTAGCTTCAGTAAAGACTGTGTTGAAAGCTCCTAAAATCAGAAGAAAGAAAGAAGTGCTTAGGTTTTTCTCTTAAAAATTGTACTTGCTACCTACTAGGTAATCAGGTAGGAAATGATGGGAAACTTTGTATAGACATTTTACAGGTAATACATAAAGAATGAACAATTGGATAAGATTTTTTTTTTTTTTTGCAATCCTCAGTGAAATAATGGATCTATGCATTAATCACCAATAGCTGTTAACATCACACACACACAAAAAGACAACCAGATCATATGTGTTGCCTGATGAAAATTATGTGTCTCTTGTTGAAAAACAACTACACAGATATATTATAAACTTAATCTTGTTAACAAAAAATCCAGCCTGAATCTAGATTCACCTACCAATGTACGGGGTATACCATAGAGAAAGTGGTTTTATTACTTCTTTGCAGTACAGTCTGCAAAATCCAGGATGTGGAAAATGCTACGGGAAGAAAATGTTTAAAAACAAAACAAAATGGAAATAACACAGAAACCAAAAACAGTTTAATCAACAAAATGAAAAGGAAAGAAAGGGGGAAGGAGGAGAAAGAGAGAAAGAGAAAGAGAATGAAAATCTGTAAAGGAACAGAAACTTAAAAAAATAATAGAAATTTACATATATTTTAAAGCACTGTTAAAAAATTATGACATTTATGAAATGATTGGAATTTGAACACTGACACTTAATATTAAAGTATTTGCACATATTTTAGGTTATTAAAGATACTGTGGTTATATTTTTTAAAAGGCTTACTTTTTAAAGATAACATACTTAACTCTGTGAATGAAATGTTATGATGTATCTAATGTGCTTTATAATGAAAATAGAGGTGGAGTGGGTGGAGATAGAGATGACACATGAGTTGAGAAGAAATACCACTATAAGTGGATAACTGTGGCAGCTGAGCAATGCACGCTAGGGATCTATTACATTATTGAATCTCCTTTCCTTCTTTTCTTTCTTCCTTCCTTCCTTTCTTTCTTTCTTTCTTTCTTTCTTTCTTTCTTTCTTCTTTCTTTCTTTCTTTCTTCTTCTCTTTCTTTCTTCTTTGCATCTCCTTTTCAATTAGTTGGGAAGTTTTCCATTATAAAAGTTAAAAACAATGTTAATATTTAGAGAAAGTGAGAATGCTTGAGCACTTAGTTTAAGCAATTTTTTAATGCGTTTATTTGGAGTAACTTAAGACACATTCTAGGGAGCTGAGTTGGTTGAGTGGCCAACTCTTGATTTCAGCTCAGGTCATGATCTCAGGGTCCTGGGATTGAGCTCCAGTGGGCTCTGCACTCAGAGGGGAGTCTGCTTGTGATTCTCTTGCCCTCTGCCACTCCTCCCACTCAAGCTCTCTGTCTCTCTCTTGCTCTCAAATAAATAAATAAATAAATCTTTAAAAAAAGACACTTAATGCTTTTGAGAACTGCACTGTCCAATATGGTATCCACTAGTCACATGCGAATATTTAGCACTTGAAATGTGACTAATATCAATTGAGATGTATATACGCAATAAATTCCATATACAGTATAAAAAGTGTGATATCTCATTTATAATTTTTATATTGATCACATGTTGAAATGATGATATCTTAAATATATTGGTTCATGCAAATATCTTACTGGATAAATTATCCTTGTTCTTTTACCTTTCTTAATGTGGCTACAAGAAAATTTAAAATTACATACGTCACTTGTAGTATGTTCCTATTATACAGTGCTGTTCTAGATAATATAGGAAGGCAGACTAAATAATGCTACTAAGGGCTCTTGAAAAATTAGCTTTAATGTAGAAATATACTTGATTTAAATATGCAGAAATTTATAACTGGCTAAGGTGTTTAAGCCATCAAGGAAAACAATAACAAATAACAATTTACTTTTTCACCTAGCAGGATGTACTATAGAGAGATGAAAAAAATGAATAAATTCAAAGTCTGAAATAAAATAGTCCCTGAGCATAATTTCCTAAATGTTATCATTTAATTAAGTGTAGAACAATAAAAGATATTTTTGTTAAATGTTATTTATAGAATGATCATTACTGTGCATAATCACAATTTTAACCGTGAACGTTTTATTACATCTTAGAAAAACACTAAGAATTATAATATCCAAATGCTCCAGAATTATGTTTAAATATTTAGTATTGAATTATTTAAAATTTCCTTCTATGGTTAGTATCTTCTTAAAAGTTTCACCTGACAGATGAAACTGCAACATTTAAGATGACTTTGTTAATCAGTAAATTTTATTCTCATAAAAAACTCAAAGCTAGTTGGGAAGAAGAATAAAGTAATACATACAGGTTTAGATAGAATACTGCCTTGACCATATCAATTTATTTTATTTTTCAAAGAAAAAAACTTTTAGAAACTATTACTATAGATAGTTATATAAAAGAAATTTCTTGATATAACTAAAACTTAGCACTTCAAAATTAATCATGTATCAATACATGTATCTACCTACATTTTTAAAAAAGGTCTAACTCCTTTCTCTCAAAAAGAATAAAATTCATATTGCTTCTTATTACTCTCTTTCTCCCTGTCTACTCTTTGTTCATGGAGGTTATATTGGGTTTGGTCTTGACTGAGTCTAAATCTTAATTCTGTTATTATTTATCTGATTTTTGCAAGTTCTCTGACACTCTTACTTCTGAGTAGCTGTAAAATACTGAGATTATATTATCTATTGTGGTTTGTTGGGAATATGTGAATCTGAGAGACAGAATGCTTTACCAATGTGACATCGAACTCCATACAAAATCAAGATAATAGATATTGTAATAAAAGTTATGAGAACGTGGTTTCGCTCTCTCAAAATATATTATTGTACTGTACTCATCTTTCTCTTGTAATGATGTGAGATGATACAAGGCCTACAGGGTGAGATGAAGTGAGGTGAATGGCATAGGCATTGTGACGTAGCCCTGGGCTACTATTGACCTACTGGCCACACATCAGAAGAAGGATCATCTGCTTCCTGACTGTGGTCGACTGGGGGTAATGAAACCACAGAAGGGGGACTACTATAATCAATATTCATTTGTTTGTCCAAAATGTTTCAAAGATAATTTACTAACGGGAAGGTGTGGTCTATCAGGCACCTCTGGTTTTACTAAAACACAGATAGTACGATTCTCATGTTTTCTGTGTATGGATGAAAGTCTTTACAGGTTAGAGGATGGACAGTAGTATTGAAATCACATAGTAATGATGTATGGGGTCCTTGCCTTATGGAAGAATATCAGACAATAATAGATGACTGATAGGGCATTTGTAAATGGAAAGAGAATATAAATGTGGACTTGTCTAATCCCCAATTATGTAAATAAAAGTAAATTTGAATATCTATCAGGATTCTGTTATAAAATGGAAGGGGAATAAATTCTAGTGTTTAAAGTACCTCAGAAGACAAATTGCCTCCTTTATATTTTATTCTTTTTCAGACATGACTGCACTACTTAATAGAATGGCTGAACTAGGGAATTTTGTGTAGGCTGCATGGCTGAAGAGAAAAAGTGGGGTCACATTTTTTTTTATCCAGTGAGTACCAGCCTATTGTTCTACATAGTTCTTTGAATGATTGTTTTAAATTTTTTTCATCAAGTATTTACCCCTGTGCATTGCTAAAGGACACAGGGAATATATTTATGGCAAATTCAATTTTTAATTCATTTTAAAAAGTTAATTCAAAATGATTATTGTTATGTGATTCTCGTATTTTCTTAGGGAAATTCTTTTCCTAACAAGTAATAAAACTAGAAAGAACATTTCAACTTCATTTATATCAGCTTCTCACATCATTCCCCTTTGGCACAATCAGTGTAAATGAGTCTCAATCTATTTTGGTTTCCACTGGCATAAAAAAAAAAAAAAAAAAAAAAAAAAGACTAGCAGTTCCTCTCTGGCAGCCAGCAAAATAGAAAACACAGAAAATCAGTTCTTAAAATTTAAAGTGCTCTTTTTTCTTGGCAGTTGTGACTGTGACTCACAGTTCAGGAGTGTGGTGAAAATGTAGGTGTGACATATGTGTGACAAATCATTGTAAAGTTGCTTGCTTAAGATCATCACCAGTTTCATGTACTCAAGACTGCCTTAAAAAAAAGAAAAGCAAACCTAGAGAAAGTTCATTTCTTTTTCTAGATAGTTTCTCTAATTTCTTCAGGTATAATCCTAAGTAACAATACAGGATGTATTTCCTAAAAAAAGAAAAAAAAAAGGAAGGAAAGAAGGATGGAAGGAAGGAAGAAAGGAAGGAAGGAAGGAAGGAAGGAAGGAAGGAAGGAAGGAAAGGAGGAAAGGAGGAAAGAAGAAAAGAAGGAAGGAAAAGAGGAAGGTGGGAGGAAGGAAAGAAGGAAAGAAAGAAAAAAGAAAAAGAAAGAAGGAGAAAGAATGAAAAAGAGAGAAAGAGAAAGAAAGAAAAGAAAGAAAGAAAGAAAGAAGGAAAAGAAAGAAAGAAAGAAAGAAAGAAAGAAAGAAAGAAAGAAAGAAAGAAAGAAAGAAAGAAGGGAAGGAAGAAGAAAGGAAGGAAGGAAGAAAGAAATTACATTAAAGAAAAGAACTTTATTTAGGGGGAAAATGTTGCTTAGGAGTGCCTGCCTGCTATTTCAAGATTCAATACAATCTTCTGGATTTTAAATTACAAAGCATCAACTTGAGGAGGAACAAAAAGAAACTTCAGTGCCAAATCAGACCATTGAAAAGAATGATGATCTATAATTAATGCCAATCATTTGAGGAAGATTAGAAACTATACACCAGAGCAAAAGAAAAGTATAGTGATTTCCACCCACTATTTTTATGGAGAGAAACCGTGATTAGATTCAGCGGAAAAGCATATTGTGGGGTGGTAAGGATGATGATGATGATGATAGTGATGGTGGTGGTGATAGCAGTGTGACGATGATGGAGACTTAGAGCACTCCAGAACAGTTTAAGTAAAAATGGTAAAAACAATCAGAGACAATGAAGCATTCACTTTAGTTTAAAAAAGATAATTTAAATAATTCTTTATTATGATCTTTTACTCTCTTGAATGACTTTCTTTTTCTTGTACCTGTCCTGGCTAAACATTCCTTAGATTATGAACAAGTATTTTTCTTTGTGTTCAGTGTTCATACTTAGCTCATGATTACATCTGGCTAATTTACTCAACTGCACATAGAGTTTCCAAAATAAGTTTAGTTTCATACTTTATTTAGGCCTTAAAAACACTGCTTCATAGCTCCTACTGTATTTTTCTGGTTAGCTCAGTCCAGAACCCTCCACAACAACATATTCTACATTCTTTTCCAATTATGTAAAAAACAATCCCGAAACTTACTGGTTTAAATCAATAATCTCTCATTACTATGTCTCATAGTTTTACAGGCTGCCTTTGCTCAACTGAATAATCATTTATTTTAGTTGCAGACAGATAATGTCTAAGGATAGATCAGTCTGAATTCTTAAGTGTCCTAGACATTCAAAGTGGGTACCTAACTTAGATGTTTGGTACTTTGGTGATTCTGTCCCTATCTCTCTGTCCATGGTACCTCATTTCTTCCTCATGGCTTTGCCTTCTTAGAGCATGCTGGGCTCAGAGTATCCACACTTCTAAGAAGCTGGCTTCCAAGAACAGGAATCAGAAGCTGAATGTCCAATTAAAGGCCACATCGAGAACTGGCACAGAATCTTTTTGCCTTTGTTTTATTGGTGAAAGCAGTCAGTAGGTCCACTCAGATTCAATACAGTTAAGAAATAGATTTCAATTATTGATGGGGAAGTGGCAATGCCACAGTGTGGAAGAGTATAAGATGGGAAATATTCTTGTATCTCTCTTTAGATAACTCTCCGCCATCTATTTACTTTTTCTTCAGATATATGAACTTCATTCCTGCTTCCTTCCTCATCTGAACACCAAAACTTTCTGAATGCTCTCACTTTCACTTTACAGAGAATATTGAAGACATAATGTGGGTGCGACCTCAAATTTCAGCTCTCAGTTCTATAAGGGTTTTTGTATTTGCCCTCATCTTTCTCTTTCCCTCCTGTTACAATGGGAAAGGATCTGCTTGCAACAAATACTAAACCCTCCACATCTGCTGTGGGTTTTATCCCTGCATTCTTTCTTGGCACCTCATCATGCCACTTAATTTCTTCTCTTCAAAATCTTTGATTTCTCTCTTTCTACTCTTTAATTCTCTTTTCATATAACATGGCTCAAAATTCCTCATTGTTAAAACAAACAGGCACACATTGAACAAAACAAAACAGAAGTTTTTCTGTGTTCAATGTACTCATTCAATATCTATGAGGCTATCATCCTTCTTATCGCCTGGTTTCACCACAAAATTTTTTGAAAGAGTCATCATCATTCCCTTCCTTTGTATAGTCACTCTATTCTAAAGAAGCTTGTCAAATGTCAAAACAAATTCTCTAGTGTCTAAGTCCAAAGGGTACTTTTTAATATATCATATTAGAAATCTCAGCTGCTTTTGACAGAATAAACCATTTATTCTGGCATAAAATGTACTGAAGTATTACTGTTTCTGCCTCAATGTCTCACAACAATTTTAAGGACATAGTTCTTTCTGAATTTAGTTAAATTTGCCCTAAGACCTCGAGAAGAACCTGAGAACAGAAACAATGACCATTTCCTCCAATGGCTTAGTTAGGTCAGGTTCACTCTGTCCAGCTTCCTTATCCTTTAAGATGAGTTTTTCCCAGAAGTTTCTTCACAGTCTTAATAAAATTCTAGCTATCTATCCCCATCAGCGCATTGCACAATTTTGAGTCACAGTTTATGCTAAGCTTGTACCAGTAATGTACTGCAGGAATAAAATTTTTTTCATAAAAATATTGGAAAATAAGAGCACTATAGTCATTTCTAATGAAATTTCAATTTCTTAGGAAAGAAAATAGTCCCTTTTGTAACAAATGTATTTGGTTCCATAAAGGACAATACAAAATTTAATATCCAATACTGAAAATAAAAGTTAAAAATCCATCAATAACATGATCTTTTTTTCATGAGTGGTTTAAAATTTAGCTATGGGAATAAATCTATGAGCCTTTAAAAAATTCTAGAACTATGTTTATAAAGGGTTGATATCTGAAAGGTGGGTTAAATCATTCTTTTCTTATATAGTTAAACAAAAATTTAACTGTGGTATGCTGAATCACTCTGACCTCTATCAACTCTTTGATTTAATGCTTTGCTACCATTTCAGCATATGGAAGTATAAATGAAAAATGAAATTTAGTACATTCTCTTCTCTGAAATAGACTGTGATTATAAAGTTTTTTTTTTTTTTAATAGAATTTGGAATGTAAGGGGAAAAAACTGAGCTCAGTTGGCAGGCTATTCGGAAATATCAGAAAGATCAAATATTTAGAGTCCTGATTAAGATTCAGAATTCTGAATAAATTAAGATCTTCACTGTATGTTCTTGGGCTAATAAAACATGTTTATAGGACCTGTGACAGTTAATTTTATGCGTCATCTTGATTGGGGCATAGAATGCCCAGATATCTGGCTAAACAGTATTCCTGGGTACCTCTATTAGGGTGTTTCTGGAAGATATTAGCATTTGACTAACACAGATGAGTCTCCCCAATGTGGGTGGTCATCATCCAATCCATTAAGAACATGAATAGAACAAAAAGGTAGAGGAAGGTTGAAATTTACTCTCTGCCTAACTGAGCTGGGACATTGGTTTTCTGCTGCCCTCCATTCTCCTGGATCTCAGGCCTTCAGACATGTACTGAAATCTGTACCATTAGCTCTCTTGCTCACAGGCCTTCAAATTACACCACCAGCTTTCCTGGGTCTCCAGCTTGCAGATGGTGATTGTGGGACTTCTCAGGATTTATGAGCCAGTATCTTATAATAAACCTCATTTCATATTTATATAAAATACTATCCCATCGGTTCCATTTCTGTGGAAAACACTAATACTAGACCTCAATGACAGAGGATGCTAATATTTGGCTAATTATTACTTATATTCAAGAATCAGTGGTGACATTATAACATATATATAACACTTCTAAAATACTTGTGTCTTTTGTTGTGGTGGTGGGTTTTTTTGGTAATACCATATCTCTAAGATGCTGTACATATGAATCTTTAACAGATATGAATCAAAAATTTTAAAATCCATTCAATTCTAGATCATTATCTGTGTGAACTATGCCTTACCACTTATTCTATTTAAAATGAGATGCTCTGACATATTGACAGAGTCCACACGTGCATGTGAACACAGAACTTACAGATAATCAAGAAATGAACAGCATAAAAACCTCATAAATGACAATGAAATTGTGACATATTTTTACGAAAAGGAAATTTAAGATTTGAAGAAGACAATGAGGCAAATTATGAAAAATACTATTTTGTATACAGTGTTTTGTGTTTTCACATTGCTTAAAGCTACTTCCTTTAGGAACATAATAACATCCATAAAACATATGGCATACACTTACAATATATTCCAAAATACTACACACATATACTTAAAGGTCTTAAAAATCTTAAAAGTCTTCAAAAAGTGTGAAGACCTTGAAGATTTTATTCTAATATAAATTCCTTACTATAAATACATATAAAGCATTAAGAAATTATAAATATAGAATCCTAGATATATTATGTATTTTAATACATATAATATATAATATAAATCAAGCTAAAGTTATTTTGTTTTTATGAATATCTAAATTTGTGTTATGGCTAGCCTCAGGTCACATTTCTATAAGAAACGGTTTTGAAAATCAAGTCATATGGTGAACAGTAAATTGTTTGAACCCTTTGGTAACTTCTCTTAAGTTATACAATAAAACATATAGAGAACACAAAAATTAGATGGGAAATAATTGATTGGGTAGGAGAAGAAAGATATAAAGCAAAATAAAGCTTTACCTACCTAATTTATATTTAAATTTTGTACGGACCAGTTATGTAGCAAGTAGGAAAGTTTAGTCTATTGGTAAGAGAAGTGACCTTCAGTTTCCCCAAAGCCAATTCCTTCAACTGTGTCCTCATTTCATTCCATGTCATCTTTGGTGATTTTGTTCTGTTTTCCTTATTCTGTCCTGCTTCTCAAAACTTTCTCCATGAAATCCTTCTCTAACTACAAAAAACTTATGATTTTCTAACCTTCAAAATACTTTTCCCTAATGTAAAGTCTTCTCTTTGTCACTATTACTGACATCAAATTTCCCTGCCAGTCTTTAACTCTTTGCTGCATTTTGACCTCATTACCCTTTTACCACTACAACAATGACTCCACGATTGCAACTTTCACAGAAAACAGGAAAGTTTTCCCCCTCAATTACTCAGCAGCCTTTGTAAAAGGTTACACTTTTCTAGATCAATAGTCTCTTCTACAGTGTGGATGAAAACTCTACAGTCCAGATGTGCTTACTCTAGAATTCAGACATGGGTGGAGATACTTGGAGATTCAAAGAGTCTAGGTTGGGACATTTGGGGAGATGCTATTGTGAGCCACTTTTCATAAGTTGCTTCCTGGGAAATAACTAACCTAAGGAAAGAGAAAATTAAAGCCCACTGATTTCAAAAAAGGGTGAAGATTCAACGTTTAAACTGAGGATTATTCAAAGATATTACATGTCCCACCTGAGTCATTTGGTTCTAGATCATGGTTCCATAGAAGTCATTAAGAGATGACCAGGGCTTGAGAACAGAAAAGCAGGGGCGCCTGGGTGGCTCAGTCGTTAAGCGTCTGCCTTTGGCTCAGGGCATGATCCCAGGGTCCTTTATGTTGTAGTTTAAAGTATAAGACTGTCCACATACATTTTTGGAATTTTTTCGGGGAACAGTTACTCGAATAAAAAAACTACATGTATCATTAAACTCAGCAATCTGACTCCTGAAACACATACAAAAGAAATAAAAGTGACAGTATATAAAGATATATGCATAAGAATATTTATTCCAGAATTACTTCTAACTAGCAAAAAATTGGAAATAGAGTTTTTATCATCAATAAGAAAATAGGTAGACAAAAATGGTATATGTGTGCCGTGGCAATTATGCAACCATTAAGGAGAAGAGATCTTTATTGTTTTCGTTTAATTGAGAGACAGTTCTTCAAGTTATTTTTGGATAGGAAATCAAGGTGTAGAAAAAGTTGTGTATCATTTCAATATTTCAAAAAAAAAAAAAAAAGGTTGAATCCTACGTGTGATGGTTAATTTTATGTGTCAACTTAACTAAGTCATGGATATCCAGACATTTGGTCAAACATTATTATGGATGTTTCTGTGAGAGTGTTTCTGGAAGAGATTAACATTTGAATTGGTAGACTAAGAAAGTAGATTGCCCATCACCCCCACCTATGTGAGTAGGCCTCATCCAATCAGTTGAAGGCCTGAATAAAATAAAAAGATTGACCTTCCCATGAATAAGAAGGAACTCCTCTTTCCTGATTACGCTGAGCTGGGACATAGGTTTTTTTCCTGCCTTCAGACTCAGACTGAAACATTGGCCCTGTCTGGGTCTTGCATTCTTACTAGAGCTGCACCATCAGCTCTCCTGGGTCGCTAGCTTGCTGACTACAGATCTTGAGACTTTTTAGCTTCTATAATCGTGTGAGCCAATTCCTAATAGTAAATATATATCCCATTAGCTCAGTTTCTCTGGAGATCCCTGAATAATACACAGTTGAGGCCATAACACAAAGCATCAGACTTTGAAATCAGGTAACACAAATTAGAGTCTTTAACCAGAACTAGGTTTTACTAATAGTTACAAGGATATAAGCAATCACAAGGCACAGACAATGCAGGGAGATGTCAGGGACAGCAACAGAGCTCACCAGGTGCTTTCTTATGACATCGAATATGTTGTGGCTCAGATTAATATGTGAGGTTTCCAAGAAATGATACTGGCCACATAAATTATACCCAAAAAAGCCAGCTCAGTCATAAACCATCTCCATCATCCTCAGATGGTCACAAGCTTACATGACATTTCCGGGGGAGCCATGTTTAGCAAATGCCATTAACTTGTTTGCCAGGAAGCCTATCATGACCAGGTTTACAAGAATAACAGATCACATCACCTGACTTTTATTTCCTGGGAATACCAATGCCTTTCCAGAAATGAGACTAGATGGCAGATCTGCTGCTTTCACCATTCACTTTCTGGATGTTGATATGGATTATGTAGCAGTTGAAGCAGAGACATGCAAAAGTAAATAAATAAATAAAGTTTTATGAAAAAGGAAGACAATCTATATGAAAAGTCTGTGTTTCTGTAAAATAGTTATGCATTGGATTACACATGTCTTGAAAAGTTTCTTCCCTCATAACACCTGTTATAGTGCCTTGCATACTGTAGGTACTCGATAAATATTTCTTAAAAGAATGCAGAAGTCTTCTGTTCAATACCTTACATAATCAAAAATTTCTTACATAATATATAATGATATAATATTATTTTAAAATTAAATGTTGCCCTCACTGCCCACATAAGTAATTCTGTTGAAAAATTTCAGTGGAATGTGGTAGACTGAGAAGAATAAATTTCACTAAAAGATTTTGGGCATCTGATTTGCAAGTGAAAGTTGATGTGGGTCTAAAGCAGACCAAAAATTCTCAAACCTTACTTCATCAATTGCCTTAGAAATGTGCTACGAATATTGAAATCATGAGCGTTATCATTTTTCTCATTCTCCTAATGCACATGCAAATCCCATCTTTGATTCACATTGCGGATAGTCATTGCTTTCAACCTGATTGTCTCAAAAAGTAAAAGTTTAAATAAAGGCCCATGTTTATGACTGAAAGTGTTATAAGAAAATTGAAATGCTTCTCATATTGTTGTGGGAAACAAAAGAAAAAGAAAATATTACATTCCCTTACTACTTAGAGCCCACTGGCAAGTCCATGAAACAGGCAAAGTGATTTCCTCTAGGAACTCAGCTGCCTTGGGGCACCTGGATGGCTCAGTTGGTTAAGTGTCTGCTTTCAGCTCAGGTCATGACCCCGGCTCCTGGAATCGAGTCCCACATTGGGCTTCCTGCTTGTTGGGGAGCCTGCTTCTCACTCTCCCCTGCTTGTGTTCTTTCTCCTGCTCAAATAAATAAAATAAACTTAAAAAAAAAAAAAAGAAAAGAACAGAACTCAGCTGCCTTGATTTTGATAGTTTGCTAAGGGCAAAAGGCAGTCTTAGTTTAACATTATCCTGATCTCCAAGATCCTGTTAAGTCTTCTTAACATATAAAAATTCCTTTGGAAACGTCCTTTGTCTCTACCCCCCAAGATATGTGTTGGCAATCATCCCCCAAGCATATGGCCCACTGATTTATACCTGAAGGGTCTCATGACTGAGGTTTTATTAGACAGTAATAAGTGACCTAATCCTAAGAATAGCTAGCCCTTCAAGGTCTTGAAAACCCTGCTTCCAAAATTCCTTAGAGACTTACCCTATCCCTAACCTCTCCCAACTTGACAGTATATAATCGACCACCCCTCACAACCCCAGTTTAGCTCTTTCTGCTCACAGGTCCTGTCTCCATGCTTTAGTAAAACTACCTTTTTGCACCAAAGATTACCCAAGAATTCTTTCTTGATTGTTTGCTCTGAACCCCATTTCCACATCAATATTACCTGATATAAAATAAGAGAAATCTATGCAAATGTTAAGTTCCATAGAGCAACGTTTCATAAAGCAATGCATCTCCTACAAAACAGAGTGTAGGAATGAAGAGATAGTTTTCAAAATTAGTAGCAAAACAGTGCAATGATACTCAAATTGCTCATTTCCTATTTACCTCCTTCTCCTCTTTCCCCTCCGCCTCTTCCTTCCCCTTCTTCTTCTTCTCTTCTTGTTGTTTTCCTCCTGCTTGTCATACTGCTCTTCTCTATGTTGTGATTGGGTGAAAAAAAATCCTGAGATCTGATGAAAAAGTAAAGGTAATGAAAATAAAAAAGAAATAATTTCTATCAGTCAGAAAAACAGAAATACCAAATTAGGTATTTTGAAAGACTTAATTTAGTGTAGGGTAATTTGTTTCACAGTTGCTGACAGGTTGGGAAGTCAAAGGGGAACCATTCAGATGCAGACAGACCAGGCTAGGGGAAGCAGTGCTCATGGAAACCTGGAGAATTGGAGAAGAGACCCCTTGAAGACGAGGCTGAGATGTCTCAGAAGGAACCATTGCCTGGCTGTTGCTGTGCCTCTGGGAGGGAGGGTGTCTGATGCTGGCCCTTGAGGACTGAAGGATCTCCAACTGGAAGCAATAGCTGCCGTGCTGCTGCCTGGCCAGATGTTCACTGTGGGGAGAAGCTGGTAGGAATGGCTTGCAATTAAAGCAGAGTAGGTCCTTTCTCTGCACTAATTTCTCTCTGATCTCCATCTGGTTCCCAAGATGAGAAGAAATAGCAGAAAGCCAGAAAGGAAGGAAAAGACTTGGCCAAGGTGTAGTCCTCATATCACAAACCAAAAAAAAAAAAAAAAAAAAAAAAAAGTTCTATGTTTGGAGTTAAAAGACAGCAGACTAAAGAATGGCACCTTCTTTGGTAGTTCAAATATTGAACTCTAAAACTCCATTACTCAGATTAAGGGTAAACATATTTCTTCCCAGTGGAAGAATTCTTAAAGTCCCAGGAGACAGTAAAGGTGCATTGTATTTTTCAAAGCATGTTGCATTTGTCACATAAACTATGTATGAACTTAGATATGGTTTTTCTCCCTTCACAACTATAAAGAAAAGACATTGGAAATATTTTCAAAGTGCAATTTATCTTTTGTGTCTTTTCCAGTTCTTTTAAGTTATGCTGAATGCTTGTTCATCTTGAGTAAATATATGTATCTCAATAGAAGCCACATTGATTGACCAGTTCTGACGTTCACATTTTAAGTATTTCCCATATTACTTCTATAAAAATCTTGATTCATAAGCATTGAAAAAATAAAGATAAAAAGTGTAAAGTGATATTTTTAGCTTGAAAATATCTTGATCTGTTGTAAAGTAAAACTTGTCTTGTAGCTTACATTCAAGTCAACAATTCACCAATATAGACCATGATTGGATCAGATCCCACCCCCCCCCCCCAAGAATTACTCACAGAAACAGAGAACTTCTGGAGAACACTTTAGTTATGAAACTTTTGAGGATATTTCAAATGTAAAAAATTATGTTTACTTGGTGAAGCAACTGGGGCATAGCAGATTACTCACCCATGGATACCACAGCTGGAGTGACAGAACCCCTCTGCATCCCAGACTTCATAATGTCTAACTCCTGTACTAAGTTCTTAGCAAAAATTATTTCTGGGCAACAGTGTACTCAGGCTTTATA
Source organism: Ursus arctos (assembly GCF_023065955.2). NCBI lineage: Eukaryota > Metazoa > Chordata > Mammalia > Carnivora > Ursidae > Ursus > Ursus arctos. The sequence goes on from NW_026623056.1 coordinate 73,512,874, forward strand.
TAGGGAGTCTGATTTATAACATGTCAGACTAAGGAATTAGGCTTTACAGATCATTTTTTTTAACCTCACTATTAATTTAAATTTTTTTCTGCTCTCATTTCATTTAACCTCTTCCAAAGTTCTCAATATATAAATTCTCCTTGCCTACCTGTCTGTTGAGCAAGTATCTGTCAGTTGGTGATGCCGTTATTACTATCACCAGAACAATCAATATTCAAATTTAATTCAAGGAGCCTGCATTCAATTGTCTTCAAACTATTGGCACGAAATGTGTTATATTTAAACACTTAATTTGATATAGTGTATGAAATAGCTAAAAATTAAATGGGGTTGCAACCTATCAAATATATTTTCATGACTTGCTCACTCACTGTACTTTATCGGTGAATACAGAACATTTAACATGAGATATATTAACTTTTATTTAGGAAAACAGGATTTCCCATGGCCTTGCCAGTCCTTGAATATTCAATAGGTTATACCTTTTGCATAATGTAAGACCAGAGCCAGCTTCCCCTTCAAAAAAAAAAAAAAAAAAATCTTTCGGAGGCAATTTCTTATCTGTCCTGTTTCTCAGTGTTTCCTCTGCCTGAAAAGTGCCCGACCATAGTTATCTCTCAATACCTATATGTTGAATGAATGAAGAAATTAATGAGTGAAGGTGCTATTGTTTTGTATGAAACCTGCTCTGTGTGAAGGAATACAGGCATACACTTGATAGTGATCATTTATAGAAATGGTATATGGGCATTTTATAATATAGTACTACGCATTGAATTTACTGAGATTATGTTTTCATTAACATGATTTATGAAATTTAAAAAATATAATATTAAGCTAACCTGTTGCAGGATATGTTTTTAAAGCCCTGTATCCCGTTACTGCTACACACCTTCGATTTCAGCACAGCCTCGAAGACAGTATCCAATAGGCTGACCCACCTGAAAAGTCATGTTTCTCTGCCTTTCTACAAGACTCCTTTTTCCAAAGCTGAACAGGGTCACTCAGCCTTCCTGAAGGGCCACACAGAAGTTCAGAGACATTAAGACTACTGGGAACAAGCTTGTCTCCTGCAGATGGGAGTCAATGGAGAAATGTCCCAGACTTCTGTTCTTGCAGGACAGTTCCAGCATCTGCTCTATGCAGTTCTTTACAGGGTCTGCAAGGGATGCAACCCCAGATGCAACACAATGGTGGTGGGAGTGTGTGGTCAGTTGTACATGGGTCCTAAAGGATGTATATGAAGCATATGACAGGCACCCTCAAAGGACTGCCGATTTCACTTATATTTTATCCTCAGGTTGCCCATGTCTGCTTCTGAATCTCTTCCTTTGCTGCCCTTTTGGAACCCCTAAGACCCAGACATTTTACCTCCACATATTGTTCTATTCCCTACTACTTATATCAATTTCATATGATAAATACTAAGAATCATAGATTATGGACTTGGCTTTGCTCAAATTTTGTTTCAAATTTCCACTGCATTTTTATTTCTTCAGGCTACCTTGAATTTTTCCTCCTTCTTGATTTGACCAATTTCACAGGACTCTCTTAGTCTCTTTCCGTTGTCCCATGTGCTGCAGATTATGGTCCTTCCTGGTTTACCCTGAACTTTTAGAAAATACTCAGAAATAATCTATCACACATTTGAGACCAAAAAAATACTTTCAAAGTTCTAATTTTTCTCACTGCAACATATTGCTCATATGTGAATAGATTTAATACATTTAAGTGTATTTATCTTTAGTGATTATTTTTACTATAGCATAATTATTAATAGGACAAAACCACTAATTCTGAGTCAAGATATTTCTGATTATAAACTCTGATGAGTCCAATTATTTTTTAAAATTATGTAACAGTATGACTAAACTAACCTTTGCCTAACTTTTCAAGTTTGAATTGTTGGTGTGTGGAATTCAATTATTTTTCAAATTGATAGTGAAAGTACAAATTAATCTACTACGTTGTCTATTTTGGAGACAGTGACTGCAACATTTTCAGAAATACAGCCCATGGACTAATTGTTGGCAACATTTCTTCTTACTCTCATCAGAACAAGATTGTGAAACTTAAGTCATCCTTTATTTCCTAAAGGCCATTATCCATTTTCAACTACAGATGCATTTTTAAGACTAACAAGACTAAGAAAGAATTACCCAGGCATGGCACATTTCCATAAGTATCCTTTCTATGGTCCCACAAGGATCATTTCTCATTGCACTTAGTAGAATGTGACCCATCAATGGCTTTTATATTGTTGGTGCCCCTTTTTCAGTGCTTATACCATGGAAGAGTTGGCAGTATATCTCCAATTTCTATTTAGTCCCAGAATTACTTTCCAAAATATATTCATAACTTATCATTTGAATATTTAAAGTGATGCACTTGAAAAGTCATCTATCCATGCATTTATTTATTCAACAGCTGTTTATTCAATCCCAAATACATGTCATGATTTGAAAATATTCAAAAACTGACTGTTGGGAATTTTTCCTATATTTTTTATGGAAAACTATAGAACACTCGTAGAGAAAGAGGGTAGAAAATGAGAGAAAAAAAAAGAAAAAATAGAAATGAACTCATCCAATTTCCTTTTTTTCCTATTGTTGTAATAGATTATATCACTGAAACCATATTAAGTAACTTGTCCAAAGTTAGCAAAATCAATTACAAACCAAACAATAAAAAAAACCTCTTAATTGTTCATCCAATGTTTTTTCTAATTCTAATTATTTGACACTTTCTGAATTCAGACTGAATTAAAATTGATATCAATCCAATTACTTTAGTCATTCATTCATTCATGTAACAAATATTTAGTGGGTGCTTATTGTATGACAAAAAGTGTCACGTAATCTTGGCAATACAGATGAAAATCACTATTATTGTGACTATTGTGAGCTATTGTGACTATTAAATAAATTGTGACCATTGTGACTATTAAATAAATAAATAATACAGTATGTCAAAAGATTATCTGTGACTATTATTGTGACTATTATTGTGACTACTGTATCACAATTATTGTGACTATTATTGTGACTATTATTGTGACTATTAAATAAATAAATAATACAGTATGTCAAAAGATTATCTGTACTATGGACGTAAACATGGAACAGATTAAGGGGCATTTAGAGCACAGAGAATGTGTATAGAGATGGCTGAAACTCGAAAAATCAATAACCTTCATTTAAGAGGTGACATTTTCTTTTCTATTCTTTTCTTTTTTCTTTTTTTTTAAGGAAAGGCAGACTATCACTCCTAGCTCCTCATTTGGGTGTGTCTGGAGTCTTGGAAGCTTGACTAGCCTACCTTCTCCTACAAATGGACCTTGAGAGCTTGTTTGGAGGCTCCACTAGGGGAACACATCTACTCTTATATCCTTGACTTAAGAACCTCCTCCTCTATGGGGGAAGATTGTCCTCTTTGAGGGAGTGCGCAGCTTTGGGAGGGACACACATGGAGAGATGAGGGAGAAAGGGGAAACCCGCCTAGCCAGCCGGATCAGCTGAATCGACCTTGGCGATCAATGGGGTGATAGATGTCTCAGCCACGTTGCCCTCAAATCCTAACAGGTGACATTTCAGCAAAAAATTGAAGGGTGTGAGAAAGTTCACCAGGTGGGCATTTGAGAAAACAACATGTTTAGCAGAGGAAGTAGTCAGTTCAAAATTCTTAGACTGTGTGAGAAGAACAGCCATGCAGAGGCCAATGTAGCTGGAGAGAATAAGAGAGTGTGTCATAGAAAATGAGGTCAGAGAAGCAGGCGGTGAGGCCGGACAGAAAGAGTCCTTTGGGTCATCAGAGGGAATTTGTATTTTACTCTGATGGAAATGAGAACCACGGCAAGGTTTTAATAAAAGGAATTACATGATTTATACCAATAGCTTTATTAAGAAGAGAATTTAAAGGCTCAACCATGGACAAAGGTTCACCAGTCTAGGGGTCTCCTGAAGTAACCCCAGCTCAGGCTAGGGTGATCAGATCTGAGTGCTGCATTTTGTGGGGGGTTCTGACTGGGGAAGCAAGGAAAATTATTGTACAGGAGCTCGTTTCTACCACTATAGAAGAGAGGGCTCTGGTGACACCCCAGGTTCCAAAGACGTGTAATAAGACTGCCCAAAAAGTGAAATAGGGAGTATAATGTCAACCAGATATATACGACTTCTAGGGAGGACAGCAGGAGATGTAGTTCCAAGGTCAGAGAGGTTTTCATAGCTCTGATCTTGCTACAATGAGCTCAGATTGGAGGAATATGAGGAAAAATTAAGACTCCTTTTATTTACTTACTCTAGAATATTATCCTTGCTTTTTTTTTCTTCTTGAGGTTCGATCAACAATTAACAATTATATATATATATATTAAGTTATACTACTTGATGATTTGATATGCATATATATTGTGAAATAATCCTCACGCTCAAGTTAATTAACATATCATCACCTTATGTATTTACCATTTCCTCCCTTTTTTAACTTCTAAATTTTTAATTTTTTAAGTAATCTCCAACATGGGGCTCAAACTTAAGACCCTGAGATCAAGAGTCATTTTCTCCACTGACTGAGCCAGCCAGGTGCCCCCATTCTCTTTCTTTCTGAGTGTATATGATGAGACACTTAAGATCTACCCTGAGCTAATTTTAAGTATATAATACAGTATTATTAACTATAGTTACAATGTTGATCTCTAAAACTTACTCACCTTGCAAAACTGAAATTTTGTATCCCTTGACCAACATCTCCCTATTCTCCCCCCTGCCCCAGTCTCTAGTAGCTAACATTTTACCTTCTGCTTCTCTACTTTGACTATTTTAAATTCCACATATAAGTGAGAGCATGCAATATTTGTCTTTCTGTGTCTGGCTTATCACTTAGCATAATGTCCTTCAGTTTATTCATATTGTTACAAATGGCAGAATGTTTTTATGGCTGAATAATATCCCTATGTGTGTGTATGTGTATGTATGTATGTGTACCACTTTTTCTGAATCAAGATGAAATGCAAAGCCTGAACAGGCCAATTAACAAGTAAAAAGGTTGAATTGGTAATCAAAAACCTCCCACGGAAGCAAAGCCCGGAACCAGATGGCTCCAGGGGTAAATTCCACCAAACATTAAACAGAACAAGACAAAACAAAAACCCAATCTTTTTTAAACTTCTCCAAAATAAGAGAAAATGCCATTAAATTCATTTTATGAGGCAAGCAGCACCCTGATACCAAAACGCAAGACATTGTAAGACATAGAAAATAACAGGTCAATATCCTTGGAACGCAGGAGCAATGATCCTTAATAAAACACTAGCAAACCGAATCCAGCAGCACTTTAAAAGGACTACACATCATGACCAATTGTGATTTATCCCTGAGATACAAGGATAGTTCAAGATATGCAGATCAACCAATGTCCTTAAATCTTTATATGTATCCTAATGTCTTTTCTGAAACCTATGAGACCAGATCTATTTTAGAATTTAGAATTTTGGAGATACTTTGGGCAGCACTATGCATATATACTGTGTATTTAACAGTCCTGGTGAGGTCTGTCATCACGCATAGTGTTACGTTCACAGAAGATCATATGAACAGTCACACAGAGTGAGAAAGAAAACCATAAATAACCTCAGGTCTTTTCACTTCCTAAGTGAATGCAGAGCAGGTCAAATATTATCGCCCATTGAGATATGAGAATACTTTCAGTTTTCAGAGGTTTTGGGGTTTTGTAATCACAGATAAGTGATTATGCACCTGTATTTTATTATGTTTTATCTCAGTTGCTGCAAACATATAGTCACTTAATCTAAAAAAAGCTTAGTAAAAGAATTCAAATGTACTTTGTGGTGTATGGCTTTAAATGAATGCCCAATATTATGTGCTGTCTTGACGTTTGGTAAAACCAGGCTGCCATGATGAATTAAAAAACAATTTAAGGATTTTTAGGATAGAAATACTTTGAGAAGCCTGCAGATTTAGTTGTCAAGTCTAAAATGAGACTATATATAAAAGCTTAATTTGTGAAATTTTTATCTGATCTAAATTTTAATATTGACAGAGTTGGGAGGAATATACTGACTATCCCTAATGTGCATCTGAGAACTCGTTGAATAATGAAATGTACATAAAATAGAAGATATGCTTAATTGAAACTTGTTCACATTTTTGTAGTTTATGGGAGGATGTGTTTCTGGCAGGATGAGAAACATAAAACACATACAGACATCTTGATATATTTTTCATTGATGTCCAGAGGATGACTTCACAATGTATTTTATGTTGCCATAATTTTATGGCATGGGAGACACTTGTTTTCCATCACTTTTCTGATGTATTATTCCAAAGCCTCTGGAACAGAGAAAGTACAGTTGCTTACACAAAAACATAATTCACTTGCCATTAGATTTATTGAGAGAAAGAAGCAGCCTATTACACATGTTCAATTTTTTACATTCTGGACTATATAGTTATTAAATTTAAATATTGAAAGGTAGACTCAAAACACGGTGTGATAAAATATTTATTCTAATAATGCTTCCACCAGTTTAATTCAGTAAATGTTGAGTTATTTCAATTATTCTTACTTTTCAAACACAATATTTTTATTAATATTTGTAAGCAGTGAAAACAGTCAACAAAGATTTCCTTCCCTTTATACATTTTTATAAAAAAATACAAAAAATAGGATTTTCTTACAAAACAGGAGCAAATAATAGATTTATTTTCTTTCTGTTACATATACTTATTTCCCAGAGCCCTCTAGCAAGAAAAGGTTTTGGCAAGAAAAAGTCTTAATTTAGTCAGGTTTAAAACTCTCCCTACTATTCCTTAAGTCTCTGGGAAGAAAAGCAATGAAAAGCTTTATCAATGGTATGTACTAACACGTATGTTAAGTCTATCTGTGCCTGTATATTTCTCAAGGTCATTATATTATGCTAAATCTTCTTTATCCTTGACAGGTGTGCTCAATATTGCTCCCCCCACCCATTTTGGCTGAAAACATATTTACCAAGTGTTACTTATTTTTCCTCAGATTTTTCAATGTTTTCTTCCTTTTTTAGGTAACCTTTTGCCCTCACCATTGATACTAGTCTTAGAAAACTCTGTGTGAGAGTATCAGGAACATTTTTTATGAGTTCTGCCAACTTCATTTTGTAGTCTAGAAGTTATACATCTCGTATTTACAAGTGCTTGGAAACAGCTGATGCATCTTTTTTTTTTTTTTTTTCTTTTTAAGATGATGCTAAAAGTCCCATCTAATTTAATGGACAGAACAGTTCTTTACAAGTTATGTTGTAAAAATATTCATTAACATTGATGGAAAGTGCTACTCAAACAGCAAAAAATGTGTCTGTAAAAGCTTATTAAGATTCAGAGGCTGAAATAATGCAACTTAAGAGTTGAAAAACCAGTGAAATTCAGCTACAAAGTTTCTATCACTGCACATTTCAAAAATAGAATTTGCTACAAATATGATAAGTTTCTGTGTATCAATTCGGTTGTTGTGGTTTTTAAAAAGTAAAAAAAAAAAAGGTTTTCATTTTGAAAATGATATTCACGAAATGCCACTTGATTTGTCTGGCCTACGTAGCTGACAAGAAATTAAATCGGTCTTGCTTTGCCCATTAGTGTAGCATAACATGCTATTTAAGATTATTTTACGCTGAGATATTTTACTTGGGCTATAAAAATGAGGTTCAAGCTTCATATTTCTCTAATATATTTGTAATATGGAGTCTTTATGTAATCTCTCCTTTTAAAATGATATTTTGAAATATCTTTATTCTGAGGCGAGAATATGCATTTTGTTTTTTTAATGAATTTACTTTTGGTTATGTTTCAATCTTTACCTACATGCCACTACTCACTTATGGAACACATGTAAATATTTTAGAGACCAAATAAATTGAATCAAAAAATTAAACGTTCTCTATAAGACTAAATGTCACCTGTTCTAATACTTTTGGAGCAAAACTATAAATCTTTTGTTGCTATATGTTAAAAACTTTGTTATGAATTAAAATGTGTTTTTTTATGCAGTATTTTTATGTCTTTGGAGGAAAAGGGGTACTGCTTCTGTCAGTTTTGCCTGCCGTATTGATGTGATTTTTCTTTTCAAAGTATAAATAAGGACAGCAGTTTCAGGGAAGCTCAATACTTAAAGAGAGAAAACAGTAAAAATTCCCAATATTGCTAAATAATTAAAAATTAAACTAAGATTATATATTGTTAGGTGTTTACATTTTTAAAAAGTCAGTCAAATATTCTTTCTTGTAGTTGCAATTAAAAAACTACATTGATGATCAAAAAGCCTTTTCGTTCTATATTTAGGAAATGAAAAACATCTTTAAAAATATTGGATCACATATCACATCATAACAGAAAGTCTTTCTCCTCAGAAAATAAATTATGCATGAGGGACACAGAAAATCAAATAATGGTTTAGAATATAAAACCAAATCTCTGTCAACAAATTTATATTTTGTAAAGAGCAAACTCTCTCCACATATTTTTACCCATTTTTACTTCTAATCACTTGTAACATTTCAGTCTCATTTTTGAAAGAAATTCAATGTGGTTTGTTTATTTATTTTTGTCATTTAAACCTTTTCCAACTGGAAGTAAGTGCCATAAATGGCATTATGGTGGTTTTGTGTTTTTCATTGTGGAATTTTAAGTAAAGACAAACCAATTTACATCTTTTAAAAAGATTTATTTATTTATTTTAGAGAGAGAGTGGGAAAGAAACAGAGGGGGAGGGAGAAGGAGTGGTAGAGAGTCTCAAGCAGACTCCCCACTGAGCGCAGAGCTGATGCTGGGCTTGATTCCAAGACCCCGAGATCATGCCCTGAACTGAAATCAAGAGCTGGTTGCTCAACCAACTGAGCCACCCGGGCAGCACCCTATGTTTTAAAAATTCTGTACTGATCAAATCCCAACTTGAGCATTGAATTAAAGAAACCTCAGATGTCAGGATGGTTCTCTTAAAGCTAAGACCGGTTTCTCTCCACCAAGATCATAGACTATAAAGTGATATTAAGAATTAAAAGAATGATAATTATAAGTAAAACGACAACGAAGGGGATGTCTTTGTGTTCCCACCCCAACAGATATTCGATGGTCCTACATTTATGCTATTTTTTTCTGGAAATGTTCTATTACTGTATACATTACATGCATATTGGAAAATTGGATATTTTTAACATCAGCAGAAAACAATATATCAAAAATAAAAACACAGAGAGAATTTAAGAGCATTGTTACTATCCTGGAATTAAAAAACAAAACAATGATGATATGACAGCAAATCTCCCTGTCTATTCCTTTAGCACATGCACAACTTGGAAATAGAAACATTAAGTTGTCAGAAATAAGTAATGTTCATAAAGAGGAGGAAGCTGTTGCTGTAGAGATGAAATGAGCCAGTTTTCAGCTAACTTGTTGCACTACGGTATCTGGACTCCTTTACAAAGCCACTCCAGCTCTCTCTTAGAGCAACAGTAAGTCTGCAGATGGACCCCTTGTTGTAGAGTATAAAATTGCTAGCATGGGACATGGAAAGTATTATTTGGCTCCCAAGATTGAGGATGAAGAAGGGTTTTCGGTGTTGTCACAATTGAAGAAAATAAAACTAGGTTCTTTGAGGATTGCTTGTGAGATGCCAACATGTACTTGTCTCTTCTGTCACCAGATTTACCTGAATGCATATGTAGATATTGTTTTCTGTAAATAACCTATTTTTCCCCATTCTCTACAATTTGTTGAAAGAACGAAGTCCAAAGTCAAATCTGGTGTTGTGAACCCAGAAATTCTGCCTTACTGGAAATACTCTTAATGATTTTTATAACAAAAGGGTTTGACTCTAAATGCAGTTTCAAGAATTTTTCTTCAATTAGTGCTTCAACATTTTAGGGGAACACGATTCAGTCCATTTATATCATCTAATCTAAAATCACAAAGGACATGTAATCTTTATATTAATTTGTTAGGATCTTTCATTTTATCTCATTTTTCTAATTTTTTCAATTATAATATTATTTTGACAAATATTTAAGTAAATACCATGTGCTTAACAGTGGGGATATAGAGAAAGAAAAGAAGAAAAAAACCCAATTCTCTTTTTTTTTTTTGAGACAGATACTCTTGTACTATTTATGCTTAAAAACATGTATTTTCGTGTCCGACAAACATGGATTTGGATATATACTCCAGGTACATGAGTGTGGGAAAGTTGCTTAGTCTAGTTAACTCTGTTTCTCCATTGTAAAATTGAGAATGCTGATAGTATTTACCTACAAAATCATCATCAGAATTCAATGTGACTAAACACTGAATATGATCAATATTGTTCCAGATGAGAACCCACCAAATCACTGTTAACGCCATCATCGCCGTTTTCAAGATCACTGTGAGGCTGGCCTTCATTCCACTGTATCACGTTTGCCTAAGGGTTAGCCACTCTCTTTCTCCACAGCACTATCGTTTTTTTCTCTGTATAAACATCTATACTGGAAAACATTGTTTTTTTAAAAAATCCGTTTGTCAGACCAATATTAAGAATGATAATATCAAAATGTTTATGATGGATAAGGGTGGTTCAAAAAGGTATTTATTTCATCATTTTCTATTCAATAAAATTTTACTGAAACCATTCCAATTATAATCAGTTCTAGTTTTTGTCTTTGTGGCATCTCATGCTGGTATTTAAAAAAAAACAAAACCAAAAACACCTACTGGGAATCAGCCTCACAGTTCTAGTTTTTATCTTTGTGGCATCTCCTGCTGGTATTAAAAAACAAAAAACAAAAAACAAAACACCTATTAGGGAATCAACGTCACAGTTGTTACAGTTTGCTCTCACTGTCTTCCAGACTGGAAGGCTTGGGGGAACTGGCCTGGACACCATCGTTTGCAGAGCGTTAACTCTCAGTCACCATCAGTACGGTCGCTCTTATCTCCTTTCCCTTTTCTGAACTTTCCTTTATTAATTAACCACTTAGCAGATTTTATGTCCCTCCTCTGAATCTTCTCTGCATTTTCCACAAAGCTCCTAGATGCAGAGCATGGAAAAAAAAAAAAAAAAAAAAAAAAAAAGACAGCCAAGGGCCTGAAAATATAATTTGGGAATCGCTGCATCATGTCTGAGTGCACTGTTTCTTCTTGGGATTCAGCGCTGTATTTGCTTTCCCTGGAGCTGCTCCACCGATGATGGCTAGTTTGTTATCTACTATGACACTCAGCTATGTATCTGCCACACTTGTGCATCTTACATTTTTGCATTTTGAAATTTATTTTCCTCTCCACTTATATTTCCCTCACCTTATCTTTAATGCATTTTGTTCTCTGTGTCTGTATACTCCTAGAGGTCACTTTAAATTGTTATCAGATTCTCTTAATTTCCAGCTCTTTCCTTTTCCCCTCTTGCTGTTTAATGTTTTCTGAAGAGTTAATGAACACAGTTGATATTCTATCATCTTGATTTCAGAGTTCCTCCTGTTAAATGATTCACAACACTGACCGCACACGTCTAGTAAGATTTCAGGTATGCAGTTATCATTCTGGTTATCTTTAACTGATTAGAGCCTGGAACTTTTCTATTTTTAAAATTTTTATTTATTTATTTGACAGAGAGAGCACAGGAGGAGGGGGAGCGGCAGAGGGAGAGGGAGAAGCAGGCTCCCCGTTGAGCAGAGAGCCAGACGTGGGGCTCAATCCCAGGATCTTGGGATCATAACCTGAGCCAAAGCCAGATGCTTAACCACCTGAGTCACCCAGGCATCCCTAGAGCCTGAAACTCAAACTCAAGGTTTTGCTTGAAGAATTCTTCCACATTGTCTAAATAATTAAGTCTAATTTACCTTTCCTAATATTTGTCATTGTCAGTTATTTGATCCAAATATATTTTTCAGGTTTGTTTTTCATTACTTTTATAAACTGTGAAGACCAAACTGCAAAGGGGGGGGGAACTGGAATAGATAGAATCAAGGGTTTCTTTCATTCACGCATGCAATCATTTATCTGTTCAATATTGATATAGACCTACAATGGGCCACATATTTTGTAGAGCTGGAGACACAATATTGTAATGAGATTATGATGCTTTATTTTGGAGATAAATAATACAAATACAATTTTGTTACAATGTGGAAATAATGACCAGAAAAATCTAACTTGGGATATTAAATGTGAATAGAAGTAAACTGGGGAGGATTATAGGAGAATACAAAAAGAGGGAATGATGTGGACAAAGGATTAGAAAAAAAAGAGAGAATAGCCCCTTGGTATAACTGAAGGGAATTTTGAATGTATGATGGGGAATTTCATGAGATGGTAGGAAAGGTCAATTCATGAATTGCTTTATGAATGGAGGAGATGTCACTGAGAGTGTGTTTGAATTTTTTTTTCTCATGTTGAAGTCCAGAGTTTGGCAGCCCAAGACTGGAAAGTTCTGTCAGGCGTCCAGGACTCATGATACTTCTCTATTTTATTATCCATCGGACATGACGCCATTGCTTTGGACACTGTGGTGCACTGTTAGACCTCCATCACTGAGGGATTTGTTTTCCCAGTTGTTGATGAGCTGTCAGCACACTGCTAACAACCACTAAAGGGGTAGTTTCAGGAGCAAAGAACTGCCTCTTACCAGGTCTCATTCTTCCCAGGGTTATCGACAGTCAGCGACTGATCAATACAGGAGTGTAAAGCCCTTACCACTTCAAACCCACCTTGAGACTATTTCTGAAGGGCAACTCTAGCTTGATAGATCTCCTAAGATTGTTGGAGTCTATTATGTGACCCCCTTCTCAGTTCAACTTCTCCCTCTGTTCCATCCTCTTCCCTTGCCCTATGTTCTACTGTAGATGATCTAAAAGGCACCATTAATAAATATCAAACTCCATTTCAGTATCCACAACTCAACCTCTGAAAGGCTCTATTCACAAGGATTTCTCATAGTCCATGATGGTCTCTCCAGCTGTAACCATTATGTAAAAATTCCAAACAGCATAAAGGAATTAAAAAAAAAAAGAGAGAGAAGTTTGACTCTTATTTCAGTCATTGCAAAGGTTATGCATTTTTATACCTCAGTGTCCAGAATTTAGCTTCAAAACTATACCTATCTGAAACTACACTCAGAAATGTCATTTTTATTTTGGTTGGCTATGTGCCCAGATAGAATAGTCTCTGTAACATCTTCCCTCCTTCCTTCATTATGAGAAGCTATCTTAAGCCCTGGTTAGAAATCTGAGTGATGTCTATGAATTCAAGTCATGAATCTAAAGGGTAGATGAAAAGTGAGGAGGATACAGTCTTCAAACCATGGCTGAGTGCTATTATTTTTCTACAGCAAAACATGACAGCATCTTATTTGTCTAAAAATTTCCTGATGTTGAGCACTATTTTTTTTGCTTGTTTTGAAAATAAATTATTTAACTGGGTACAGATTATTTTCTATAAATTGCATTAACGAGTTCTACCCAATATCCTTTTGCTGATTACATTCTGTCTATCAAGTGCTATGCTAGGCATTTCAATAGATGAAAAAGATTTGCTTGAGTGACTTTAGAACACAATTCACTTTGAACTTTTGGATTTGCTATTGTCAAAAGGGAAACAATATTTTTCTCAGAATATTTATTGTTATGCATGCTTATGTCTTATGCCTAAGCTATCCTCTATCTCATGAGGACAAAACTTCTACTTGAAGACACATTGAATAAACACACGAAGCATTAACTATGAAAGATAACAGTACATGATAGCCCAATTAGTGGCACATAGACACTGAAACCCATGTCTTGATTAGGAACTTGTGAAAAACTGAATTTGCATATTTGTCATGCCACAATAAGCTTATGCCAAAATACATCCAGGTTTCTGTTTGCCAAAACATGATTGTCTATTCTTATTTGAAATTAAAGTTAAGTTTATGCCAGCTGCCCTTGCTGATTTGTGATTTGTGATTTTAACAAAATATTTTAAAATACATTTATATTTTCTGATATTAATGTCTGACAAATAACTAGGTCAACACCATTAATCCAGACTGTCACATAACACATACTTGAAATATGATTACCAATTTCATATATATATATATTTCCTCCTTTTGCCAATTTCTCAGGATTTTTAATAATGTATTCCAAAAATTATTCACATTGCATTTTGGAGCCTCTTGGTTCTTGATTTTGATTCGATCTCATGATATTTTGCTTTCATTGTGGTATTTCTATTATTTTGTTCATGGGCAAACACTAGCTAGGTAGTGTCCTTGATAGAAGGGCTGTGGCCTGGGGATGCCCACACAGTTATCAGTTCATAAGGATTTGTGGGAGAAGAGACAGGTCTTAGGGTGGGAACTCAGCCTTTGATTTTCATGAGTTTGTACAAGCATCCTTCTCTGACATAATATGCTCCTTTCAGTATGCGAGTTCTCAACTATTAAATGTTTTCCTCACAATTTCCCTTTAATACACCAGATAAAGAGAAAAAAAACGTGGATATCACAAGATAGATTATTGTGTGCCTCACATGCTGTGGTAAGATGAATAACGGACCCCAAAAGGTGTCCACATCCTAATCCATGGAACCTGTGAATGTTACCTTATATGGCAAAAGGAACTTTCCAAGTGAAATTAAGTTAAGATCTTGAGATGAGTAGATTAGTCTTAATTTTCTAAAAAAATTCTAAAAAATGGGCCCTAAATGTCATCACATGCATCCTTACAAAAGAAACATTTGCCACAGACTATAGAAGAGGAAAGCCATGTGATGAAAACAAAGCGAAACAGAGTCAGAGAGAGAAAAAGATTTGACACTGACTTTGAAGATGAAAGAAATGTCCATGAATCAAGGAATACAACTTTAGAAGCTGGAAAAAGGTGAGGAAACAAATTCTCCTTTAGTGCCCCCAAAGAGAGAGTGGTCCAGTGAATATCTTGGTTTCAGTCAAGTGAAACTGATTTTGGACTTTCGGCCTCTAGAACCGTAAGAGAGTAAATATGTATGGTATTAAGCCATGAAGGTTGTGATAATTTGTTATAGCAGGCATAAGAAACTATATAAAAACGGTATGTTTTATCTTAATTGACCACTGTGAACTTTGCTTTTGTAGGTCATAATATATTTAGGGAATGAATTTTCATTTTGGTTATAAATGAAAACCAATTTCCATTTGGTTTCTGTTTGTTGCCTTACTTTTTCAGCTAACATTTTGATAAAGAATTCTCATGTATACTTGATGTTTATTCAGTATGTAGGATAATTCTACACTGAAGCAATAATGAAAATAATCATTATTGCACAAGGACACTATATCCTCTGTGATTTTGGCACAAACACATTAGGTGCTGTTCCCTTCATCTCCTCCCTCTAATTCTTGTACATAATTTGTATCTAGATATTCTTAGAACTCCTTAGGAGATTCAATAAACATATGTTTTGCTAAAGCACTACAGTTAGTCTAGAGTCATTTGAAAATTCGAAAATCTCAGGTTTACATTTTCCTAGTACTTTTGTGGAATCCACAATTTATAAAGAAATTAGGTATTACAAGCAACAAAATTCAGTTATTATTTTTTCTCTTTTAAAAATGATTTTTGTATTTTTTCCCACAAGAGCTATGCAGCATATTTTGGACACTCAAACAGGTGGAAAGTAGCTTCACAAATTGAAGATGGAAATAAATAAAGCTTAAATAATCACAAAAATGAGTTTTAAAAGTTAATTTGTTACACATATAACTTTGAGTATGAGATAGAGTAACAGTGAGGTCCTTAAGGACACTGCAACATTAATTGATGATCAATGATTTATTGATTGACTTTATTGCCTTCTCTGAGCTCCAGTTCAGATTATAGTAATTATTATTAAAAATCTCTTTCCTTTTAACATTTTATGATGACAGAAATCCTTTACTGGCCCATTCGAGAATCCATTCAGTCTTTCTTAGATTTTACCATTGGCTGCCTACTTGGCACAATAATTAAAGGAATAACTAATAATTTTATTATTGCACTGAAGTATCACCCTTCTTTTTAATTTTAAAAGATTGAACTGATTAAAAACTATATTCTTACTAAAAGTGCTTTAGACAGAAAGCTGACCAATAGATGCCACAATCTTTACTGAAAATGATTCTCTTCTTGACATTGTAATACACTTCCTTACATGTCTACGCCATTTTTTCTTCTCAATACTCTCCTCTCCTTCCTCATTCCATATTCTCAACACAATAATTTATCAGCTAGCTTTCTGAAGCCAGACAACGCAAAAAACTTTTAGATTCCTACCCCATATTTCCTACTGAACCTTCCTTTTTCTACCAGTTTGCATAACCTCTAATGGGAAGGGAAGATGGGGTGTTCCGATCTCATTCACTCATGTCTCAAGGAACACTTTACCATCTCTTCCCCACTTACATGCTTTAATTCATCTTTCTTCATTAGTTCTTTCTCCCTGTTTCCAAATATGTTCCAGTATGTTCTACCCCAAGAGTTATTATTTTCTCAGTTCTGACCAACTCTTATTAATCTCTCAATCTTTCTCTTTCCTTTCTCTGCAGACCTCTTGAAAATGTAGACAACTTGTCAATTTCACTAGCTCATCATCCACTCATTACTCAAATGCTTGAAATCTGGTTTATATTTGGATAATTTCTCATCTCTACAACCATTTCTTATTCCTGACTGACTGTTTCCTGAGTTGTCCTGGCATTCTTCTCTGTTCCATATGTAGCTTTATTTCTGAGATTAAATTAAATAGTACATGAAACTAAATAAGATTATATGTGACAAGAATTCTAGCTGTAAACTACAAAATAAATATGTAAGGAATGAATTATTGTAGTATATATTACATTTTCAATAACAATTATTTTTGTTAATAGTATTATTATTTCCACTTTCTCAGTCTAAGTACCCCTTCTAGTAAATGAATCACAAATATCTCTTCTGATTCTTGTGCTAAGATTTAGTCTTATATATTATTTTTCTTCTGATGTGATTTCTATTTGGATAACATACCTTTTGGTAACTCAAGCCTAGCATATGTAAAACGTTTACTCGCCTTCATTTCTTAGGGGAAAAACTGAGACAGCATTTGCTTTCTCTGCCCTCTCTATTTCCACCAGTAGTTCTCCCAGTCACAAAACTGACAGTCGGCATTTCCTCAGACTTGGAAGCAAGAACTCTGGACCCAAACTGAATGAGCTTACTAGTTATTTGTTCTGTGACCTTGAGAAATTTATTTATTCTCTTTGGTTCTTCGTTTCTTCATCTCGGAAGTGGGGTTAATAATAAAAACTTATCTCACATGGTTGTTCTGTGGGTTAAACACACTGAAATATAGAACACTTAGGGAAGTGTATAGCACACTGAACGCATTATATATTAGTTCATTATTATTATTATTTGCTCTCTTTCCTTATTTAACTGGTCACAATCCTGATAATTTTCGTTAATAGGCTTTATGTTCTTACAAAAGTAAAACTGAATTTAATTTGAGAAGATTGGGATCTGGTCCCAGTACCAATACTTTCTGGATTTTTTTGGCAAGTGGCCTAACTTTAAAGAAGGTTAGTTTTATTATGTAAAAATGGCAAAATAAAAATAAGTGTGCTTATCTCATCATTCTTTATTAAGTTTCAAACAAAATATTTTGTTAAAATGTGTAGACATTTTAATATTATATCTTGCATGTATTTCCCTTTTTATTAATATTGTTCTTAAGCTATTTTCAAAGCTATTATCTCAAGATTTAGGACAAGAGATGATGGAGTAACACTGATTTAGGGCCTCAGCTTCACCAGCCAAGATTAAGTAACTGCAGAAGAATTATTCAATTTACCTGAACTTTATTTTCCCCTCCATAAAATGGTGAAAGTAATGGTATCTCCCTGTGTGGAGGTCAGGAAGATTGATTAGGTAGTCAAACACAATAGTATCAGGCATATAGTAAATATGCATTTTCATTCTTCCGATTACTATCATTCATGCACTTCATGTTTTTTTTTAAAGATTTTATGTATTTATGTATCTATTTATTTATTTAGCAAAAAACACAGGTGTGCGAGTAGGATAGGGACAGAGCCCCCTCCAAGCTGAATGTATAGCCCGACTGAGGGCTCCAACCTGTGACCCTGAGATGACCTAAGCCAAAATCAAGAGTGGGTTGCCCAACCAAATGAGCCACCAGGTACCCCTCCATGTTCTTTCTAATCCATTTTCAGTATATGCTAAGTGGAGGTTTATTAAATCAATAAACGTGTGCCATATGGATATCAAACAGAGTCCTCCTTTTAAAAGGGAAGAAAAAGCTTGGAAATGATGTAAAGAACTCTCATAATAAATTATTATTTTTAATATAAGTGAAAAGTCAATTGCTTCAATCTAAATGAAAATGTAATAACATCATTTCATAGCAACCCACTAATTTATTGCTTAAACAGAATTTTTTTTCTGGGTTTAGGAAAAATATAACATGAGTTATTGATAGTTCAACATGCTGGAAATGTGATCTGCTTGACATAAAAGATAGAAAAGATCACATTTAAATTGAAAAATTATTTTAATGACTTGTTCAAATTTTAATTGATTTCTAAACTTGCCTGTAAATCATGCTGTTTTCTTTTCTTTAACAAGCCTATTAAATGGTATATATTATTTAAATTATATCTCATTTATCATGCATCAGTTAGAATACCAAAAAAAAAAATTGTTGAGGTCTTCCTGCATCATTCTCATTCAAAGTAATCAAATAATTAAACTTAATTATTTTCTAATTTTTGCTAGGTGTGAGGAATTCCTTTTTTTTTTTTACTTATTTAGTCCAAAAATTTTGATAACTACTAGCAAATATTTTCTCTTCCTGCAGTAGTTAAAAAATTACATAAAATATTTTTCCTTCTCCTGCATTTTTTCCTCTCATACCCAGAAATATGAAAAAAAAAATGATAGTGTCATTTTTACTTACTACTATATTAGAAAAGGGAAGTCTCTGTCAGGAAAACATCTCATTTAACATAATTTTGTCTCTTGCAAGTCTTAACTATTTTATTAATTTAGTCCATGAACACTCATGTGTATTTACATATGCAAAGAAAAGAACAGAGATCAATATGGTTCAATAAACCAGTGACTGCTTAGAAAATTGTTAAGTGATTTAGAGATATATATGATATTGATACTAATTATGTGGTTACTGCAGAATTTTTAATGTTTAAGATTATTAATTCTTTAATATGCTTTTCCTTCACAAATATTCCCAGCAAGGCAGAAAGTGTTATGTCAGTTTTCTTTGCATTAAAAACAAAATAAAAATATGTTCCAATAACAGACACCAATGTTCCTTGGAGAAATGACTGGTTCCTCCATATTTAGGTAAGGAAAAGTAGAAGATGGGCATGTAATATGTTGTTCCAGAAAGCAAGGGAGTATTTAAATTCTAATGTGAATGTGTGAAAAGGGCAAGAATCTGGTTCAAAGGTGTTTTTATGGGACAAATTTAGGACAGATTGTGTATTTTAAGAAAAAAAAAGCACAGAAAGAAAGACATAAGAAAATGATTGATGTTAATGGATTTTAAAAATTTGAATAACAAAAGTTTCCATGGATCCATAATGATATTTTAACAAAGAAGGGAGGAGGATAAAGAGAAAGCTCTTAGTAACAAAGCAATGAAAGCTAATATGCAGAGAAAGAGTGATAGAAGATACCTTGCCACCATCAATGTGATAATCATCAATGGAGCTCAAGATGGGATAAAACACTATTGGGGAATGGGATATTTATAAGATATTTACAATATCTCAAATTATCACCTTACAAATTACTTATTGATTGCAAAGAGAAAAAAATTCTTTTACAATGGAGAAATCTGGTGAACATCGTATCCAAGTGACTGAACTTAACGAACAAATATTGGGACACACAGACTTTATATAACTACCTACATATGTTATACAACAAAAATATACCTCACGGTAATACTATCTGCAATAAAGTTCAATGTAGCTGTAATCATGAGGACAGATCACACATATCCAGATTGTGTGATATTTCATATAAGAGACTAATATATAAATGGGCAATGTCTAGAATATATAACTAGGCAATGTCTAGGTCATGCATAAAAATAGAATTTTGACCTACAATCTGGAACGACATGTCCAGGAAGTCAACCCATTATCTATAGTAACCAGTCCAGGAAGTCCACCTACCTTCTCTCTACAAGACTTGTATATCAGAACATTTCTTTAGCAACCAATCTGGAAAGTCAAACAATAACCCCTGTAAAAAATTGTCCCCAAATGGCCAGGACTTGATTAACAATTGACAGCTTCCCTAATTTTTGCTCCCACTTTTAACTCAAGGTTAATAGGTGAAAGCCAAATATGTACCTTTAACGAATCACACATGATACCTCATTTCTAGTTAGCCCAGCTAACAGCTTCCCCAGGTAAATGCCACCAATCGGGGCATACTGCAAGCCTTCTCTTTTTTCCACTATAATGCTTCCCCACTCATCTGCCTGCCTTTGAATGTGCCAAAACATAAATGATGGTGATTGACTTCCTTGTATAGCAAGCTCTGAATAATAATGTTCATTCTCATTTGCGTGGTCTACTTATTTCTACATATAAGGCATCTGGCCTGAAATCTTTAAAAATACCAGTATCTTAAAAGAAGAAGAAAATATGGGTTTTATTTCATAGTAGATACAGAGTATTCAGTTGTAAATTGTATAGGTTGCTTTTTAATATTTCAGCATGTGAGTTATTGTGTGTGTGTAAGCATTATGTGTGTGCTTGTGTATGTGCATTTAGGTAGAAGAAGCCAAATATTGCAAAAAATTAAAAATTAATGGATCTAGGTAGGTGAATGACAGGTATGTATTCATTTTATAGGTTTTAAATGTTTACAAGTAAAGACATATGAGGGAAGGAATATGTAATGCTGTGACACATTATATATAATCCATAATACTAACTATTAAGGGACTGAAAAAAATGAGAAATGCATGTTCATAAATGAGGTTAAGTGTTTTTATTCATCCAGGCCCTTTCTTTGATTCTAGATGAGGTGTGACCCTATATTAGCTTAAGCCAAGCCATTAGATTTTAATAAATATTGTGATTATGTATACACAGTAAATTATTCATATACTACCAGAAGGTAAAGTGATCAATTTTATGAAAAATTTGAAAATTAAGTATGTTTATTTACTTGTATAGAATAGTTTAATAAGCACGGGTGACTACAAATAATTAAAACTGAAAACATGACCTATATTTATGTATTTTATGATGTAGGAAGATGTTAAGGTTTGAAGCTGAAGGCCAAGAAAGAATTCTTGAGATATCTTTGGTGCAAAAAGGTGGTTTTATTAAAGCACAGGGACAGGACCCATGGGCAGAAAGAGCTGCACTGGGGTCATGAGGAGTGGCCCATTATATGCTTTCAAGTTGGGAGGGAGTTAGAGATGGCCTAAGTCTCTAAGGAATTTTGGAAGCAAGGTTTCCAGGCCCCTTAGGGGGTAGCTCTTACTGGGAAAAAGTCATTTATTGCCATCTAATAAAACCTTAGTCATGAGACCCATCAGATATATATCGATGGGCCATATGCTTGGGGGATGATTGCCAACACATGTCTTGGGGGGTTTAGAGATAAAGGAAATTTCTAGAGGAATTTTTATATGTTAAAGTAGACTTACAGGATCCTGGGGGGTTGGGCTAAAGTTGCCTTTTGCCCTTAGCAAAGCATCAACATCAAGACAGTTGAGACCCTAGAGGAATGTCATGCTGCCTGTTTCAAGGACTTGTCAATGGGCTATAGGTAGTAAGGAAATTTAGTAATTTTTCTTCTGCCTTTGTTTCTCACATCATTTTATAATAGTGATTCCTTGTTTATATACGATATCTCAGATGATGGGATATTACCTGTCCAGTAAAATGTTTGTTGGTATTTTCTTATTTGATGTAGTAATAATTTATATTTTATGGCATTTTATAACTTATAAATTATTTTCATACAGCACCATGTAGTCTACACTATGCTAGGCTCTAGCCATCTGAAAAAGGAATTACCATTCTAGTTCTCACTCAAAATGTAAAAACACAACCCAATCCAAAAGACAAATCTACATCCATAAACCATCTAAATCTCAGTCTGTCTGAGCCAAGAGCAATCTAAGGTTAAACTACCCAGTTCAGTGTGCCAATTATTGTAAAATTCAGGTGTTTTTCTTTTCAGGTTTGGTGAGGACAATGGACCAGGAGAGATTTGTCACTAAAAAGATAATTTGTTAACCACATTTCCCAAAATGATCGGGGTGGGGGAGGCATGTCATGCCCATGGAGAAGCACCAGGATCATCAGTAAGGAGGCAGAAGGAATGGAAGGAAAACTTGGTCCTTTGTTGTGGTTTCCATGAGAAAGAATGGGTGAGGTAGGATAAGCAGGTTCGGGATAGGCTAGTTTGAGTAGTTGGAGTCTGTGGGGTGCAAGGGCTGTCTTGAGTTGCTTTGTTACTGGTCCTGGGGTGATTAGGACAGGGAATATTAACCTGAAGTATAAGAGCCAGATGGAGAATGTAGATAGGGGTAGGGGGATTATGGGTTCTGGATTACTTTGCATGTGAATGGCACACTCCTAGAAAATTGTTAATCATTTGTAGGGAATAGCTAACCCAGGATGGACAGTCGCTCTCTGGTCAGTGCCAGGCCCAGATGTCAGAGCATCAGCAATATACAACAGGAAAAATATAGTGAATAGATGAGACCCATAACCAGAAGATAAAGTTGATTACAAAACACAGTTGACATCTTATAAACTAAGTATAATTATGATTAACAATTCCTTTAGAAATCACTACTTGAAATACAAATGCTTTAGATTCCAATTGAATTCAGATTACAGTTTAAGTGCTAAAAACCCTATTTTATAACTCTTGCACATTTTAGTTTGGAAATAAATTTCAAGTCAGATACATTCTCTTTAGGTATTGCCAATTTAATATTATATGATTGAAAGGAAAATAATGGAATTCTTATCCTAATCAAATAAAAAAGTCATTGAGAAACCTACTCTGTAGTTCCTAATCTTTTAGGGAAAAAGTAATCATAAATATTTTCTCTGAAAAGTTAAAAATCTTGTTAAAGGGATAAGAAAACTAATGCACGATGAGTTAATAAAACAGTTAATAGAACTCTTAAATAAAAGATCAGGTATTTGTAAATTGTGCAGTAAAAGGTGTTTGTTTTTATGTTGTTTTTCATTAATTTGAAAATTAAAAGAACCAGCAGGATATGGAGAACCAGTTAATATTGGAGTTGGATTGTTTGAAAGAACTGAAGGATTGTGATTGACAAAGATTTTAATGACATATTCAGCTAAAAATACTGTTGCTTAAGAAATGTTTGAAGTGGTTCAAGGGTCCAAGGCATGATAAAGGAGGGCAAAACTGTATATAAAACATCTAATATTTCTTCGTGACAATGAATAAAAATATGTTGAGTGACTGCTGAAAATTTAGTTCTCTTAAATATCTGTTTCATAATATTCGAACTTTGTTTAGTGAAATCTCTTTTTGGAGTAGAGTTTGGATACTAATAGTTTAGGTAAATGTTATTTCAAAGGTTTAACAGATCTTAAGTATCTTAAGTTTTTTCAAATTATATATTGTGCTTTTTCACTTTATATATTACATGGTCTGATTTCTTGAGGTAGTCTGGCTATATTTGTAGATAGAGCTCTGAAGCTACATAATCGTCAGACAACATAGATTGATACATTTTATAGACCTGTTTTCACATTGGATTTACACAAACACATGGATACCTTCATAGAAAAAAGTCATACCTAATGCACATATGGCAATATGCTCAGGAGAACATTTTACTCTTTACCCCTCTTTGTTCACAGAACACATATTCTAGTACCTGGCAATATTTTTAACGGACAAGCTCTCGATTTTTTTTTCTATAAGCTAAATTGTTGTTAGTCATGCATTAATTTTATGTTGCCTTGTAATCCAACTATTTTAATATACTGTCTTACCTTTTAATCTTGCTTTAGAAATATCAATTCAACATATAGCGAGACTAAAACATAGACAGCAGTATCACAAATCTTTAAAGACTGGAAAAAACTAGAAACAATACTGTGGAAAGTCACAGAAATAATTGGTGTGGAAAAGAGAAGTAAAAGATTAGACTAAGTTAATTGTTGGGTTATGGAATCAAATGACTAAGAAGAGCCTTAAAATTTTTCTTTTGCTATATTAACTATTATTTTTCACAAGATGAAGAAGGCAACAACAAAAAAAATTGGAACCATTTATTAGGAACTGATGCCAAGTCTGCAAAGTGTGGGATTATTAAAGATTTTGAGAGTGAGACAGAGATGGGTTTAGAGTTTAGCCTTAACAACTGCAAGTCCTCGAAAATGTTATGCACATTCCTGAGTTCCATTTGTCTTTCTATAAAATGGGGTTATGAGTATGAAATGCCATAATATATGTAAATTGTAAATATCATGTCCAATTTCTCAGAAAACATTGGTTATTTTCAAATGCTAATAATAATGCTCATTAGTATTATAGCCAAATTAGAAATACCATTTATTATGCCTCAGTATTGTTCAAAGAACCTTACATATGTCAACTCATTTACTCTTTACAATATAACTATCAGGTCAATATGGTTATTATCTCCTTTCGACATACAAAAAAAAAAAAAAACCCCAACACCAAAAAACTGAGACCCAGAGTTGCTAGGTAATTTATTCAAGAGAGTAAATGCTGATGCCAAAACGTGTGTACTTTGGTCTGGTTTACGTATCCATCATGCTCTTAACCACTATGCCATAATGCCTGTTTGTCAAACCTGTTAGCTATTGTTACCTACAGCAAGGAGGTGATTGCAATCCTCTGGGAAATGTTACCTAGAAACACTGAACACCACAGGGCATGTGCTGGTTGGGTGTGCTGACAATGGCTATGGTCAGGATGTAGCTGAGCTGGAGCGTAACATGCGCTGTGCTGACTCAGAAAGTCTGCAGTAGGAGTGGTGGCTGATGAGCTTTGGATAAGGAGTAGTATTCATAAAGTGAAAGTGATAGAAAGGGCTCCCAAGATATTCCCATTAGGGAACCCCAGAAACAAAGATGGCAAAGAAGGAATATGAAAGTAGTATTTAGGGGCCAACCCACATAGAGATGGATTTTTTTATGTCTAGGAATTGTGGGAGATTGGTTTGGACATGAAGTTGAAGAACAGATTGTGAATACTCTAAAGGTATACTTTTGGATATGTTATTGCAGAAAATAGAGAAACTGTTGAAAGAAGTAACAAGCTAATAGTATTGAGGGAAATTAATCTGGTAGTTTTTAAGTGCCTTTTGGGTAGGGAGGTCTATAGGGAGTCTTGTGCCTGGAAATCATTAAAGTGTTGAATATAACAATCTGAATATGGTGGTAGAAGCAAACATTGAAAAGAAACATGGATGCTTTAGAGGAATGTATCATTAGTTCACGAGTAGTTATTGAAATCTGTGTCAAAGAAAAGTGAGTTTCTAGAAGTGGCTTCTGGGGTTAAACGAAATGAAAGAATATGGTACTATTGAAATAAATAGGATTTTTGTGAAAAATTGTGAAATGAAATTGTGAATGAAAAATTGGCTGATACCATAGTACAAGGTTATGTTAATTGAAGGAAGACATAAGTAACCATAATAGAATAGTATCAAGGAGGAGTTTTGAATGTTTATCTCACTGGAGCTTCTGAAAATTCTTCATTTTCATTCCTTTCTTTCTCCCTTCCCTCCATCTCTCTACTCTCTCCTCTCCTTTTCTTTATTTCTAGTTTCCTCCTTCTCTCCCTTTCTCCCTCCCTCACTGTTTTAAAATGTATTCATTTCTTTAAAAATAAATACTCATTAAGTACCTATTGTGAATATTTTTGTTTTCTTTCTGGGTCAGTAGCAATCTTATGGGTTAGCTTAATAACTGGGATTAGATATGTGAGTTTCAAATCATGAAGTTAGCTCATTCAGTCTGATAAACTACCACTTCATTTACTTTAATGGTGAAAATATCAATTTAATTATTAAAGATAAATTTGAAACAAATGTATGAATTATTTGCCGCAATAAATAAACCTACACTCTATGGCCTAAAGGTTATTACAAACATATATCAAAAGTAAAGGACGTGTGCATGAGTGTGTGTATATGTGGGTGTGTTTTTGTTTAATGAGTGTGCAGGGACCCACTGCCAATTACCATATTACAAGTCAATTCTTCCCAACAGCTGAGACTTGGGCTTGCTGGCATTTTGAACTTCTTTCTGCCATTTGAAATAACTTTATAAATTTGAACTCGCATTTTCTTGTTAAGCCTGTTTTCCCCTCTAACTCCCTACTAATGTATGAATCATTATTAATATTCTCCCTTTTTCCACGTTTTAGGAGTGTTTAATGATTTTTTTTTCCTTTACTTCTTGAGATTTAATCACTAACATTTGAGTACCATATGTTTCTCCTCATCTTCCTCCAGGGTAAAAATTTGAATGTCTGTGCTGGTGCATACAAACTTTTCTCATTTTTGCCAAACACATTATAGATATTAGAATTGTGTGTGTCTCATGTTTCAGTGAGTTGAATTAGTTTATCAGCTGAATGGTTACTTATTCATTTGTCTTGTGAGGGAAAGCTAATAGGCTTAGGTGACTGCAGACTGAAGGTGAATTTAAAAGGACGTATGACTTAAGCCTTGTAATATCACAGAAAATATGCTATGTTAATAAATGTGGCTGATTTTTTGTGTGTGTGATAAATATAATATTTTGTCCTCTCAGTAGCTCCCTCTCTATCACACAAAGTATTTGGACTATTTTATATGTATATTGGGGAATGGACGTTTTCAGCATTAAGCAGATAAGGGTCACAGATAATCTTCCAAGGATTTCCATCCCCAGGTGACAAAGAAGCCAAAGAAGATGCCCATGACTTTAGTATTGGTGTGGAAATAGCAGCAAAAACAATAGAGCCTGAACAAAGTCAACAGGTAGGAAAGGGGAATGTTTCAATGACAACTGAAATGGATCCCTAACTGAAGACCAGAAGGGATGAAGAAAATCTCAGGATTCTCATGTTGGGAGATTATTTCAAAGGTTAAATATCAGAACAACATCTGGGCACTGAGTAAGAACTCCAGATGGAATGACTTAAAGTCTTCAACCCCAGCGATATAGGCACTCAAAATAGAAAATAAGTTGAATACTTGTGAAAAATACATCATTTCTTTTACACACTTGCGTTTGGGTTGACATTCATAATTACAAATAAATCTCAAAAGAAAATATCAATAGGCCCATAAGACTGTATATTTATTGTCATCTTTTAACCATGCGTCCAGTTTGACATATTGAGTTACTGCTCTCCAAAAAAGATACTATCCTTGCATTATTTAATAGTATCTATAACTTTCATCAAATGACTGAAATTCCTTCTCATTTAGGTACTAATCATTTCTCTAAGTATTTTGATTCTCTTGAAATGTAAGTTATTTAAGTAGTAATATTTACCGTGAAAACTGTATTCACCGGTGTATCAAACCGACTCATAGTTTAATCTTGGTTTCACTTTGTAATCCCTATGATCCTATTAATCTACCTCTTCTGGCCTGTTTCCATCTACCTAATATGAGAATAAATACAACACCTCGTAGCTACTTTTTAGTTTTATTGCAAAACTAACAGTAACGGAAGTAGTGATATTAAACAGAGCTGTGTAACAATAACAGTAGAAATAGCACAGTATCAAAGAAAACAAAACAAAACAAAACACCTAAATTGTTTCAGCAGGCATTGTACTAAGCACTTCCTCCACGAATTGTATTAGGCATTTTCTATTGATTAACTTATTTAATATTCACAGCAACTCCTGAGGTAGGCAATATTTTACCCCATTATGTAAATAAGGAAACTTAGGTTTAAAAGATTAAGCCACTTCCTCATGCTAGCGAGATGATGCATGTTGGCTATAATTCCCATTCAGAGCTGGCTCTTGCAGTCACCATGTGATGTAAAGGGAAAAAGTTAGTCAGGTAGCAAATATCAGCTCTTTCCCTGACCTTTATGGTTGTTCTCAAATTTTGGGACATCAGAAATATCTGAAGGACTACTTGAAACATGGATTGTTGTTTCCTTCCCCTGAGTTTCTGGTTAATTAGGACTCAAAGGGAGGCCTAGGAATTTGTATTTCTAACCAAATCCCAGGTGGCAATAATGCTGCCAGTTCCAGGAAAACATTTTGAGGACCATTGTTTGAGATCAGGTATGTGGAGAAACGCTTCGAGGTTATAAAATGGCTTAGTGAAGGAAGTGTAGGTCTACATATGCTTGGATATGGCCAGTCTACCATCTAATTGGTGGACACTATTCATGAAACATTTCCTCTTATTTGAAATTTCATCATTAGAAACCCATTACTTTTCACCATTATATTTTCTCTTGTTGAATTGAATTAATATTTTGAAAGGGATAGTGTCTATTCATCCAGTTATGACCATTTTGGTGGACACAAACATGATACAAAGATGAATAATGCATGGTCCCTGGTTTTAAGGGCCTTCCTATCTATAGAATGAAAATAAACCTATACGCAAATAATGTAACAAAGCAGAAAGATCTTATGCAAATTGGCAAAAAGTTCATTTATAGCACGAAAGCATAGGATAAAAACTCAAGTTGGAATATGCAGTTGGGGGAGTTGAAAAGGTGAAAAGCAAAAAAAGTTGGATAGATGAGCTGATGTTTTAGCTAAGAAGTGGTGAAATCCAAGAAGGTTTACACTAGTCAGGGCATAGGCCTTTGTTGGTGAATCCTGGGCTACAGGAAGAGTGGACCTGAAGAACTAGCTGGTACCAGATTAAGTATAGTGTTATGTCTCCAATAAATAATGTGGACTCCATGCCAAACACAGTTGTGAATTTCCACATGTGTTTTGAGCTGGTGTGAAATATCTGCTTTGTGATATTAAAGAGTAGTCTGATGACAATTTGCAGTGTTTACTGACCAACAGGCAGATCAAGATTAGTAAGATTAATTTTGTTAATTAAATAATCCCGAGAAAAAAGGATTTCCTCAAATAAAGAGGTGGTCGTTTGTATATATAGAGGGAATGAATTTGCTAGATAGTCAAAAAATGAGATTAACAGGGCTTTTTTGTTGTTAATTGCATGCAATTGGTATCACTAGAGACTAAAGGATCAGAATCAGGTTCTGGCTAAGAAATTATGTAGATCAGTGGTTCTCATACTTCTGCATATTAGCATATCTGGGAACAACTTTGAAGAATCCTGATACACAGGTCACACCCCTTACAGTTAATTCAGAAGCTGTGGTGGTAGGAGTAATCTCCAGCTGAGTCCAAGTGCAGCCCACTTTCTAGATAGGGAATGGACATGTAACATGGATAAAAATGTGTCAACAAGGATGTAAAGAGAAACAGGATCTGAAAATATAAGAAATGGCCTAACAATAGAATAAATGGCCCTGGAGGTGATGAGAGGTTGTAGGAGGCAGAGTAGAGGTGGAGATACTAAACTTCACATTGAATGAGACGTGCCTCAGTTTCTGAAACGAAGGGAAAGGGAGGTAACACATGACTTAGATATAAATAGAGTCTCCAGAAAACAGCAGGAAGCTGGAGTGTTCATGCCCAATAGACTCACATCCCTCTGGTAAGGAGTGGCTATGCCATCCCCAATGACAAAGGGGACGGAGGAAATTGGGATACAGAGCTTGGCAAAATCACTTCCAGCTATGGAACTGCATAGCAGGGAATGCTTGGTGGGGGGGGGGGGGGGGCTCGGTAAAGATCAGGAATATCTCAGTGGGAGAAATCCTTTAGAAGAAGAGAAAAGATCATAGCAAAGTGACTGTTTGCTATTGTTCGCTCTGAGCATGAACATCTTTCTTACTTCTAGAAACATCTTTTTAAGCACTACATTAAAACTAGAGTCTGTAAGGAAGCTCTTATATACTTATATGCTTTGTTTTTGTTTTTTTTTTTTGTGTGTGTGTTTTTTTTTTGGTCAAGTAGTGTGATCCAGAAGAAGTACCTGACCCTCATGGACCAATTAAAGCCCTTCCCCAAGACTTCTGTAATTTGAAATAAGAATAAGCACAAGCCATTCCTTCTCTGGTGTGAGGAGCTAGCTATCAACCGTGAAACTTGGAGTCTGTGAGACCACTTTCTTCACCATGTAGCAATGACGGTCTGAAGTCAGAGCAGGAGAAAGGCGCCAAGGAAATAAATACAGAAAAGAGAAATAGCAATAGAAGGGGAGTTACTAAGGTGCTCTGGCTCCAGCCCTGAACTTCCTGTGCTGTGGTTGTTCAGTCTTTCCTCTAAGTTGGAAGTGCACTGTGGTATCCCAGGGTCTTTTGAGAAATTATTCCTTCTGTTGCTGATTTAAAAAAAATATAGCTTCTTTTTTTTTAAAAAAGATTTTATTAATTTATTTGACAGAGAGAGAGAGACAGCCAGAGAGAGAGGGAACACAAGCAAGGGGAGTGGGAGAGGAAGAAGCAGGCTCATAGTGGAAGAGCCTGATGTGGGGCTCGATCCCATAATGCCAGGATCACGCCCTGAGCTGAAGGCAGACACTCAACGACTGAGCCACCCAGGCGCCCCTAAAAAAAATATAGCTTCTAACAAAAAAATGTATGAATCTGGGGCTACCTGGGTGGCTCAGTGAGTTGAGCATCTGACTCTTGATCTCAGCTCATATATTGATCTCAGGGTCATGAGTTCAAGCCCCACATTGGGCTCCATGCTGGGCATGCAGCCTACTTAAAAGCGTGTAAGAACCCAATAAACTTGCCATGTGAACAGTACATTTCCTGATCCCCTTGCAGTAAGTTGGGTCCATGCCCAGTAGAATGTGATTGGAAATGTTTTGTGTTACTTCCAGGCCAAATGAATTAGGGAGCCTGAATGCATTTTCCATTCTCTCTTTTTCTTTAAGCCTGGCTAAAGACTGATCTGAGGTCTTAGGAAAATGCAGAAGAAAATAGCCTAAATCCTGAATTTTTAAGTGTAAGAAAACAGGTCCATGAAAGCAACAGACAGTAGAATTTTTGTTATAAAAAGTAGTTCCGATCATGTTAAGCTACCAAAATTGCAGAATTTCTTTGTTGTATCAGCTAGTGTTACTCTAACTCCCTAAACAACGAACTAGGAAAATCTGATTTGGACTTATATACATTATAACAAAGACCGCAAGTGTGGTAGTCATTGGTGGTTTTTTTTTTTTTTTTTTTAGATTTTATTTATTTATTTAACAGAGAGAGAGGCAGTGTGAGAGGGAACACAAGCAGGGGGAGTGGGAGAGGGAGAAGCAGGCTTCCTGCTGAGCAGGGAGCCCAATGTGGGACTAGATCCAAGAATGCTGGGATCATGACCCTAGCCAAAGGCAGACGCTTAACAATGACCACCAGGTGCCCCGGTAGTCATTGTTTTCTTCACTAAATATTAGCCGTCTTTAGGAAACACCATACACTAACTGGTCCTCTTGAGAGACCATATGACAAGATCTGGCCAAGAGTTGTCAGCAGAACTAATGTATATTATATCCCTGTAAGAGATTTAATTTGCAGTATAAAACATAACTGAGATTTTTAATTTTTTCTCCTAGTCTTCCCTTCCTTTGGTGACTCTAATTACATTATGAATTTGATCCCAAGAAGTAAGTGTCAGCCATCTCTCTCTCTGTCTCTCCCTCTCTCTCTCTCGTTTTTGGTAAGTAGACTCCAGGCACCCCAGCCATCTCTGAGTTTATATTACTATTATTTTTTATTCCAGTGTTTTGTTTTAGAGAGTTTCTTTGTCTACGTCTTCAAATTTACTTATCTTCTGCAATGTCCAATTGGGAGAAAATCCCATCCAATGTAGTTTTTATTTTGAACATTGCAGTTTTCAGCACTTACACCTTGATTTGTGCCTTTCTTATATCTTCCATGTCTCTCTAAATATGTTCATTCTTTCCTCTAATTGCTTAAATATCTGAAATTTAATTTTCTTATCTAGTAATTATAGTGTATGTATCAATTCTATGTAAATTTCAAATCACAGATTGTTCTTTTCATTATGGATATAATTTTTTTACCTCTTTGTATTTGATTCCAGACACTGTGAAGTTTATTTTCCTGAATGCTGCATTGTGTGTGTGTGTGTGTGTGTGTGTGTGTGTGTGTGTGTACTCCTATAGATAATTTTGTACTTTGTTCTAATGTGCATCGAAGTTACTTGGAATCAGTCTGATCCTTTAGGGATTTGCTTTTAAATTTTGTTAGCTTGGACCAGAGAAGCATTTATCTCAAGATTCAACCCAGTGCCTCATGAATTAAGATGATTTCCACTTTGGCAAGTGAGAATGGTCCCTATTCTCAGCCAGGTCTCAAATTACCATTTCCTCTGATCCCTTCAGGTTTTTCTTCCCAAGCCTCCTGTACTTTTTGTTACATGTCTGCTAAATACTCAAAGGCCAGCATCTGTAGTTTTCTGAAGTTCTCCATCTGTGTAGTCCTCTCCTTTCTGGTATTCTGCCTTGTCAATTCCAGCTGCTTCTGCCTCCTCGCACTCCCAGTTCCACCTTTCCACTCAGGGAATCCACTAGCTGGGATCCTCCACTTTGCACCGTGATGTAGAAAGTCTCAAAGCCTGAACCAGGTACATAATTTGCAGGCCCAATGCAAATGGAAAATGCAAAAGCCCTTGTTCAAATATTATTAAGGATTTCAAGGCAGTGACAGCAAACATTGCACCAAATGTTCAACTCTGTGCAACTGCACAGGTTTCATGGCCATGAAGCCAGCGTGCTCAAGGCAAGAATTTAGGACAATTGCAGTGTTTTTCCAATTTGTTTCCTATCTCGTGAATTGCTATCCTTCATTGCCCAATGTCTGATGTTTTAAAAAACACCTGTTCTTATATTTTGATCTAATTTTTAGGTGTCTCAGATGACACAGCAAATCCTTTCTTTGTTACACTCTTTTGGCCAGAAGTGAGTTGCCCTTACTAATCAGCTGACTAGGAACTTCTCAATTACACAGGGGCCTTTTCTGTTGGGATGACCTTAGTATATCAATTGTTTTTCTTGGATTTTATCAATTCAGTTTATCAAATAATACTGGATGGTAAATGATATAATTTTATTTAGTGTTCCTTTAAAATCTGATACATAGGCCTACGTAGGCATACCTGTATGCTTTGAAGACATTGTGTTTTTTACAAATTGAAGGTTCAAGACTTCAGTGGAGGAAGTAACCACAGATGTGGTGGAAATAGCAAGAGATAGCTTGAGAAGTGGAGCCTAAAGATGGGACTGGATTGCTGCCATCTTATAATAAAACTTGAATGAGTAGTTGCTTCTTATGGATGAGCAAGGAAAGTGGTTTCTTGAGATGAAATCTACTCCTAGTAAACATGCTCTGAAGATTGTTGAAATGATAACAAAGGATTTAGAATATTATAAAACTTACTCAGAAAGTAGTGGCAGGGTTTGAGAGGATTGACTTCAATTTTGAGAGAATTTCTACTGTGGGTAAAGTGCTATCAAACAGCATCGTGTACTATGGAGAGATTGTTTGTGAAAGAAAGAGTCAATTGATGTAGCAACCTTCATTGTCATCTTGTTGAAGAAAAGTCCCACAGCCACCCCATCCTTCAGCAACCACCACTCTGATCAGTCAGTAGCCATCAGCACTGCGGCAAGTGTTGCTCAAAAGCTTGCTGAACACTCAAATAATGGTTAGTATTTTTAAATTCAAATATGTGCATTGCTTTTGCAGACACAATGTTATCGTATACTTAATAGACTATGGTATAGGGTAAACATCACTTCTATATGGACGGGGAAACCAAATAACTCATTTGACTTGCTTCATTGTGGTAGTCTGGAACCGAATCTACAGTATCTCTGAGATATTCCTGTGCCTGAATTATTATTTCTGTCACACCTACCAGAATTTTTTATTAATCGGATTTGTGTTTAGTTGTGATATATTTTGAGATTTCTTGATGAGTTATAGTATTCAGTGTTGTTCAAGTACCTAGAAAAAAAAGCAGACTTTTTCTTCATATGAGCAGATATTGTGGATGTCTGGTCTCGGATACTACTTCTAATGTTAGAGCACAAATTAAAATTTTTATTTTCTCCAGGAATTTGATAGGTGACACAAGGAAATATTGAGAATTAGTAACAGATACTAGTTCTAGCGGAGTCTCTGGGTGATTGATGGAGGGATGTGTAAGGAATGTGTAAACTAACATTTCTTTCTTTTTTTTTCTGAAAGAAGTTACACATGTGGCTGTTCATGTGAGAAATAATAATAAAAATATTGTACAGGCCCCAAATTTATGATATCCATGATTTTTTTTCTGTTGATGGTTTCTATTTTATGATCGCTACCTTAAAGGATTGTTATTTGAGATTATTATTAATATATTTTATCAAGGAGAGTTTGTTAAAAAATTATATAAAAATATAGCCTTTGAGAATAAACTAGGATGATACTAGTTGAAGCTGTAAAGTTGTGGAAAGAGGTGAGTACTCACAACCACCCCTACCTCCACTACAGAGTTCCGAGAGCTACTGGCTAGGAGCACATCACATTGTTTTCTAAGAAACCAAATGGATAGATCTTTGCACTTGATTAATGACTAGTTTTTTCTTTGCTTGTTTTTTTAGCCAAGGATGATAAAAGCAGTACATTTAAAATTCTTCTTCCTAATATGGTAACCACTAACCACATATGGTTATTAGGGCCTTGAAATTTGGCTAGTACAAAATAAAATCTGCACACCATATTTTACAGACATGCTAAAAAGAAAAGGTAAAATGCAATAATAATAATTTTGAATATCAATTACATGTTGAAATAATACCATTTGGATATTTTAGACTAAGTAAAATATATTATTACTATTAATTTGACCTTTTTTTCTTTACCTTTTTAGTGCAGCTACTAAAAATTTATTCATTTATTGAGTTTTAAAGATTAATTTATTAATTTTTAAAGAGAGAGAGAGTGGGAGGAGGGGCAGAGGAAGAGGGAA
The DNA here is from genome assembly GCF_023065955.2 of Ursus arctos. Classification (NCBI taxonomy): domain Eukaryota; kingdom Metazoa; phylum Chordata; class Mammalia; order Carnivora; family Ursidae; genus Ursus; species Ursus arctos. Next base: position 73,547,990 of record NW_026623056.1, read on the forward strand.
AGAATCTCGAGTAGACTCCTTGCTGAGAGCAGAGCCAATGTGGGGCTTGATCTCATGACCCTGAGATGGTGACCTGAGCTGAAATCAAAAGTTGGGTGCTCAACTGACTGAGCCACCCAGGTGCCCCCAAATTTTAAAAATAAATATGATTCTCACATTTTAACAGCCAATGCTGATCTCAAAGCACTTGGGCATTAAAAAACATCAAAGAATAACAATGCATAGAGCATGGTGATAATTAGTTATTTGCAAACTCTCAATTTTGTAAAGATTGAGCCAAAAGTTTCTTTAGAAAAGGAAATGTTTTAAAGGTATTGTTACTATTAATCTTTTCAAAATTTTTATAAATTATCAATACAAAAGATAGATATTCCTTTTATCTCTGCTTCTCTTCAGTAGCTTTATTATTTTTAATAGAATCTTGTTTTTCCATATGTATGTCATTTCAAATTTTTTCTTTATTTTTGTCTTCATAATAACTCTGTGTGATAAAACAGAAATTATCTCCATTTTATATTTACATTTCTTTTTCTCCTTTGCCTCTATCTAGGGAACAGAGCAGCTTAGAGAAACTAAACTCCTAGGTTAGTCATTCATTCAACATTCACAGTCAAGAAATCGCTTCTTACTTTCACAAAATTTATACAGTTTTGAAAAAGTGTTCTCGATATCATTCTCTTAGAATCCAACATGCTACTTCTCAATCTGCATGGACTCAACGATACTTCTCAAGCTCTCATTTCACTTTGGATATTGCTTCTGTTGCCCATTGGAGACAATAACATTGCCAACCAACTCCCTAGAAACTCTGAAGAATCCCAGCCATGATAGGCTAGGAAAGAAGATAATATTTTCAAGTCCAAAATTTCTCTTTCCTTCATTAATGCCTCACATCTCAAATAACTTGGTGACAGCTCTAAACCAGGATCTGCTTCATGGGAATAAGATGAAGTTTCAACTGTGCGTAGTTACCAACTGAACCATCGAAGGTGAGGTCGCAGCTGCCTGCTGATGGTAAGATGTCAGTGGTGTGAGCAAACACTTTCAATGTCCTAGATGACCTTATTTAAACTGCAGGGGAAGGGAAGTTCACCCCCGAACAAATAAGTTGTCAACTTTGGTCTATCAGTATTGTAGAATATGGGAAAGACGCCGTTAAAATCCATCCTCTGTTTCTTTCTGTTGTATTTGTAACTTTATGTCTATGCCTCCATATCATAATTACTTTGAAAACCTCTGCATTCATTTTTTAATAATGTTATAATAAAATTACCACAGACTTGGTGGCTTAAACAATACACGTTTATTACCTTTTATTTCTGTATGTTAAATGCCTGATATGAGCCTCACTGGGCTAAAATCAAGATGTTGTCACATACTACATTATATTTCGGAGGCTCATAAGAGAACCTGTTCCCTCTATTCTACAGCTTCTAGAGGCCACCCACATTCCTTGGCTCATGGTTAACTTATTTCATCTTCAAAGACCATGCTTTTGCATCTGTCCAACCTTTCTCCCCTTATTACATCTCCCTCTGATCATAAATGGAAATGTTCTCCCCCTTCTTATCATTCATGTGATTATATTGGGGCCAGGCTAATCTACACATCTCAAGAGCCTTAACTTAATCACATTCGCAACATCTTTACCATAGAGGGTAAGCATATTAATGGAATGTGGTGATTAGAAAGTGGGCACCTTTTGGGGGGGGTGGCACTACTTGGCCTATCACAACTTCTGTTGCTCTGCATCTTTCCACAGGACATACATCTGTTAAAAGCAATAGTTCTTTTCCTTTCACATAGGTATCCTGCCAAAGAATGCATTGCAATGGCATAAAAAATATCCCTGCCCATATAACAACCAAAAACGTTTCGAAAGCAGTTTATCTCGATATGATATCTTTAAATCATCTAATCTTCCATCCAAGCCATCCAAGACTTGGATTTATACATTAACATGCCTACATAAGGAAAGTTGTTAAGTAGTAAGATTTACCTTGTTTTATATATTTTCCTCTTTCAACTATAGCAGATTTTATGAATCTGACATTTTTACTTTGCTGTCACTGACAAAAAAAAAATTTTTTTACATTCCAATGGATAAATCTTAAGATTCAAAATCTTATTTAAGATTCAAAATAAAGGAATTACACCTCCTGTTGAATTGATAATTTTTAAAACTGGATAAATATTAAGCCATCAATAATTACAATTTGTTCACTGTATTAAAGTTCTCCAGAGAAATGGAACCATTGAACTATTAAGAAATATCTGTATCTCTATCATCTATCTATCTAACATCTATCTATCTATCTATCATCTATCTATCTATCTATCTATCTATCTATCTATCTATCATCTATCTATCTATCTATCATCTATCTATCATCTATCTATCTATCTATATCTATCTATCTATCTATCTATCTATCTATCTATCTATCATCTATCTATCATCTATCTATCTATCTATCATCTATCTATCTATCATCTATCTATCTATCTATCTATCTATCTATCTATCTATCTATCATCTATCTATCTATCATCTATCTATCATCTATCTATCTATCATCTATCTATCTATCTATCTATCTATCTATCTATCTATCTATCATCTATCTATCTATCTATCATCTATCTATCATCTATCTATCTATATCTATCTATCTATCTATCTATCTATCTATCTATCTATCTATCTATCATCTATCTATCATCTATCTATCTATCTATCATCTATCTATCTATCATCTATCTATCTATCATCTATCTATCTATCTATCATCTATCATCTATCTATCTATCATCTATCTATCATCTATCTATCTATCTATCTATCTATCTATCTATCATCTATCTATCTATCATCTATCTATCATCTATCATCTATCTATCTATCTATCTATCTATCTATCTATCTATCTATCTATCTTTGTCTATCATCTATCATCAATTACCTATCTAAAGAAAGATTTGTTTTAAGCAATTGGCTCACACAATTAAGGGGGCTTATTTTTTATGTCCAAAATATGTAGCATAATCTAGCAGGGTAGAGATGCAGGTAAGAACTGATGTTGCAGTCTTCAAGTTCAAAATCTATAGACGAATCAGCAGGCTGGGAATTCAGTAGGGCTTGTATGTTGAAGTCTTAAGGAAGAATTTCTTCTTCAGGAAACTTGCCTTTTTTTTTTTTTCCCTTTATGGTCTTCAACTGATTGGATGAGGTGTACTCACTTTGTGAAGAGTAATCTGTTTTACTTTAAGTCAACTGACTCTAAATGTTAATAACATCCACAACTACCTTCACAGCAGTATCTACACTAATGTATGGCTAAACCACTGGGCACTAACCAAATTGACAGAGACAGCGAACCGTTGTCACATTTGTGTAAATTATTATGGAATAAAATCCTCATCCGAAGGACTCATTATTTTTGTGAAGGCATTTAAATTAAATATTTCTTTCATCTTTTGATTCCATAGATCTGTATCGAGTGTCTACTACATAGATGTTTACAATCTAACATTTTAGGGGTGCCTGGCTGGCTAATTTAGAAGAGCATATGACTCCTTTTTTTAAATTACTTTTTAGAGAGAGAGAGGGAAAGTGAAAGACACACACACACACACACACAGAGAGAGAGAGAGAGAATCTCAAGCAGGCTCCATGCACAGCATGGAGCATGATGCGAGGCTTGATCTCAGGACCTTGAGATCATGATCTGAGCTGAAATCAAGTCAGACTTTTAACTGACTGAGCCACCCATGTGTCCCAGAAGAACGTGTGACTCTTGATCTCAGGGTTGTGAGTTTGAACCCCTTTTTGGGTATATAGATTGCCTAAGTAAATAAAACTTGTTTAAAAAACAACATCTTATATATAAATATGTAGATATCTATTAAGCACTGACACAAAAGGCATAAGCACATAAAGATGAATGAGATACTGACCCTGAACTCTAGAAAATTGTTGTCCAATGAAAAAGGTAAACATATATACAAATCATCACAGCACAACATTCTTGGCACTAAAAGAAGAATGAATTCAGTAGCATGACTGGAGTGTGAAAGGAGTATTCATAGACATAGCCTGGGGAGTCGTGCTTGAAGGAACTAAAGAAACTGGCTAGTGGACAAAGTAAGAAAGGGCATTACAGGCAGATCATAGACCAAATGGCAAGATCATGGCATTCTATTGCTGTTTGGAGAGCAGAACATCTTGGTATATCTTAAATGCTGGCTGACACTAGGAGGGTAAGAGGAGTCATACTGTGAAAGCCTTGAATGTCAGACCACATTTCATCTTGCAGGAGCTAGGGTGCCCTTAAAATAGTAGTTGTTAATTGGGAGAATATGTCAGATTTGTCTTCACAGTCCTTAAAAAAAACTGCTCCATGTGAGGAAAGGGGCTAACCACTTGCTCTCTCCCCAGTGTCTCTAAAGAAAGAGAATGTGGAGATACACATTCAGCCACCCAAATTTTAAAGGGTTGTGAATCAGTTTTAATTATTATTATGACTTACTAATAACATGAACAGATGATTCTGGTTTACAGTGCTGCTTTAGAACCATAGCAATTAAAGATGGTAAATGGGGGAGAAGAACACCTCCTTTTCTTTGCCTATGTTGGTGCTTATTCTAATGGATATAGGCCACAAACTAAAGAAATAAAATAATCCCTTGCTAAATATCTCTCTATAAAATGTTAAATGATTTAAAGATGAAAGTTTTTTTTTAATCATGGCTGATTTCATAAGGTTCAGATATACTGAAGAGTTATATTAAGCATCAGACATATTAATATGTAAGTGTATTAATTTCTGTACTGCATAATAAATTATCATAAATTAATATAAAGCAAATTTCATATCATATTAAAATAATAAATGTTTATTATTTATTTATTTTTAAGATTTTATTTATTTATTTGACAGAGAGCAAGCACAAGTAGGGGGAACAGCAGGCAGAGGGAGAGGGAGAAGCACTTTCCTCACTGAGAGGGGATCCCAATGCGGGGCTCGATCCCAGGACCCTGGGATCATGACCTGAGTCAAAGGCAGATGCTTAATGATTGAGCCACCCACGTACCCCTAAAATAATATTCAATATCTCAGTATCTGTTAATCAGAAATCCTGCTACAGATGAACTGGATTCATACACTGGATTCTCTGGGTCTTATGAGTCTACACCCCAGGTGTTGGCCATGTCTGCATTTTCATCAGAGGCTCTACTAGGACAAGACACATTTCTAATTTCTCTCAAGTCATTGACAGAATTTATCTCCTGTGTCTGTAGGATAAACCTTCTTGATTTTTAGCTGGCTACCAGCTGGGGCTGGTCTCAGGTCTTAGAGACGATCTGTAATTTCTTGCCACATGGCCTTCGCTATAGACCCTCTCAGAAATGGCAGCTTACTTTTTTATTTTTTTTTAAAGATTTTACTTATTTATTTGAGAGAGAAAGAGAGAGCACAAAAAAGAGAGCATGACAGAGAAAGGGAGAAGCAGACTCCCCCACCCCCCGAACAGGGAGCTCAAAGCAGGGCTCAATCCCAGGACCCAGAGATCATGACCCGAGCCAAAGGCAGATGCTTAACTCACCGAGCCACCCAGGTACCCTGGTAGATTACTTTCAATTCCAGGAAGGGAGAATGTTTTGTTTAAGGCTACTAAAAATATGAAAGGGATAGCCTATCATCTTTGTCATCTTATGTAACCTAATCAGAGGGGTGACATTCTATTACCTTTGCCATACTCTATGTTTAGAAGCAACTCAAAGATCCCACCTGCACACAAGGAAAGGAGAGTACACAAAGGTGTGCACATCAGGAAGTGGGAATTATTAGAGATCCCCTGGGACGGTCTTCCACAGTGTGAGATGAAAAAAGTCATGTCTAAATCTTTCGGAAGCCTCCAGAAGCTTCTTGAAACATTCTAGATCAACATGTAAAAATTATTTCCAGAGTGCACAAGTAAAGAATGTGTTAATAAATGCCTCAAACACTACCTTCATCAAATTGCTAGGAAAAGGATGAAAATGCAACTTTTTAGTATAAAGCAGCTTAACAAGGATTAGTAATCGAGGAGGATTTTCAACAACAACCAATACAGATAACCTTTGTTTTTTCTGATTCATATTTAGGCTATTTTACATTAGATAGCTTTCATAATATATGCATAAATTAGATGCATAAGCTTGAAAGTTATCTAATGTAAAAAAGCATATATACGCGCTATATATCTTTAAAAATACACATATATGTTCTTAATGCCTGAAAGTGCTGAAATGAAAGTCTTATCTTGTTGGTAATTAAGTAATTTTATGTTGAATCATTGACAATTACAGATTTGCATTGAACATATGAATATTCAAAGTGAAATATATAATGATCCCACACATGGCTACAGTGAGTTTAATAAATCAATCTCAAAGTCTCTGTAGGAAGACAAGAGCTTCCACCTCTTCAAGTGCTTTCAGGGATGACTTAATTTCAGTAGAATGACCACCTTCCATAGGCACACCTGGCGGCAAACAGTTCACGTGCTGTAGCCCCTGAAGCACGATGTATTACACCACAATGAGAGAAGGTCAGCAACAGATGACAAATGCCCTGTTAGCCTTCAAAAGGGACTATAGTTACAGCCAGAATTAGCTGACTGTGGGACTTATGAGTGTTTTGTATCAATGGAAATATTGTGTTGTTAAAGTTAACCCTCATTGGATGGGCAATATTTGCAGAAATATAACCGACAAGTTAAAGCTGCTCAGATCTTCTCCTGGAAACACATCTTTGATGTTATTGCTACAGTTATAATCTGCGGATCAAAATTTCCATCTTGTGTCTTCCACCCAAGAGTGTAAATCCTAATTTTGGCCAGAATTTCAATCTCTATATGAAGCATTAACCTGAATTATTTCTCTGTTATTATGGCTTGTATTCAGTGGTCCTTTTTTTCTACTTAGAGAACCCTATTAAATGGAAAATAACAGAGAAAAAATATATATGGTGTTTTGTGCATCATTTTGTCAGCAAACTTTTTTGTTATTTCTCTGTATTCCAATGTTATTTCTCCTTTCAGGACCTAACTACACAAAATAAATACTCCTAACTTATTCATATCATTTTGTCTTGATCAGCTTCTCAAACCCTGCCTTTCTCACTCTTCTGTGCCCATCCTCAAATATAACTAAGATAACCATGTAATGTTTTAAAATGTGGAAGATACACCTGAATCGAACAGAATATTTCTAAAACCTGATTTATTGAGCTCCTCTGTCAGTCTTTCAATGTTTTATACAAGAGAATTCATGTTATCAATTCGTAAGCATGCACTTAAGTGAAAAGTCTTGTGTCTGGCTCCTGATTAGATATTAAGCTTGAAATGTTCCTTTAATAGACAGGTTAGAGAACATATACCTCCTGATAATATGTTTAATAATAAAAATTTAAATAGTTAATTAACCAAGCATATAAGCAAATTACTTCACACATTATTTCTTTTCCATTGTGTGGACAGTGCCTGACTTGGTCCTTGAAAATTGTTTGACTTTTATCATAAATAGCATGGTTTCATATTATTCTAAATAAGACTTGATATGAACTCTATTGACAATAGTCTTAGAGTGCCATAGTAAAGATGATAACTCGTTGGTTTCTTCATTCTTTCATTAATTAATGCACTTAACATTAGTGGAGTATCACTGTGTACCAGCCATGTTACAGAGTATGAATTAGACATGTACCCTGAATGCAAAAGAGATGCAACATAATAAGAAACCACATATTGAAAATACAAGTTCCATTGTCATTCTGGATATGTTAATATTTATGTCTGCTCCCTCACATACTTTTGTGGTAGAAGATGCCTATTCCTGCTTCATCCCCATCCTGTATCCCGCTAGTTCCATCTGCCTCAGTAGTTAAGCTTCATACTGTATGACCTAGACCTTCCATTTCATGGTCATGGCGATTTGATCAAGATGATACATCATGAAAGCATTTAATTTACAGGCACCTACAGTTTATGCAAAATGGGCTTATAAAGATGATAATATCCAAGGACAATTTCTGACACAGAAATTCAAGCTAAGCCTATGTAAAGACTCTGAGAGGTGTATAAGATTCTGAAAGATCAATAGATTGAGTTAGGCTAGAAAAGCTATTGTGGGCCATGTTTCCATGTAAAAGTGCATTACTTCCTATTGGTACCTGAGTTACACTGGGTATTTGAGAACTATGATAGGTAAATTGGGATTAGTTGGCCTGGACCAAATCTGTTAAGGAAGAGAATCCTCACTGATGTCATTATTTCCAAGTAAACAGTGTTGGGAAGTCTTTATAATACTGGTGAATATGGGCTGACTTTGGGGGGAAGTGGAATTACCAGAATATTCCAATCCTTTGGAATATCATTATTTTGTATATGATTCATATGAGGAATAAACTGAGACTCTTCCCACCATGTCATTTCTAGGCATGAGTATAAATGGGAAAACACATGAGGAAAAGTACTATTTACCATGTTGTTAGATAGTTGATCAAATTTATTACCACTAAGTACTGGTTGGTTGCTTTAGAATGAGAGCCAGAAATTTCAGTGATGTATTTTAGAGTGTGGGGTCTTGAGTTTTCCAATGATGAGTACAATAATATCTCCATTCCATGTGTTCTTTCTACAGTGTGACTTATAATAGGATCTGTATCCTCTCCCCTTGAAATTGAATTGCTTTTTGTTACTGCCTCAGCATATGAATGCCATGACCATCCACCATGACCTTTTGGGATGCTTGCTCTTGAAAAACCAGAGAAAGTCCATGGAAACGCTGTGTGCATGAGTTTTGGCTAACAGTTTAGATGAGATTCCAACTGATAGGTAGCCCTAAATCACCACTGTGAGTTAACCATCTGAAAGTAGATCCTCCAGCTCTAGTTGAATTGCTTCAGCTGGACTTCTTGAATTAAAGACAACCTACCTGCTGAATCCCATCCAAGCCCTGCCAAAAATACAGATAGATGAACAAAATGACAAAGAAATAACTGTTGCTCCCTTAGTCCACAAAGTTTTGTGATTTTTCTCCATAGCAATGAATAAATAATACAACCAGCAACTAATATATTGTGCTATCCTTGATCTTTCTTTAAATTCTTTTTATACATGGAACTTACTATTGGGGTTTCTACTCTTACCCTAATACTGTATTTAAACAGTGCCACTAGTGGTTATATTTATTGTTTATTCATATGATTCACAAGAACTATAAATAATATCAGAATGGGGCTCTGAGAGATGTACGAAATTAATGAACACTGCTTGGAAATCCTAGACTCTAAGATTGGCAAACACCTTTAAAGAGGCTTTGTGTCCTTACCTCTGGATTTAATACAAGTTGTATTTCTGATCAGACTCTTTGTGAGGTGAGTTTGAGGGTGGTTATGGTTATGGTTATGATGGTTAGACTACATTTAGCAAACACCATCTTTATAACTGATGTCATGAGTATCAGATAAATGAAAACATGCATAATAGAGGATTACATATTTTGGGCTGATGTTCATTTCATCCATTTTCCTTATCTTGGAAACTTTTTGATTCACAGCCCATTTTACCCAGGAAGCCTTGGTTTATGTCACATAGCTATGGATGCAGAGTAAAAAATGTAAAGCAAGGAATCCAAAAGTTTCACTCTGACCTATATAGACTTTGTGACACATTTCATAGGAAGATTAGCTGGATTATTCTGATTATCTTTCCAAAAATTGAACTAAAAACATATGATTTATACAAGGATAGTGGAATTAGAGAGGGACATATTGAGTTTTATGTATATCAAAGCAATAGGGGTTTTATAAAGACAAAAAAGAGTACTTTAAGCAAACTGAGGGATAGTGAGATGGCTTTAGTTTCAGGCATACGACACAGTGATTCATCAAGTTTATACATTATACTATGCTTACCACAAGTATAGCTACCATCTGCCACCATACTATTCTCAAATAAAAATTTTTAATAAAATATTTTACTTTCAGCTTAAAAAAATCCTTACATTCTGAAATAAAATTACATTTAATGTAAAAAAAATTAAAAGGTATTTTTTTTACAAAAGAAAAAAGAGAGATTGTTAGAATATGAATAGGTCATACAGAGCAAGGGAGAATAAATAGACAGTAATTCATGTTGTTAAACTTGCCACATTGACCTTGAATCTAAACAAGTTATAAAGCTAGTCCTGATGAAGGTTGACTCTCTGTGAATCATGTCTTTAAATCCCCATGAAAACTGCCTCTTCCTTATTGTACCATCCGTATTCTTATAACACTCATCTCTGCCGCCAATGAGCACAATTTCTTGCAATCAAAAAAGCTAAAGAGAAACAAGAGTATACAATGGCAAATGGGTTCATGAAAGACACTATGAGTAATAAGGGGCAGGTGAACTTCATTAGGATATGCCCTTGAACTGAGTCTTCAAAGGTGAATAAATGTCCAATGGTGGAGGAAAAAAAACATCCAACAGAAAAATAGCATAGATAAAATTATGAAACATTTAGATTTAAAGGTCCACAATTATTTTAAAATAGCTGAAGCAGGAAGTCTAGATAGGATACAGCAAAAGAGAGGCTGGAGGTAGAAGCAGAAGTCTTTTGATGGAGGCACATATATATCTCTTTCTGCAAACTTTAGATTTGATATTGGAGGTAATAAAAAGTTACAAAAGACTTTATTCAGAACATGGCATAGCTGGACCTGCATTCTGGAAAGATCATTTCAAGGGGAAAAGGATTAAAAGGAGGGAGGTCAGTGTATAGATAGCTGATAATATTAACACAGGTGATACGTGATTCTGATGCAGAAAACATGTACAAAAAATATTAAGGTCTTATAATCAACCAAATCTGATTACTGATCAGATATGAACAGTGTAGGTAATAAAGTCTAAAAAGATGAAGTAAATTATTTTCCTGGTAATGGATGAAAAGTTTAAAATTGGGAGGGGAATAATAGGTCCAGTCTTTGTCTGGATTGCACCTGGTCACATTGCACCTCCTAATCTAGATCCTCACACCAAGAATCTTGGGCACATTCTTGATTTTTCTTCTCTGTTACAAGAACTACGTAGTAAGATATGGTGATTATATACCAACTCAAACCAGTTTTCACCTTTAGTGTTATATCTTAGTCTACAAAAATACTGACTGCAAACCGATGAACTGACACGTTTGTTAAGGGTTCTACCCTTGACCATCAAGTCAGTGTGAGTGAGAAGACTGATGGAAGATGTCAGGCAGAGAGTCAGGATGTAAGCTGACGTGGCTTGACAGGTATGGTAAGTCTGAATTGTGCAGGGTGGCAAAGAGAGAAATAGAAAATTATTCCTGTAATGTAAACTAAAGCGGGCTGAATTTCTTTTCCTTTGCTGAATCAAACGTGTTCCTAGTCTCAAAGGATAATCTTTGCATTTCCTTTACATGAAGGGTCTTGCCCTCAGATTTTCATATGACTTACCAATAAGATCACAGGACCAGCCTACCTCATCAAGGACTCCCTCCTTCAACACCTTACTCAAGTAGCTTGACTTCTTGTCATTCATTGACCAAGATTCTGTTGTGGTTTTTCAAAGTACTTAGTACTCTCTGAAATTATATTCTTTCTTTCTTTTTTTACATTATGTATTCCCCCACTAGAATGTGAGGCCCATGAGAACAAGAAAATTATTTTTCTTGTTGACCCTGTTTTTCCATGTTCACCATAACACATAGTACACATAATACATAGTGATATATGTATACATTGCAAGCTTCTGAATACATTTACAAATGAAAGAAAAATAAGATATAATTTAAATTTTGTGAGATATTTGCTTACAGATAAGTACTGAATGAGACTCTCCAAAAATAATTGTATTAACTCTGAAGATAAAAGGGGGGGGCTATTGACATGCACTGACAACTTGTGGATTGAGAGTAAATAATTTTTTTTAAAAGATTGTAAGTTGTGGTCCATATATACAATGGAATATTACTCAGCTATCAGAAAGAACAAGTTCTCAACATTTGCTGCAACATGGACGGTACTGGAGGAGATAATGCTAAGTGAAATAGTCAAGCAGGGAAAGACAATTATCATATGGTTTCTCTCATCTATGGAACATAAGAACTAGGAAGATCGGTAGGGGAAGAAAGGGATAAAGAAAGGGGGGGTAATCAGAAGGGGGAATGAAGCATGAGAGACTATGGACTCAGAGAAACAAACTGAGGGCTTCAGGGGGGAGGGGGGTGGGGGAATGGGATAGACTGGTGATGGGTAGTAAGGAGGGCATGTATTGCATGGTGCACTGGGTGTTATACACGACTAATGAATCATCGAACTTTACATCAGGAAAAAAAAAGATTGTAGAAAGTAAATCATTAACTTAAAATTGATGAAAAAGAAACTGAGAGAAATAAGTTTCTATTGGGTAACAGGCACTGTGCTAGGTACTTAATATATTTAAACTCATATAATTTTCCAAGAACCATGACATGTTTTTCTAATTAATTCAGAATTATATATTTTATATATAAATGCAAAGCATGAAGAGTTAAATTGGTTAAAATTGATGTACTTACAGAACAGTGAGAAAAAATCATATGTAAAACAGAAAGCATTTACTAAACTCAATATTGACAAATATTTATATCTCTTTGGCATGACAAATACAAAAGTTATTTGCATTTGGAAGAATATTTTTGAAAATATTGGTCACTAAACTATGAAGTAACATGTCTTTGTTGTTTTACACTTATCTGCCATCCATAAACCTAGATTTGACTAACAATAAAAATTTCCACTGTTAAAATGCCTGCAGAAGCATTGTTCATGTTAAATTATAACCAGATACTCATACTTACATTGCTAGGCTATCAAAAATGATTCAAAGTTTACAGCACAGTGGTACATTGTACCTAGTGTTGTTATTGGGACATTTTATGCTACCTTGTACTATATCATACTGTAATTCAGACATGAACATATGTGACTACTATTCTTTATCTAGGAAAAAAAGATAGTATTCTTATTTCCTCCAAAAGCTGTAATTTGCATATTTCAGACTACAAAATATATCTATTTCCACAGTACTAGTTTCAATTATTTATTGGGATTCTTCATAATATACTGGCAAACATATTTTAAATTAACTTGTGAAAATAAGCAAATACATAAATAAAATAAGCAAAGAGCTGCGAGTTAATAAAATTCTGGGACATGGAATATGCTATTTTAATAAAGCAATGCCTGCACAAGAGTGTTCTAATTCTTCATCTATGTTTCTCTGGCATGGTGGGGTGGTGGTTCCCAATAGTATAAGCGTGAAAAACAATTTTACTTTTTCTCCTCAAACTTTAAAAAGATTATTCCTTAAAGATAAATTATTAGGCAAAAGAAATGGGATAATAAGGAGTTGTGGGAAGTAAAAGCAATTTTTTTAGGAGTCAAAATTATCGTTCCTATACGTCAGGGTTGAAGATAGACACGTGGCACCATCACCATCCACCCCCCCCACACACACACCAGACCACACATGCACATACATCACACACACATACACACACTGCACAGACACACCCTAAATCTTAAAAATTTAAATTCTTATAGAAAATAAAATCTGTACCTAAGAAAACATAAAGAGTTCAAATGTAGTCCTCTTATAAAGATATTCCCAAATGATTGCTTTTCGAAATAAATTCTCTGGGGGGTTAGTGGTTTGGGGGAAAGGCAAAGTGAGACAATGAGGTGCAGACTTAATAGCTCACAATTAAATGGTGACAGGTTTCATTTTATTTACTTAATCTTTTGGTCATCAAGGATCTCCTGAGAATGAGGAATTTCATGGCTAAGTATGACTGAGAAACACTGAAGTAAGTTATTTGTGGAATTCAACACGAACATGTAAATCTGGGGGAAAAAAGCAATGTAGACTGTATATGGATGATAAATGAATATAATCACCAGCCTCGTGTCATCATTTGGTATAAATGAGTAGCCTTGAGAAAGGGTGCTAATATATATTACAAATGATACACTAAGTTTTAATGAGGAAATACAATTTTCAGGAAGAGTGCCAGGAAATTTAAACCCATTATAATTAACTAATTAATGTATCTAGTTTAAAAACTTCAATCTCTGTATTAATACCTCCATTTTAAGAATGAGTTGGGGATTCATAGAAGTAAAATAAAATAGTCAACGTTACACATTGAATTGTGAGAAAGAGGATTGCAAAGTAGTTTAAAAATACGTCATATAACACCCAGTGCTCATCACATCCTTGAACACTACATCAAAAACTAATGAGGTACCACCATATGCTGGCTAACTGAACATAATAATAATAATAAAAAAGAAATAATCCATGTCTGAGTAAAACACATACCAACACATAAAAAAATATACTTCATAGCCTATTCTCTTTAACTATACTGCACTGTTACAAAATTTCATAAAAAATCTCAAAAATTTGTGTTAAAACACTTTCGAGTATTGCATTCAATTGTATGGATACTTTTAAAATATTTTTTCAACTGCAGAGAGACTGCAATAATTGCACAAAGGACACATCTGCAGAATTAGAGAACAAAGAATAGAAAAGGTTCCCTGTACTGCATATTTTACTAGAATATTTACATACCTTCTATTTGTGGTTATTGCACACAAAAATGCTTGGAAAAGACTTGGAAGGTTTGCAGAAGAGAAGAGATACAACAATAATGGAAAGTATGATATGTAAAGAAAGAGAAGAATCAGAAGTATCTTTCCTGAAAGGCCTACACAGTTTTAATGACTGTCCTCAAACCCAGGTAAGGATGTGCTTGAGAATGGCTCCCAAACAGCTTTATAGACAAAGCAACAGCAAATAATGGCTTCGAGAGCTTAAAGAACAGGGCACAGTATCCCATGACGCTCAGGATAGCTATAACTAAATCATTGGAGTTGAAATGTTTTCCTGTTTCTAGAATTCTTCAGAAAATAGTAAAGATGCTGAAAAGAATAAATGGAAGAGAAGAAAGGACTGTAGATGAGAAAACAGAGGTTCTGGTTTTAGTTTTACAACTACCTGCATGATTTTGTGTAAGACATTTCATCGGTCTGAATTTCAGATACCTCATCCGAAAAAGGATAAAGATGGACTACAATGGTGGCTTTTGATCTTTTTGAGTCATGAACATTTGGCAAATTTGATGAAAATTATGTCTCCTCTCTCCAGGAGAAATGTCTTGCATTTCCAATGATACTTTTAATTTCAGGAATATAGTAATGTCCTGTACCTTGTTTAGGGATCATCTCTAGAGATCCCTACTCTAATTGATAATTTCAGAATCAAAATCCACAATTGCATGAAATTCTAGAATCACTCCTTTGTTTCTTTTATTTATTTATTTATTTATTTATTTATTTATTTATTTATTTATTTATTCATTCATTTGAGAGAGAGAGCGAGCGGTGGGAGGGGCAGAGGGAGAGAGAGAATCCCACGCAGGCTCCACACTTAGTGCAGAGCCTGAGTCAGGGCTTAATCTCACAACCCTGAGATCATGACCTGAGCTGAAATCAAGAGTTGGATGCTTAACTAACTGAGCCACCCTGGCACTCCCACTCTTTCATTTATATGTTATCTCTATCTGGATTTTACATGCATATTTGCAGATATCTCTTTTATCTAATAATAATAATACAAGCAAAGCTTCCATCATCTTATGTAAAGAAGAGTACCAAATAATTGCTAATAATTTCCTTGGAACAAGAGGACAAAACCACTGTCTACTTTTATTTACATTGACTCCTTTAGTGTCTGGCATAGAGTTTGATATAAAAAAAAAACAAATCCTTCAAAAGTATTTGTGGCTTATAATTTCATGATATGTTATTCTGATTAAAACACTATGTTTTTAAGAGTTATATGACACAATTTTAATAATTTACCTTCCTTTATCAATTAAGCCATATCTCTTTTAAACTAAGAACACTGAATAAATTGTCTTCTGTCATTAGTGAATTTTATAATAAATTGAATACAAAATTTTGAAATCTCCATCATGTAAATATTTAATCAATGTTTTGCTGGATCTCATTTATTCAGTTTAATGCTTCAATTTGAAAATCTCTACTCTGCTATTTTTAATGACATTATGTTATTATATTTTTCTTCCATAATTAGATTACTTTCATTCATTATAGACAGTTATCCTCCTTTTGTTTCCTAATTTCGTTATTTTCCAAGGCTCTATTTTGGACCATTGTTTGGTTTGACCATTTCCTTTTCATCATGCATTTCCACTTTTTTTTTTTGTGCCACATTTCACATTTATATTCCCAGGCTTGCCTTTTCTCACTTTAGCTCTAGAACAATGAACTCCACATACTGCCAAAATAAATAACTAATGGCATAGCACAACAAATGCATATGTCCTACTCTTTGCAACTTGAAATCTTGCTCTTGATTCTTGATTCTTCCATAAGTGGTTCCCATGCTCTCCAGGAAGATGTCATTCTCCACAGGATCATCTTCATCTGTCCAGGCCTCAGTGGGAGAGAGGGAGTAAACAAAATTTAAAAAATAGACCCGGAAGAAAGCTAAAAGTTTTCAGTCCACGTTCTGTTGGCCAAAACCTGATCACATCGTCTCACCTTCCTAGAAGGTAGGGGGCGAGACACATTAATTTAGCTTTATATTCAGGAAGAAAATGATTTCATGAACACTTAAGAGGATCTTCACAGCATTTTGCCTTCATCTTTTAATTAATTCAGGTCCTTCCAGGATTGGTTGACTTCTAGGTTTCCTGAAGGCCTTAGTGAAGGACCATTTGATACCTCTGCCTAAATCTTCAAGGAGAAATAAGCCTTGATGAAAAAAAAAGTATCAACTGAAAAATGCATAAGGTCATAAATTTTTAGTATTTAGGGCCAATCTTAACGACTGAGACTTTTTGAAGTATATAAGGCATTTACTTCCAAGAAATTCAGAGGTAACTTCCAAATTGAGATCATTTCATTCCTTGGTTGCCCATTGTAATGACAGCCTACTTACCAAGGTAGCCTTACCATTTCCCTCTACTTTATTAAATCTTGGACAGACTTCCTGACTCTAGGCTACTGACTTCTTTTATTTATTTTAGAAACATTTTTTTTAGAAAATTTGTAACTGAAAATTTTTTCTCTACCCTACTGAAATGTAAATCTTTTTAAAAAGTCTCTTACCAGTTTTACAACCAAAGACTATGTTTCTTAAGGAGCTGGGAGCCATCTTTTTGAAATGTAATCATTAAGGAAGATAAAACTTCTACCTTCCAGTCTAACTCCAAGTTGTAAAACTCCTTTCTGTCATGAAGATAGATGAAAATTTATTTTTTTTTTAAGTAAAGTCGATTAGGAATAGAAATAGCCTACTATCCTCTACCTCAAATCTTAAAAACTCTCCCATCTTTCCCCCCCAACATATTGGAGTTCAGACTGTACTTTCCCATTCACTCTTTAAGAATCGTTAATAGTCTTCCTTATCTGTTCAACTTTTCAGGTTTAATTTTTGCTTGATACTGCCTGGGAACATTCCCAAGTTTGCTCCAAACCTTGATCTTATTGCTTACTTTACTTGCTGTTCAGACTTTTGCTGGTTTTAATTGTTCATATGATCTTGAACTTTATTTTTGCTCAATTCTAAAGCTGTTTGTATCTACTAATCTTGTTAAGTCTACCTTAGCAGTCCACTAAGCCACCAATCTCATAGATAACCAAGCCTGTGGTGGTGTTAGTATTGTCAAAACTTGTATTGTCAAGACTTCCTCTGTCTCATACCAGCTCATATCTGAGCCAGCCATGAACTCTGCCTGTTTATAACTCCAGATTCTCTGCCCCTTCCTCTGCAGAATTGATTTGTGCTTATTCCTTCTACCTCTAAAAACTCAGAGCAGTTCTTAAACAATTACATATACATAAGTTTTCTCACTGTTTTCACGTTTTCCTATGGTTTTTGGCCTTGTAAGACTCAACTGATCGCTTTAACTCAACACATTTTCTATTTTGTACTAGCTGCCCTGCCTGACCTGACATGGGTGAGGGATGAGGTACATGGGTTCAGCTTTCTCAGTGTAGCATACTCACATTCTTTTCCTAGGTCCAAAGCCACACAAGTTGCACACATTTTCCTAACTTTTTTGGGGCGCAATTTGCTTTCTTTAAATTAGTGAGCCTTTACTTAATTTTTTTCATGAACCAGAAATAGAAATGGAATATACAAATCAACTAGAAGAGATCCTTGTTTATAAAAAGTGATAAACTGAGGCCACTAATATTATTTGTAGGGTATTACCACATTGAGTTGGGTTCTTCTCTTATTCCCACTGAGTTTGTCACTGATTCTGGCCTAATGAATAATCTAATTCATAATTCCCTTTATGCATTACAACAGGGGGCCTCTCTATCTTCTACTTTTTTGTGACTCCTTTACTCTAGACCTTGGGTCTTTGAGGCAAGTACAATAAAATAACACTTTTTTTTTTTTTTCTCAGTCATGCTAGAGTCAGCTTCTTCTCAGAAAATATAATTCCATAGTGTGTCAATCCAGGTCCACATATCAAGGTGAACACATCTTTGATTATTTTTATTATGAAAAATTCTAGTTGTTCAACAGGTAGGAAGAATAGGATATTAACCCCCAAACATACATCATTCAGATTAACATTTTTCTGAACTTGTTTTATCTCTTATTAATTTCTTCCTTCTTCCTTATTTTCCTTTATTTTTCTAAGCAAATTTAGAACTTCCTAGCCTTTCACTCATTGTATGACTATAAAAAATAGGGTAGGGTGGCTGGATGGCTCAGTCAGTTGTGTCCAACTCTTGGTTCTGGCTCAGATCGTGATCTCAGGGTCTTTGGACAAAGCCCTTCATCTGCACCTGGGCTCCATACTCAGTGTGGGTTCTGCTTGAGATTCTCTCTCCCTCTTCCTATGCCCCTCCCCTTACTCAAACTCTCTCTCTCAAAGAGATAAATAAATCTTGAAAAAAAGGGTTATTTTCTTATTTAATCTCAGTGTCATTATCATACCTAACAAAATTTATGATAACTCCTTAGTATCCTTAGTATCTGATCTCTATGATGAATTTTTGATAGAATTTATTTAAATTTTCTTGAGGTTGTCACAAGGTTAGGTTTAAAATGAATTTTTTGGAGGTCTAATGAAGGTAGTTGCATGCCTGGTTTATTTGACAGCTGGAGTGGATCATTTTTTAACATCCACCTTATCTACATGACACAGTTTTTTCAGGAATAATAATAAGGTGAAACAAGTGACAATAATGGCCAGAAAAATATAAAGTGAGAATTTTATTTTATGGAATTTCATAATATGTATATATGATATGTATATGTATGTGTATATATATATATATATGTATAATGAAGAGGAAAATAATGGATTAATACTTTTTAATCGCAGTATTTTTTAAAAGCAATCATGCCTATGTATTCATCTGTTGCACTGATAGACGATATTACAATTTTTGTTTTTGAGCCTTACCTTACACAAGTTTGTCAATGACTTCTTTAAAATTGGTCTTCACATCCAATTGATATTATCAGCAGAATTATCAATACTTTTTCTCTCCTTGTTTCTCAAAGAAAACATCTTCTTAATTTTAATTTTTTTTAAAGATTTTTTTATTTATTAATGTGACAGAGAGACAGCCAGCGAGAGAGGGAACACAAGCAGGGGAGTGGGAGAGGAAGAAGCAGGCTCCCAGTGGAGGAGCCTGATGTGGGACTCGATCCCAGAACGCCGGGATCACGCCCTGAGCCGAAGGCAGACGCGTAATGACTATGCTACCCAGGCACCCCCTTAATTTTAATTTTGAAAGCACTTTAATTTTCAAAAGTATTCTTTCACATAAAGTAACATACGCAAGTTGTTAAGAAAAGTCTTAAATATAAGTTTTGCAGAGATTTATAAAAATTCACTCAGGGATCTATTATAATATTTTATTTTAATTCTTGTAATTTTTCCATAAAATATCTGAAACCAAAATAAACATTATAAATTTCAATTATATTTCTTAAAAACTTCTGAAGTTATTTTTCTTTTATAATAATTATTTTAAAATGGCTGAATAATAGTGAACATTGGCATTATTGATTCATTAATTTAGGATGAGTATGAGTTCCTGATAAAAATAATCAAGGTAATACAATATTTCTTTGATGTCTTTGACAGTATAAGATGAGCATCTTTTGTCAGTTCTCTGAGCATTCTTCTTTGAAATTTGATTCTACTATTCTTTGGAAGTTTCCATTTTCTTACTTTTGTACCTACATAATTAATGGCATATTCCACAATTTCCATGAACCGATTTTCAAAGAATGATTTCAAAGCTTAGTGTTTCACTGTACATGTTTTAAGGCTGATTCAAGCTGTTTGTGAATATATTTTGCTTCTGATTAACCTCATTTAAAGCTTCACATTGGGGGGAAAAGATAACTCATAAAAGAAAAATTGCATACATCTCTTGCAAAAAATATATATATATGTATATATATATATATATATATATATTTGAGTATTGGAGTTTGAGTTTGGAGACACGAAATGCACTGAAAGAAGGTCAAACAGTTATGAAGTCTTAGGAACTTATTCTCAAGATGAACATGCCTAGCTAAGTTTCAAAGCACTGGGAGATGTCTGTTACAACTATAGAAATTCTCTGTGTTAATTTCCACATAGAAATACTCTGTATTGATGTTTATTAAAGGGTAAGTATTACAAATGTAATAAGTTGAGGCTTACAGAGATATTACTGAAGCTAAACATTAGCTGCAGCAATTGTTTAGAATTTAGGCTAATGAAAGGTATTTTCTGCTACTATTTAGCTTTGTTGGCTCAGGGCGCTAATAAAAAGAAGACTGACTTTTAGTCAGTGTTATTATTGTTTTCAATTTTCCTACAGACATTGTACCCATCTGCTTATTGCCT
Organism: Ursus arctos; assembly: GCF_023065955.2. NCBI lineage: Eukaryota > Metazoa > Chordata > Mammalia > Carnivora > Ursidae > Ursus > Ursus arctos. The sequence continues at coordinate 73,568,994 of NW_026623056.1, forward strand.
TTCTCTAGAGTAAACTGTTCCCACTACGCCATTCTTGACACATAACTGAATGAAGATATGTAAGTCTTCATGTGTTTTTTTTATTGTGGGAATTTGGAAAGGTTGAATTAGGCCAGCTAGAAACTCTCATTTAGCCCTTGCAAAAATCCTTGTTGCTGCCTTGCGTCTACTCTGCACTGAGTCCTTTTCTTGCATTAAACCCAGACTTCATAAAAACAAATCTGTTTACAAATCCTCCAGTGCTTTCTTCTGCTTATAGAGTAATGCTTTTAATTAATTAACCTGGTGCCGCATTTCTCCCTGACTACCCACCCCCACAATCCTCACTTACCCACTCTCAGAGAGCAGTCTCCCTCTGCCTGTAGTGCACCAGATTCTTTCTAAGAACCATCCTATGAGCCCTCGTACATGTTGCTCCTTTTTTTCCTTTAAAGTTCTTAGTGATTTTGAGTAGAGAGTTTAAGATGATTTCTTTTTTTAAAATTTAAGACCCGGAAAAATATCTGTTTAACTGAGAAAGTTCCTGATATCTTTCATGTAAAATGATTTTTCTGGGTCCACATTTTTAGGACAGTTTCTTATTTCCCTTTAAAACCTCTAGTGTGAGAAATACATCCACCATATATTCAAGTAATGTTTTTTGTTTAAAAAAAAGTATAAAATGGGATTCTACTAGAGCAAAGCACATTTAAATCTGTTATGAAAATTTTCAGAGATGATTTAAAGACGAAAATCAGTAATTATGTCCAATTCAGGAGAACTTATCATAATGTAAAGGATTACATTTTCCAAAAGAAAATTTAAAAAAATAAAAAAAAAAAGATTGTTAAAACTTTACTCTGGATCCCAGGGCTTTGAGAAACAACAGTGAAGTTTTGCGAACATGAGCAGGTAAGATTTTGTTTTCCCTCCAATTGAACAAGGAAATTCTATGTTGTTATCTGTTTCTCAAATCTTTTCTGAAGGTATGGATGTGGGAAAAAATGTAAAAGGTAAATGGGAATGATTATTTTCAGTTAGCTATAGTTTATTTTCCTATCTCACAATTAGAATAGTGATCGGAATGGGTCTCTTCAATTGCATATGATGTCTATGATTTAAAAATTCGAAGTTTCATCAACTGTAATATAATGGGCAAATGCATTATATTACAACAACATTTTTTATACTTTTATAAGTATAAGAAAGAATTTATAATTATGGAAAAGGAAAATATTGGCAAGAACATAAAATGTTACTCATAAGCCAAAGGGCATATTTTATATATACATATATATATTATGTATATATGTATATATATGTATTTCTTTTCTTTTACATGCTATATGTGTTTGCTTTTTTCTGAAAACTTCTTTTTTTTTTAAGATTTTATTTATTTATTGGGCAGAGAGAGACATGGTAAGAGAGGGAACACCAGCAGGAGGAGTGGGAGAGGTAGAAGCAGGCTTCCCACTGAACAGGGAGGCCAATGCAGGGGGTTGATCCCAGGACCCCGGGATTATGCCCTGGGCCGAAGGCAGATGCTTAACGACCGAGCCACTCAAGTGCCCCTTTCTGAAAACTTCTAACATATTTCATGCAATGAGCTTTGGGTTACAGATATACAGTGTTTTGTGTTCATTTTGAAATTAAACCAATATCCAGTGCTTTCAATGTTTTGAGTGTAAACTAAGTAAAATATGCCACATTTTTATTTTCAGCAAATTGATTCTTATGATTATCCTTTAAATTAAAAAAAGTATGCTTTCTTGTTATCCTGTATCCTTAATAATTTAAGGATCATGATATATTATTCTGAGATTCTATTGAAAACAATTGATATTTTTCTCACCAATTAGCAGAAATGCAGAAGATATAATCCTTCACATGTGTTATCAAGATACCCATGCACACATTGAAATAAACCCATTAATGAATCCCTGAAAATCTTTGGAAATGAAGGTAACAAAAGATCCTTATAGCATAGTTCAAAACATCTCCAAATTAACTGCAAGCAAATTGTATTATCTATATAATTTATAAGTAATATCTTTTCCTTGTTGTTAGTTTATTATTTTGGAGAGATAGGTAATATTATTTAAATAGCATTCACCAATTCTTAATTGTTTCTGAATGTACCCCAAGGCAGACATTTTTAAATAATATTTCCTATGTTCCAGTAGATATAAATTATTATCATATTATACATTCATATGAGTATATGTATAGACATGAAAATAAACATGCACACTCTCTTTGCCATCCTAAGTTCAGTGATGGTGGTTATCCTCCCATTTAAAGTTATTATGGCCTCCATTCTTGGTAACAGATGTTAACAGGAAACAATGGAATTTTCCTGATGAGATAGTTTGGTTTTAGAAGTGTTTTAGAAAACAAGTAAAGTGCAAAGTTTCACTAGGCCCCTCAAATAAAAATGATGTAAACCCACAGATGACAGTTTAATGGGTTTAGGCAGGAGGATGGGGCGATATAATATCAAGATAAATGGTGTTGAATCTCATGGATAGATTCGGTTACTGACTCTACAGATCAATAATGGCAATCATGATGATGATTTACTGTTAGGGAAACATATTTTGGTGGTATCTAGGGCTTGTCTGACAATGCATATTCAAAAGACATATTGAATGCCCTGAAATGTTAGCCTTGTCACTGATGATTTTAGTATTTTTTTGAAATGCACTAAGAAAAAAGATATTTTTTTCTTTTTAAAATTATTGGGCTGAATAAAAATAGTTTTATCAATTATAGCTGAAGATTTTAGCATGTTTTGAAATATAACACTAAAGTTAAATTGCATTTCAACCAGAAGGTCTAATATTAATCTTTATTATTTTAAATGCATACTCACTATAGATGAGGAAATAAAATAGTTTCACCTCTATTTACTACATTACAAAGAGAAAAAATAACATTGAAGGATTTTCATTAGAGTAAAATTGCAAAATGATACGTTGTGTTCTATATGGGGATGGCACCATTGCAACCATTATGAGAACAATCATTGAAATCTTTGCTGTAAGAAAAATGGCACTTTTGCTATGGAGATTGACAAAAATGCAATTAATCAAAAGTCAGATTCAAGGTATTTGAGAGTTCCTCTTTCTCACTCCAAAATAACAAACAAAAGGATATTCAGAATTTTATCCCCTTGAGTTGTCAATTTTCTGACTATCCTTTACTTTTTTGTATGTCTCTGTGTTAAGTATATAATGTATATATCATATATAATATGTATATTATGTATATATAATGTATTTTTCATATTGTGGCTACTATTTACTTATAATAATTAAAACAATAAAAAAACCAAGTAATTAAAGGCTACCTCCTTTCCTAGAACATATGTCCTTACAAGAGCAGGTATCTTCAATATTTTGTTCACAAATATACATCAAACCTATATTAGATATATGTCTAATATATTAAACACTCAAAGATATTTATTGAAAGGATATATACTATATGTTCTTTAAAATTGAGGTCCTCATCTTTAGATTCTCTACACTCTATGGGTTTTATAGAAATTTGTTTTATTTGGGGCCCACTGAGATTTCCCAAATTACATCTGTTTTTGTGTGTGTGGGTGTGTGTGTGTGTTTTGCACATAAAGTGTTGATTAACTTTTATTTTCTAATTCACATTCTCTAACCTGAATGAGTGTATTGCTGTTGAAACTCTCACAAAATAACTATAATGGGCTCTAGACAGTTTTTCTCCCTTTTGATTCTACCTCGCTTCAAGGGCACATTCTTTTCCGGAGATGCATGGTAGCGAGGAGAGATAAGAGTTGTTTAAAGTGTATGAGGGGAAATACTGAGTTGCAATTTTAACCTTTTGCTGTAAAATGCTGTTCAATTAAATTTCAGCTTCCAATGTCAATCAATCTAATATTGTAATCCCTTCAATCCCATTAAATTGCTAAATCCCACCAAATTCTTTTCTTACTTAAAAATTGATTAATTTCTGGACTCATAAAATCTTTGGTTATTAATATAGTGAGGGGATGATTTGGTTCATAATTCTTATATTAGGGATGAGGAAACTGAGGCCTTAAAATTTAGGAAACTAGCTCAAGGTCACAAATATGATGTACTTTGTACTTTGAAATGGTTCCTGAGACTTTTATTTTCAAAAGCTTAATATAAAACATTTCATGCATGCAGGAAATTATACCTTCATATCTCTTTTGGGAAAGGAAAAATTACAATTGAAAATATTTCTCATTCAGATAGCCTTGATTCTATTTGACATTTTAACTGTACTATCTTTAACCCATATAATGAATGGATTAGGTAATTACATTACTCTATAGATTCTATTAGCATAGGCAGACATTAGAATTTGGGAAACCAATTTGGCTGGTAAATTAGAAGAAGAAGTTAGTTGGAATAGCCTGAGGAAAATGAAAAATAGAATTTCTTTTAAGTCACAGGTTACAAAATTAGAAGTCTACATTGTTCTTTGTTAAAAAACCTATCTCATTCACATTATAATACACACTACTCCATTTTATACAAATTCACTGTAGAATATCATATTTTTCCTTCTTGTTACCTGATATTATAATTCTCTCCCTTTAATGTAGTTAATAAAATGGTTGAGATTCCATAGTTCTTTCTCATGTTCCTTTTTATTATAATACACCATCACTTGAGAATGGAAACTAGATGAACTCCACCTTTTGGATTTTTTTTCACCTGAATGTGCACATCACAAAGTAATAGAGTAGCCTGTTGTCTGTTGGCTCTGTGGCTACAGCTGTGATGATCAGCTGTAAGAGATACTGATTACTTGATAAGTATTCATTTGTAAAATGAAAAATCAAAACAAAGGGTTTTTTTTTTAGATGTTTTAAGATAACTGAAAAATTCTAAATGAATCTTATACTTCAACTAATAGATAGTCATCATGCCTGCAGATAACTTGATGTCATAACTTATGTGAGATTTTCTTCCATCCTTGGGAAATCTTTACAACTCCATTATTTTGATTTCTTATCACATCAGATGCAGGGCACATAGTTCACAAAATATAAGCTCCAATATGTGTTTGACACATACAATGACAGAGCTAGAAGGGCCCACTTTTAAAATATGTATATATTTAGTTACTTTGAAATATATAAAGATTAAAACTAAGAAGAAACCTCTAGGCTCTCATAATAGCTACATTGAGTGAGCATTAACTACACATTTCACTTAAAGCTCATTTCATCCTCAAACTGTCTATATTAGGAAGCTGAAACTTAGAGAAGCTTAATACTGTGACATGGCTCAAATCTGTAACCAGGAAGTCTGAATTCAGAACCCATTTCCTAATGGTTTGTGTTGATTGGCTTTAGACTAGAAATTGTAATAGAGGCTAAATAATTAATATTGCAAGCTCAATAAGCATTTTCATAATTACTTTAATGTCTGTTTTTACTCAATCTTTTGTCTGAGCTTCACATGTGGTTAAGACAATTCCAGAAATAAAATGATGCTTCATGTCAATTGTTCAGTTTTTGAATGCACATATCTGCTTTTAATTGATACAAAAAGCATAAATAATTGTATTAGCAGTGTATGCTGATTAGCAGCATTCTTCAGCAGTGCCTTGACTAACAGTATTTTACTAGTCAAGAATATAATATTACAGATGAATTAACAGAAATGAAAAGCCATACCTTAGTCTGTAAGATGCTTTAAAAAGTTCATTCTTGTCTAGAAATTATGCATAAATTCATTTTAAAAAAGTGAACACTTGGTACTCTCAATAGATCAATTAACCTAATTACTTTAAGAAAGCTAATAGTTATTTAACTGCGTTAGGGTTTACTTTAGATGCAAGCTTGTTCAGAACAAGTTTATGAATTCACTCTATTTCTATAATATGAAGTCCATGGAAATAATCCAAGGTCAGGATCTCGAAGATAACCAGGTAGGCTAATAATAAGAACTCTCATATTAGCTAAACAGAATTATTCAGCGGTAATTAAGAGTATCTGAAATTTCCAATTCCTTAGAACAACAGCAATATGATATTATTTTCAGATGTCTGGTTTACTTCCAGAAGGATCCATGACATATCTCTATTCTGTGGTCATTGCATTCTTGACACTTTTGTAGCATTTTTGTTAGGGCACAGGATTGTTTTACTTTAAAGGAGAGAATATAATTGGATTATTTATACAACCTATGGACAACTTTATGTATATACATAATTATTAGTGGATTAGTTGTGTCATCTAATCTTTTTTACATACTTGCTCTTATGTTCATTTTACATTGTTTCTTTTTTAATGAATTCAGTTTTGTTATTTATTTATTAATGCACTTATTTAAAATGCATAAGAATCAGATTCTTTTCCTTCATCCTTGTGATTCTCACTGAGTAGTTCTGGGGTATGAGTAAGGAGTTTGCATTCCTAACAAGTCCCAGGTGATGCAAGTGAGTTAGGTATTGTACTTGGAGAAACACTGACATACTGTATTTGGAGTGGCTGAATTGATTGATGAGTTAGCAGTCTGCACTTGATCTTAGCCAAAAGGCTGAGAAGCGATGACTTAGCAGTCTGTTCAGAAAAATTCCTTGAAAACTTGACCTTGATTTTCACCTTTGATATATACATATAGGTTAAGAATTACATGTTTTGTGATTTGGGTTCTAATACTATTTACAAACCCTGGGGGGATAAGAAGAGACCGTCTGTCTTGCCTCTGGGCTAAGGAAGGAAAGGAAAAGCTATAGGAAAAATGGAAGAGTTAGATAAAAAAGCTAGTCCCTAAGCAGAGTTTTATCCATGGGGTTGAGGCTTGAAGGTAACAACTGAAACTCAGAAACTTGTAGGAAAATGTACCTCAGGACAGACTTATGCCTAAGGTAATGGGATGATCCCAGATATTTTGCATGCACAATCATGACTCAAGTTAATAGAATAGAAATTGTTATTGGGTTTCCATAAAGTGGGAGTGTCTTAGAAAATTCCACAGGTTTTCTGTACACCCCAGCAGCATAACTACATAGGGAGTAGAATAATTTTCTATGTAAAGCAAAGTAAGACTGCGAGAGTATAAGGCTTAGGACAACCCTACTGAATTTTCTAATTTTCTGTAATGCTAAAGTGCTCCACAGCTAGGAGACAGAGGAAAAAGAGAGAGAGAATTAATGGCAGATGTTGAATGATGCTTATGAGATACACTGATTTATATACAAAGATCATATAGGAAAGGGGACTTGTCAGAAGATGCTTGAAAGATAGAAGATGAAGAACAGGTAGAAAATATCACACCTTTCTAATAACCTGTACTGCCAAAATTCCTTTAGTGTTTTTCTTTTATTATTGAAGTACAGTTGACATACAATGTTATGTTCATTTCAGGTGTACAGCATAGTGATACAATAATTCTACACATAACTTAATGTATAGTTACCATCTGTCACCACATGACCCTATTAAAATATTATTATTTTCCCTATGTTGTACTTTTTCATCTTCATGACTTACTTATTTTATAACTGGAAGTTTGTACCTTTCAATCCCTTTCACCTATTTTGCCTATTCTCCCATGGCCCTAAAATATCTTTAGTTTTATTCAAAAATCAGAGGCTCAAGATGCCATAAACTTAAAGAAATGTAGGGTTCACTACTTGGTGGAGTTGGACTTTGAAACAAAAATAAATTCATCTATAAAAGAATAAAGATAATATTTATTGAATGCTTGCAATTGTGTCTTGCAAAGACTCAAAATTGTATCTGAGAAAATTCATAAAGAATGAGTGAACATATTAAAGAATGACATGGACACTATTTATGATTACAAATACACTCCTTTCTTCATTCTTTCAAATATATTCATTGAATTCCCACTATTTATCAAGAAACTGCTCTGGGGGATATGAGTGAAAAAATCAGATATGATCATGCTCTCTTAGAGATTACAATGTAGTGGAAGAAATGCAAACAGAAAAGAAACAATTAAAAAAATGATTGCTCACCAATGCTATGTAAATAACTTTAAGTGGGATAATGTTAGAGTATTGGAAATGCTATTCTAGTAGGATGGTAAGAAAAGCCTGACATAATGTTAGCTTTTGCTCTATAATAAACCATCTCCAAACTCAGTGAATCAAAACCACAACCATCTCTTTAATCTCTCAAACTTATGATATTTCTGTCTATCTTATTTTTGTTCTAGGCTTTCCCATGTGTCTGCAGTCAGCTGGAGAGTTGGCTGGGGTGGACTATCTTGAAAGCTCTTTCTCACATGAATGGAGGTTGGTAAGCTGTTGGCCAATGGAACAAGAAATACTGGCCACATGCCTCTCTTCATCCATAAGCTACTCAGATCTTGTTTACATGCCATAGAATAATCACAATGATTCCTACTGTCACAAAATAGAGAGTTGCAGAGTACAATCGGAAAGCTTTGCTGTACAATGTTTGTTATTATGTTGTTGGCTAAAGCAAGTCACATGGCCAGTTCCAGTGTGGGAAGGCACTACCAAAGAACATCTATAAAGAGAGAGGAAGTTTTGTTTTGTTTTGGGCATGGGCCAAGGTAGCAGAATAGGAGGCTCCTGACTTTCCTTCCTCCTACAGATGCACTGAATATACAACTACAAACATCAATTCCCTCTGAGAGAAATCCAGGAACTAGGTAAATGAATCCTATCCATTGGATGACTGAGAAGATACCCACACTAAAACAGGTAAGAAAGACTGAGGTACATTATAACCATAAACCCCATCCCCAGTACAACACCTTACAAAGGAGAGGAAACCCCAAACTCCCAGTTTCTCTGTGAGGAGTAGAGTCCGGACTACACAGATAGCACCTAAACCTTTAAGACTCATCACTTTCTTCAACTATCCACTGCAGGCTTCTCATAGGACGAGCAGGCAAAATGTCTATCTCCTAGTCTTTCCCTGGAAGAAAAATGACTACAATTTTAAAAACACCTACCTCAGGGCACCTGGGTGGCTCAGTTGGTTAAGCCCCCAAGTCTTGGTTTTGGCTCAAGTCATGATCTTAGTGTCTTCCAATAAAGCACCACATCCTGGCTCCGTACTCAGCAGGGAGTCTACTTCAGATTCTCTCTTTCCCACTGTCCCTTCCCCTGCTCACACACACTCTCTCTCTGTCTCTAAAATCAATTGAAAAAATCTTTAAATAATAAAAAAATTGAAAATTCACAAAGTCAATAGAGATTAAACAGCATGCTCCTGAACAAAAAATGGTTCAAAGAAGAATCAAAAGGGAAAGCAGGGAGGAGGAGTTAAGATGGCGGAGGAGTAGGGGACCCCTTTTTCAGCCGGTCCCCTGAGTCGAGCTGGATAGGTACCAGACCAGCCTAAATAACCACGGAATCAGCCTGAGACACAGGAAGATACATCTGGATCTCTACAAATGAACATCTCCAGCGCTGAGTATTGAGGTACCAAAAGGGGAGCTGTAAACCGTGCACAGATATTGGAAGATAAACGGAAGGGGGAGGGAGCTGCCGCGTTTGGGCGCCGGGAAGCGGCAGCCACCTGCACGGGGGAGCGGGCGGACTCGAGGTTGGCACCTGAACCGGGTGCGCGCGCCACCAGGCTTCTCCCGAAACTCCGGAATCGAGGTGTGCTCACCGGGCATAGACTGAGACCGGGAGACCCGGGAGCGCGCGCGGGGCGGCTGGCGGCTGGCGGCGTTAGAAACACAAAGGACAGAGACGCGCCGGCCCTGGAAGTGAGGGCAGGGATGCCGGCAGGGTTGAGCAGCACCAACAATAATAGAGTTAAAGTGGCCAGAACATCAGTGGAGAACGGGCCGCAATCCCTCTGTTCTGCGACAATGCAGCCTCTGCTGCTCTGACTCTCAGAAGAGGCATAGCCGGCTGCCAGGGAAAGCCGCCAGAGAACAAAAGCCTGGAAATACCGGCTCAGAGAGTGCCCATCCCCATCCCCCCTCGCAGGGGACACGGAGACTCTAACCAAACAGGGTTGCCTGAGTATCTGCGCGGCAGGCCCCTCCCCCAGAACACAGAAGGCAGGCTGAAAAATCAAGAAGCCCACAACCCGAGGCGCCTGGGTGGCGCAGTCATTGAGCGCCTGCCTTGGGCTTAGGGCGTGATCCCGGCGTTCCGGAAAGGAGTCCCTCATCGGGCTCTTCCGCTGGGAGCCTGCTTCTTCCTCTCTCACTCCCCTGCTTCTGTTCCGTTCTTGCTGACTGTCTGTCTCCCTCTTTCAGATAAGTAAATAAATAAAATCTTTAAAGAAGAAGCCCACATCTCTAAGATCCCTATAAAACGAGGGGCACGGCCTGGGACCCAGTCAATAATTTGGGCTCTGGACAACCCCGCAACCTCTCCTCATCAGAATGACAAGAAGGAGAAGCCCCCCCCCCCCCCAGCAAAGAAAAGACAGTGAGTCTGTGGCCTCTGCCACAGAAGTAACGGATATGGATGTAACCAAATTATCAGAAATGGAATTCAGAGTAACAATGGTCAAGATGATGAGTAGACTTGAAAAAAGTATTCAGGAAAATGTTACTGAGAATATAGAATCCCTAAGGGCAGAAATGAGAGCGAATTTGACAGAAATTAAAAATTCTATGAGCCAAATGCAGGCAAAACTAGAGGCTCTGACGGCCAGGGTCACCGAAGCAGAGGAAAGGGTTAGTGAATTGGAGGATGGGTTAATAGAGGAAAAAATGAAAATAGAAGATGGTCTTAAAAAAATCCACGCCCACGAATGTTGGCTACGGGAGATTACTGACTCAACGAAACGATCCAATGTTAGAATCATCGGCATCCCCGAGGGGGTGGAGAAAAACAGAGGTCTAGTAGAGATATTTGAACAAATTGTAGCTGAAAACTTCCCTAATCTAGCAAGGGAAACAAACATTCATGTCCAAGAGGCAGAGAGGACCCCTCCCAAGCTCAACCACGACAAACCTATGCTACGTCACGTCATAGTACAAATCGCAAATATTAGATCCAAGGATACAGTATTGAAAGCGGCCAGGGCAAAGAAATTTCTCAGGTACCAAGGCAAAGGCATCAGAATTACGTCAGACCTGTCTACACAGACCTGGAATGAGAGAAAGGGTTGGGGGAGCATTTTTAAAGCTCTTTCAGAGAAAAACATGCAGCCAAGGATCCTTTATCCAGCAAGGCTGTCATTCAGAATTGATGGAGAAATAAAGACATTTCAGAATCGACAGTCACTAACCAATTTCGTAACCACGAAACCAGCCCTACAGGAGGTATTACGGGGGGTTCTATAAAAGTAAAAAGGCCCCAAGAGTGATACAGAACAGAAAGTCACAGCCAATACAAACAAAGACTTTACTGACAACATGACATCATTAAAAGCATATCTCTCAGTACTCAGTCTTAATATTAATGGTTTAAATTCTTCCTTAAAACGCCACAGGGTTGCAGATTGGATAAAAAGAAATGACCCATCCATTTGCTGTCTACAAGAGACTCATTTCGAACCCAAAGATGCATTCAGACTGAGAGTAAGGGGATGGAGTACCATCTTTCACGCAAATGGACCTCAAAAGAAAGCTGGGGTAGCAATTCTCATATCAGATAAACTGGATTTTAAACTACAGGCTATAGTTAGAGACGCAGAAGGGCACTATATTATTCTTAAAGGAAGTATTCAACAAGTGGATATGACAATTATAAATATATATGCCCCCAACAGGGGAGCAGCAAGATACACAAGCCAACTCTTAACCAGAATAAAGAGACATATAAATAAAAATACATTAATAGTAGGGGACCTCAACACTCCACTCTCAGAAATAGAACACCCTGGCAAAAACTAAGCAAAGAATCAAAGGCTTTGAATGCCATACTCGACGAGTTGGACCTCTTAGATATATATAGAACACTACACCCCAGAACCAAAGAATACTCATTCTATTCTAATGCCCATGGAACTTTCTCAAGAATAGACCATGTTCTGGGAGACAAAACAGGTCTCAGCCGATACCAAAAGATTGAAATTATCCCCTGCATATTCTCAGACCACAACGCTCTGAAATTGGAACTCAACCACAAGGAAAAATTTGGAAGAAACTCAAACACTTGGAGACTAAGAACCATCCTGCTCAGGAATGACTCGATAAACCAGGAAATCAAAAATCAAATTAAACAATTTATGGGGACCAATGAGAATGAAAATACAACAGTCCAAAACCTATGGGATACTGCAAAGGCAGTCCTAAGGGGGAAATACATAGCCATCCAAGCCTCACTCAAAAAAATAGAAAAATCTAAAATGCAGTTTTTATATTCTCACCTCAAGAAGCTGGAACAGCAACAGAGGGACAGGCCTAATCCACGCGCGAAGAAGTAGTTGACCAAAATTAGAGCTGAAATCAATCAAGCAGAAACCAGAAGTACAGTAGAGCAGATCAACAGGACTAGAAGCTGGTTCTTGGAGAGAATCAATAAAATTGACAGACCACTGGCAAGACTTATCCAAAAGAAAAGAGAAAGGACCCAGATTATTAAAATTATGAATGAAAAAGGAGAGGTCATGACGAACACCATTGAAATTGGAAGGATTATTAGAAATTTTTATCAACAGCTATATGCCAATAAACTAAGCAATCTGGAAGAGATGGAATCCTTCCTGGAAACCTATAAACTACCAAGATTGAAACAGGAAGAAATTATTTTTCTTAAACAGGCCAATTAATTATGAAGAAATTGAGTCAGTGATAAACAACCTTCCAAAAAACAAAACTCCAGGCCCGGACGGTTTTCCTGGGGAATTCTACCAAGCATTCAAAGAAGAAATAATACCTATTCTCCTAAAGCTATTTCAAAAAATAGAAACAGAAGGAAAGCTACCAAACTCATTCTATGAGGCCAATATTACCTTGATCCCCAAACCAGGCAAAGACCCCCTCAAAAAGGAGAACTACAGACCAATTTCCCTAATGAATATGGATGCCAAAATCCTCAACAAGATACTTGCTAATAGAATCCAACAGTTCATTAAAAGGATTATCCACCACGATCAAGTGGGATTCATACCTGGGATGCAAGCGTGGTTCAATATTCGCAAATCAATCAGCGTGATACATCATATCAACAAGAAAAGACTCAGGAACCATATGATCCTCTCAATCGATGCCAAAAAAGCATTTGACAAAATACAGCATCCTTTCCTGATTAGAACCCTTCAGAGTGTAGGAATAGAAGGTACATTCCTCAATCTCATAAAAACCATCTATGAAAAGCCTACTGCAAATATCATTCTCAATGGGGAAAAGCTGGAAGCCTTTCCCTTAAGATCAGGAACACGACAAGGATGCCCACTCTCGCCACTAGTATTCAACATAGTACTAGAAGTCCTTGCAACAGCAATCAGACAACAAAAAGGGATAAAAGGTATCCAAATCAGCAAAGAAGAAGTCAAAATGTCTCTCTTCGCAGATGACATGATACTCTATATGGAAAACCCAAAAGAATCCACTCCCAAACTATTAGAAGTTATAGAGCAATTCAGTAATGTGGCGGGATACAAAATCAATGCTCAGAAATCAGTTGCATTTCTATACATGAATAATGAGACTGAAGAAAGAGAAATTGGGGAATCCATCCCATTTACAATAGCACCAAAAACCATACATTACCTTGGAATTAACCAGAGACGTAAAGGACCTTTATTCTAGAAACTATAAATCACTTTTAAAAGACATTGAGGAAGACATAAAAAGATGGAAAGATATTCCATGCTCATGGATCGGAAGAATTAACATAGTTATAATGTCCATGCTACCCAGAGCAATCTACACTTTCAATGCTATCCCGATCAAAATGCCGAGGACATTTTTCAAAGAACTGGAACAAATAGTCCTTAAATTTGTATGGAACCAGAAAAGTCCCCGAATCTCCAAGGAACTGTTGAAAAGGAAAAACAAAGCTGGGGGCATCACAATGCCGGATTTTGAGCTGTACTACAAAGCTGTGATCACAAAGACAGCATGGTACTGGCACAAAAACAGACACATAGACCAATGGAATAGAATATAGAACCCAGAAATGGACCCTCAGCTCTTTGGGCAACTAATATTTGATAAAGCAGGAAAAAACATCCGGTGGGAAAAAGACAGTCTCTTCAATAAATGGTGCTGGGAAAATTGGACAGCTACATGCAAAAGAATGAAACTTGACCACTATCTCACACCATACACAAAAATAAACTCCAAATGGATGAAAGACCTCTATGTGAGACAGGAATCCATCAAAATTCTAGAGGAGAACATAGGCAGCAACCTCTACGACATCGGCCAAAGCAACCTTTTTCATGACACATCCCCAAAGGCAAGAGAAACAAAAGATAAAATGAATTTATGGGACTTCATCAAGATTAAAAGTTTCTGCACAGCCAAGGAAACAGTCAGAAAAACTAAGAGGCAGCCCACGGAATGGGAGAAGATATTTGCAAATGACACTACAGATAAAGGACTGGTATCCAAGATCTACAAAGAACTTCTCAAACTCAATACACGAGAAACAAATAAACAAATCAAAAAATGGGCAGAAGATATGAACAGACGCTTTTCCAATGAAGACATACAAATGGCTAACAGACACATGAAAAAATGTTCAAAATCATTAGCCATCAAGGAAATTCAAATCAAAACCACACTGAGATACCACCTTACGCCAGTTAGAATGGCAAAAATAGACAAGGCAAGAAACAACAATTGTTGGAGAGGATGTGGAGAAAGGGGATCCCTCCTACATTGTTGGTGGGAATGCAAGTTGGTACAGCCACTCTGGAAAACAGTGTGGAGGTCCCTTAAAAAGTTAAAAATTGAGCTACCCTATGATCCAGCCATTGCACTACTGGGTGTTTACCCCAAAGATACAGACATAGTGAAGAGAAGGGCCATATGCACCCCAATGTTCATAGCAGCAATGTCCACAATAGCTAAATCGTGGAAGGAGCTGAGATGCCCTTCAACAGATGACTGGATTAAGAAGTTGTGGTCCATATATACAATGGAATATTATTCAGCTATCAGAAAGAACGAGTTCTCAACATTTGATACAACATGGACGGCACTGGAGGAGATAACGCTAAGTGAAATAAGTCAAGCAGAGAAAGACAACTATCATATGATTTCTCTCATCTATGGAACATAAGAACTAGAATGATCAGTAGGGGAAGAAAGGGATAAAGAAAGGGGGGGTAATCAGAAGGGGGAATGAAACATGAGAGACTATGGACTATGAGAGACAAACTGAGGGCTACAGAGGGGAGGGGGGTGGGGGAATGGGATAGGCCGGTGATGGGTAGTAAGGAGGGCACATATTGCATGGTGCACTGGGTGTTATACGCAACTAATGAATCATCGAGCCTTGCATCGAAAACCGGGGATGTACTGTATGGTGACTAACATAATATAATAAAAAATCATTATAAAAAAAAAAGGGAAAGCAAAGATGTCTTTAAAGAAATAAAAACAGAAACACAACATACCAAATTTATGGGATGCAGCAAAAGCAATTTCTTAAGAGGGAAGTATACAATAAACATACTCAGAAAGGTCTCAAACAATTTAACTTTATATCTCAAGAAACTATAAAAAGAAGAACAATCTAAACCTAAAGAAAGTAGAAGGAAGGAAATGATAGCGATTGGAGTGGATACAAATGAAATAAAGACCAGAAAGACAATAAAATATGTCAATGAAAATAAGAAGTAGGTTTTTTTTTTTTTTTTAATATATACAACATTTACAAGTCTTTGGCTAGACTGATGAAGGAAAAGAAAGAGAAAATCCAGATAAATAATATCAGAAATGAAAGGTGAGACATTCCAACTGATAATACACAAATACTAAGGATCATAAGACATTATTATAAGCAATTATATACTAACAAATTCAATCACTGAAAAGAATTGAATATATTCCTAGAAACATAGAACCTAACACATCTGAATCATGAAGAAATAGAAAATCTCAAAAGACCTATTATGAGTAAAGAAATTGAATCAGTAACCAAAAGCTTCCCAACAAAGAGAAGTCCAGGACCAAATAGCTTCACTGGTGAATTCTACAAAACACTTTAAGAAAAATTAATATGAATTCTTCTCAAAATCTTCCAAATAGTTGAAGAGGAGGGAACCCTTCCAAATATATTTTGCAACCAGCATTTCCCTAACACCAAAGCCAGATAAGGAGACTATATGTAAAGAAAACTATAGGCCAATACTCCTGAAGAACAAACATACAAAAAATTCTCAAATAAAGTATTAGGAAGTTGAATTCACCAACACATTTAAAGGTTCATACACCATGCTCAAATGAGATTCATTACTGGAATGCAAGGATGGTTCAGCATATGCAAATCAACAAATGTGATACACCACATTAACAAAATGAAGACTAAAAATCATATGATCATCTGAGTAGATACAGAAAACACAGTTGACAAAGTTCATTATCTCATGGTAAAACTCTCAACATAGTGGGTTTGGAGGGAACATATATTAACATAATAAAGACCATACATGACAAGCCCACAGCTAACATCATATTCAACGGCAAAAAGCTGAAAGTTTTTCTTCTGAGATCAATAATATGACAAGTATGCCCATTCTTGCCACTTCTATTCAACATAACTGGAGGTCCTAGTCAGTGTAATTAGGAAAGAAAAAAGAAATAAAAGTCTTTCATAACAAAAAGCAAGAAAAATTGTTTCTGTTCACAGATAACCTTACTTTTATGTAGAAAACTCCAAAGTCTCCACCAAAAAGAGTTAGAAATAATGAATGAATTTAGTAATGTTGTATGATACAAAAACCATTTACACATATCAGCTGTGTTTCTATATACTAACAATAAATCATCAGAAAAAATGAAGAAAGTAAACCCATTTGCCAATAGTATTAAAAACCACAAAATACATAGTAATAAATAAACCAAAGAGATGAATATCCTGTACACTGAAAACCATAAAACATGGGTGCAAAAATTGAGAAGACACAAATAAACGGAACAATAATTGAGCTTATGGATTGGAAGAATTAATATTGTTAAAACACCATACTACCCTAAGTCATCTATAGATTTAATGTAATGCCTATCAAAATTCCAACAACATATTCCACAGATGTAGAAGAAAATCCTAAAATTTGCATGAAACCACAAAAGACCTCAAATAGCTAAAGCAAGCATGAGCAAGAGCAAAGCTGGAGGCATCACACTTCCTGAGTTCAAATAACAAAGGTACAGTAATCAAAAAAGTATGGTATTGAAATAGTAAGACACACAGATCAATGGAACAGAATCAAGAGCCCAGAAATAAACCCACAAACATATGGTCAATTAACGTTCAACAAGTTTCCCAGAATACACAATGCAGAAAGGATGCTCTCTTCAGTAAATAGTGTTGGTAAAACTGAATATCCACATGCAAAAGAAAGAAATTGAACTCTTATCTTAACACTGTACACAAAACTAACTCAAAATGGTTTAAAGACTTGAACATAATATTAAACTCTAAAACTCCTCAAAGAATACCCAAAGGATAAACTCCTTGACATTGGTCTTAGCAATGTTCTTTTTGTTGTTGTTGTTGTTTTTCCACCCAAAGCTAAAGAATAAGAACAATAAAAAACTAGTGGGACTATCTCAAACTAAAAAAAAAACTTTTCACAGCAGAGAAAACCACCAACAGAATGCAAAGGCAACCTACGGAATGGGAGAAACATGTGTGTAAACCATATATCAGGTAAACTGGTAGAATCACTATGCAAAACAAGATGGAGATTCCTCAAAAATGTTAAAAAAGAACTATCATATGATTTGACAATCCCACTTCTACATATATATCTGAAAGAAATTAAATCACTATCTTGAAGAGATATTTGCAGCCTCATGTTCATTGCAGCATTATTTACAATATCCAAGATATGAAGAGAACTCATGTGTTCATCAAAGATGAATGAACAAAGAAAATGTGATATGTATATTATGGAATATTTTCAGCCTTAAAAAAAAAAAAAAAGAAATCCTCCCTCTTCAGACAGCATGAATGAACCTGGCAGGCATTATGGTAAGTAAAATAAGCCAGAAAGAGGAAGACAAGTACTTCATTGTATTACTTACATGAGGCAAAAACAAAAACAAAAACAAACAAAAAAACCAAAAACTGAACATGTAGAAACAGAGTTAGAATGGTGGTTGCTTGGTGCTGGAGCATAGGAGAGAATGCAGAGACGTGGGTAAAAGCGTACAAACTTTCAGTTATAAGATGATTAAGTTCTGAAGATCTCATATATAGCATGGTGACTATAATTAATAATACTGTATTCTACAATTGAAATTTTCTTGGAGAAATTTTAAAAGTTCTCATGAAAAAAAAAATGAAAAAAAAATGTAACCCTGTGCGGTGATCGATGTGTTAATTAATTTGCAGGAAACCTTTCAGAAGGTATAGGTATAGATTTGAGAGATAAAGAGATGGTTGTGTTTTTAATTCCTGGGTTTGGGGATGGCTTTTTATGAAGCAAAAGCTAAAAAGTGGGTGTCTAAGGGGTGCCTGGGCAGCTCAGTTGGTTAAGTGTCTGCCTTTCAGCTGGGGTCATGATCTCTGGGTCCTGGGATAGAGAGCCTCATCGGCCCCTGCTCAGCAGGGAGCCTGCTTCTCCCTCTGCCTGCTACTCCTCCTGCTTGTGCTCTCTCTCTCTCTCATTCTCTCACAGATAAATAAATAAAATCAATAAAATCTTAAAAAAAAAAAAAAAGAATCCAGACCCTAGGCAGAAAGAAAAAAAGTGGGTGTCTGAGTTTCTGGTGAATGAAGAAGTAGGACCTAAAAGTTGAGAACTAGATATGTTGTGTTGTGTGTTTGCACATGTGTGTGCATTTATGAGCAATAATGCTACTATTTTACTTCATGGAACATTAATATGTTTGATATGATAGGGTGCCTTAACAGTTATAACTGGTTTATTAGTTTTACTTGGTGAGAAATGTTTAAGGTACAATTCAGAATGCTAGAAATATTTATAATGCTACTCCTTCTACAACTTAAAGTTAGATGGCAAGGCTTTTCTATTTCATTAAGTGATGTGCAGTAAAATTTTGCACAGCTCCTTAATGGTAATTTGCATCATAAAAGAAAGAATGGGAATATGTTAATTGGTTTGAGAATTATTTTTCTATTTAACCACATTCATTTCCATTTTGGAACGAGGCTCCAAAACTAAAATTCAAGCTTACTATATTCAGTTGTGTCCTAGGTGACCTTGTTTAATGCATGGTTATAATTACACTGAATAATCAATGGAAAAACAGGAAACTTCAAAGTCTAATGAATAGAATACTCAATGGTATTTAAGATAAAAAATGACTAGCTTTTCATTTTTTTCTCTATGCTTTTTGGAAAACTAATTCCCACCTTTCACCTGCATGAACTCTAACTGGGACACATGATACACTTTTGGCCATGTAGGTTAGTTCCATTAAACTCTATTGCTCACAAAGTTATAAATTTGCACTTTCCATCCAACACTTACACTATTGATTTTTAAAATAACTTTGCTCTGATGCAGGTTGCTTTTACACTTCATCAAGACAGGACTCCAGGTCACAATGATATTTCATGGTTTTTCGTTAGGGCAATTAATGGTCTGTGATTATAACCACTAGGCTATTGTGCTAATCTAACACTAAAAATAAAATTTTAAGAATTACCAGTTTTCATTTGCACTGAAGGTTTTCCTAGATAAACTAAGATATTTGGACCATTTCTAAAAATGTTTTCCAAAAAAAATATGGACCAAAGAAACTTATAGGTTTAATTCACTCAAAATTCTTCATAAAATATTTTTCTTTCCTAACAAGCCATTAGCTCTAAAGGACAGTTGCTGGCTTCTTGATGTTTACTGAATAGAAGAATTGTAATTTTTTAGACTAATCAGTATTTTACAAATCTGTGCAAGTGGGTGATAGTAGAGAGAAAAGACAATAATTTTCCGGTACATATTCCAGAAAACATGAAATTCACAGAACACTTTTGTAAATGCTCCTATTAATGTAAAGATGTAGAAAGAAGTTTAAAAACCAAAAAAGGTCATCTATTTATTAGATTACAAGTACCATGTAAAAATCTAGAGTTTGATTTACTGGGTTTTTAGCTGTGACTTCAGAATATTTGGGTCTCAGACATTCTTTTGGTTCCCCAGGTGCATCAATTGTTTTGCACCATGTGCCCAACATTCATATTCATTATAAATTGTTTCTCTTCCTTTTCTCCACCTTCCCCAATCTAGTCATTCATTTAATGTGTACATATTGAGTGCCTACTTTTTACCAGACAATAGCGCTAAGCACAGTGCTAGATATTGCTGATTCTGGTTAGATATAATTTCTCTGATAGTGCATTTTTCTCCATTGCCTCCAGTGCATTTTCTCCATTTTTTTTCCCCATTGCCCCAGATACCGGCAGCTTCTAGTACAATTACACTCAGAAACCATGAAAGAAGTCTCTAATCCCCTTCCAATGATTATCATATAGCACTGAACTTGAGAATTTGGATTTTGAAAATAGAAAACTCTGGTATCAGATTCTTACGTGACTTTGTAATGTGTCAACCTGACTATGCTGAAGTATGTTTTCCATAATTTCCTCCCCTGTATGTTTTGAGTTAGGGTGGGTTGTGGAAGAGACTCTGTGAGAGGTCTGGTAGGTGAAAGTGAAGCAGAGCCATTATGTTGTTCTCACACCTTCTTGCTAATCTGTTAGCTCATCTTCATGTAAGACAGCAGCTTCATCTTTCCTTTGTTCCTTTTTTGGCTTCTCCAGCTCCTAAATCGGGTATTTGTTAGCTCTGTGATGGAGAGCCCAGTTTCTGTAGAATGCCCACACAGCTCAGGGTAGAGGCAACCACAACCGACCCATGTCTTAACCTTTCCTCATGGGCTTTTGGTTCTATTTAGTGCTTGCTCTCACCCTGACATCTGCCCTCCCTTCCCTGCTGCCTGCCCCTGAGGACCTCAAGACCCAGAAACAGACACTGAGAGAACAGATTCAGAAATACTGGTTAACCAGTTCTGGATAAAGTCAAATCTCTGAAATTACTGAAAAGGTTGAGTCTCTGAAACAATTCGCGCTCTCTCTCCCTCTTTGTCTCTCTGTCTCTCTCTCATAAATATGAACATTCAGATTGTAAGAATACACGTTGGTACAACTCTTAAGGAAGAGAATGTTTCAATATATATTAAAACAATATATGTATTTACATTTGGATCCAGAAGTTTCACTTTTTATAGTGAAGACATATCTCAACTATACATACATACGCAACAGGTTAGTTATTGCTGCATTGTTTCTAAGGGCAAGATACTGGAGGAAAACACATTCATGAACAGAATATTGGCACACTGGAGTCTATGCAGTTAATAGAAAAACTGAAGAAGGTCTGTATTAACTGATATGGAGTAATTTCCATATAATATCAGGTGAAAACAACAACAATAGAGTACATACTGTATGCTAACATATGCATAAGAAGGGAAAATTAGGAAATATGTATGTATTTACAACTTCTAAAAAAGCAAAACTTAAGAATGTTCTAAAACTTTTCAGATCTTCCATATAAATCTTACATATGTTCAGTTTTTAATATAAGACAGAAAGGAACTTATGTTACATAACCTTACATTTATTATGTTTTATTCTATGTACCAATTGCCTGTGCATTTTCCCCAATTTATTTGCTAACTTGGCTCATAAAATCTCTTAAAGTTATTCATTGATTCAATAAAATTCCTTCAGTAATTTTTTAAAACAGGCTGGGGCAGGAGCACCACAAGATATTTCCAGTTTGATAAATGCAAGTCTTTCGATATTGCATTAGACCTTTTGCATTATTGATCTAATAAGGAAGAAGAATATAAGAATGGTGATTTAATATTAACCCTCAACAGTAAGGCTTCAGTAGCATCCGTACCAACAGTCTGCTTGGATGATTGTAATAAATTGGAGAGAAAAGTCACTCTACTAACTTGCCTCATAGTAAAATACAAAATGATCACAAACTCAAAGAAGTTTCTTTTTCCAATGTCTAAATGTTATAATTTGAAATGTTCAGTTTTAGGTATATTGCAAATATATACATTACACATGCCCAACATCATTAGTTTGTAATGAAATGAAAATTAAAATCACAGGACACTATGATATGCCTATTCAAATAGCTAATATTAAAAAAGGCTGACCATATCAAATATTGAGAGAGTTGGGAAGGAACTTAAACTCTTTCATACTCTGCTGGTATGAACAGAAAATGATATAACCACTTTGGGCAAAGTTTAGCAGGTTCTCTTTTTAAATTTAAACATGCATCAGCCATATGACAGCCATTCTACTACTAAGTTTTACCCAAGGAGGAAAAAAAGGAAATGTATATCTGTACAAAGACTTGTACATTTATTCACAGCAGAGATCCTTGCAACTGGCAAAAACAATTTAAAGTCAATTACCTCATGAATAAATTGTAATATGCCAGAAAAAATGGAATCTTAGCAATAACTGTGGGTGAATTATTGATATAATCAACACCATGGATGAACCTCAAAATAATTATGTTGAGTGAAAGAAATCAGACCTATCCTTCTCCCAAAAAAATACACACGATTCCATTTATGTAAAACTCAAGAAAATGCAGACTCATCACTAGTGATAGAGAGCATAGATCAGTGGTTGTTTGGGGATGGAAAAGGGTGTGGGACTGAGAGGGAGGAAGGCATTATAAAGTAGCATGAGGAAATTTGGGGGGATGATGATATGTGCACTATCTTGGTTGTCCTGTGTGTTTCACAGATGCATGCATATGTCAAACTTATTAAATTTTGCACCTTAAATTTGTGTGGTCTACTGTATATCAATTACATCTCAAGAAATCTCTTAAAAGACAAAGCAATGACATTATCTCCCTCATCTTCAGCTGAAGGCTGCCGAGAACCTACAGTTTTGGAAGTAGGTTAGGAGTCCTTCTGATTTCTTCTATCTAATATTTCCTTTCAATATAAGATTCCTGGACTTTCCAGAGGTCATCTAAGAGAAGAGAGGAAGGGAAAGTAAAGTCAAAAAGGTTTTACTGGACGTAGGTGTTATCTTTTTTTTTTTTCATGTAAAATTTGAATATTTTTTATAGAAAGTTGATTTAACGCCTCAGGACACCTGAAGTTTCTCGGGGGAAGCTTGCTCTCTGGAAGAATTTCTACTGGCTGGTCTATGTGTAGTTTTTCTCCGTCAGGTTGCTCTAAGTCAAAATGGCTACCACATGTCTAGTGAAAGTTGTGTCATTGTGGCAGCAACAATGCCAGGACAGTAAATGTTCACTAGTCTGGATGGTTCTTTCAAAAACCTAACATGTAAGCTTGTTTCCTTGCTTAATGGACGTAAGTGTTATCTTAAAATGTCTTTGCTGACAGATAATAGTGCTATTGTGGTCTGCGGTCATGTGTCCTATGTTGGGTCCCTTCTACTGCAATCTTTCAATGTAGACCATGCCAGTCTTTCATTTGCATACTCTCAATCCCCTGTCTGCTTTGGTACTTGAATATATACTCCATCTCTTTCTTCTGGGGACATACCACCCTCTGGTAGAATTCTTTTGGGAACTGGAAATGTTTAAAAGGTTGTTGGAATTCACACACCTTCGATTGGTTTGGGAGAAAAGGGCAGATCATTCCCAGATACCGTCCTGGTCTAGTCAGCCCAACCCTTCCCTTTGTCAGACATGAGTCAGACATCAGCCCCTGCATCTCCAATGGCAGGAGACAAATAGTAAGCTTTTTGTGGACTTGAGAAAAGTGGCCTGCATTCTCCATCTTGCTGTAGAATGGAATTTTAGTATAGGTCTTTCTGCTAACCCCTGCCTTACAAAATTCTGCAGACAAATCTGACCCTTTTGTATGTTAGATATGGTGAATCCTCTTGTTCTCAACCACCTACTATAAAATGTCTTCTTGGACTTATGTCTTACAAGCTACTTTGGAATGTAGCATCTAATAATTTTATGTCTCAGACAAAAGTGAGTTAGGAAACTTCCCTTTAACAACCTGTTACAGATATACTGACTCAGAGATATTTATGGAACATTTACTCTGCGTAAGAGACTGTAGAAGGTTCTGTAGAAAATAAGGAAATGATAATAAACATATATTCTCGTATACCTTTTATAGAATCTAATATGGAAAACTAGATATGTAGGTACATGAGTATAATTCAGATAGAAAGCAGTGTGCCACAAGAGAGACACAAATAAAATATGAAAAGATCCTTTTTTTCTGGATTTGTAGGATTTGGAATAGTGAAGAGAATGGGGGAAAATCTATATGAATAAAAAAATGATTAAAACTAGGTAGTATGATACTTTATAAAAAATAGTCCTTCATCACTGGTTATTTCCATTAGTATAATAATTCAATTGAAAAACTTCAGACTTCATGACTTTGGTGTTATCCAAATATCTATTAGCATGTTTCTTAATATATTTGAAATGAGCAAATTGAAATATTTATGTGCACATTAAATTCTAAAAATATAATAAATCATAGAGTTTCATTTACAGTTTATTAGTGAATAGATTACCTCCTATGCTTCCTGGCTACTTTCATATTGATCAGAGAGTTAATAGCCAGAAAGAAATGATACTTATACTTTATAATTTGCCTTTAATCATGAGGGTTTTTTTTTATTCTATGAACAACATAGAGATATCTTATTTTGATGAAGATTATGCTATGTCATGAAAAGTAGACATTCTAAAAGATTTTAAAAAACGAAAAAGAAAAGGCAATATTGTCTAATAAATCTCATATAGTAAATTTCTCTTACCTTGATATGATTATATGAGGGTGTTTATGAAATGGAAATATATAAATCAAGCTTGAGATACCAGGTACTTTTAGGGTACTCTTCTTTGTTTTTTGTTTTTTGTAATAAGTTAGGATAGAATGGTGATTGGTAACACAGGGCAGAGTAAAGGATCTCCCAGGGCCCTTTGTTTGAGCACAATAGAGTGCTCCATATAGGGAAAAAAAGGAACGATCAAATGTGTGTGTGTGTGTGTGTGTGTGTGTGTGTTCATGCATGTTCATGTATATCTGTGTACACACATTCCTTCATGCCCCAACCACGGACTGTGGTAGAATTCCTGGCACCTCACCACCTATTTCTGCATCATTCAAGGGTCTTCTCTTAGAAGGTAGGCCATTTAAACTTGGGTTTGCTCTCATTGCCATCATCAAACACCTTCTACCACCTTTTCTTTTTTTTTAACCTCATGCACTCCTTTTATTTCAAAGGAAGATATAAAGAAGCAAAGATATTAAATTCATAGATATAAAGACATAATGAATGCTCTGACCATGTATGCACCACAAGTTGGTTATAGCTTATATAGCAAGTTTGCAGGAGAATAACTGTATCAAAGCTATCAATATAGTTGCCATGCTAATTTGGGGATTTAAATGTTCAATTATGTTTTAACCAAATAATAAAATAATAAAAAAAATTGATGAACTACTGACATTTGCAATAATGTACAAAATATGATATAACTTTTGTTTTAATTATTTATAAAGGATTTTAATTAGTTGAAACTTAGATAATCTTTAAATTTCTTATCTTTTCAAACAATAACATATTTCTATCATTCTTCATAATTTAAAAGCACTTCATATATTTTTCTAGTCGTTTTTTACAATAAAGTAGAGACTAGATTTCCCATACTTTTAAGAGAGTGCTATGTAGCTCAGAGGAAAGAAAAGAGATCCTATTTGTCTTCAGGTTCCATGCATTTTATTTTTTGTACAATATTTTAGACTTGTTACAATGATATTCAGATGTAAGGGATATGTGTATTTTAAATAGGTGACTGCATAGTAAAATTTAAAAACAAAACAAAAACAAGCAGACAATATAAACTAAAAATTTAAATTTGTCTAAACAACTATCAAAATCAGTAAGAAAAGTACACTTAAGAAGGAAATTAATCGTTTGTATGGGATTAAAATGTATGGTAAAAAAAAATAATAACCTCTTGAAATTACAAATGAAATAGACCTGGAAAGTCATCCTCATCACAGCTCTTGCTGGTACTACTGAGCCCTGAGAACTCAACCTGTTCTCTGTTCAGTACTTGTCCTAGGCTTTTTGAACTATAGCCTTTGCCATGGAGCCATCACTTTCTCTCAATACATTAGACCTACTGGTTCTCAACTATCTCTTCAAAGTGGCTAAAAATTGACTTAGGTGCAGACAGAATACTCTTTAACACCTCTGTGGGTCTAAGTAAGTCAAGCACTGTTTATCTTCTCCTAAAATTATATAGGTATGGGGCTGTTTTCAAGGTGGTCTAGAGTTCCTAATGGCAATATAAACAAATGCTCTGATGGACTCAAATTTCTTCTCTATTTGGGGTCATTTTGTAGTTTTGTGACTCCCTTCTCTATGAAGTTAAAACCCAGATGAGTGATCAGGAACCTCAAGTTTGACTGCTTGCCCTCTTCCTCTTTCACCCTCCATAGAGCAAGCGTTTCTTAACCAGGGGGTATTGCTTTGTTATGTTCTCCTCCTTCTAAAGTAATAATCACACCTGCCCCTTTTGTAGGTAGACAAAAGTTGAGATTTAGACATGTCTAAGGGTGTGAAGAGACATTCTAATGATGAAATATTTAAAATACATCGATTTAACATTTTCACAATGTCATTTGCATGTTAATTTATGCATTTATTCTTGTAACAAAAACGTATTGACAGTCTTAGTACTAGTACAAAATGCCAGGCTATCAAGATAAATAGTGAATCAGTGTCTAAGTTCTCAATGACTTTAGAGTAGGGAAGGGAAGAGAAAAAGAAAATCACAGAAGAGTATTATAAATGCTACAGTAGAGGAGGAAGACAGTATTATAGAAGAAATTGTCAGAGGGATATTGCTAGTATAGGTAGCTCACCTTCATGTCCAAGAATGAAATAAGGAACATCTTGTAAGCACCCAGAAGGGCCATCACTCAGTTTGACAGTTAACAGGGAGAGGTTTCTCATAGGACATGGTGAACAATGCTACTTTAGGATGATTAATCTTAGGGTAGAACATAAGGGGGTTGGAGAGGATAGAGACAAAGGTAAATGACACTGTCAGAGCCTCAAAATTGTTGATGTATGAATGAATAGAGAAGAGAAATTCTTGGGAAGGGAGGATGCTATAAGATTCAGAAAAAAAAATTAAAAAGATCACTGAAGATGGCATCTATAGCCAAGGTGAAATCTACAGTGAAATGTCATGATAAAAAAAATAATCCAATAAGATAATGAGAAGTATTAAATAAAATAATTACAGAAGGAGTGGAAAGTAATCTTCCTGCTGTTCTACATCAATCTGGTTTTTATAATTGTGTCTAGTTTTAGATATTGAACTTTAAAAAGCAAAAAAGAAAAGATGAAAGAACAGGAGATGGTCAGAGAAGAGAAGCAAAGATAATTAACCTTCTGGCAAATAGAAATTAAATGAATTAGATTTGTTTAGCTTAGAGAAAGGAAGGACAAGACTGACCTGATTATAGAAATGAGTCATTCATAGAGCAATTAGGAAGGAGATGCAGTTTTCCAAGTCCCCAGATGACTACACAATAGGAAATAGACTTTAATACACTAGTAATTTTATTTTCAGATATAAATGAAAAAAAACAAACAAACTCCACTTTAAAATCTACTACTAAAGCACTACTGTATAGCTTCCTATGTTTTTGTAGTTTCCCACAGGACTGTCTTTCAGTTCATTAGCATCTGTCTGTGCTGACTGGTTACTTAAGAGTTAGGGAGGGGAACTAGATGTGCCCATGGGTCTATGATTTAAACAAATCTACAACAGTTTCTTTCTTTTTTTTAAAAATGATTCTATTAATTTATTTAAGATAGAGAGGGAGAGAGGGAGCTAGCATGGTGGGAAGGGGCAGAAGGAGAAGCAGGCTCCCTGCCCAATGCAGGGCTTGATCCCAGGACCCTGGGATCATGACCTGAGCTAAAAGCAGATGTCTAACTGACTGAGCCACCAGGCACCCCTGCAACAGTTTCTTAACTTGATTTCATGGATTTGTTCTGAAAATTAATTTAAAATAGTGTAACTTTCTCTCCCTATGCTTTTTAAAATTCAGTAGTCTCCCCATAAAGTGTGATTTAAGTTTCAGGGAAAAGAAAATATCTATGAATTGCTTTACTTTCGGGGCACATGGGTGCCTCAGTTAGTTAATGATCATGGGGTTCTGGGATGGAGCCGGCTTCGGGCTCCGTGCCCAGCAAGGAGCCTGCTTCTCCCTCTCCCTCTGCCTCTTCCCTCTGCTTGTGCTTTCTCTCCCTCTCTCTCTCTCTCGCTCTCAAATAAATGAATCTTTAAAAAAATACTTTAAAAAATTGTTTTATGTTCTTACCTTACTACAAATAAAAAATTCAAATCTCATCCTTAAAAATATATCAATAATCAAGAGTGTTTTCAATAATTTTCTAGTAATTTTATAACTCACTTTATGATCTCACTTTTTATAAGTTATATGGAAAAATCTCAATTTACACGAATTCAAGTGGACCTTTTTAGAACATTCTAGGAAGTTCCAGATCTGATTAATTTTATGTTTCTTTCCAAATACATATAAATTTCCTATACCTGTCCATAAACTTCTAAAACTGTCTGTGCACAAACTGGACATAAATAAGGTCAATGGGAAGAGAATTAAACTCCATCTCCTAAAAGAAGTATCAACAAACAGGAGGACAAGTTCAATTCACTACAGTAATAGAAACATATTTTGATGAAGATACTTTTAGATTGCATAAAATCCGTTTCTTGGAGACTTCTTTAACCTGTGATTTGTAAAGACCAAGTGCATTGATCAGATCAGATGTGTTCATGAATGACAATCAAAAGAGGCATTTAAAAACAATAAAAAAATTTAGAGTAGCAAGATCACAGGATGCTCTGCAAAGGAGGGTGAGTTTGACTGATAATCTTGAACAATTAGTCCGGGGGAAATTGGCTAGTATGTTTCGGGAGAAGGTGAGGAGCCAGGATCACACATTTGTCTGGCAGGCAACAGGTAGGTAATAGAAGTTTGTTTAGGCATGCTTGTTTGCTTACTATTGGTGCATTTTCTTATTTTAAGCAGAGAATGCCAGTAGTATCTTTGTTTTTAAGGAATGAAAGATTGTGTTAGTGGTTGTTGGTTTGAACCCACAATTAAGAATAAAGGGGATATTTTAATAGAAAAGTTGAGAAATCGAATCATCTCACCTAAAAGGAACTACAATACACTGCACACGGGAAAGATAGGTGGGATTATGGTGGGGACACGTACTTTGGAGGTAAAATTGACCCATTTAGTTAACATTTTAGATGTGGGAGGTGCCATATCCTAATATCCAAAGCACAGCATAGCCTTTTTGCTAAGAAGCTTTCTCTAAGGGTCAAATGCTTACAACCATGTGAATTATAATTGCTCTTGATTATTAGATAGTGCAAACATTTTTACAGAAATGCAATTTGTGTGTTTAAGGTATTAAAAAATTTCACCCTACTTTGATGTTACTCCAAATGTGGAACTTCCCTTGAACATGATAAATACTAATGTTTGGACTGCTCTGCATTTGGGTTTACCATCAGTTCGCTCACTTTATTATTTGCACACTAAATTGAGGATGATTATATTAAGAGCACTTCATCTTTCATTATCTTACATTTATTTGACTATCCTACTTGACTATCTCATATTTAATTGAAATACCAATGAGCCTGGGAGTTGAAAATAGATTGTGTGTTTCTTTGTTTGAGCTTTTTTTTTTTTTTTTTTGATTGGAAGTTTCTTTCTCTGCTCTTCTTTTTCTCTCTTATTTTTTAGTTTCTGTATTTAAGAGAAAAATATAGTGGGTTTAATAAAATTCTACAAATGCTCAGGAGACTCTTTTTCCCTTCAGTCTTCTTTCCCAACATTCTCCAAACATCAAAATGAAAACCACAGTTTGCAAATAAAATGTAAATCACTGTTTTCCAACTGAAGAAATAAAACAATAATAATTTAAATATTATGTATGTTAGCATG
Source organism: Ursus arctos (assembly GCF_023065955.2). NCBI lineage: Eukaryota > Metazoa > Chordata > Mammalia > Carnivora > Ursidae > Ursus > Ursus arctos. The sequence continues at coordinate 73,599,107 of NW_026623056.1, forward strand.
ATGTAAGAATTTCTCCAAGACTTTTAGACAAGTTTGAATATTCTAAGGTACAATAGCTCTGTTTTATTCTTTTCACTTCAAAATGTCAAAAAAATCACAATAAATACATTGATTCTAATTGGGAAGTTTAAAGACTTTATTTTAGGCAAATAAAATTTACAATGTGTCACAGCATGATTTAGTATCTTGTGGCAGTTTCTTGAGTTCTTTTCAATATACCTGTGAACTTTAAATAATAAGCATATAAGAACAAATTATTTCTCAAAGCCACATTTTAAATTAATTTTGAATATTTAAGTACAATACAATAGCTGCTTTTCTTACATTTACAAAATGATTTTATGTTTAAAAGACAAATATGAATCATTAGCATGTACAGAAATTTAAGAGTTGCACTATTTTTTTTTACAAACTTAATATATATTGTACACTCAAATAACATTATTAGTAATACCTTAGAGACACAATCGCATTTCTGTAAAATGTTTGTATTTTCTATTAATCAAGAACAATTATAATTCATATTAATGTAAGCATTTGTATTTAAAATGTGTAATGTTTAGGCGTGCCTGAGTGGCTCAGTTGGTTAAGCATCCAACTCTTGATCTCAGCTCAGGTCTTGATCTCACTGTTGTGAGTTCAAGCCCCATATCTTAAAAAAAAATAAAATTAGTTTAATGATATACAGTATCAATTACATACTGTGTTTATGTTAAATTTATCAATGTATGATACAGACTCAAGCTTTTTGAAGTTGCAAGTCAATGTAAGTTTATGCATGTGCAACTGTTTTGTTTTTTTTTAATTTGTTAGCCTGTTATTGTAAATTATTACTTGTTTTTACTTTTGTCATTTTTTAGGAAGTCTCTTCTTCATATTGTATTTGGAGGCTTAATCTCATGTTTGTATAATATGATGAATTAGCTTAATTTAACTACTGTTGTGAGAAAAAGTAGCTAAAACATTATCAAAATTCTCATTTTTTAATACAGGACTTTTTAGCATTAATGCAATCATTTTCTTTTTTTCTGCATGGTGCCAAACAGTCTCTTTAATGGATTTTAAATATTTATCAAATTAACCAATTGCTTGAATAAACAAATTCCATTAGTGGTTTTAGATTTGTATAAATATGTGTAGACTATGAGCCATTCATATTCTGAGACAGTTATTGCCAAACCATTTTCATCATGTACCTCTATTATCAAAAGTTTTGAGTTTATAATCCTAATAAAAGTATACTACTTGTTTATGCTTTATATATTTATACTGATGTACTGCTATGTATGCATGTGTATTACAAAATATTCACAAAATAGAAATTTAAAAAATTTAAGTTTTAAAAGAATGAATAATGATATCCAATAATTTTACATGGTTTGAAATTTTAGTTTATATCATTCATCACTGACACAAAGAAAATCCGAATACAATAAATTATTGATATTTATTGCTCAGTAAAAATTGACACTTCTCAGCACCTGGTTCTTAACAGTTTTGTTAACAATGATGGCTTAACAGTATCTTTAACCATTATCTCAGGGCACAACACACACTTAAATGAGAATTAAATGCTTTTTTCCAATTGTTTTCTGATCATTTCAATTTGTGTCATCTTTCATTTAAATCTTATTCTACTGGCACTGTTTTTATCCTGTAGTTGCTGATGAGTGCTTATAGGCTTCTGCTTTTTTTTTTTTTCAAAGCACTTATACTCTAAGTAAAAAAGTATACACTCTGCTATTTCTTGTTTGCTCTTACTTGCACTACTAGTGATATTTTCTGTTCACGGTTCTTTGTAGGAGTATTTTCTCAGCTTCTAGTCCACTTTAGACTTCGTTTTTTTGAAACTGGATAATACTATCCAGAAATTTACTGAACCTGAAACAGGTATGTCACAATGCATGACAACCTGTTCAGGGGGAATAAAAGAAGTTTGTCCCTGTAAATCCCTTCTGGTTGAACTCCCACCCTTTCCTTCAAGGAACATTTTATACCATGCAGGCCAATCCTTCATCTGTTGTCAGGATGGAATGAGAAGATCAGTATTTATCCATATTTTATACATTAGGAGAATTACTTTCTTTTTCTATGTTTAAATATTATTTATTATAGTGTTTTCTTCTTGCACCCTGATCTTGCTCACCTCCTGTGAAAATACATACACCTCACTTTCGAGATACTAATTGAGGGAATACAGAGAACAAATTAAACTCAGCCAACCAAGGGTATACACAAAGCTTTTTGAATGGTATCAGGGGACTTTCAAAACTGTCTTAGGAGATCTAGTAAATCAGCTTTGGTAATCAGGAAGTTGTCGAATTCCAAACTTGTTATGGATGTGGACTAGTTATTCTGTTCTGCTTCTACCTTTGGATAGAAAGGTAGTTTCCAGAAAACTTCACATCAAATTATCCCATAATGTGTAACAATATTTTTTCACTTAGATAAATACCTAATGTTGCCAATTTCTCTTTAAAAGAAGAAGATGCACAATGTGATTTTTGTTTAATTTAAACTTTAGCTTAACAACGAAGGCATCTGGACAACTTAGAATAATTTTAGTATATGCATGGACTACTAATTTATTCAATTAATATTTCCTGAATATCTACTAATATCTAGTACTTTTGTAGGAATTTTTTTCCCTTACTGGAAATTAAAAAAAAAAAAAAAAAAGGAAAACTCATCTGTCCTAACAGAGCCCTCAGCTAAGAAGAAAACAAGGTCAAATAATAAGCAGAGAGAGATTGGGGGTTAAGGGGCAGCTTATCAAATAAAGTGACCTTTGAACAGACCCGATGCAGAGAGGGGAGCAAGACAAGCAGGTGTCTAATGGAAAGGTATTCCAGGCTGAAAGAATAGCAGATGCAAGCAAATACACGAAAGCAGGAGTGAACTTGGCAAGTAAGCCTGGAGGCTGGAGAAGGGGAGAGTGGTAGGGTGTGAAGTCAGAAAGGAAAGAGACAGTGGTGGGGGACAGATCTACCAGGGCCTGTAGGATAAGGTTTTTTTTGTTTTGTTTTGTTTTTCTCTTTTTTGAGAGACAGATGAGAAGGAAATATAGGGGTTTGAACAGAGAGATATAATATTATATGGAAATTTTTAAAATACAAATCATTCTGAATTTGAACTACAGAGAGTAAGGTAGAAGCCTGGAGAGTAGTTACAGGACATTGCAACCCTAGAAATAGACAGTGGTTGCTTAGAGCAAGTCAGTAACTGAAGATCTTGAGAACCATTTGGAGTGGATCTTGGTTATATTTCAAAAGCATAACAGACTAAGACAGACTTAAGAACATGTACACTGGAGACAGACTACTTTGGTTTAAAAATCCCAGAACTGCTGTTTCATGTTTTATAGCCAGGTGTTACTTAAACTTGCCGTGTTGCCTTGTCTGTAAAAAAAAAATGAATAATTATGTTTCCTATCTTAATTATTGTAAAAATTGATTGTTAATGTGTGTGTTTGTCGTGCATAGCAGCTAGAACAGTATAATCACATGGTAATCATTTAATGTTTGTTACTAATACGTAAAGAAGGGGAAAGAGGTGAGTCCATCATGAATCCAAGGTCTTGGGCAGGAGCAACAGGAAAAATGGAGTTGTTATGTACTGAAATGGGGACAATTGAAGGAGAAGTAAGTTCAGGGGAGAACGAAAACAGAAATGCAGATTCAGGTATGCTAAGTTTGTGACGACCCCGAAGCACGGGAATGTTTTTTGTGGGTATATTTCAGATAAGGAATATAGACTGAGAAAAAATGAAGTGCTCAGGATGCAGGAAAGGAAACAGCAAAAGTGGCTGGAAGGTGAGGGTAGAGGAGAATTGGAAGGACATAAGTCTTGAATACTAGGTGGAGAATCTGTTCCTATAAAAGGAGTGATCAGCTGTGTCAGTTTCTGATAAATCAAGTAAGATGAGGACAAATAATTGCCCAATTGATTTAACAACCAAATTTCACTGGGACTTTAGCTTAACCATTGAAATACCTCAGATGACTGACGCACGAAATGTATAGTTAAAAACATTTTTAAATGTATTCTGCATTTGGGTTTAACTAATAATTAATTTAAATGATAAATAAATACAAAGAATGTATACAAGATAGTTTGAGAGTGGGTAATTTCATTGCAGAAGTGTAGGATTTGGCCTTAGTAATACAGATAAGAAAAAATTAAACCAAGAGGAAAACCAGAATATGAGTACAAATGCAGGTAGATAGTTAGAGAGATCCTAGAATTTTATTTCTGATTCAATATACTTTCCCATTTTTTTAAAAAGATGTTTGAAAAGAAAGACACAGTTGTGATATAGTCCTTGAGGTTATAATTGGAGGGTATATAGGCAAGGAACATTAAGTAGGCTCTCTGAGCAGGAAGGAATTTGAGGTTACTGGCCATGAGTTAAAAGTGAGATCAGCTGGTAGGGGTATGTGTTTTCCTCCAGCCACTTTGAGTCACTCAGATGCAGCAACAGAATAGGAAGAGAGTCACACTTAACTAAGATTGGAATTTTTCTAAAGTCGAAAATTGCATAAAGGAAAAAGGAGAGAGAGAGAAGGGGATTGCAAGTTCATGAAATAGAGTGATTGTAATGAAACCAAGTCAGGCAAAAAAGAAAATAAAGACATCATGGGGATGAATACTGGTTGTAGGTCAATGGATTGAAGGAGGTTCAGATGGAGAAAGGAGGTTGTTGGAAAACTGTAATAATAAAGAGTGAAATTGAGAAGTTAGGAGGCAGTGATTGGAGAATGGAATGGTTGAAGCTGATATTAAGGAAGGGGTATGGTGGCTGGAAATAACAAGATGGGGGCATGACCACAGATTGAATGGCTGAAGGGCAAGATCATTGGAGTTGAGGCACTTAAAGAACTTCTAGAGTTAAGGAACTAAAAGGATTTTTAATATTAATACTAAAATCACCAAAATTTTTAGTGAGAATTCTATTGAATCTGTTGGGGCGATAGTATGACAGGCTGTATCTTCATACAGGAAACTTATGGGAAATAAAGTCAGGATTGGCAGATTGGGTTATTTTGCTATAATTTTAACAGGTGGTGAACAGGATTTTTATCATTTTGGCATCAGAAAAAAGTCAAGATAGTAGAGGCTATCTATGGTGGACATAGTTTATGTGGGTAAGGCAAAACATTCCATCAGAGAGACAGTAGGGGAGACGATCAGTGGGAAACTCCTGTAAATGGTTACTTTATTAACAATAATACCCTAATTCTATTTTCCCTATATAGCACTTGATAATTTTTACAGCATTTACCCTGATTTCATTTGACCTTTACAACAACTCAGAAAAATAGGGAGATAGTTTTATGCTATGGTGGGGAGGAGGTTTGGGATATTAAAAGTCTAGATCAGAAGCCTATTATTACTAAATACATAGAAAACTCAAAATTTTTCTGAATAAATGCATTGATCTTTGCTCTGAAACACTATGTTTACTTCACTTTTAAGTCAATATTTGTTTATATTTTATCGTACTAGACCTCAAGCTAAGTAGTTAGTGGTGTTGAAATACAGCATACTAGGAAGTTAGAAACATTTATGACATTCTAAGATAATTGTAGTACTCAGTTTGTGAAGATTCCATGCAGAAGCAGAATAAATTTTGACAGGTATGTAGTTAGATAAGCATATTGATAGATGATAGATAGATAGATAGATAGATAGATAGATAGATAGATGATAATTTGAAGAATGAAACTAAAATATAGATTGAGGGGGATATTTATGAAGCAATGAAAATAATCTCTTTTGAAATTTTATAATATAATTTTAAAAGTTTAGATAGCAGATGCTTTTTGGGTAACAGTATCTTTATTATAGCTCTACACAATATAGAACATTGTGCTGCAGAATAGTACTAAATAATTTAAAACATTTTATATGTTTGATTCAGGAAAATAGTTTAAACTTCATCCTTTTCCAATATGCTTCAATTTTCTTGCTATTGAGACCATGTGCTTCAGAATAACTTGGGCATGTTCTGTCTGTGATGCAGACAATTTACTGAACGTATGGAAACTTCAGATTCTTCATCTGTAAATTAAAAAATGGGATTAACGGTGTATAACCCCAGGGTCGTGATGTAGAGTAAAGGAGAGAATGCATATAATGTTAGAGCACTATGTCTTTGTTCTAGCAAGTACTTGATAAATGATAGTTGCTGTTATTATAGTATTCCTTATTCAATTTTTGCAATTCCTTCCTGCCTTCAAAGTTGCAAAATAAATCATATTTTCATATATTAACTGTTTTTTTAAAGTTTAAAGTACATGCTCAAGCATAAACTATTTCTCAGCAATTTATAATTATTTCCATGTCTTTTGGTGTGGTAATTTGAAATAAGACTCTTATTTGTCTAATGCTTGTTCTAGTTTAACATATAAACTTCTTTTTCCTCTTTGTTTTAAAAAATACATTTTACCCCTGAAATCAACTTCAAACTTCCTGGATTTCCTTTCCCTCAGGTGAAATTAAATGAGGACAAAAGTAAGTCCAAAACAATGTATCTAGTCTATGTGTGTACTCCAAATGATAAAGGAAATTACAAATATGGGGCAAATTAAAAGGGTAAAGTAAGATGATGAAATGAATTCTAATATATCAAAAATCACAATAAATGTAAATATAAATAAATTTTCTGTTTAACAAATTGAATATTGGGAAGTTGATTATCTATGTTGGTTCTCCCAGAAGCAGACCTGAAGACAAGAATTTAAGTACATGTAATTTATTTCGTGTGTTCATGGACACAACCAAAGACGTGGGAACTGGGGAAGCCATAGGAAAGAATATGCATTCAGTTGCTAATGAACAGAACAAGTAAAATTTTATCAAAAAACAAAACAAAACAAAACAAAAAAGCACCTCTGGAAAACTGCCAAAAACATACATATCAGAATTACCCAGTAGAGGACTGAGGGAGCTGGGGTATATATACACCCAGAGCTGTCTTTGAAGTTGGGTTTGTCAAGGAAGTATTTCACTCCTCACATTCAGGAAAGAAATTTTCAGTTTTCTTTGAGATGTGGTGTCAATAATTCAAAGTCTTCTGATGCCAAATCTGCTGTATTAACTATGCGTGTGTTGGGGGGGGTCAGGGGGCCCCTTATATGTCATATCAATATAAACGATCCACACACCCAGAAGATAAGATCACACAGATTTAAAAATGAAACATGGAAAATATACTAGCAAAAAGAAAATTGTCAAACCAGTAATAATAGCCAACAGGAAAAACAAATAAACTAGTAATAAACTATTAAAACATATCAAACTGAAAAGTCAATATGCCAGATTTTATGCATCTAATACTATATTTTCACAGTAAGTAAAGTAAAGATCAAAAAACAGGATAAAAGTATATTGTCAAATCTACCATTCTGTTGGGCAATCACAACTCTCACTGTGGTTGATAGAAAATTAGACAAACTTAGTGATGTCATAAAGAAGATGAAAAGACTATAACTAAAATCCATCTAATAAATAGCCACTATAGCTTCACAAATAAAATACACAGTATTTTTATGCATTCATATATGTGTATCAGTCTATCTCTCAAATTACAATTTCCACCATTGGGGAAAAAAAAAAGCTATTTGATGGAATTATTGTATTGAAAAGAAGACACAATACCCGGGGTGCCTGGGTGGCACAGCAGTTAAGCGTCTGCCTTCGGCTCAGGGCATGATCCCAGCGTTCTGGGATCAAGCCCCACATCAGGCTCCTCTGCTATGAGCCTGCTTCTTCCTCTCCCACTCCCCTGCTTGTGTTCTCTCTCTCGCTGGCTGTCTCTATCTCTGCCAAATAAATAAATAAAATCTTTAAAAAAAAATTAAAAAAAAGAAAAGAAGACACAATAGATTTAGAGGTGAAGATGAAACTCTATGTTGAAAATCTAAAGAGTTTGAGGGGAAACATAAACAGCAAAAAGGGATATAATTAATACATAAAGCCACACCAAAAGGATATTAAGGAGGGCACGTATTGCATGGAGCACTGGGTGTTATAGGCAAACAATAAATCATGGAACACTACATCAAAACTAATGATGTACTGTATGGTGACTAACATAACAATAAAAAAATTAAAAAATTATAAAGCAGGTCTTTGTCTCATCAAATTTCTAAAATCAGAGTTAATAGAAACTATTTCATACACTTTTTTGGTAAGTGAATGAGACTTTTGAATAAGGAAAACCCATAAGATTTTTAATTCAGTTTATCATATTTGAGACTTACTCCAAGCAGTTACAGCTTATGTGAAATAAAATTACAATAAAAACTACTGTATGGAACATTAGGCTGAAAGATCATAGATTGGACTCAATATACTCCCAAGTTTTAATAAGCAGGGTTGTGTCCTGATCTGGAAAAATAAAACATTCTTATTTTATGTATTAACATCTCTGAGATGGTTTCATCAGCACAATTGTGTGAACCTTGTCTCAGACCAAATTTCAGAATGAGCTGGACTGTATTTCAAACAAAAATAGTCTCAGAGTTTGCAGAATTTTGTAGGCTATTTTTTAATATCAGAACGACTTCAATCGTTAGGATATGTATTATTTTTGAAGTGAATTCTTATTCTAGGCTAACAAGAAGATGTTTATAAACAGATAAAATCTCATCATTAATGTAGATATTAAGAGAGAAATAGTTATTCATGTATTCATAAAATTAAATTCACAAAGGATGTTATCAGGACATACAATCAAAATAATTAAGGTACTATCTGTGAATTAGGATCTGAGACACAAAATGATTTAAGATACAAAATGAATGATGACCAGAATGGAAATGTATAAAATAAATGAAGCAATATATGAAGGAAGTAATTTGCATTGATAGAAATATCAGACAGTGGGCTTTACTATCATTACTCTGTCAAAATTACTGTAGTGTGTTTTTCATAAAGTTAAAGAGTTTCAATGAATAAAAAAAATTACATCTTAGTGAAAAAGTAAGCCTTCTCTTTGGTGGTGAGAATTTTTAATTTCTTTATATGGGTTGGAGAAAATAATACATTTATCACATAATTGATGATATAATTTATGACTGTGTCACATATAATAGCAAAATTCTCTAGTCTTATTATTCAATACTGCCTATTTTTAAGGACTTTGTTACCATCTTCTATTTTATTACTATGTGATCATAGTTAATTTACAGAGTTAAGAGTGAGAGTCAATTTTAAAACTTATCAAGTGTAAATGAAAAATGTGTGAAAATAATTTGAGACAAAATAGACTAATATTTTGAAAGCAGTATTCAGAGATTTGGAATACAGTATCCTTCATATAGTCTCCTCCCCTTATAAAGTACAAAAAATTACCTGAGGGAAGAAAGAGATTTACTTTTGCTTGCCATATTAATTATACAACTATATGCATTTTAATTCCTTTGTATTCATTTTAAATTTAATAAAACACATGTAAATACTGAAACTTAAATAATCAATATTTTAAATTTATCAAACAAGTAAATTCTAAGAAGCCATTTTCTATGTAGCCTTTAAAAATAACTACCTACTTTAAACTAACTGTATTAGAGCAGACTTTTATTGCATACAGTTTCATTTTGGTAAATTTTATTTACTTCACAGAGTACACAACTTTTTAATAATAGACCATCTGTATTGGTAGTTACTTCCACTTGCAAGAAATAAATATTAAATCAAAATGATTTAAGCATTAAAGAAATTCATTATATTACATAGCAGCAGTTTGGAAGTAAGCAGTTCAGTAGCTCACAGCTTATTTTCATCTTTTTATGCTAACATCCTGGGAGTATTGGTTAGTCTCTCTCATGATCACAAGATGGTTGCAGCCACGTCAGGTGTCACATCACACACCAATAACCAAGCCAGTAAAGGACCTTGCATTTCTTGTATTAGGAGCTAACAACCTATGCCAAAAACACTTCTGACCACTGCAGAGTTGCCCCCCAATTCTCACTGCCCAGCATTCAGTCACATGTCAGTCACTGGAATTCATTCATGTACCAATCATGGTGGTACCACTGTGGGATCACTGTGGAATCACCATAGTCTGTCTTTCCAACAAGATTTACCAAAGTCTCAGGACAGAACCCTGGACAAAATTGGGGCTGTGAGCATACGAAGAAAAAAAACAGGGTTGCTTTGAAGGCTATCAGCAATGGAGCATATGACATTCTAATAAAAATTAGATAAAGAAAAAACAGTAGGAAAAAATTTCTAACAAAAGGCAACTTTATTTGTAGGTTTCCCTTCAACCCCAAATGAATACAGATCACAATATATACAGAAGGTATGTAGGAGTCAGAATCATGCATCCACAAGATGAAATCCTGGATGAATCATTTCCCTTTCCATCCTCCACTAAATAATCTACCCACCCTGTGTCTAAACCTCTACTTTGATGTTAGCAATGTAATTGCTGGTCTTTGCTATGGTCTCTCAACCATTATAAAAGAGCACCTGCTAATGGTGTCCGAGATAGAAAGGCAAATAAAATCATCACAATTTTGACATATTTTCCTGGTTTTCATAAAGAGGAATTAAACTACCATTTGGAATTTTGGAGCTTGGGCGTGTATTCTCTATTTTTCCAGCAAGATTACTAGATCTACAAGTGGTCCCGCCATGAGAGCAATCTTAGCCAATTCTAATATTTTTTAAAATGTGTGGCAGGTGTTTTACAAAAATGAATTCTAAAAAAGTATTTTCTTAAATTAAAATTGTAGCTGTGCAATTACATTCTGGGAAGAATTCTATATCCTGGCAATTTACTGATTAAACTAGAGTTCTCACACTATGGGGATCTTCAATCTCTCAATATTCTCCACATTGGGAAAGACAAGTAACAATCATGACTGGCAATCGAAATTTGGAAAGTAGTTTAGGGTAAAGGGGCAAATACAGACAAGCCTGCCTTCACAGATTTCTGGGTCCATAATGCACAGTACTTATGTGGTTTAAAACCCTAAGCCTAGAATTTAACTTATAATTACCACTTGTGGGTAGTTTTCATAGATGCCTAGTGGAAGAACATTCAAATTCTGTCCAGGAAAGCAAGACATCTTCTATTATTTTGATGGAGGGCAAGAGGGATAAAAAATGAGACAGAGCAGAGAACACTGAATTGAAGACCCAACACTTCAGAGTTAAATCATATTTAGAGGGAATATTTGGACATTATCCTTCACAAATGGACAAGATACTACTAAAATTTTTGGTAAATTTTATTTTAGCATAATTTCGGATTTATAGAAAAGTTGCAAGCAGAGTAGAAAGAGTTCCTCTGTACCCTGCACCCAGTTTTCCTTGTTATCAACATCTCATATTAATGTGGTCCATTTGTCAAACTAATGAAATATTATTGATATATTTTTATCTACAATAAATATTAAGATTTTATAGCTTTTTTAATACTCAAGAGATTTTATCCTAGTTGCTATAATTACAGTGCTTGTTTGTCAAAACGAAAACTGAAAACAAGTATACAAAACAGTTGACTACTAATCAAGTACTGAAAGCACTAGGAGGTTCCCGGACACCAAATAAACCAGTTTCGAGGATTTCCCTAAGTTGAACAGCTCCAGCTTCTTCAGCGTTTATCAAAATACAAAAGAAAAAAGCTGAGGTCTTCGTTTTGATGGCAAATCTGACCCTTGCAGGAGGAGGGAGTGAAAGCACATGAAGACTGGGGTGGGGTGGGGGGGCGGTGCAGGGGGCTGAGGGTCTAGGGTGACTGTCCCACTCTCCTGTCCTCACTCCTGCTGGTGAGACCCCAGGTAGCCCCGCGGCAAGCCAGAGTGCCCACACTGACCCAAGGGAAGGCCGGGGCCCTCCGTGGGGTCCACTAGCAGTGACTGCAGCCCCCAACCCGTCTCCTGGGGGGCTGTGTAATCACAAGGACATGCACAAACGCTAGGGGATGAGGGATGACCCGACACAGAGCAAATCACAGGGATACACAGAGACCCTGCAAATGGATCCCGGAGGAGGAGTACCAAGGCTGGTCCCACACAGTGACTCTTAAAGAGGCCCCGTGTGCCTAAAAACCCTTCTAACAGTGGGTTGATTCTCTCTTAAAAAAAAAAAAAAAAAAAAAAAGCTAAGTTATATTGCATAGGAGTACTAAATACTGCCTCGTTGGCAACCAAAATTACATTGAACGAACACCCGGCTGCAGGCTAAGCCTGCACATTTACAGCGTGGTGAAGCACACTGTAAGGGACCACGGAGACAGCTTCTGCCTTAGCCCCGCTCCCCCCACAAGGTAAAGCGAGGGGTGGGAGGGAGTGAGAAGGAGAGCGGAGGAGGAGCGCGGCTCACTTCTGGTTCTGGAGCTGATTGGACAGCGGGTCCAGCCCCTCATAGAGCTCCGTCCCGCTGGTGGCACAGGTGGCCTGATTGTACCAGTTCCTGGGGCGCAGGGAGTGCAGACCCAGCTCGTCCGTTGTCTTGGCCGCATTCATGGTTTGGGGAGGTCCTGTTTGTTCACCACACCAGGAGGACCGCATCCCTGACCTCATCCACCACCAGCATCCTCGTGAGCTCCTCAGGGGTCCGGTTCACAAGCCCTCTGTTGTTGCTGTGAATCACAAAGATGAGACCTTGTGTGGTCTGGGAGCAGTGGCGCCACAGAGGGCTGGTCTTGTCCTGGCCGCCCGCATCCCACCCGGTGAAGCTGATGTTCCTGTACTCCACGGTTTCCACACTGACACCTATGGTGGGAATGGTGGTCACGATCTCACCCAGCTTCAGTTTTACAAGGTAGTGGTCTTCCCCAGAGCATCCAGGCCCTCCATGAGGATGCACATTTCTTTTTTGCCAAAAAAGACACTTGAAGACTTTTGCGTAAATATTCCCCATGCCGTAGATCGGTGGGAGCGACACTGGCCAGAGAAACCCCTGACCACCGACGACCTTGGGGAGGCTGCTTCTCTGAGCCAAGCATTGGTTTTATTCGCACTAAGATTTTATGTCTTTAATCTCATGTTCTTTCTGTTCTAGTACCCCATCCAGGACATCCTATTACATTTACTCATAATACCTCCATAGGTTCCTCGAGATGGTGAACAGTTTCTCAGACCTTCCTTGTTTTTGATGACCTTGACAGTTTTGAGGAGCACTGGTCAGATATTGATAAACTCTTCATCAGCTTAATTTTGTCTGATGTGTTTCTCATGGTCAAACTGGGGTTATGGGTTTGCGGGATAAAGACTGCAGAGGTAAAGTGCTGTTTTCTTCATGTCTTACCAAGAGTACCTACTGTCAACATAACTTTTCACTGTTTATGCTGTCTTTCATCAGTTGATTGAAGGGGTGTTTGTCAGCTTTCTCCAGTGTCAAGTTATTCTTTTATTCTCAACTTCCTATACTGTACCCTTTAGAAGTTACTATGCACATCACACACTTAAGGGATGGGGACTTTAAGTTAGCCAAGTAATTGTATTGGCAAAGAGACAGCTTGATATGCTGAAGCATCATATAACTAATAAACATCCTCCAGAAGACCAAGCCTGTACTAACCTCTCAGGGGAATATTCTCCAATTTCCTCTTAAATGTGACCTCGGGCATGACTATACAGGCAAAACTCCCCAGAGGTAGGGCCAGATGGCGCATTAGACACTGAACAACAAAGTTGTTTCTAAAGTGCTGAGTCCTACCCACTGACATTTGATAAATGCTTTGGACAAGGCGATTGTGTTTCTTCTTCTTCCTCTTTCTAAATGAATTTTTATTTCAGTGTTCCTATTCCTAATCCATATTTCAACATGGGGTGTATAAACATACTACTTGTCTCTTAGCTGTCTAAACTAAATGTCCATAGCGGAACTTGCTGAACATTCTTCATTCTTCATGGATTTTTAGTTACTATATTAATTTAGGATTTTCTTGCTGGAGAAAAAGAATTTGTTCCATGACTGAGAAGTAAGTGCATGGATATTTGGATAGCCACAGAAATAAATTAACAACAATGAAAAAGGTCACTATCCCTTTATGTTCTTCCATGGTAACAGAATCTTGATTTTTAAGTTTTATCCTGAGTATATCATTATCCAGAAAAAAAAAAGAAAGATAACATTTTCTTTTTTTTTTTTAAATATTTTATTTATTTATTAGACAGAGAGAGACAGCCAGCAAGAGAGGGAACACAAGCAGGGGGAGTGGGAGAGGAAGAAGCAGGCCCATAGCGGAAGAGCCTGATGTGGGGCTCGATCCCGTAACGCTGGGATCACGCCCTGAGCCGAAGGCAGACGCTTAACCGCTGTGCCACCCAGGCGCCCCAAGATAACATTTTCTTTACTCCCTAGCAGGTAGGTATGTTCATAGGACTAAATTCCCTCCAATAAGAAGTTGAAGAAAAAAATTTTTAAATGTATGCAATTTCAGGGTTTTCCCATTAAATAAATGGGATTTGCCCCTCACCTTTGACTTCCCTGCCTTCTTTCTATATGGAATAAGGATATATTGCAGAGTTGCTTTGGCATATGTGGATGAGGGCAAATTTGTAGAAGGACGAATGAACAAATTAATAGAATTCACAGCCCTTGACAATACCATAGAGTAGGGCCTCCACTGGATGGAGATTTTAAGTGAGAAAAATACACATTTGTCTTTTATAAGATGCAGATTTTTTGGAACACAGTCTCATATAACCAAATTTTACAGTAATTAAAACAACTGAAAATTGCTTCAAAAGTGTATATGGAGGCTTAAAAGACAAAAAAGAACATATTTTTGGAACAGGGTACATGATGAATTTATTTAGACATTAATAAGTAATATATAAGCATAGTTTTTTTTTTCAGAAATATAACTAAGTTAACATGGAGCTCAGAAACAGACCCATATATATTTTAAACTATGCATGAGATAAAGCCATATCAGTGGGAAAGGTATAAACATTCCAGTCAATAGCAGTGGAACTGATTATAAATGTGGAAAAAATTATATTGGGTTTGTATGCACATCAACTCCAGAATGAAGCATAACATAAATATGAAAGACAGTACCTCAAAACCTTCAAAAAAGATACAAATGATTAATGGCACACCTCCCAGTATTAAAATATCTTCAAACAAGACAAAAAATCTCAAATACAATTGAAAAGATTGATAATTTAGAATATATAATAAAATTAATGTTTCTGTTAATTAAAGTGCCCCATGAAAAGATTGAAAATAAGGTCACAAATTTATAAATTTGCTAAAAACTGAAAAAAAAAAATCCTAGAATATAAGATATATAAAAGAACTCAGGCAAAGGTCATCCCCTGAAAACACTGAACATCAACAAACTTTTCACAGAATAAAAACATGCCTAACCTTATTAGTAAGTGGAAAAATGCAGATAAAACACAGTGAGAAATCATTTCGTATCTAACAAAAATTAAAAGGCCTATAATGACAAATGTTGGCAGGGATATAGCAAAATACAAACCTTCATAACTACCCGTGTAAGCATAAATTGTAGGGGGAAAATGACAAGAAAAAGAAAGAAAATCTTTACAAAGTAGTTTGGCAACAGCCTTAAAGAGTTGAACATGTGTAAATTCCAAGAGCCACAAATTCTGTTCTCAGTAGATATACAGATACAGATATAGATACAGTTATCAGCATGTTCAAATAGATCTATGATTATCTATCATCTATCTATCTACATCATAGACGAGAAACTTTTAAGATTTTACTTATTTATTTCAGAAAGAGAGACCAAGACAGCGAGAGAGCATGAGTGGAGGGGAGGGTCAGAAGAAGAGGGAGAAGCAGACTCCTTGCTGATCAGGGAGTCGGACGTGGGGTTCCATCCCAGGACCCCAAGATCATGACCTGAGCCAAGAAACTTGCACTCATGTGTAAGAAGGCTATCTTCCTCTCTCTTTCCTCTTTCTGCCTCCTTCTCCCTCTTTCCTTTCCTTCTGTCTCTCCCTCTCTCCCTTAGTCCCGACTTCCCTCTCTTCATTTCTTCTTTCTTCTATCTACCAACCTGCCCATCATTTTTATTTACTTAACACATGCTTGCAGAATACTCTTGTGCAAGTATTGCCATAACTACAGTATAATTACTACATCAGCCACCACAACTTAATGAGTCAGGTACAGTTACCATCCCCATTTTTCAAATGAAGAAAATAAAGTAGATAATTGATGGCAGCTCCCAAAGGAAATACAGTTGTTGTTGTTGTTGTTGTTGTTGTTTAATTTGCTCCCACTTTTCTAAAGCCTATTCTGTGTTATATAAGTAGAAACAAGGTTTCCCTTATTTCAAATTCTTCATTTACTATCGATAACATTCTTACCTAGTCTTCCCCTGGCATATAATTCAGTTATCTCAAAATTGTCTTGCATCAAAGTTCTTTCTTGGAATCCCAATGTATGTCAAGTTGTTCTAGTTTCCTATCATAGAAGTTCTGACAGTTAGTGCTAATATATTGTATACAAATAGAATATAAATATAGTAATTTGTGTTTGTCATTATTTTTTGTGTGTTAAGTACAAGTATAATATAAAGTATAATATATTTGTATTATAATATATAATTGTACCTATATAAAATATATACATATATAGAGATTATAACATATAATATATATTATACTATATAATCATAATATAATGTAAATAAAGCATGTGTTTCATGTGGTTAATGTCTATCTGACACCAGGTTGTAAAACTCCCTACTAGCAAGTAATATTCTTATTTTAAATGTTACTTTCTTCCTGTTGGCTAGCACAATGCTTATATAGTAGAGTCACTCAATACTCACGGTGTACCTAAACACTATAGTTACTTTCTGGGATTACATGCTCTTTACTGCTTTTCTAGAACCACCCAGTCACTTGCCAAAAGTGAGTGGTGGTAGTTGCCTCAACAAAGAGGACTATTGTATCACTAACATTGTTTAGAATTGTGGACAAATGATGTCGATATAAAGCAGAATAATTTTTGGTCTGTTTGATTATTATTCATAAATTCTCTGCAGTGCAAACCCCACTGGTTGCACTTAGGACAAAATGCTGCCACCCCTTTCCCGTTCTACAGCACCACCTTTCCATCAGTCATGTTGAGTGTTCTAGGTTGGAAAATTGATGCATGTTTATAGAATATGCTGCTTCTGTGGAATTTCAAAATTAGAACTGAGAATACCATTTTAAGTGTCTCACACAATAATATAAAAGCTTTGGTAGAGGTGGGTCGGGGATGATGTTAGCAACTAAGTGTTCAGTCGTGTGACAAGCTCTACTCAGCAATGAAGCAATAGTGAACAGAGAAGTAGAGAGAATTGTTGATAAAACTTCCAACTATTCCTGCAACTAGTATGTTTTTATATAATTGAGTTCCTAAGAAGTACCCACTATCTTCATTCAAATCCTTATTTTGATTTATATATTTTAAGTTAGGTTTTGTGACATTTGCAACTTATCCTCTCTATCAATGACATGGTTTAGGCTATTACAGAATAAATACTTCATAATGCCTTAAAAATAACATTAAATTAACATAATGAGAAGTCTAAACCTTGGCTGTTCCAGAATTGATTCAGCCTCAGTAGGTCCTAAATCACTCAGGTTCTTGCTCTCCACTCTTCCATCCTGCATGTGGTAGCGGTATCTTCCCTCATGGGTGAAATTCAAGTTTCTGTCTAAAAGGAGCAGATCCAAACATGGCAGCTTTTCAAGCAGGAAGAAGATGAAGAATAGAGTACAAAAGTTTTCTTCTTTCAACACCCACATTTATTAAAGTGAAAATCTTTTTCCAAGTCCCTCTCGCCCCAAACAGTCTTCTCACACAGCTCATTGATAAAAACTGAGTTGCTTGGCCACTATTATTTGCAGGAAGTCTGGGGAGACACACTTGGATAGTCCTCAGTTCTGGTCATGGAAGGTTGTTTTGTGAAAGGAGAAAGGAGGAGGGAAATGGCTGCTAGGGAGATAAGCATCTGACATTTACATGTTAATAAACTATTGGTAAGAAGCCTTTGTATTTAAGATGTTGAAGGAGAGAGACTTTTAATGAAGATGATGACTCTTCATCTACAATTCCCTGAAGCCTTCAATGCCCTCTATGTCAAGGATAAAATATTTCCATTTAGCACATGGAGATTGTGACCACTTCAAAAAATTACGTATTTATTAAAAGTGTACCTAACAGATTTCTGAAGGAACCAGACAGCACAGTCAAATACTGTACCCGATGTGGATGAAGAATAAGTAAGCTTGCAGTGCCCTGGGCTTGGTAGCAACGGAGCAATCACCAAGCTACGGCCCTGGAGGAAAGAAAGAGAGAGCAGTAACAATAACTTGATAGAAGAGAATTGTACAATATAGGACCCCTTGAGAGTAGCAGTGACATTCAATTAAGATACACAGTCAGTTCAAGGCAACCTCAGAGGGAAGCAACCAGAGGCAGGAGTACCCTGACCTTTCTCTACTTCCTGTCAGAGCACCTCACTGCCTGAGCCCAACTACAACACTAGAGTTAAAGGATGCTCACTGATGTAGGTAACAGGGGTCAACCTCACGTGGCAAGTGAGGAGGTAGAGAAGGCTGGAGAGTGAATTGAAGGTAGCAAAGGGAAGATACATTGCACAGCAAGAAAAACACCTGCATGGTGAGAAATTCAAAGGAAGAGATGTCTGTATTCTGTCCCCATGACTGCTATTCAGTTCACTGCTCTAGAAGGAGCCACTATCAACAGTGTTTTATATTCTGACATATAAATACTAATACAATTAACTAACTACCAATTTTTGTTTTAAAATGGCAAAAGCTTTTTTTCAAGAAGAAAGTGAACCTAGATGATGTGCACAGAATTCCAGATATAAGAATATATATATATATATATATATATATTCCTATGTATATATGATATATATGATCATCTGTGCTAAGTATCTGAATCAATAAATTCAACTATGAGCCAATTACACAGTGAGGCTTGATGCAAGCCCATATCCTTTTGCCAGTAACCTTAATTTCTCCAAATCCTAGTGTAATTTTGGTGGGATTAATCTTGCTGACTTTTAATTCTTCATTACCTTCTTTTTATTCAGTTGTACATTTTTTCTCTTTCCACCACCATGCTATATTATGCCCAACTCAGAGCCCTTTTTTCCTTTTGATGGTTTAGAATTTTAATACTGCATTTCTGCTCTATCAGTTAGTAGTTACCTTTAGTGTACATATTTGAGTAAATATTTTTATATTTTTGAATATTTTATATTTTGAATATTTTATATTCAGATGTAGGAAATACATGGTTTTTTCCCCCATATTCTCCTTAATGTTTCTATCTAGAAATTAACTTCTAATAGTTTTCTAGGAATTAATTTCTAATGCTTTAATGATGGACTAGTCACAATTACTGTTCTTGCATGTAGTAGTTAAATTACTACTATAATTTGGTCTTTTTTGTATTGATATTTTTTTATTTTTTTATTTATTTTAAGTAATCTCTACACTGAGCGTGGGGCTCAAATTCAAGACCCCGAGATCAAGAGTTGGATGCTGTACCCACTGAGCCAGCCAGGGGCCCTGTGTATTGATCGTTCCTGTCACCTCACTCCTTCCACATAAGTTCACACCTGACAGTCTTTAGTAGATTTTAAAGTGAAGGTATATTGTATGTGAGCATTCTTCACAGTCATCTATTTGAAAAATGCCTTTTTTTTTTTTTTCCCTCAGTTATGACTAATAATGCACCTGGATAGGGAATTTTTTGTTGGCAGTTCTTTTTCTTAAAATTTAAAGATTCTACTTTCCTGACTTCTGGTGTATATTGATGATAAAAAACTTACTGCCAATTTAATTATCATTTTTTTTCTAGGATCTTTTTTTTTCTTTCTTTTCTTTTCTTTCTTCTTTTTTTTTTCTTTTTTTCCTTTCAGGTCTTATGACTTTACTATTTATTGTTAATTGTCCCCAATTTATTTGTGTTTATCATTCCCAGCATGCATCACGTATTCTGTCTGAGGTTTCATAGAATTTAAAATCAGGAAATTCTAGGTTATTCTTAACTTTACTGTTTCTTTGGCATTTCCTCTATAATTAGTCTCCAGACATCCTTTTATACATGAGCTGTTGTTTCAAAATTTTGCTCATTTTTATTTCTTTATTTTTTGTTATTTTCTCTGTGTTGCTCTCAAGGCAAATTCCTCAGAACTGTCTTTTGATATACTAATTCCTTTAATTATGTATGGCCTATAGTTTTATCAACTGTTTTTTTTTTTCAATTCAATGATCATATTTTCTCATTTTCAAGATTTCTGAGTTCACGTGATACTACATATATTTACATAATTTCTGCCCTATAAACTTTTCTTTTATTAGTGTTCTTCCATTTTTTCCCTGAAAGTATCCCCAAAACATTTATATTAAAGTCATTCTCAGTTTCCTCTATTATTTTCATTTTATCTAGTGTAAATTCATCTTCAATTGATTTGGTTTGGTATATTTCTTAATATCAGTTTGAGTTTCCAAATTTTGGGTTGTAAGTTTATACTGAGCAGAGGTTCTTTTTATTTTTGTTTATGGTTTTCTCTTTTAACTGTGTGTATGTGTGTGTGTACCCATCCTTCCTTGTAATGTGATTTTATATATCATACTTAAGTTTCTCCTAACAAGAACCAGAACAATCATATATGATTGTTTCAGAGTTCTGTCCCCTGGTGATATACATGTATAACTTACCCAGCATGATTGGCCGCAAGGCTGTATCTACTTCATTCATTCCACCTCATTAAATATCCACTTTATGTAAGTCATAACTCCAACCAGAAGATTCATCACAACTTTTTTGCATCTCCTCTCAGAGTAGAGAATCAATCCAATATCTTTATTTCATAAAAATATCCAGGTCCTGTATTTCAGGGAACTCTTACATCCTGTTACCCAAAAAGAGTCCTCACTTCCTTCTTCCTCTGCTAGTTTCTGGCCCTGAAACTAGTAGGCTTGCATATTTAAACCTACCTGTTGCTGTATGTTTATATTCTATTTGGTCCTGGAAGATGTTTGTTTTGAACTTAGATTATTTCTTTAAATGGTCTCTTTTTATAGCTTTTCTAATATCACTAAGTGTATAGAGTGGAGCAGAGAAGTCAAATTATAACTCTTGATTCATTGTTTATTGGCTAATATTTTCTTTCTAAGTGAAATATATCTATAATGAAATTAAATATGTTAGTCCACTTACTGAGAGAAAATGTTTTTTAAGTAAAAATGTGCAATTGCTCTGTTTTCTTTTATAGATAGATGAAGCAATTACCCTTGGGAACTCTGCTACTTAATCCTATGAATAGATGATACATGAAATATAGCTTCTATAATGAATAAGATGTTAATTATGGAGATTTACAGATTAAATGGGATAGAATGTATTGTATTTGGCAATGTAATGACTATAATAGATATTTAGGGTGATGCACTACATATTTTATTTCTGCCAGGTATTTTCTACAGTGCTAAAGAAATCATAGTTGGGTAAAACCTACTGGGTCATCTGGATCATCACCTTGACATGCAGGGTATTCTCCACCGTATATTTTTTAGGAATTTTTCAAGTTTTAAATAATATAAGCTATAGTTCTTCATAAGTGGCTCCATAGCCAGAGCAAATTTTTTTTTAAATCGATAATAGTCAAGTAAGAGTATAGAAATTTGCAGACTGTACTTTCTTCTCTCAAACTTGCACAGGTGAGCACAATAGTCGTGTCTATTAGAACACAATCACTCATTCATAAGATTTGGAAGAAAGTCTTAAGGTCAGCAGTTCTATTGTTTCCATATTTCTAGCATCCTTCATGAAACATCTCCAGTAAGTGGTAATCCAACTTTAGTATCCACATTTTCAAATCAAATTATACCCAGTGAACTATGAGGGGAGGGAGGAAATTATCAGAAAGCATTTTCTTGCTATGGCATTTTTTTTCATGACACTAGGTAGAACACATTCAAGTCCTTGTCCAAATGTTCTCCCTTCAAATATGTGTTTGCAATTGTCACTCGTAAGTGTCTCTTCTCATTAAACATCTTCATTGTCCCCCAAACTGCATGAATTTCTTGGCTTTAATTGTCTGCAACATTCTTTTACTTCTAGAGATAAATTGCTCTAGTGTGTCAGCATTTTTCTTAGACGTATTTCATGAACAACTTATCACAATATTCCAAATGAGTATAACCAGCACAGAAAACAGTGTACCTATTCTCTCTCTTGCTCTACACACCGTGATTTATTAAATTTAATCTACAATCTTTCTAAACAATCCCTATTCTATAGCACTCCAGATTTTCATCATTTCTTTTTCTACGTGCCTCCAAATTAACCGGCTAATATTGAGCTCTACGTAGTCCAGAGTCTGGGCTTAATCTTCTTCCTCTCTGAAACTCAGCCTACATTTTGCTTCTTCACCAACGCTTTGTCTTCCTATAATTCTCAGACATATTTGGCATCAGTTTAATGAATTTATCAAATTCATTCAGTGCCTGGATATGTAATTTGTCTGAGTTAAGAATCTTAAACTCATCTAGTTAGCTACGGGAGTTCTTACATTTTTTTTCCTTACTGTTTTTATTTACTTTGTTAATGTTTTCTTACCAATGTGGTTTTCATCTCCTACCTAAATTGCAGAGAAAATAGACTCAAAATAACATTTGAGGACTTTATCTTATGTTTCAGTTTGTCTTTTGACCGTCTCTTCTAAATATCAGAACTATGGCTTCTCTGTTCATTTTTTCCTCCAGATACAGCCAGGAGTTTCTTTTTGTGTCTTCTGTTTCTAATAAGTAGTCATTAAATTCTAAAGTTTAGGTCTCCTAATATTATATTTATGGACTCCTGACATTTGTAATTTTTTCTTGGGTATGTGCTGTCCATTTTTCTTAACCTTTAGATATGTTAATTTTGAAATTTCATCATTTCCATTTTTATTCTCATTTGGCCCATTTAAAATTATGTTTTCAGAGTACAATTTTAAAAATATTTAAAATATTTTAATGATTTCAGATATTGAGTTTATAACTATTTTTTTCTGTTTTAAGTCTAGGATACATGTCCAAATCATTCATTCAAAATCACTAATTTCAAGTTACAGTGCTTTCATTTTACATCTTTTACTGGCCAATTCATCTTTCTTTTCTTTTTCTTTTTTTAAGATTTTATTTTGTTTATTTGACAGAGAGACAGCCAGCCAGCGAGAGAGGGAACACAAGCAAGGGGAGTGGGAGAGGAAGAAGCAGGCTCTCAGAGAAGGAGGCTAATGTGGGGCTTGATCCCAGAACACCGGGATCACGCCCTGAGCTGAAGGCAGACGCTTAACGATTGTGCTACCCAGGCGCCCCCCCAATTCATCTTTCTTATTCAAAATTAGTTTAGCACAATAATAGACCTTATTGCTTTTACAATATTCTGGGAAATTAAATTTTACACAAGGTAGGTCAGGAGTGGACTAAAAAGTTCTTCTTCAAACAGTCAGAGCATTCTATCAGTTTGATGTTTTCCCACTGGTATGTCCTATCCCTATTCTAATTCAATGATCTGCATTGAGGGCACATTCCTTGTATTATTTTATTTTACCAGTTTGTGTTGTTTGTCCATTATGTTATGCTATTGCTGCTGATTCTTTCTGTTCTGGGTGGAGGGGATGGTGGGAAGGTTAATTAGCATCCTTTTCCCTGAATCATCATTGGCAATGAGCACATACCTATTTCTTCTTATGGGGAAAGGGGGGATAAAGGGGTGGGAGAGATAAATCTACACCGAACAGATAAAATATCTTGGTATTTCTGTTTCTAGCAATTGTATTCTGCTGCTCATATATCATCTGTGAATCTCCAGTGTTACATCCACCACAGTTTTAATCACCTTGTAAGTTTGTTAATCACCTTGTAAGTTTAGATTAAAACACCATTTTAATCCAAACATGTTGAATGGAAAAAAGTATGTCCTTTTCAGTGATATGTTTCTGCTTCCAAGAAAAGTTCAGGATCTTAATAGGGTCTTAATAAAAATTTGAAAAAAGAGACAAAGTTTTCATCATATTTTAGCCATGTCTCTAACATTAAATTTGTCCCTTGAATTCATTTTATCACAGATATTAATTATAATTTATGCATTATTAGAACTAATATATGATGATCTGGATTATAATTCCTTTTCTTATATGAATGAAGTTCAGGTTTATATTGAAGTGCAGAGAGAGACAGAAGGGGACATGAAGTGGAGGGAGGAGGAGGGGAAGGAAGAAGAAGAAAGAACCAGTTTATTTTTCTGTGGAGTCAAGTCTACCCTAGGAAGAGAAGATAAAGATCCCTAGTTTATAATCCTTTGAAATATAAACAAATTCTCAACATTTACTCTCACTTTGAAATGTAAACATGTATCTCCAGGAAGATAACACTGTAGGTCTCTGGAGATCTCTTTCTATTCAATCAACCTTTAGCTCTGCAAGCCTTGTTCCTTAGTATAGACTTTGAGAGAGAATGAGACTCGAGTGAGAGAGAGAGACAGAGTACACAGAAGCAGAGGGAAGTGGCAGAGGGAAGGGGAGAAGCAGACTCCCTACTGAGCAGGGAGCCAGAGGAGAACGGGATCCCACCGTCCTGGGATCAGGACCTGAGCCTAAGGCAGATGCCCAACCGACCTTAGCACAGATTCTTGTTTATATTTTGGCCCTTCCAAATTCTTCAAATTTTAGAATTAGTTTGATAATTTCTACCAAAAAAAAAAAAAAAAAGGTCTAATGAGATTTGGAGATTGTATTAAATCTATGGAGCAATCAATTAGATGAGGGGAATTAAATGTTAATGTTGAGATTTGTCACCTAGGAACAAGGTATATTTTTGTATTTCTTTAGGTCTCTAATTTCTCTCAGCAATGCTTTACAGGGTACAGTGGACAGGTCATGCATGTATTTTGTCAGACTTATCCCTAAGCATTTTCTATTTTAAAGCCTTTGTAGATGTAAATTTTGTTAATTAATTCAAATTTTTCATTGTCACTGTATAAAAATACAATTGATTTTGTATGTTACTCTTGGATCCTGTAAACTTTCTAAATTCACTTATTGTTTTAGTTTTAGCAGCTTTAGGATATAAGCAATTTAGGGGGAAGGGACATTAGTTTCCTTACCACAATGCCTTATATCAGATTATATCTTAAATTTAAGAGTCTTTATTATGAATAAATATTGGATAATTTCAAACGTTTCTCTGCATCTATGAGATAATTTTATGTTTTTGTTTTTTAGTTTCTCAACATGGTTAATTACATTAAATGATTTTAAATGTGAAACCAAACTTGTATTTCTAAATTAATGATCATGGTAAAATATCTTTTCACATATTATTGGATTCTACTTGCTAAAATTTTGATAAACATTTTCTTTGCATCTATATTCAAAAGGGATACTGAACTATAGTATTTTTTTCTTACAATGTTCTTGGTCTTGGTTTTAAAGTAATGCTGGTCTCACAGAATGAGTGCTCCACCCTCTTCAATATTCTGAGTTTTTGTAAAAGTGCAAATATTTCTTCTTAAAAAATTCTTTAGAGGAGGGTGTCTGGGTTGCTCAGTGGTTAAAGCCTCTGCCTTCTGTTCAGGTCATTATTCCAGTGTCCTGGGATTGAGCTCCATGTTGGGTTCCCTGCTCAGCGGGGAGTCTGCTTCTCTCCCCCTCAATCCCTCCTCCTGCTTGTGTTCTTTCTCTGTCTCTCTCAAATAAATAAAATCTTTAAGAAAAAAGTTCTCTAGAGGAACAATTTAGGCCTAGAGTTATTTGTGTAGGACTATTTTAACTAAAATTTCAATGTCTTTCATTCATATAGAATATTCAGGTTATGTGAAAGAAATATTTTTCCAGACCTTTTTTATTTTCAATTCTATTTCTACTTTAGCAAACTTTGGTCATGTTTTCCATTCAAGAAATTTAAAATTTTGAACTTAATTTGAACTTATTGGAATCAAGTTGTTCAGGATATTCCCTAATTATTTGTAAGAATCTGAATTTTGTTACCTTTCTGATTTCTTTCAATAATGAATTTTGACGTCTACTTTCCTAAGCAATCTAGCTAGAGATTTATCAATTTTATCGATTTTCTCATAGAACTAGTTTTGTTTTGTGGATATTTCTTCATTTTTTATCTGTTTTCTATTTCACTGATTTCTGTTCTGATTATTGTTATTTCATTTTCATTGTTTTTTTTTGAACAATAACAAATCTTCCTTATTGATATTTTAGAGAGTTAACATTTAACTTTATAAATTCACATGGAAGTAATTTGTTGTATGACCTGAGGCAAGGACCTAAGCTCTTTGTTCAAATAACTATACTGTCCTGACACTATAACTTAAATAATCCATCTCTTTTGTATTAACTTACAATTAAAAATTATCATTTTATTTACAAAAATAATGCAATAAAATCAACTAGCTTCTGAATATAATAAAAATCTTGGAGTTTTAGAAACCTATTAGGTAATTTTTATATATCCTTCCTTTCTCTCTTTTTTTTTATCTGAGTATAGTTGACACACAATGTTGCATTAGGTTCAGGTATACAAATTAGTGATTTGACAAATTTATACTTTATGCTATGTTCACCGTAACTATAGCTGCCATCTGTCCTCCACATTGCTATTACAGTATCATTGATTGCATTCTCTATGCTGTGCCTTTTATTCCCACCAAACCGGACCACTTTCTAGCACCATACGCAAAAACAAACTCAAAATGTATTAAAGACCTAAATATGAGAACTAAATCCTAGAAGACAGCACAGGCAGTAATTTCTCTGACATCAGCTATCTCAACATTTTTCTAAATGTATCTCCTAAGGCAAAGGAAACAAAAGCAAAATAAACTATCGGGACTATATCAAAATAAGCTTTTGCACAGCAAATGAAACCATCGACAAGACAAAAAAACAACTTACTAAATGGGAGAAGATATTTGCAAATGATATATCTGATAAGGGGTTAATCCCCCAAATATATAAAGAACTTATACAATTGAACACCAAAAAAACAAACAATTGAATTAAAGAATGGCAGAGGATGTAAACAGACATTTTTCTAAGCAAGACATACAGAGGGCCAATAGACGCATGAAAAGATGCTCAACATCACTAACCATCAGGGAAATAAAAATCAAAACCACAATGAGATATCACCTTAAACCTGTCAGAATGGCTAAAATCAAATGACAAGCAAAATAAGCGTTGCCAAGGATGTGGGGAAAAAGGAACTCTCATGCATTGTTGGTGAGAATGTCAAATGGTACAGTGATCACGGAAAACAGCATGGAGGTTCTTCAAAACATTAAAAATGGAAATACCATGTGATCCCATAATTCCACTACTGGTATTTACTCAAAGAAAACAGAAACACTAATTTGAGAAGAGATATGCACCCTATGCTTATTATAGCATTATTTATAATAGCCAAGATATGGATGCAACCTAATGGATGAATGAATAAGGAAAATGTGTATGGAATATTACACAGCCACATAAAAAAGATAAGATGGTGCCATTTGCAACAATATGAATGGACCTAGAGGGTATTATGCTAAGTGAAATAAGTCAGACTGCAAAAGACTAATATTATATGATTACACTCATAAGTGGAATCTAAAAAATAATGAATAAACAAATAAAAAGCAGAATCGCACCTATAAATACAAAGAGCTAACTGATGGCTGCAGGTTGGGTGGGAGAAGGGGAGAATGAGCAAAATAGAGGAAGGGGAGAGGGAGATACAGATTTCTACACATTGCTTTATATTACCTTATTTGGGGGCTTTATTTATTTTTCCTCTTCTTGTATCTTGAAGTCAAAGCTGAAAGTACTGATTTGAGACTGTTTTTATTTACTGCCATGAATTTTCCCTTTAGTATTGCTTTAGCAACATCTCACTAATTCAGATATATGTTTTTATTTTCACAATAGTCGGAAATACTTCAAGTGATTACAATCCTCTTCAATTTATTGAGATTTGATATATGGTCCAACTTGGTAAACGTTTCACTTATACTTCAAAACACTGTGTGTGCTCCTGTTGTTGGTTAGAAATTTTTGTAATTGTCAATTAGGTCAAATTGCTTGGTAATGTTATTCTAGTATTCTATATTCTCAATGATTTTTAAAAAATACTTTTATTTGAGTGTAGTTGACATGTGATGTGACATTAATTTGAACAGTGATTCAACAACTCTATAGGTTATACTGTGCTCACCATAAGTGCAACTACCATCTGTCACCATGCAATGTTATTACAATACCATTGACCATATTCCATATGCTATGCATTTTATTCCTGAGACCTACTTATTCTATAACTGGAGGCCTGTACCTCTTGCAACTCTACCCATTTTGTCCAACCCCTCATTTCTCTCTTGTCTGGCAACCGTCAGTTTGTTTTCTGTATTTATGGGTCAGATTCTGCTTTTTGTCTGTGTATTCATTTCTTTTGCTTTTTAAGTTCCACATATGAGTGAAATCATATGATATTTGTCTCAGTCTGATTTATTTCACTTAACAAACTACCCTCTAGTTCCAGTCATGTTGTCACAAGTGGGATCTCATCCATTTTTATGACTGAGTGATAATCCATTGTGTGTGTGTGTGTGTACATATATGTCATGGCTTCTTTATCCATTGATTTAAAGTCTATTTGTTCTCTCAGTTATTGGAAAAGAGAGATTGAATTTTTTTTAAAGATTTTATTTAATTTAATTGTCAGACAGAAAGAGATCACAAACAGGGGGAGTGGCAGACAGAGGGAGAAGCAGGATCTCTGCTGAGCAAGGAGCCCAATGTGGGACTGGATCCCAGGACCCCTGGGATCATGACCTGAGCCGAAGGCAGACACCTAGCTGACTGAGCCACCCAGGCATCCTAAAGGGGATTGAAATTTCTAGCTATAATTGTGGATTTTTCTATTTCTTCTTGCAGTACACTGGCTTTACTTTCATGTACTTTGAAGGTCTGTTATTACATGCATGGACATTTAGGAGTATTATATCCTCTGGACCAAGTGACCCTTTTATTATTATGAGATTATCTTCTTCATACCCAGTAATACTCTTGGATTGGAATTCAATATTGTTTGATATTGATATTGTAATTCCACCTTTCTTTTGACTTTCTGTTAATTTATCTTTTTCAATCCTTCTACTTTTTATAAACTTGGGGTTTACATTCATAGTTTTTCTTCCTCTTGGGCAGCATATAGTTAGAGCTTGCTTTTTAATACAATCTGAAAACCTTGTTTTTAATTGAGGTATTTAGACCATTAAATTTAATATGTTGTTGATACAATAAGGTTTATGTCTATATCACACTATTTATGTTCTATTTGTCTCATCTTCTTTGTATTCACTTTTTTCTTCTTTCTCTACCTTCTTTTGGGTGAACAGAATGTTGTTATGTATGCATTTTATCACCATGATAGCCTATTCTGTTTTATTTCTTTGTTTTCTTATTTTAGTGATTGCTTCAACATATCACCATCTGATTTCAAGAGTTATTATGCCATTATACATAGTTTATAAGAACCGTAAAATAGTATACTTTCGTTTTTTTTCCTTTCTAGCCTTTATAAAAGTGTTGTTATACATTTTTATATATGTGTATGTACTTTAATATTACATGCATGTATGCATTTATGTGTGTGCATATATGTGTGAGTGCTATCAACTCCGCAATGCATTATTTTAAACAGTAAATTATCTTTAAAGAGACTTATATAATAAGAAATATATCTCATATTTTTATCCATGTAGTTACAATTTCTGGTATTCTACATTCCTTATATGTAAATCCATATTTCCATTTGGTATTATTTTCCTTCCTCCTGACAAATTTCCTTTAACCTATCTTGTAGTTTATGTTCTAATAATAACTTATTTTGGCTTTTGTGTACTAGGAAATCATTCTATTTTTTCATTATTTTTTAACAAATAATTATTTAATCAATTACATATTTATGAAATTATGTATTTCCTGAGCCCATCACTCTATTTCTCTTAGCACATCTTCTGAAAACACATGGACTATAAAGACAAAGCAATTCATGTGTTTAAACGTGCAGGCCTGCTCTTTTCATAATCAGGAAACAAACTAAGAAAGGAAAAACAAAGTAGACTTTTTTAGGGTAATAGGAATGAAAAGAGCACAATGTGAGACTTTACTGACTCTTTGAAATCAGTCTGAAATGGGTTTCCTATTCTGAAGAGAGATGGGGAAAAAAAGTAATGATGAATTTCTGGCCGGTATTATTATGACTTAGGTAAAACTGACACTTAATGAGGTAGAAAGAAGCAGATAGAGCCATGTATCCAGCCAGGTTGAATGTGTTAATAATGGGGAACCCCAAGTTTATGCATATAATAGACATTGTCATTTAATATTATATATTTTTAAATTTCTATTTTAATTTCTCATGTCTTTAAGTAGTTATGCAGCACTTTGTGTAATTTTAGTTTGGTCTTCCAGGTCATTAATTTTTCATATCAGATTCATGTAATGAGCATTATAACCAATCCAGAGTTTCTAACATAAAATAAATAAATTAGTATGTACATATATTACATATACATATATTTCCTATTTTTATAGAAATTTTAGTTTTAAGCTAACTTTTCTTTTTTTTTAAAGATTTATTTATTTATTTGAGAGAAAGAGAGAGAGAGAGAGAGAGAGCTTGTGGGGGGAGGGGCTGTGAGAGAGGGAGAGAATGTCAAGCAGACTCCCTGCTGAGCATGGAGCCTGACTTGGGGCTTGAGCTCATGACCCTAAGATCATGACCTGAGTCAAGACCAAGTCAGACAGTCATCTGCCTAAGCCACCCAGGTGTCCCTAAGCTAAATTTTCTTATCTCATTAATGATGAATTATGTATTATTCTTGAATTGCCCTTTCTGCATATTTTCAATAAAATAATAATCATAAATCTAGAGTGACATTTTGTTGTATAAACCAGACTTTGATATTGAGATCGATTACTTTGCTAGTAAAATTATTTAAATGTATGATGCAAATTATTCTTGGTCCATAAATTTCATATTTATTTATATATATTATAATTTTTGAATATATCTGTTGACTTTGAAATTTCTTTCTATATGACAGAGAGAATAAATATATTTTTTTAAAAGTGTAATGGCATAACCATGGGCTTTTATTTCTTAGGAGATAAAATTAGGCACTACTCAAACCAAAAACTTAAATTAAGAAAATTAAGATTACATGACACATAATGAATCCATAGCACTTCTAAAGAAATAAAATGTTTCTCAAACCTGCATAAAATTAGATATGAACTGGATGAATATAGTAAGATAGAGTAACAGAAAGTAAGATGAGGTAAATACTATCCTTAATCATGTGACCTTTACATATAGAAACACAAGAAGCATAGGAGAATATGAATATTCATCTCTGGTAGATTGATTTTTTGCTAAATGTTCACTACCTCCGTGACCTTTAGGGAAAGAGTGCAGATCTCCACTCATTGGTGTTGAGCTTAGCACTGTAAATTGCCTTGACCAATATTTGAAATATTTGAGGCATAACACACTCCACAGCTAAGTGACTTATTTAAATAATTTCCATGATTTAACTTGGTCCCTTGAGCCTCTTCCCTCTGCCATGAGAAGAACGTAGTCCAAATGTCACTGCTCCATCATCCTGACTTTTGAAATCAGAAAACTGCAGGATCAGAGTCAAATTCAACCCACATCTGGATCAGAACTATCACACCGGGGGCACCTGGGTGGCTCAGTCATTAAGCATCTGCCTTCGGCTCAGGACGTGATCCCGGTGTTCTGGGATCGAACCCCACATCAGTCTCCTCTGCTGGGAGCCTGCTTCTTCCTCTCCCACTCCCCCTGCTTGTGTTCCCTCTCTCGCTGGCTGTCTCTCTCTCTATCAAATAAATAAATAAGATCTTAAAAAAAAAAAAAAACTATCACACCAATCTGCAGGTACATGAGTGAGAAATAAATGATGGCAATTGTGAACCAGTAAAACTTAGATCATTTATGTTTCATTATTACAGCAAACGCTAACTAAAACCCATTCAAACACTGTCCAGAAGATTTTAGCCAGGCTAAAATTATTATTATTCTAGTTTTATTAGCAAGGGTCTGCTTAATGCAGAGAAGGATACAACCAACTATTCCCCATCATTTCCTTTTAGTGCTTAGTTCATTTATTCCTGTCTGTTTTATTTACATGGTCACCAACAACCATAAATATGATCTGACTACCCACATAGCCTAAATAAGAATGGACTGCTTAATGCTACAAATGTACATACACTTCCACACACAAAGCTTTTCCTTTTCCTTTTAAATAAGTAAAATGACATTTTTCCTCTATAATAGTGCCACATACTTGAAAAATGAGTTTTCCTTGGGATATGCATCTCCTGTTACTGTGCTGACATTACCTTTCAAATCAATATGTGCAAGTAGAAACGTACTTCTAATTTTTATAACACTAAGTATAAATTACTATAAAAATGAATTTTGCTAACAGTATCAGTGGCAAGTCACGTTGATACCGTGAATTCTTGAAATGATGTTTTGAAAATGCCAGTTTACCTTTATTGTATTCGTCCTCAAAACCTACAGCCCCAGTCTAATTCTGAGAAAAATATCAGACAAAGCAAAATTGACAGGCAGCCCCAAAAATACTAGACATGTCTCCTCAAAACTGCCAAGTTCATGAAAAACAAGGAAGAGAAATCGTCAAGAAGACTCTAAGAATATATGACAAAATATAATGTGATATCCTGTATGGGATCCTGGATCGAAAAGAGGATATTTGGTGAAAACTAAGGTAGAACCAAGTGTGGACTTTAGTTAATAGAACTGTATTCATATTGGTTCATCAGTTGTGAACAATGTGCCATATTAAAGTAAGATGTCAACAGTGAGATAAATGGGTTCAGGATATATGGGAACTCTATACTATCTTTGCAGCTTTTCTGAAAATATAAAACTATTCCAAAATGAAACATTATTAAAAATAGAAAAAATTATTTGTATAAAGTGGAAATATAGTTTATTTTCATTTATAAAAACAAAGAACATATCCATTCCGTACCAAGTGATTTTAAAAAAGAAAAAATAGAAAGACAAATTATCTAGACATTTGCTTAAATAGAGCAGAGGTTTACAAATAAGACTTTGACATTCTTCCAAGTTTAGGGTAACTTTCTTTTTCTGTTTTTTATTTAAGTTTGTTTATTTATTTATTTATTTATTTATTTATTTATTTATTTATTTATTATTTTTTAATTATTTTTCATAATCTCTGCACCCAATGTGGGGCTTGAATTTACCAGGGATCAAGAGTGGCATACTCTTCTAACTGAGTGAGCCAAGGACCCCCCTTTGGGGTACCTTTTTAAGATTAGCTAAATCATTTTGAAATCAGATAAATGTGCCTCAGTTTCTTTCTTTCTCTACAAGACTTGTGCGTAGTAAAGACTTTTAGAAGACAAAAGAGGATAGATTTCAATTATTGAAAAGGGAAGAGTGTGAGAACTGGTACCAGTCAGTAATCATGTTACATTTGAAATTGTATTATATTTAAATTTATGTATGTACAGATTTTCATTGTATTTTATTAATTTTTTTACATAAGCTAACCTAAGATTTTATCCCAGATAGATAAGAAAATCAGAAAAGCTAAATAAAGCACAATGATTATACTCTAACAATCTATGCAAAATTAATAGACTGTTTATAATGTGTCAAAGAGAAAAAAACAAAGTCTTGAAAAAATCTATTGTATGTACTTTACATGAAAATATTGAAGCTTTATAAAACACTCATAAGAAAGATTATATAATAAGCTATAGTATTCATGACATATATTTAGGACAAAGATAGGGCATGTTATTTATTACTGTAGAATATAATACCAGGGCACCTGGGAGGCTCAGTCTGTTAAGGATCTGCCTTCAGCTCAGGTCCTGATCCCAGCATCCTGGGATCAAGGCCCTCACAGGGTTCCCTCTCCCTCTGTCACTCTGCTCTCCCTCTCTCTTTACCCCTCCCCCTGCTCACACTCTCTCTCTCACTCAAAAAATAAATAAAATATTTTTTTAAAAAATAATATAATACCAATTATTTTTAAGGTATCTGCACAAGCAATTAGAAGAAAAATCAATCAGTAAATCAGGTCTTATGGATTGTGATCGATATATGTAAACAGTTAACTTTCAATCTTATACTATATAGTTTTCTCATAAAATATATGAAAAGCAGATTATTGTATGCAAGATTATTTTTTCAGGTATACAGTGGGTTTAATTTGAAGTTAGGATATGAAATAAAACCCACCAAATAACATCTTTGATTGTAATGGGAAATAAAAAGTACAAACTACTTTAAACTTAACAGTTGCAGAATTATAATGAAGATTCTACAAAATTGACTTTTTAGGTTGTAGAAGTTGTCAGTAAAAATTCATGATTATGAAATTATTAAATATTACAAAGATATGCCCAATAAATTCTGAAGTAGTTCTGCTTAGTATTCAAAGATTACATTTCTTTTTCTATGTTATATTATTTACAAAAGACACGGCATAATTTTATGAAGAAAAATATATAACTTCCAAAAACATATAAGCTACAGTGAACCAAACATCATGTTTTGGTTTTTATTTCTCTCTCACTCAACTTTGTCAATGTTTGGGAAACATAAATAAATTTTAGATAGTTGGATAACCTGGCATTTCTTTTTACATATTAAATAATTCTGCAGCTGGGCAACCCATTAGGTAGTTTTACACAAATATTTTGTGATGAATTTTATATTACATAACTGAAGCTTTATATAAATGTTATGTTCTATAAATTACCAATTTTCCAATTGGTAATTGGGCTGATTTTAAAATAAGGGGGCAAAGTTTCACATGACTATTTTCTTATTACATAACAAGTACTCTATAAATTGTTAAATGATACTTTATTAATACCACATTTGTGTTTCAGGCTATGAATGTTGGATGCACAGAATAAATTATTATAGGGGCTCCTGGGTGGCGCAGTCGTTAAGCGTCTGCCTTCGGCTCAGGGTGTGATCCCGGCGTTCTGGGATCGAGCCCCACATCAGGCTCCTCCGCTGGGAGCCTGCTTCTTCCTCTCCCACTCCCCCTGCTTGTGTTCCTTCTCTCGCTGGCTGTCTCTCTCTGTCAAATAAATAAATAAAATCTTAAAAAAAAAGGAATAAATTATTATAATGTGATATGCTGTTTTCTCTGAGCTTTGAAATAGATTCAAAGTGATAATGAAGAAAAATTATACAGTTTTTAAATTCCCCTAATCTCTACTGTGATTAAAAGAAATACTTGAAGGCATTTCAACGTCCTGGACTGCCAAGGTTATGGGCTATTCTGTTGCAGTACTTTACATCCTTCACACCTGGCATCCCTCTCCAAGGACCAATCCCACTTTCCTAATTGATATATTAAGTCAAATAGCTGCCCAAAACATTTTGCAAGTTCATATTCTCCTCCCCTAATTCTTCCTTAAGGAAACACCAATTGGAATATCTGCAGCCCATCTAAGTTCTTACTTTACTAAAATGTTGTCATGATGTCCTCTACCTGAAAGCAAGAAAAGTATATCCAGCAAAGCCTGGTTATGGTTTGGTTACACATTTTTCTCCTTGCCTCCTCCCACCTCCCCAAAGACAGAAACTTAGACACAATTCCTATCATTTCTTTCTCCACACTCTCCAAGATCTGGAGCCATTACACATAAAAGTCACTCAATTAATATCCATTGAAACAAGGAATCAAAAATGTAGCTCTGATTTCATACTATGATCCTGGTATCTAGACTTTCCTTTCAACAATGTGTAAAGTAATTCAGGGTTACCATCCTTAACATTACTGCTTTTCATCTGCCATCTTGTTTGGTTGATATCAATTACTACCCATTCCAGAGTGTGATGTAACTAGTTTTAAAAGGTAACATCTTCTCTCCCAATATATCAATTTACCAACAAGTCTGTCTCAGATAATATGCTGGTTTTCTCTATGAATAATAATTCTACATATTCTTCATGAGGAGTTAACAGGATTTCCATCATTGATTTTTGTTATATGTTCTATCACACTGTGGAAAAAGCTCTCAAGAAAACAAGCTTGTTTGTATTGTGATTGGACCTTTACCAAGGTGATATTAAGTGGCTTTGAGAGCTCTTCCTCTGGCAACAAGCCTTATCCCTCACATTCCTCCATGTCACTATTTACATCTTGGGTCATCACACAGGACTTTCTGTACCTATCCTTTTATGGTACACATCCCCCATGTTCTATCATTTGCTATTACTACCTTTAATATTTTAAATTGCATTTGTTATCTTAAGTTCCTTAAGAAACAGAATCTACTTTTTTTGCTGATGTGTTTTTGGTATTGCCACCAAAATGTAAACTACAAGAAGGCATGAACTCTTCTATCTGGTTTGTCTACACTAAAGCTGTGACTTATTGTAACAAAATTCCGCAGAGTAGGTAGCTTATAAATAAGAAAAATTTATTTGTTAAAGTTCTGGTGGCTGGGATGTCCAAGATCAACATGGCAGCATATTATGATGAGACTTCTTTTCCTGATTCAGAGCTGGTACCTTCTCACTGCATTCTCACATGGTGGAGGGGATTGTGAATCTCTCAGAAGGCTATTTTATAAGGCATTATGAGGGCTCCACTTTCATGGGTTAATCACCTGCCAAAGACTGTACCTCCTAATATCATCATTTCTGGGGGTTAGGATTTCAACATATAAATCTGGAGGACATAAATGTTCAGACCTTATCATGGTCCTACATTCTTATAATATGATTGGTCTTGTGTTAAGCTACATGTCTTCCAATTTTAGAGATTAATAGCAATGCAGATTGGAGATAATCTACCATAAATCCATTTTAATTATTTGACAATTGTGGGTAAGTTATTTGAAAAAATAAGCTCCAAATTTGTGCTTCCTCATGTTAATCAAAAGTTCAAAAAAGTGTAAAAGAACAATTTTGAAAAATAAATGACCAAACATATCTCATACAATGCTTAAGTTTTTCCTTAGATAAAGTGAAGAAACTTCAACATCAGTTTCTATAGGATTTCACCACAAAAAATAAACACATGGAGTAGGCAGACTGTAAGACCAAGGTACTCAATGCAGACTGGAAAATATGCCTTGTTTATAGAGGTAGCAGATACTCTAGGAAGGAGGACCTGGTTGCTATGTAGGAATGAAGGTTAAGTGCTCATATCTTCCAGTTTGGAGAAAGAAGTTTGAAATCTGGATATTAATTTAATGTCCCTAGAGATTCAAATTTTGGAAGTCAATTCTAAACTGTTTAATTAGAACAAAAAATGTTTGAAGAGAACTGTGACCCACAGGTCGTCAGTTCTAGCCACAAAGTTCTAGGTCCTCAAAATTCTAAGGGCTTTTGAAAATCATTTTTACTCAAACACACAAAATTCTGAGAGATGTTATAAGAATTCATATTTGAGGGGCACCTTGGTGGCTCAGTCAGTTAAGCATTTACCTTTTGCTCAGGTTATGATCTTGGGATCCTGAGATCAAACCCGCTGTTGGGCTCCATGCTCAGCAGGAAGACTGGTTTTCCCTCTCCTGCTACCCCTTCCCCATCTTGTGCTCACATTCTCTGTCTCTCAAATAAATAAATAAAATCTTAAAAAAAATCCATATTATTGTGGTTATTATTGGAATAATAAAAAGGTATTGTTTATAGTGTTAATATGCATTCTTTGGAAAATTTAACTCAGTCCTTAAGCATTTTTCTCCCCAGAAATTGGTGTATTTTCATCTTACAAATACTATGTATTAATAATAATAATAATCCAGTCTGTGATGGCTGCAGAGAAGCCATCTCTATTCAACTCAAGGAAATAAATAGATATCATGACAAGGATTTTTGATGATTTTAATTTATTTTAATTTATTACATCACTAAATTCTAATGAAACTTGAGATATATCCAAATAAATCTCTAAGATGATATTCTCTGTTTACAACATTCCTATCTACAATGCACATATCTGCATGTATAATGTGTGAGGTACAACCATGAAGTATAGGCATTGTTCATTTTGTTCACATTGCATGTTACTGATACCCATAAAAGTGCCTGACACATGATAAATACTCAATAAATATTTTTGAATGACTGAATGAATGAATCCATTATGGTGTAAATTGGATTCCCACTAAGTTTTAAAAACTATATTAAGTAACTTACACAAAGTAGTTATTTGACAAAAAGCCTTCTGAGTTTTTGATATGTTTTAATCCTCATCTTACAAATGATAGAAATGAGACTCAAAAAATTACAAAATCTGTCAATTGTCACACATTTAGGTTAATAACCTACCTCTCAAAACTTTGTGCTATTTCCATTATTCCATCATTTGATTTTTTAATTATTTTTTATTTTTTCTATCATTTCAAAAATGACTTCAAATCACATACATTAGATGATTGTGGAAGTGATTAATAGTTTATTAAATCTGTTCTGCATTGCTTTTCCTAAAACATTAAGAAAAGAAAACATGTCTCTTTAACTGATCTTTCTTAAAGAGCAATTACATTGAACGAATTAATAAAGAAATAATGAGTAGCTTGGATATTAAAATTCATGGTAGTAAAGAGATGTGCAAATAGGACACACAATTATTAGTATATTTTTTACTTTTCAACAGTCCTTGTGCTTTTA
Source organism: Ursus arctos (assembly GCF_023065955.2). Taxonomy (NCBI): domain Eukaryota; kingdom Metazoa; phylum Chordata; class Mammalia; order Carnivora; family Ursidae; genus Ursus; species Ursus arctos. Next base: position 73,637,872 of record NW_026623056.1, read on the forward strand.
ATAAGTTGACCAAATTTTCAATTTGTAAAAATAAAGAAAAGCAATATGTATTATGCTGCTTTCACATTTCCAGTGCCTATTATGTTTATAAAATTGCTATTTATGAACAAAAACTTAATATAGTCATGTATTTTAATTTTCATGTTGCCAATTATAATTAGTAGCTCCAAATTCTAATTAAGATTGTGAAAAAAGTCTTGAATCAGAATTATAGATATTAATAGTTGATCTGTAGTGAATGCCAATGTGGTAGAAAATGTATTTGGAGAGAGCAATCCTGATAAAACAATTGGGTGACTCCTAAATCCTTTCCTTTAAGATTTATTGCAATGCAGAAGGAAATCCTGAAGGTGTAGAGACCTGAAACATTTTGACTATAGAAAATCTGATTGTGACTCAGACATTATTTTTACTTACCCATTGTTAGTAGTGCTAGAGGTCTTTGGATATTTTCAAGATGAGGGTGGGGGATAGGTTTCAAGAGATGGTTTCGTCTGAGTTTATTTTGTAATGCTAAATATAATGCTAAATATATACAGAATGCTGACTTGTTATGATCATACATATTGTGAAAAATATAATTTATTTCACGATATTTAATTGCCATATTATCATCATTAAATTCATTTTTAAGTTACACTTTTATTGAAAATATTTGAAAATTTAATAATAAATGTTGAGTGTGGAAGGAGATGCTATTGCTTAAACTTAAAATTTTATATATCACTAGACATATATTGTGATTTTTAAAGATTTGAGTTGAAAATATATCTATTTCTCTGGACAGAAAGCAAATGATTAAAGAAATAAAACTGCATTTTGGAAATATTTAACATGTATAGTATAAGATTTCCAGATATTCTAGAAATATTACAACCTAACAAAATAGATATGCCACTTTAAATATCCATTCTTAATTTTGAGAATAAGTATAGAAAACTATAAAAGCATAAACTCCAGAGTCAAATTGCCTATTTAGGCTTGTTACCTACTGGCTGTTTGAATATGATCAAGTAAATTAACCTTTCTGTGACTTACTCTTCTCATCTTTAAAGTGGAAAAAATAATAGAAACACTTGCAAAGAATTTTTTTGAGGACAAAAGAAGACAGCGAAGACAAAAGAAGACAGTGAAATTAAACTCCATATAAAGCATTTCGACTTACACTTGTTACAGAATAATCATTCAATAACTCACTCTTCAATGTGAGTACCCTTTAGAGCCTTTGAAAAATTCCATCTGATTTTGTAACATCTAGCACTCTGAAATGGGGTCTGGAGTGGATTACTTTCTATTTCAATATGTACGAATGTTGTTTGATCTTAGGATCAGCATTTCATTCCAAGGAACATCTGCTCTTCTAAATTTGATCATCGTTAAGTTTGAAAAAGAGTGATCAATCATCATTAAGTTTGAAAAAGAGCTGTCAATTTCCCTTTGGTTTTTGTTGACCACTTTTTCGGAGACTTCTACCTTGAGCTAGGAACGATTCAAAGTATTTTGGATATGTTAACTCATTTAATCCTTAGAAATATCTCTTAAGTAAATATTAATAGATATATTTTACCAAATAGTAAAGCAGGTGTCAAAACAGTTAACAACTTACCAAGTATTATACAATCAGCAGAAGGTAAAACCAGGATTCTGTTCAGGATTTTTCTGACCTAAAAATACATACTCTTTATCATCTCCTTAGATTTATTCCGATTGAGCATTTGAGGTGCAGGACTATGGAAGAGGTCCCTGCTACACAGAAGATGATAAAAAATTAAGAGATATGGTCAACTTCAATAATTTAGAATATGTATGAAATCAACACTAAATTTCTTCTCTTCACAGTGAAGGAAGCTGTTATGGACTAGATATTTGTGCCCCTCCACCACTTAAAGTAATACCTTGAAGCCCTAATCCCCAATATGATGGTATTTGGGGATGGGGCCTTTGGAGTTAATTACTTTCAAAGAGGACATGGGGGTGGGCTCCCATGATGGGATTGGTGTCTTTATAAGAACAGGAAGAGACTACAGCTCCCCTCTGTGAGGACACATTAAGAAGGTGACCATCTGAAAGCCAAGAATAGGGCTCAAACCAGGAAACAAATCTGCTGGTACTGTGATCTTGGACTTCCCGGTCTGCAGAACTGTGAGAAATAAATACCTAATGTTTCAGCCACCTGGTCTATGGTATTTTGTTATAGCAGGTTGAACTAAGTCAGATTTTGATCTATTATTCTTTGATTCTATTATTCCTGTCATTCAAAACTACTCCATTATTATTACATTTCCAATGCAACACTTGCCCTAGCTCTTCTGACAACAAAGTAATGTCTCACTTGTCCTTGTTTTTATCACATGAAGATTCCTAGCACATGATAGATGTTTAGTAAATATTGTTGTTTGTTAACTTCATCTGTCAAGTTGTAATTATTTTCATTATTTTGTTCTCAAAATATCCCACTTATAATTGAATTGATTTTCCTGTCCCTCTCCCTGCTACTATTCCCCTCTGTCAGGAATTACAGTTTTTAATACCAACTCATTCTTTCATTAGTGTGAATTCCAATGTCAGGGAATGTTCAAATTGATAGTGTGGGAGTTGAGTGCCCTCCTCAAGGCAGGCTATATAATTACTGCCCTCATGGGTCACAGTTGCAGCATTATCATTCACATTTTCCTGCAGGCTCCTAGAAAAAATTCAATTGTTCCTGGAGTAAGTTGACCTTTAAAGTATACAAATACTCAGTATTATATTTCCGAATTAAAAACAAATACGTATTTTTATTAAATTGGTGGTATAGTAGCCAGAATCATAAGAAGTAGAATGATGAATGCTACTTTTTAGAACAATATTCTGTATGACTCCCAATCCTCCGATTTTTTCACAAATGTCCATAACATAATGTTCATGACCTTCACTGAGATTTCAAAATACAGGCATAATAAAATATTTTTTAAAAAATGAACTTCTTGGGGCATCTGGGTGGCTCAGTTGGTTAAACGTCTACCCTTGGCTCAGGTCATGATCTCAGGGTCCTGGGATCGAGACCTGCATTAGGCTCCCTGCTCAGCAGAGACTCTGCTTTTCCCTCTCCCTCTGCTCCTCCCCCCACCTCCCACTTGTGCTCTCTCTCTCTCAAATAAATAAAATCTTAAAAAAAAAAAAAACAACTAGACATCTTGAGAGAATTGAAATATGCTATCTAACTTTATCACTTCTCTGAAATAGCAGCTACTGTGCCCTCAGATTATAGACCAAGGAGACAATGAAGTGTCTGTGAAAGGGTGAAGCTCTCTCCAACACTTTTGAAAAATAAAATCTACACACAGAATATTTCATCTTTGACCTTAGGGTCTTATAATCACAATAAACTACTGGGGGTCCTTTTTGTTTCAGGAAAACTTTAAGACCATATCTGCTGATCACATTCTCAAATCCGTAGAATGCTAAATCATGATCATTGTGATTGCTTTAAATATAATTTACTTTTGATTTGGGGGAGCAAAAGTAATCTATTTAATTAATTGCTTTTTTAAAATACATTTTGGAATTTACATGGAGAAGTAAATTAGCAATTTTGTTTGAAATGTTTAGTAAATTCAGAATAGACTGACTAAACAGATATGTGTCTATGTGTTAAAAATTCAGATAATCGTTTGTAAGAGTATCGAAGTCTACAAAAAGAACACTATATAATAATTTTACAAAACCCTTACCATTTGGACTTTTCCCCAACATTAACATGCCAACTTAAACTTAGGGCTTGGTTATACCTTTTTCTCATTCATCAAGTCACTAATAAATATGTCATTTCATAATTAAAAAGTCTAAAATTGTATATGACTTCCTTTATTTCCAAAAAACAATAACATAGTTGAAAGGAGAAGTTTTTCAAAACGTTAAATTCCTTGGGGATACAAAGTAGGACAAATAAACCTCTACTTTTTTTGGATGAATTTATTGCTCACTACAGTTCAATCAGTTGAATTCATTTATCTTAAAAAAGAAACCCTCTAGTAAACAGTAAACAACTCATTTTGCGTTGAAAAGTTTACAAAAGCCACCATGCTGGGCTACAAAGAAACATTTAATTTAGTGAAAAACCAAAACAGAAATCATCTTCACCAACAATTACTGCAATTTTCATTGTAATGTTGGAGAGGTTTTTCAAAATATTTTTTTTTAATGGGATAAATGTGTATCCCCGCTGGGATTAGGCAGTGCAGTGGAATATTATGCAGAGAAAATCCATTGGCTTTTTAGTTGTGGCAATGGGCTCTATATTTGCCAGAAATACAGCTGTAAAATACTAAAAGTAAGGCTAAAGGAATTTTTTCCCACTACCTATGTTAAACAAGTTAGAGGCATACTCAATTGCTGTTTGAATCACTTACAACTGGCGATTGTCATGATTATAATGTGTCATTTGCAATTACAGTCAGCTTTTTTCATTAGGTTTTCAGACTTAATTTCAGAAAATGAATTCATATTTAAAGCTCAGAGCACCTGGTCTATGACTAAACCATGCATCAGTATGAACAATTGAACTGTTTGATGAGAGAAACATGCTTCTGGATTTAGTCGGCATTTTGTGACTATGGGTGTTCATTGTGAAATGGCTTGGCTGATTTGACACACTGACAATATTTCAATGCATATAAATCCTCTTTTTAGCTACATATGTCTTACTGTGTATTGAGTGTAAATTTTCCAAGTTGTTCTAAAGCTTAAACAAGGTAGAATTTTACAGAGAAACTTAGAATATTTCTAGGGACTGAGTGTCCAGGGTCCACAATTCTAAATTTATTTGATCATTTTGGTAGGGACTTCAGATGCCAAAAACTTGGATCAAAAAGTCAAAGTGGAAAGATCTTTAAGAGGTCTTAAATGTAACAATAGAATATTGTTTTTTAATGATTTCAATTAAAGATATACGTGTTTTGTTTATCAACAAATCAATACCTTTACATTTTTAACATACTTAATTTCGGTTCTCAAAGAAAAATTCATACCTATTTTTTGCAACTGATACATTGATTAAAAGGAATAACACAATGATGCTTCTAAAACACCTTCGTACCCATAATCAAATTTAATACTTGCGTCTATTGATAGCATAAGGTAGATCTTATTTTTATTGGAGTGCCATTTATAGATGTTTAGACTTAAACATAAAAAAAAAAATCTTGCAAATGTTCTTCTGAACTGTTCCTTTATTCATTGTGGTTGCTATTCAACACGTGGTTCAAGGCTTAGACAGAAATCACCATCACTGGGAAGCTTATAAGAAATGCAGAATCTTGGGCCCTCTCCAAGACCTACTGAATTAAAATCTGCATTTTAAATATGATTCTTAAGTGATTCATTAGGGCATTAAAGTTTAAATAACACTGATATAGATTATCTTCATGTTGTAGCAGAGGGAAACTTCATGTGGTCTCAAGATAAATAATGGTCTCTGATATTGAACCTAGATCCTATGCACCAGGCCACAGATCTGATTCATGATTTGTAAATATCTATTTTTGTGTGTATGGGCATAGAAGTGAGTCACATTTCTATACTGATCTATTATTAATTAGCACTATTAATAATTGTGTATTCTAGACTGTACAATCCAGAAGAGAGTATAAAACTATATCTAATCACGTGAATAAGAGGCATACTAAGTTAAATTCCTTAAAAGTTGTAATAAATGATTACTAGCGACCAAATAGTAAAAAGGAAAAAAAAAAATACAACCAGTGGGGACAAGTCATTATGGAGAAAGCTTTATTTGAATTTTAAATTGAATATGACTACAATGTCAACAGATATAGCTAGGAATTTGTTTCTCAAACAGGTAAGAGTGTAAGCATAAGCCCAGATGGAGGAGAAAGGGATTTTTGATGAATAAGTCATCAGTTACTTGGAATATATTACATGACAGGAGGTTAAAAATTAAGATAAGCCAAGTGAATTGGGGTGATACTATTAAGAGGTTAGAAACCTCCTAGAGGTGTTTTCATTTTATTAGGTATTGCAATTCTTGGATGATTTTCTTTACGAGACCAACATGATTGTAACAAGGTGTGATGGTTACTTTTTTTTTTTTAAAGATTTTATTTATTTATTTGACAGAGAGAGACAGCCAGCTAGAGAGGGAACACAAGCAGGGGGAGCAGGAGAGGAAGAAGCAGGCTCATAGCGGAGGAGCCTGACGTGGGGCTCGATTCCATAACGCTAGGATCATGCCCTGAGCCGAAGGCAGACGCTTAACCGCTGTACCACCCAGGCGCTCCATGATGGTTACTTTTATATATCAGTTTGACTGGGCCAAGGGGGTGCCCAGATCAAATATTTCTGGATTTATCTGTGAAGGGGTTTCAAGAAGAGATTAGCATTTGAATTGGTGGACTCAGTAGGGTAGATTGCCCTCTGTAATGTGGGTGGGTGTTGATCAATCTGTTGAGCTCCTGTATAGAATAAAAGAGGGGAATAAGGATCTTGCCCAGTTTGGTCCTGCCTTTCTGATTGAGCTAGGATGTTGATCTGCCCTTGGGTGAAGGTTACACCATCTGTTCCCTTGGTTCTTAGGCCTTTGGGCTTGGAGGGGAATTACATCTCCTGGATCTGCAGCCTGCACATAGCAGATCACAGAACTTCTCAGCCTCCATAGCCCTGTTAGTTGATTTTTTCTGGAGAACCTGACTAATACACAAGGTTTTTGAATAAAAGAATTGTACAGAGGAAAGAGGAAAAGCTGGGAAAACATTTGTCCTTGGGAGAAAAAAAAAATCACGAGATATGACTGAAGATAATGGTAGCAGGGGCAGATGAAAGGGTTATTTCAAGAAACTTTTGCAGATGTATCTACAGGCCTGGAAGCTAATTGTCCAAAGTAAATGAAAGGGAATATAGAATAAAGGTTAACTAGAGTTTTAATCCTAGAGGAAGAAAGCCCAGGCCAATAACAGAAATTAAGAAATCAGAAAAAGCATCAGATTGAGTTTTGGACACATTGATGCAAATTTGTCAACACTGGGATATTTAGGTGTCTATGTCCATAAAATAATGATGAAAGGAGAAAAAGATACGAGTGTATATTTGAGAGTCATCAGCATAGAAAAATAGACGAGACTGTGGAAGTGCATGAGAGTCTAGTAGGACTGAAGGGGAGCAGCTAAAATTCATTTTACTCTCCTTTGCCCTTTACTGGCTATGCTGTTATCAGCATTCCAATCAAAATTCTGCTTGATTGTGAACTTTATTTCATCCATTTATGTGATTATTTCTTTTTTGCACAGTTAAGCAAGTTGCTAAAAGCAAGCTTCCTTCACTTTGGTAAATGTGACAGAACAGCGAGGTGCGCTCCAATATCCATCCCCTCCTTTCTCCTAAGTATAGAACTTTACTTCACTTCTGGCTTTAGTAAGTTCCTCCCTTATTTCCATAAAAAGTTTCTTCACCTTGCTTTGTACTCCTTGCTATCATATAATAGATTTTCTGAACAAGATAAATGCAGAAGTTACTAGAAGCCCTTTAAAGAACCCTCATCAATTCCACATGAGCCCCATTTGTATTTTGCCTTCTTACTTTAGAGGAAATACCAGCTTAATACCTGTACCTCTGGCAGACATTTTGCAAGTGTAAGAATGAGACTCATACCAAAATGTTGGAAACAATGTCAGGAAGGGCTGATTTGCTCTGAAAACCAGTGGGAACCATAGCATCAGTCCCAGATTTCTTTTCTTAAAAAATTCCTGTAAGTGAAAACAATTCTAAAATTTGTTTAAATCATAGTTTGGGGGCTCATTGCTTCTTTTGGCCAATTGTGATTCTTAACTCACAAAATTAGTTCACTGTGTCTTGATCCAATTTTAGTCAATCTGAATATGTAGATTTAACATCATCACGGGCAATATGTACATTTTAAGGGAAAAAGTCTTAGTGTATGAGGCTGAGCCTCAGTCCATGTGGCTTAGCAATATATGTTAAACTAGGGGTAGACTTTAAAGAAAGATGTGGTTTTTAGATGACAGGCTTATTTATCACTTTAATATTACTTCAGCATTCTGTTCCAATTGTCTTACGTTGATAAGAGCTAGCGTGAATTCCATGTTAGCAGCCATAGCATCAATCATAGGTACCAGCTGAGAAAGCATAACGTCCTAAAGTCCCTCCATTCCATATTCCTATCATGCTGGCCTAGTGCAGTGTGAAATGCATGCTGATCTATTAGGGGACGATAAAAAGCATCGTGATTAACTAGTGATTTATATCCTTTGAGATTGACAGCATATAGAAACTAGTGACTAATGGGGGATCTAGTGGGACTGGGAAACATTATATTAAAATAGAAAGCCTGATTACCTTATCCTAGGGCATTCATCACTCTTGCCTTCATCAGTTATCTCCCCTTCATCCTGCACAATAATCAGCGATGCCAAAAAGGGGGGGGGTGCATGCTGAACTTATATTACCTAGTCTTAGGACAAATGCAACTGTTACTCTTTTTAAAAAATATTTTAAGATTTATTTATTTATTTTAGGGAGAGAGAGAAAGCGCATCAGCACAAGCCAGGGGAGGGACAGAGGGAAAGGGAGAGAATCCTCAAGCAGACTCCATGCTTAGTGTAGAGCCCAATGCAGGGCTCGAACCTAGGGTCCTGAGATCATGACCTGAGCCAAAATCAAGAGTCAGGTGTCAACAGACTGAGAAACCCAGGTGCCCCTGCAATTGTTACTCTTAAGGAACATCTACAATCTCTCAAAGTGGACTTGGCAAATGATGATATTAAAAAAAATATTCAAATTGGTTAGAGATATTCAACAAATTCTAGTCACTCTGCAAGCACATTGCCTCATCCATTCAAAAATCCAGGGAATACAAAATGGAGATCTGGTTTATTAATGCTTCATGGGATCCAGGGGGAAAAAAAGATAAAATCTTTATAACTATTTTAAGAAAAGCCTAAAGCCATAACAGGAACTTTCGGTTGCCTGACCAATGGGTATTTACTTCTTTGCTGGAGAAATCAAATTTTTGTGTTCATCCTTCACTAACTCAATAGTTACCTGTCTCCAGTTCCAGGTTTCATACATGATCAGTTTGAATCAATTATTTAGGTGCCATTCTTATTTCCAATGATGGTTTTAGGCATTGGCTTGTGAAGCAATTCTAGCCAATTAGATAAAAAGGCACGTTTCCCAGGAACCTCTAGAACAGGTTTCTCTCATGTTTTTTAAAAAAATCTTCCCTTCACATTCACTGTTCCTTTTCATTTCTGGATGTGTTGGCTGGAAATATTGCAGGTTTCCTATGCTTTGTGAAGAGTTAGCCTGAGCACAAGCCAACACGCTAAGAGTGGCATCACAGATTTTCAAAGGTCCATCAGTCTTTCAGAAAATAATTTAGCAGCTAAACTCATAATCCTGGAGACTTCTACCTCTAGCCTATTTGATAGTGGATGATTTATTTCTTAGTTTTTAAGCAAAATAAGCAGGGTTTTCTGTTACTTGCTGTTTATTGATAAAAACATTTAAGCAAATAGATACCAATGGATGTCCATCCTGGGCATGCCTAATATTTTTACAAATTTCTTGTTTATGTTTTTCTAATTTTTTAAATATAAAATAAATATATTTTCCATTTTGTATTAACTTGAGGGAGATACAGAATATTCTGGAGTATAACCCCACTGGTGTCTTTAAACTGTGATCACTTGAGTACTAATTCCCTGAAGTCAAAATTTCAGATTTCAGGCACTCCACTACACCTGTTGTATCAGCATTTTGAAAGATGATGACCAAGATTTTTAAATTAAAAAAAAATTGCTTCCTGTTGTCCTCAGTAGTTTGAGAAACAATGATAGATATATAATGAACTCTTAAGTGTTTCAGAATCTGGGCACCTTTGCATCCTCTCCATTAAATAAAAGTCTTGTGGCTTAAAAAAAAGAATCAAATATTGATCATTTTTATGCATAAAAGTAATAATATTTTTAAAATTTATATAAGGCTATTGTATCCAGAACACATCTTCACATAAATGCATTAACAAGTGTCAAAGACTTTTTTAAAAATGTCGTCTTTTCAATTACAGTCCTCTCACTGAATTATTATTAATGTCCATATTTCCTTTCATATCATTTAATCATAACATTTTGTGAATGCAAAAGATTATGTCCCTCTAATAATAAAACAAAAACTATTTTTAAAATGTTAAAAACTCCAATGGCTTAATTTTGTCACAAAGTCTGTTTTTATAACTCCAAAATCTTATTTTAAACCTACGTAATTTTATAAAAGTTAGCTGTCTTCAGTCCCAAAGATACGTGTCTCACACTAACACTCACGAACGTAATTAGTGTTAACATCAGCAGTTTCTAGGAATTTGTTAAACTTACTTTTAACTACTTTAATCAATTCAGTGCATTTTCAAAAATTCCAATCAGATTGAATTGGTACTATCTTTATAACAGATAAATGGCATTAAATATTTTAAGTATTTAGATTGTTAGAAATGAGATCAATAATATAATTCCCAAAGGATATAGAATCCTATTTACAAGCACAAATGATTCCATTTTAATGATGGTTAATTCACAGAGGATTTAGATCACTGCAACTGTGTTGTTGCATCTGCTGGCTCCCTGAACTAATTATGGAAGAAAATCCATTGTGTTCAAAAAGGAAAAATGAAAATACTAGCAATGATCAAAGAAATGGGCTTTCTGCTTGGGAGATGGGCCTACAACTGAGCTTCATCAACTGCCAGTTGGTCATGAGAGCTGACACTGGGCACAGAAAATAACTCACTGCCCTTGATGGAAACCTGAGAATTTATGTGCGTTCCTCAGAGATACAACTGCAGAGAGAATTTGAACACTTGCCATTCATAACATGCTATGGTTTGTACTTGTGATCAAACCAGCTTAGCTGCTGAAGATTAAGGCCACCAAAGTCATTACCAAAGATGCAAAGAAACAGAAATTCAGCTTGTCAATAATACTCTCTGTCAAGATGTTCCATGGTAATGATCTGTTGTGAAACAGCAGTTGCTGTATCACACCTTAGGATGTCTTTGGGAACTAGGTCTAAGGAGAATTTAATATGCAAATATGCCAGCAGAATTGAGGATACAGCACATACCTAGTGCATAATGTTAAATATGCATGAAACATAATGTCTTCATGTTTAATTCTATTATAATTTTGGGAGTTATATTTGCACATTCAAATTTTACATTTCTACTTTTTATTATTAACATAGAGATGTGAGAGCAATTTTCTGTAGCTACAATAATGTAGGCTTTCAGGGCTTCTTCCCTGACTAAGATAAAGTTATTACTACGGGATATAACCGAAGTAGCCACCTTCCTGTTCAATCACACACAATATGAGTTTCTCTTAAAATTTTTATCAAAATTATTTATGCACAATATGTGCTTAACAACCCATAGTGATAAGTAAAAATACAAAAGGACATTTTAACATAAACATAAAAAGGTGTTCAACTTCTTTCAAGGCACATTAATAATTTATCTAAGGGCATCTTTGTAAAGTTAGAAAACTAGCTCTTATTTCTATTGTTCTGCAACATGAGTTCTCCAGTTATTAGCATTTTTAAATTGGATTGTATTGTAAAGTTTTTAGAAGAAATATAAAACTAGGTTTAATTTATTTTTAATTAGTGTACTTATTTTTCTCTTGTCCTAAATCAGAGATTAGTCTTATTCCTTATAGAAACATGATACATGTTCTCTGAATACACTTAGAGATTAATTATACTCTGGTACATATTGCCACATAGGAGCATTAAAAAGAAAACATTTTTGATCAATCACTTATTTTGTGAATGATCATAAATGATCATTAACTTTGGTTCCTAATTATGGGCGACTAATTTTCACATATTCCTTTTTACTCCAATTTAGAGACTAGATTGATAAGCAAAAGTTTAAGGTAAAGCAAAAGTTTAAGATAAACTATATCACTTAAAGAAAATGCTTCAGTGCTATTGGTGATGAAATTGGGATGAAAACATACTTGTCACATATCAAAAGCCTGATGAATATAAGATGCATAGAACAGCTAGCCAACCTCAGCACACATATCAACTCATAAATCAACATAGACTATTTTTACTGAAACAATAACATTGGTACAGTTGTGAATTTAACATTGATTTATTTATTTTTTTATTTCAAATATGACAACCACTAACCCTTGGGTTTCCGATTTACGAGGCAGTTGAACATAGTCACCAGAAATTCAGAGCAAATGTATCAGAGTTCTCAGTCCACCACAAACACGTTTTTCTTCCTTCTGTACCTGAATTCTTTAGGGTAATCCATCCAGTTCTCTCAATCCCAACTCCCCTTCCCTGAAACCCAAACATCTCTCTTCCCATCCATATTATCAATGACAATTTTATATTCTTTCTCCATTAAACTTCCCTCTCATCCGAGCTAATGCTGTTTGTTTTTGTTTTTGTTTTTTTCCCTAAACGATAGTACATATTTTTTGTACCTCTCCTTTTGGCAGAAAACCTGCACTTTCATTAGTATTACCAACTCCCAGAAATAGAATTGAGTATGTGCTGTGAGTCAGAGATTTGTGGTCATCTTCTTCCCCCCACCTTCCCGCTACATACTGCTTCAGTCTAGAGATGGGGAGATGGAGCAGGGGGTATAGCCAGCTCCCCATCTCTACCTTAGAGATAGTGGCCCTACCATGCACAGCACGCACACGTGCACACACACACATGCACGCATGCACATTTACTACTGTTCCCACCTCCCCAAATGTTGGGTTCATGGGTGAGGATTAGAAATTAAACGTTCTCGGGGCGCCTGGGTGGCACAGTCGTTAAGCGTCTGCCTTCGGCTCAGGGCGTGATCCCGGCGTTATGGGATTGAGCCCCACATCAGGCCCCTCCGCTATGAGCCTGCTTCTTCCTCTCCCACTCCTCCTGCTTGTGTTCCCTCTCTCGCTGGCTGTCTCTATCTCTGCCAAATAAATAAATAAAATCTTTAAAAAAAAAAAAGAAATTAAACATTCTCACATGGCAGACAATGTAGAAGATAGCTTTGGCTTAGTGGATGATTGCAGCTGGCTCTTTCTCTCAAAGCCCTTTGTGGCTTTCTCAGGTCCCTCATTTGCCAAAATTCCAACTAACAGTCTTTCAGTGAGGAAGCCACTGTCTCCAGGTCTGGCTGTTTACAATACCCCTTCTACAAAGACTCTTTCTGATAACACACTGATAGACCACATCCAACCAAACCACACTCCCTCTCTCCTTAAGCCTCTTGGTGGCTTATTCATTTTTGCTCTCATGATAGGGTCAGAGTGCCAACATTAAATTTTAGCATTTCTTTGCAGTTCTTAACATAGGTTGATTCACCAGACAATACATCTTTTTAATTAGTGCCTGACAACTGCCAGCACTGGGAATATTACTAGAAAACAAAAGGGAAATCCAATTCTGTCCTCATTGAGCTTAGAAACTTTAAAAATAAAAGTTAAATACATAGTGTGCTATATGGTGATAAGTGCTAAAGAGGGAAAATAAGCAGGAAATGTGACAAGATATATATTCACATGGGTGGATGCAGTTGAAATTTTAGATAGAGGTGTTCAGGGCTGGCCTCTCTGAGAACGTGACTTTTGAGTAGAGACCGAAAGAGGAGAGAAAATGACTGTTGATGATACAGGAGAAGATCTTTGCAAACAGAATGGTAGTATGTTCAAAGTACCCTGAGGTAAGAACATGCTTGGATGTTCAAGGAATCTTGCAGAAACCAGTGTTGACACAGTGGAATAAAGTGGGTTAAAGAGGTAGAAAGGAGTAAAATTGTGGGGTTGAGAAGTACCCTTTGCCAGTAGTAGGCCCTAATAGGCACTAAGAAGGACTCTTGGTTTTTTACCCTGAATAAACAAGAGACCACTGGAGGGTTTTGAGGAAAGGATGAGAATGATCCTGTTTATGCTTTACTATGGCTGTGTTGAGAGTACTCTGAAGGGCCCAAGGTCAGGAATCGGGACACCTGTTATCAGACTCTGGCAATAATTCTGCAGAGAGATAATGTGACTTGTCCTGGGATGGTGACAAGTGAGTTGAAGAGACATTGTCAAGTTTGCGATATGTTTTAAATGTAGAGTCGACCTGATTCAATGAAAATAGACATGTGTGAATGAGAAGAGTCAAGGATGACACTAAGGTTTGAGACTTCAGCAAGTAGGATGACAAAGTCAGCAGCAGTTGAACGCTGCACACTGCAGGAGCAGGCTTGGAGGGGACATTTGGAAAACATGGAAAGTCTGGAAGTCAGTAGATAATTTGCTACCTCAAATGCTAGTCACCAAATATTACTTTTTGTTCTTAGGACTATAACCTCAATAGAGAACTGTGATCATAAATGTTCTAATATCACCTTGTTCCATGTATGTTTTCTAATATGATTCTAAACTGAAAGAAATTCTCAGACTGATATTATTTCCCCTTAGTTTAACAGATTAGGAAAAATAGACTCTAAAATTTTATGGTTATTTTGTCCTTTCCAGTAACAGATTAAACTGCTTATTATATGTCCCTTAGTGACAGCATAAATGGTTAAAATCAAAGTACTAATTAGCAATCAAGCTGTTTTTGAGGGTCACAGAACCTTTTGAAAAGCAAAACTCATGCCCTAGCTTCTTTCTTTACTAAGATGTTTTTTAAAAAATCTAGATCACAAGTGCTTCTACATTTCTAGAAATGTAGAGAGATTTTATTTTTATATGCACCAAAATACTAATTCAACAGCTGCTCCCAATTGTCTCAGATTTTTAAAAAAAATTTGTTTGTTTTCTTTTGATTTTTCTTGTGAGTTACATTTTTAAATTCTCTTTTACATGATACAAGATAAACATCCAAGAAAATCTTTACTACTTTACATTCTATATTAATAAGTCTTCAATTCAATGATAAACAGCCTTTACAATTCAGTAGATTTCATTATATTCTTACCCATATTAAGTGAGGGAAATGCTTAATTTGCAACGCGACTATGTGGGGCTGGGCTGGGCCAAGGTTTTTACGTCTTCTCTTTCTAGGTCCCATGACGAAGGAGCAGCTCCTATATTGAGCAAGCTATTCTGGGTGAGGGCAGAAGTTGGAAGTGGTGGGGCGAGCAGAACTGGACCACACAAATACATTCACGGCTCATGTTTATCCACATTGCGTTGAGCAAATCAAAGTTTGACTAAACCCAAAGTCAATGGGACAAAGAATATTCTCCCCCAGTGAAGCATGACAAGAGGGGCAAGGGAGAAATTAATAAATGTGAACCAATTGCACACTTTATTTTAAAAACATTTTACTTTAATAAGGTAGGTTTTTCTTCCCAGCCATAAATAAAATCAACCCAAAGTCAAGATCTACTGATCAAATACTGATCTCTCTTGATGAACAAACACACCCATATCATAACTACGTTTTGCTCTCAACCAAATTAACACATGAAAAATCAAATATATTTCAATTACATATTCTATTCATACTGAATGATTTGGTAGAGGCTTACGTCTACTTTATTTTCTTCAGTAGTTGCTGTTGTTATTTTGATGTTAGTAACTTCTCACATGCCCCGTCAGACAGAATCTCCTCACGATGTGAGGATCTTTGGCATTTTGTCTGCCCAGGAATAGTTTCACGTATCCATGGTTGTTGAGAGATTTTTCAAACACAAAATACCACAGAACCCAACAAAGGAAATAAACTATTGAGTTTTATAAAATAACTCAAACAAGCTGGATATGACCTTCTCACTGAAGGAATCTCTCGATAATCTTACATAATGCTGTAGGATAGATTCTTATCATTCTGAGAAAAAATTCTAAGAGCTTCCTATCTCTGAGTTAAGAAAGAAAACCAAGATCATGCCAGGGGATGAAACCATGTTTTTTAGGATGAGCACAATTACACAATTTTTAGGTACTACTGCAAGGGGTAAAAAGTTATTGGAACATGAGACAGAACTGAATTCTTTGGATATGAGAGGGATAAATTGACTTCATGACCCATGAGTTTGGAAAACAATGTCTTAAATCATTTGTTTCACTTTTTGGTTATGAGGAAAGAAACAAAAAGCACTGGTTTAGAGTGAGCATAAATGTATGAAATGATATTTGGTATCTCAGGAAGGGCTGAAGAATCAGTTTTGGAGTTTAGACAACCAGAAGTTATACTCCAACCATATGGCAGTACTATCCTCCAGACCCATAAGCACAAAGCGCTGAGCTGGGCATGAACATTTCAGTTTGTCACAGATACTGGACAAGGTGCATTGTCTTTGGAAGCTCTGCTTCTACTGACATTGAGAAGACGTGAAGGGTAGGGGGCCATTTCTTAGCATCTCTAGTTCAATGAATAAAAGGCTCAAGTGAGATTTCTGATTGCTGGGACTCATTACACATGGCCGAATAAAGACTGATAGAAAGCCTAGTTAGACGATGTTCTATCTTAGGTAGGGATTGATTCTCCATATGATCATTTTCACCAACACAGGAAGCATTTCTAAGCCTTTCGGACCATCAGAAAGTGTGACTGATGACTGTATCGTATAACTCAGAAAATCTTCTTTGTATTTATAGATCTTCACAAAATGGCATTTCCCAGTCTAGAAACCTATGTTTCTAGTGAAATACCTATGTTTCTTGTGAAAACCACAAAATTAACTACAAAACTATAATACAGCATAATATATTGATTTAGCTGAATTTAATCTGTGTACAAAGTTACATATTTTCCATTGATATTTTTAGTACAGGCCTTGTACTGTCCTTTGCTTTATTGCCCTCACAGATTATCCATTTTGCTTTTTTTTTTTTTTTTTTGTATTTTTTACAAATTGAAGGTTTGTGGTAATCCTGCACTGAATAAGTCTATTAGTGCATCTTTACAAGATCATTTGTTCACTTTGTGTCTCTGTGTCACATTTTGGTAATTCTCACAACATTTCAAACTTGTTCATTGTTATTATATTTGTTATGGCATCTGTGATCAGTGATAATGACTCGCTGAAAGCTCGCATGATGGTTAACATTTTTAGCAAGAAACTGCTTTTAATTAAGGTATATACATTTTTTAAAGACATAATGCTATTGCATACTTAAAAGACTGAAATATACTGAAAATATAACTTGTATATACACTGGGAAAACAAAAAATTCACTTGACTTTTTTTAATGGAGATACTTTATGTGGAGGCCTGGAACCAAACCTGCAATATCTCTGAGGTACGTCTATAATTCATTCTCGTTAATGCTTTATTTAGACAATGGGAGACAGTCTAATTTAATGTGTGATAACTACAACATATTTCCCTGATGACATGTATTATGCCATCCTAAATGACATAATACATCTGCAGAATCAATGATAATTCAGTTACCTGAGAAATGCATACAAATGAAAACAATTTCATACTGGAAAATCATGTTTACTCCTTGTCCATTTTACATATAATTATCTCCTAGAAATCCCTGTTAAGACATTTGTTTAATTTTGATAGTTTTATTGCAAATTACTTTTAGAGATAACGTGGTAATGATTGTAAATAATTGTACAATGACAAAAGAAATGACATATGAGATTATTATAGAGCCTCAATATCTCTCTGTGATACATAAAATTGACCATGTTGACATGCATAAAAGATAGTTTAAATTATATCTGATAAAACACAGCAATCCGTATCTTCCTGATGTTTAGATTCCCCCATACACATGGGCCTAATCAAAGAGAGCATTTTTTTCCACTCTGTTTTAAAAGAATTCATTCTTATGTAGTAGATAAAATTAGAAAATTTTGGTGTCTTCTCCAAATGCAAACTCATTACTAGGAAAGGGAATATCTAGCACAGAGCTCTAAAGAATTGTAGATTTCCTTGTTAAATAAAGATAAAATAAAATAATAAAATAAAATAAACTATAAATGAGAGAATAGGATGGAATGGGCCATCAATTCAATGCAGTTTTATCCTCTTAGCAAAATTTTACCCCCATGATGTGACTTGACACTTACATTCAACCTCCAAGATCACATTTTCACATCCTTCTTTCCTTTGCTTACATTTATCAGTCCAGATTAGAGCCAAAATTTAACTCCTAATTCTTCAGCAAATGATCTAAGTAAAAGATGTTACTATATTAGTGATGTTTGAGTATATCCACATTGAAGAAGAAAGGAAATAGCTATCAAAACAGATTGTCCCATTCAACATGGAACACTGTTTTAGGGGAGTAAGAAATAAGAAATTGTGGTGAAAAGGAAATAATTTAATTATTTGCTGTGTTTTATATGACTTAAGTTGTAGATCATATATAAAATAACAGAGTTCTCTGAAAGGAAAACAAAAAACAAAAAACTATTCCTGAGACTTGAGATGTCCTCAAATTGAGAAGACACTGGGAAAATTAACTTTTATCTTTGGAAATACTGGTGGATCTCTTTATACAAATCTACCAGTTTTTTCCCCCACTTAAAAGTCAATTCACAATGAATATATCATTATGTATAAATATTTATATCTTCTCTGTGAAGTTCCATGTAATATTAACTAACCTCCTAAGAAAATTTAATGGTCTGCCAGCTGTCTATCACATTCTTAAGTGCTTCATTTTGAGATGTTACAGCCTCCGTTACAACATGGAAATGTTACCTTTGGCTTTCATACATTTCTAAGCGGTATATTTGTGTACAAAAGTTTTTAAAAAGTACCCCTGTCACCACACACAAACACACACAAATTATAATGAGGGGATCTAGTAATTAAAAAAGAATGTTAACGAATAAAACCTCGAACTACCTTTAGCAAAGTCTTTCGGTATACTGAATTTGGTCTGTAATATGGTGTGACGGCATCTGGGTGATATCAATAGGAATCATCCAATGCAACGAAATAAATGGACCACACTATTGAACCAGTAATTGTGGTAGAAGACCAAGATTCTCAATGATGAAGGCAGTAGAACTCCTCTTTTTTAAAATGATTTTATTTATTTATTTGAGAGAGGGAGAGAGAGAGCATGTGTGTGTGTTGGGGGAGGGGAAGGGGTGTGCAGAGGGAGAGGGAGAAGCAGACTTCCTGCTGAGCAGGGAGCCAGATGCAGGACTGGATCCCGGGACCCTGGGATAATGTTCTGAGCCAAAAGCAGATGCTTTACTGAATGAGCCACCCAGCTGCCCCCTAGAATCTGTCTTTAAAAACAGAGCAACTTGGTTGCTTTTTGTTCGTACTCTTGTTTCTAAGAACTGTGTATACTGAGTCATTATTATTAACTGATTGGCATGACTCCTTCATGACATCGCTTTATGATCACATGCGTTATTCTCTTTTTCAGCTAGATATTTAGATGGTGTACATGCATGCAAACACAACACACAAACTAAGCTTTACTAACTAGAACTTTAAGCTTAATATTGGCTTTGACATTATTGTTACATATAGTTCGTACACTCTAAAAATGTTAAAGAGTTACAGATACTGTGGACAAACTCACAAGTAAAGAGAAATAGTCTCAGATTACTTCCTATCACTTGTGAATAAATCAGGGTTGTCTCACAAACATTCTTTTAGAAGTTTTACCTGCATTTCTTACGGAAGCCTAATTAGCATCATATAGCTGAAAAAGCTGCATATCTGTATATGCAGGAAACAATGACATTTGTGTATTTGTTCTCACATTCTGGGGACGAATATGTTTCTAGGAAGTAATTTTATATATTCTGGTTTAATATCCGATTCTATTTCAGGATTTTCAGGTCTCATGTTGGTGTTTATATCTCAGCCTCAAAAAAATGAACATGAATTAGAGTCAGAAAATTTTCCCAGTTGCTGTCCTTGATAATGGCATCTTGATAATCATGTCTATTACTTTCCAGGGTTTCACATTCCCTTGGAAAGGAAAATGCTCTCTCATGTTCTTTCTTTGCCTTGGATACTGATTTAATTGGGCCAAAGTGAGGTTAATCTTGGGTCTTTGTACACTGTCCTCATCGGTTTGTCCTAATACACTTTGATCCCACTTCTGCTCCACTACCTCGTATTCATAACTTCTAGGGATGCTTCTAAGCCGATATGGATGAATGGATTCTTAGGGTCCACCCCGGTATCATTGACTCCCGTCTCATTTTCCACTGGTTCTGTGGCCACTGCTAGTCCTCATGATCAACTTCTTTCACTTTTTACCAGAGCTGCTGCATGCACCACCATTGCCACTGGGTCTTGTTCTGGCTTCACACCCTTTACTGCTCTCACGTCACTGGGTCACTAATGCCAATAGTTCTGCTGCCGCCCTCCCATCTGACACTCCCCCTATGAGTTTTGGTTTCCTTATTCTCCCATCATTTGTGATGGAGCTGTGGACTGACTGTTTCTTCTTCACTGGCTGCTTTCTCTTGACATGGCCTTGATTCTCTGAAAATATAAAACTCCTGATGGTGACTCCTATGCCCCATGGGATTATAATAGCTTTGTAGGTCCGTTGAACTCACCATATATGGTTAAGCATTTCGAAAGTGCCCGGGGCTACGTGTACTGGAAACAGGGAGAAATAAGACACCATCCAACTTGTTAAAGGAACTATCAATTTGGCTGGGAGGAAGAAAGGAAATTGCAAATCAGTGTAAGTGCTACTTAATAATATTGGCGATTTCACTATTGCTTCTGCTCCAGCGTGTTCCAGCCCTCACCTTTAGTGTTACACAATCTACAGAGAGCCATTGAGGACAATCTAGACTACAGGAATTATTTATACATTAGCAAAAATAGGTCCTGGCCTCTGATCTCTCTGACAGATCATCTTACACTGCTTTCCGCTCCTAAATCCTACACAGTATTGACAGCATGCTCTCCTCCGCCTAAAAGTAGAAGTCATTAGGCTCTAAATAGTAAAACAGACTTTTCTTTCTTTCTTTCTTTCTTTCTTTCTTTCTTTCTTTCTTTCTTTCTTTCTTTCCACCTACCACTTCAAACAGGTATCTTTTGACACACTTTATTCATGTAATAAATCAATACATTCATCTGGCTGTTTATAAACAGTAAAATTTATGAGAAGATCTGCATTTTAATATAAACAAAATAGAAATTTAAAATTGATCCATAAACTTTCAGAGCTGTATCCCTTTATGGACATTAATTAAAGAACCATACTTCTTACTTTGTGTCTGCATGGTGGTGGTGATGGTGGGGTGATCTTTCCAAATATTTTCCTCGCTTCTAGAATAACAATAGAAATCATAAAATACAACAAAGGACCTTCTTTACATTTTAATTAGTATCCAAAGCATATAGCATCTTTAATTTTTGAGCATAGTAATAGCATCAGATGAATTCTTCATTATCTATAATTTACCCTCAAATAGCAAACTTGTATTCAAGTCAGGGAATTTTCTCAGTTCCTGGTCCTGAGTATATCTATTATACTTTCCACACAACAATTATTGCTCATGAATTTTTATGAAAGCAACTTAACAATATATTATAACCGAGTCTATATGCACACAGTGAATTGGGGAATTGTCACACTCACAGATATAATGCAGTTTATATAATACTTCCATCTAAGGTACCTGACTATTTCAGGTCAATATTCTTCTGACTTAAGTTACAAAGAATTTTCCAACACACTATTTGGCATGTATGGGCATGATCTTAATCAGTGTTACCATATCTAGTTTCAGAATGTCAGTGCTTTTAGGTACTTAATAATTAAATATGGATGATACAACACTCCCTGGCATTAAAATGGTACGCTGGACTGTAAAATTCACAATAAAGACACTAAAAATTAAGGTGACAGTCAAGCCAGATGGCTTCTCTGATGTTCTGAAATACACATGAAAGATTTTATTAATTTGATCACCATCTGGGATACAGTTGAACATTAGCATCTATGGGCAGTTAAATCCAGATATAATCTGGATGTCACAATGTGTTCTACTCTAACTTCTGCTATTTTTCTCTTTGTTGACACTGCATGGAATCATTTTAGTTCTTCTTTCCCATGTGCATGCATAAATAGGATACCTGCCTTCTGTCAGGATATTGTTGAAAGCACTTGAAATTGAAATGAGAAAACATTTATGTATATATCCGTAAGGTCGTAATTGATTCTTCTACAAATCCTAGATCATTGCATCATGAACTCTATTAAGATACATGCTTTCAACAATTAACATCAATTTTATTTCATCTTCATTGGCTTCTGAATTTTTTAATATCAAATGTAATTTTCAAATATGTGAGGAAGGAATGGTGTTCCAAAGTAAGTGTATACTCAGAGAAGTGGATCAGACCTGGACATTGTGTACTTGGACAAGCAGGTCAATCTTCCTTAAGTGTAACTCAATTTCTCACCTGTGAACTTAAGCTATTGAAGGTCCAGATGGCATGACCACTTCAAGGCCAGCGTTTGGCAAAGGATGACCCTGGGGCAAATCCAGTTCACAACATGTTTTTCTACTGCCCTCAAGCTAAACTTGTTTTGTTACATTTTAAAGAGTTGTAAAAGACAAATAAGAAAACAAATAAACACATAAATATTCAAAAGAAGAATATGAAACAGAGACTGTATGCCAGCAAGGATAGTTACTATTCTTGTATATTTAGGTATATTACTTGCAACCTGAGATATTTGCTACCTGGTTCTTGATAGAAGTTTGCCAACCCCTGCACTAGGTTACATTATCAGAGAGATCTGGTCTGTTAGCCTCAACACTGACTCTGGATTGCAATAATTTCACAAATATAAGAAACATGCACGAAAAATCACCCTACATAAATATGGCAGAGTTCTAAGTTGAATAGTGCTAAAAGATCGCTCTAACTGACTAATATATCCAAGCACTGACAATGTTAATTAAGACCAGGTACTTTGAAATCTAGTGCAGTAGATTTGTTGGGGAATTTAAATTAATTGTTAATATTAAACAACTTTAATTATTCCATTAGCCTACAATGACTAATCATATGTCTTTCAAAATGTAAAAATCAGCAATTTTGTAGTGACTTTGAATTTTATAAACTTCATTCATCCATGTCTTCTCATCTGATATTCACAAAGATCCTGGATTTCTGTGTTTTGTTTATAAGACTTGACATAAAGTACACAGCTACTTGGTCATAAACCTTGAGGTTAATTATTAATTAAACTTTCTGTCCCCAACACCCATGCATTTTCCCCTATGTAGGGTCACCTCTGATCAGGCAAAAAGCAAATTTAAAAAAAATAACAAAACAAAGAAGAAACTCCAAAATAGCAATTAATTTTATCAAGGGAAAGGAAAAAGAGTTTCCTTATGCATGTAAAAATGAGTGGAGTTAATAGCATGCCAACTTCAAACACACAAGTTGGTGTCAGGTATAAATAAATTAATCATTTTTATTTAATTAGAGCTTATTTTTCAGTTAATACAAATAGAAGCCGAAAAATGCAGTGAAAAATCATAAGTATTAGGTTATAAAATAACTGACCATTTTTAAAGGAATTTGAAACAGCTACTGTAAATCTGTATCTTGTGTATTTCTACTCTCAGAGGGAACAGATCAAAATAATTAGATGTAGATGGCTGTGAACATAAAGAATTAAGAAATTTGCATAATTCTTCTACTATCTTGTAAACCAGAAATACTGATGGTATGACATTCACGTTTTTCTTTCAATTTCTCATTTTTTTGACTAAACATCTTGTTTAATACAAATAAAATATTAATGTTCCATTTAATTCAAATCATAAATATATTTTAGTAAAGGGTAGGGGATTACATTTCCTCATTGATATTCATTAACTTAATATAAAGTAAAAGTTACAGTATTTCTGAATCATGTAGACATCCTTTTTACCACAACCATTAGGGTTGGTTTGTAAAACTGTAGCTTTATTACTCTACTAAAATCTTTTATATAGCATTATATAATATGGGGCACTCTAGTTTTCCCTGTGGTATATAATCTTCCACACTTGTAGGTTTTTATAATCTCACCGAGTAAAACACTCTCCAAGTTACTGATTCTTTTTTAAATATAAAATTTTAAGTCTCAATAGCAAATACACATGATTAAATACCCAGGCTTTTAAAAAGGCTATTATAGATGCAATGCATTGCATTAATTCCAAACCACAACTCCCAAACTTACGGTGAGATCTTTCCTTAGACCTGCAAGCAAAATCAGATTTCTGAAAATTGTTTTTATTTGTGGTCTGAAGGTATTTGTCATGAAATTCCTACAAAGGGAATTTATCTTATATTTCAACTTTATATTAAGAGAAAGTATCCAAAAATTATATTTCACAAACTAAGTACACGTTTGCCTTGTAGCCACTACCTCCCATAATACGACCCAAGAAAACTTTTCAAGTATTAATTTTGAAAACTAAAGCAGAAAGTGCCAGTCAATTCCCAAAGTTCAAGTGCACGTATTATTAATTCTTGTGATTTATTTGACCTATAAAGACCTTTCTGCTTCAGCACAGCAGAGGCATTACTCTGACTTTCCTTCCATAACCTCAGTGGAAAATCAAACGACAGGATTCTATCATCGTAACAGTAATAGAGCATCAACTTTAGTGTTTTGTTTTTTGGAGTTTTTTTTTGCAACTGTTCAATCTTTTTAAAGAATAACCATTCTGCCATTGCATTGGCATTGGCTTAATTTTCTTACTTGTAAATAGAAAGAAAAAGTTATGACCTAAATAATTAGGTAATATCCCTATAGGACTTATCTCCTCAGGGAAAACATAAAGCAGAATAAATGTGTTTAATTATAATTTGGTCATGCCTAGACTATCATGGCCTGCTTACGTTTTTTATTTCACTATAACTTGCACAAGATTATGGCAAATAAATTCCAAATGGTTCCAGCACACAAAATGATACATTACTCTGGAGAAGTTAGCCATTTGGGAAGATGGGCATATATTTAAAGATATGATAAATTCATTCACACTACAAACACATTTTCACAAAAAATCATCCAAGGTATAAAAGGAATTCTCCATTTCTTTAGCCTCAACATGTTTCTTCCCTAGAGGAGGATAGGCTTCCTTGTGATATTCACAGATAAGTCAATCTTGCCATCCCCTGCATATCTAAGAAGGCTGGTCACATCTAGGTTATAGCTCTAAGACGTCAGGCTCTAATAACAGGAGGAGTGTATTCAATGTACACCCTTCTTACGGTTTACGAAAAATATCATCTCAAGCACAATTAGTTCATCTATCTGAGCTTCAGTCTCCTTATTTGTAAAATGGATTTGAAAATATCATTTCATACTCAGAGGGTTGTTGTATTTCCCCAACTATTTCATGTAAAATACCTGGGGGTCGCTCTTGTTACAGAATATGTACTGAATACACAAATATTGTATATTATTACTGTTATTATCATTATTATTTTTTATCAAATTTATGTATTTATTTATTTGAGAGTGGGAGAGAAGCTAGAGAGAGCGAGGGCACAAGGGAGCGGGGTGAGGAGCAGAGGGAGAAGCAGACTTCCCGCTGAGCAGGGAGCCTAATGCGGTGCTCCATCCATCCCAGGACTCCAGGAGCATGACCTGAGCTGAAGGCAGATGCTTTACCGACTGGGCCACCAAGACACCCTGTTATTATCACTATTATTATTAGCTTTCTGTTACTTATTTACCAGCTTATGTCTATATACATCTGGATGTATGAACATTTAATCGTAAGCATGCTCATTTCTAAACCAGGTTTGAACTCTCCATACATAAGCCTTTCTAGCCCCATTTCCGAGGCTTTGTTCCTGCTGTCACTTCTCTCCTTTTACCTTTTAGAAAAATTAAACATTCTAGGATGACATGTTGAAGATACACATCAATTTATTTTCAGTCAAGGCCACTTTAAAAATATACGTGTATCCCATCGTAGTTACTTTAAAGAAGTATAAATTAGTAAATAGTATAATTTCTGGCTGTTCTTTGCCTATTTTTGTTAACAAATCTAGTGTGTAGAATATTACTGGACAAATGTTATCACTCAATAAGTATGTGTTGGTCGAATAAATAACTAATTACTTTAATTAAAAACTTGTATATTAGAGCTGAATTTTAAGCTACTAGACAACTATAACTTCCCCTCTCCTGGTCCTCTACCATCTATCAATATTGTAAAGAGGATATAATGTACATAGAGTAGCAGATATGGTTTTATAAATCAATAAAACAAGTTGATTAATTGACACACTATTTAAGTTAAAATAAGTTGAGAGTCTTCTTTAGTTACCCTGGCTAAGGTCTTGAAAACATTCCTTAGTCTTATCACAGTACTCAGTATTTAATGGGAATTCAATACAATGCAATTTATTATCCTGGAACTTAGATATGAAATCTTCCTTCTAGCTTCTGTATGATTCTCCCAAATAGTTTTTGTCACAACTACATTCTGTCTATTAAATATGATGATTTAACATGACATTGAATAGCATAAGCATCTCTTGGAGGTCAAGTAAAATAAAATGATAGAGATAGGTTTATTCCTGGGCGTGGCAACATCTTAAAAATAAGTTGTCAACATGAAAAGATGCTCCACATCACTCATCATCAAGGAAATACAAATCAAAACCACGATGAGATACTCCCTCACACCTGTCAGAATGGCTAAAATTAACAACACAAGAAACAACAGGTGTTGGCAAGAATGTGGAGAAAGGGAAATCCTCTCCCACTGCTGATGGGACTGCAAACTGGTGCAGCCACTCTGGAAAACAGTATGGAGGGTCCTCAAAAAGTTAAAAATAGATCTACCCTAGCTCCCAGCACTTGCACTACTAGGTATTTATCCAAAGAATACAAAAATACAGATTCAAAAGGGTACATGTACCCCAATGTTTATAGCAGCATTATTAACAATAGCCAAACTGTGGAAAAAGCACAAATGTCCATTGACTGATGAATGGATAAAGAAGTGGTATATATATAACAGAATATTACTCAGCCATCAAAAAGAATGAAATCTTGCCATTTGCAATGATGTGAATGAAGCTAGAGTGTATTATGCTAAGCAAAATAAGTCAGAGAAAGACAAATACCATATGATTTCTCTCATACGTGGAATTTAAGAAACAAAAACAGATGGACATATGGGGGGGAAGAGAGGGAAACAAACCATAAGAGACTCCTAGGATAGAGAACAAACTGAGGGTTGATGGAGGGAAGTGAGTGGAGGATGGGTAAGATGGGTGATGGGTATGAAGGAGGACACTTGTGATGAGCAGCGGGTATTGTATGTAAGGGATGAATTCAGTAGAACTTAATTCTACTCCTGAAACCAATATTGCACTGTACGTTAACTAACTAGAATTTAAATAAAATCTGAAAAAAAGTTATCAAACAATAAAATATGTGTTGTAAATTTTCATCAACTTTGGAATATATTTTTAATAAGAGTAGTACAAATTCTAATATCTTAATAGTTGTAGTCCTGAGATTTTACTTTAAGGACATTTTAGGAAGTCAAAATTACATGAACAGTGATGCCGACTACTGCAGTATAAAAAATAGTGAAATACTGGGAAAATATTTTTAGCTAAATGAATATTCATAAATTTTTAAAATATTATGCAGCATATAAAGGTATAACGGAGTATTATAACATATGGAAAATGTTTACAATACAATTTCAAGTAAAATAATGCGAAGTGCAAAATTATACATTCTCTCTGATTAAAAGTGCTCAGCTTATGGTCTCAAAAACTAAAGTTCAGTAAAATATTTTTTCAAATTTCATAAAGATTGCTCAGTTCCCAAATGCCGATTTTCCCATATAGAGATGATTGGGCTGCTGACTCTGCCAACACTGATGATTTGGAAGACTAGAAACTGACTTATTCTTCTGTGTTACAATGAAAGGTGGAAGGAATGATTCAGTTTCTCTTGTTGAAAGAATAAGCAACACAAATTCTTTGCAAGCAATCAGCTGAAAATCAACTTGTCCAAAGAGTGTGGATCTTTATATTTGGTGGTAAGGGATTTATATTTTTTTAGAGATTTGTTTATTCCCTTCCCTCAGAGAATTTAAAGTATGGCACTGAGATGACAAAATCAAATATATATATATATGTACACAGACACACACACACACCCCTACACGCTCATACACGTATATGTATGTGTACTGTGTATATATATATACACATATATGTACATATATATGTATATGCACACACACATATATATACACACATATATATTATAATCATGTGTTTTAAATAATATTCATATTAAGATGATTTAAACTGCACATTAACAAATCAATCCAGATAAGACAAAATATATCTTAGAATCAACAAGTCCCCATAATTAAAGATGCAGTTTATCCATGGTCTTCTTTTGGAAGAAACTAATTTCTTCTCTCTCGTGTGTGATTTAAAATTATGACAGGCAAGCAAAAGCTCTCCAAGAGGAAGAACTTTGGAGTTTTGTAAAGTTAATCATCCCATGTTTTTAAAATAATAAAAGCAGAGCTCATATAATAATAATAGCTAACCTTTCTTAAATCTTTGCTTCTGCTAGTCACTGGCTTAGTATTTTCCATATGTTACTACATTTATTTATTTATTTATTTACTTACTTACTTACTTACTTACTTATTTTTTTTAAAGATTTTATTTATTTGACAGAGAAAGACACCGAGAGAGGGAACACAAGCAAGGGAAGTGTGAGAGGGAGAAGTAGGCTTCCCACCGAGCAGGGAGCCCGATGTGGGGCTCCATCCGAGGACCCTGGGATCATGACCTGAGCTGAAGGCAGACTTAATGGCTGAGCCACCCAGCGGCCCCTGTTACCACATTTAAACTTCATAAAATCTTATTGTAATAAGATTTTATCTCCATTTTACTTGCATGGAATCTGAGGCTTAGAAGAAATACCTTATCTAATGTGTCCATTTCGGGAAGCCAGATTTTCTTTGTTGAAGTGCAGTTTCTCCAGTAAAACAGGGTACTTTGTAGTAGTTTCTATTGTTTATAAAATTACCTGCTTGATCAACAAAGGCATCCAGGGCTAGATTCAATAATTCAGTAAAAATTTACTTGGATCAAAGACTAGGGATTCACAGTGGTATTTGACATCTGTCCCAAAATTCTTAAGAAAAATATTGGAATCCAAATATGAGATCACTGATATCTCCTTTGTTTTTTTGTTTGTTTGTTTGTTTTTTTATAAAATGTGTTCTCCGTGGACACGACGGTTCTTTTAGATCAGGAGTCTTGAGCTATGTGCAGCACCTTTGAAGAAATGGGAGAATAAATTTAGGATGTCACAATCTTTTTCATCATATCGATCTCTTTTTTTCCTGTAGAATACCCAGACTTGTAAAACAAAGAAGTCAAGGAAAATGTCAACTACCCATGCCACCATAACTAGGAATTATAAGAACTGCGATTTGAATTTATGGATATTTGATTTTAAGTCTGTCCTTTACCTAGTGGTGATGTAAAAGGAAAGATCCATAAAAGTATACAGAAAGAAGTCATAGTAATTGCTGTGGATTCAATGGATGGGGTGGAGTAATAGGATTGGTCACCAGAGACTGCAAGGTGACAAAATCATTCACCCTGATGGTTAGATCTGGTGGTGGGAAAATCAGTTACAGCTTAAGTATTAATATGATCAAGCTTTTAGCAGATCAGGAGATCACAGTTTTTTAATTTTGGTTTTTATGTAGTGAGAGCCTATACCGCATATAACAGAGATATGGGTAAGGATTTAGGGAATCTCATGCATTTATGTATGAATTATAATGTAATACACAAGAAAGATAACATCCTCAAGATACAAAGTAAAAATAAAATGAACTCAAGAATATACAGTTTTGAACATTGTATGCTTTCTCTCTCAAAGAAAATATAATATCTTGTTAAGCTGTAAGGTTTGTTCAGATAAGCTCTAATATATTGCTTTTCCTACCACAGAGTAAAGATCTTTTTTAAGTTCTTAAGACAAAGACACCTAAAGACCCAAGGCTTATTTTAATATATCATTTTGAATAGAGTATTCTACCCCTAAGGGTTAGAGATCTATATACCACTATTAGAGCAGATGTTTGAAAATGTTATTCTATGAACATCACCTTTTTCATTATATTCTCTTAATTTATGAAGATTATGCCATTTTTATTGTCATTCATATGTTTAAAATTTGTTTTAAAAGAAACAGCCTACTTATAAACTGAGTGAAAACACATTCTTTCTTGTTTTGACATAACATCTGTAAATAGAATATAAAGCTCTTAAAACACCTTAGGCTTTAATTCCATGCAGGTAGAAATGAGACATCAGGGATTCAACCCAGTGGTACAGAAACAAAAGAAAGACTGACTTAAATGTTAAAACTTCTGAAGTCAAAACCATAACAAAGGAATTTTCCATTTATTGTACTTTTATTTCCCCAAGCTTATATTCATCAGCTGTCTAATAAAACCTGAAGAAAGCAGAAATCTTTAGCTTCTTTGTTCTTGTGTATTTGGGGAGCAGGGAGAGAAACTGAAAAGCCAAACAAATGTCATAGGAAGAGTTGAAAATTGCAGTCACGGAACAGAGGTAGAATATAATATAGCAGGACTTACGTATTAAGTGGTTTACTCAGCTATAAGTTACATAGAGGTTTTAACTAAGATTCTAAATTCCATTTTAATCAAGCGTTGGAGGATTTCTGACTTTCTATTTTACAAATGGAGAACAGAGCCAAGAGTAGAGAGACTCATGTATTCAGGAAACAGCTAGCTCTGCCTTTGACAAAGCAGGTGGCAAATCAGTGGTAACCAAAATATTCCTGCTTCTTTAGTTTCTTTGTGATGAAGTCCCAACAAACTGTGATTATCTGAGAATGAGGAAAACCTCAGTATGGTGGGAAAATGATAAGGACAAGATGGCAAACATCAAAATAAACAGGCCAAGCCAATTTAAATAGGGAAGGAGTGAGCAAATGGGAGAGTGGGAAAATGGAGCAAAGTAGTAAACAATGAGTAAATAATTAAATAAGGATAAAATGGCAGAGAACAAAATACAGTCTTGTGATGCCTCTCTGAACAAATAAAGATACAATAAAAATGACATATTTTTAAAGAGAAAGTGAGCATCATAGACCTCTGTATATTTCTTGAAGGAATAAATGAACGAATACATTTGGAATTGAATGTATATTAGAGAAGGAAGTAGGGATTCTGCCGTTGTGTTATTAAGTTGATCAATACCCATAACCAAACAGACAATTTAGCACCACCTTCCCCCTCAATTCACTTTAGTGCTTATAATCTCCTATTGATTGTCAGCTAACCAAATAATTACAAAGCTCCACTTTCTATCTAGTGAGTAAACATAATCTCAGTGGCAACTTTGGCTTATTCAAAATGGATAAAAGATGCATCTAAAAAATTGCAAATATGCAGAATATTATCAGTTTGAAAATTCAGGTTGTCTTCAATTATTTGAATAGAATTATATTATAATAACTAAGTATCAAAATAACAGAATCAATAAAATATCCCAAAGAGTATTATTTACTTTGTCATGGTCTACTCATATTGGGGCATTCCTGTGGAAATGAGAAAACTCAAGTATTTCTGTTCAATCTGAATTATTTGTTATGACCTTTAAAATACTATAAATGTGCATCCACATATAAATAAAAGTTTAAAATATGTAAGTTGAATACAGTATTTTAAAATAATAAATTTGCCACTTTCTTTAAAAATTAAAATAAATGAAATTATTTACTCTAGCAGAGATAACATTTCAGTTTCTTCATAATATGTTTTCATAATAGACTACAAGAGTTCTAGAGTAAATAATGGACCTATAGGTATAAGTATGCAGCCTAATGTCCAAGCTCTTTTCCCATAGGCTGAAGGAAACAATCAGCAAAGGGCAAAAATTCAGGAAAAGTAAACCCAGACTCCTTTGCCAGGTGGTCCTTGATCAGAGAACTAGGGGGAAAAAAAAAAAAGATCTAGGCAAGTAGAACATCTCATTTGCAGTGCAATTAGCCTAGAAGATATTATTCTTTGAATTAGTCTTTTGAGGAAAACATACCTGTTTCCCTTCAGTCTCCAGTTTGTGCCATGTGCATGCCGTTTATTTAGGGATAATCCCTCATCTAATTTCTTGAAGAGTTTGTGTAAGATTGAAATAATCAGTGTTATGAATATTAAGTAAAACTCAATTGCAAGCCCATTTGAATGTAGCAGATTTTTTTTTTTTTTAAGATCTTATTTATTTATTTGACAGAGATAGAGACAGCCAGCGAGAGAGGGAACACAAGCAGGGGGAGTGGGAGAGGAAGAAGCAGGCTCACAGCAGAAGAGCCTGATGTGGGGCTCGATCCCAGAACGCCGGGATCACGCCCTGAGCCGAAGGCAGACGCTTAACCGCTGTGCCACCCAGGCGCCCAGCAGATTTTTTTTTAATGAAGCATTTGAAATTACAGATGTAGTACCTTTAAATAATCAGAAATGTTTAGGTTGCCTATACTATTCATACTGAGTCAGTTTTTGGTGAGTTTTAATTTTCTAAGAATCTATATATTTTATCTATCTTTTCAAATGTATTTGTATAAAGTTTTATATCATATGCACTATATTTTAAATCTCTGTTGTATACATTACTTACTTATATGTACTGTTTTCTTTTTACTTGGTAATTACTCCAGGGGTTAGTCTATTTGGTCAGTTTTTCAAACAATCAAATTTGAATGTTTTACTCTTTTTTTTTTTTTTTAAGATTTCTCTATTTATTTTAGAGAGAGAGAGCATGAGCTGGAGGAGCAGAGGGAGAGGGAGAGAGCATCTCAGGCAAATGCCCTGCAGAGTGCAGAGCCCAACGCAGGGCTCTATCTCACAACCCTGAGAATATGACCTGAGCCAAAATCAAGAGTGGGTCGCTTTAACCAACTGTACCACCCAGGCATCCTTTATTTTTCTTTTTATAACTTGCTTTCTTTTAGTTAATTTGTGTTTTCTCCCCTCCTTAAATTGTTATTCCCCTCTCTCTCTCTCTCTCTCTCTCATTTTTTCTTTTCTTTTTTTTAGGTTTTTAGTTTATTGTTCCCTCTCTTCTTTTGGGTGTTTACTTTGATCTTTTTCTAATCTTTCTAAGTTGGTTATTCATTAATTTTGATCCATTCTTCTCTAAATTAATTTTTTTAAAGATTTTATTTTTTTAAAAAAAGATTTTATTAATTTATTTGACAGAGAGAGAGAGAGAGAACACAAGTAGGGGGAGCACCAGGCAGAGGGAGAGGAAGAAGCAGGCTCCTTGCTGAGCAGGGAGCTCAATGCAGGGCTTGATCCCAGGACCCTGGGATCATGACCTGAGCTGAAAGCAGGTGCTTAACCGACTGAGCCACCCAGGTGCCCCTAAATTAATTCTTTATGTAAAATTTTCTTTTAGGTACTTATTGTCTCCATCTTCTATGTTTTGTCATGATGTATCTTTTTAATGATAGTTCTAAGTAATGTCTAATTTCCATTGTGAATTTTTCTTTAAGCCATAAATACGTTGAAGTGTGTTTTTTAAAAAATTTCTATCTGTTTGGTATAATTAATCATATGTTTTTATTTTCTAACTTAATTCATTAGAGTCAGAGAATGATATGAATTATGTCAACTTTATTTAGGTTTGCTTCATGGCCCCACATATGCGTACCGTTGGTAATATTCCATACTTGCTGGGTAGAAATGTGGGTATTTTTATGTTCTACAAATGTACAAACATATTAACTGTGTTATTCAAATATTTCAGTTCTTCATTTTTTTTTCTGCTGGATTTATCAATTACTGGGAGAAACGGGTTAAAATACCTGCACATAATGGAGAACTTATTGATTTTGCCTTGTAGTTGCTTTTATAATTATAGAGGAGTGATTGCATTAGTAACTTTGATGCTTTACCTGTCTTTGAATCTGTACCCTTTGTTGTGTGCCCTACAATGCCTTACAGTACTCTCCCACTTGACTCTGGCATTTGTCTTCCTTGGCTAATGGAGTTTTAGCAAACATGATATGGGCTTGAACAGTGCTTGATCGATTGTGCTTGTTTCTTATTATCTGCTGATTAACATGAGATCATCCCCAGGCCAGTCTTTTGGAAACATTCTAGCAAGACCATCCAGACTAACTGGCAGTTAGCTGATGACCAATTATATGAGTAAATTCATTTTAGACCAGAAAAACTGCACAGTAAAGCCACATGGTGACCTATAGATCATGAGCTAAATATGAATGCATTTTTGAGTGCCTCTGACATTTTGTGTGTGTGGGTGTTGTTTGTCACTTAATGTTTTTTAAAAAAAGAGATAAAATATAATATTTTAGGCTTTTAAGCAATAAATATGCATTATTAATTAATTGGGGATTGACATTTTAGTATTGCATAAAAGAAAAGTAATGTTTGACTTTATTGTTTCTTTCTTTCGTATTAGTAGTTGCTTAATAAAACTCTTTTACTCTTTTATATTTAACTTCATTTCTATGTTTTGTGTGGCTTTTTCATAT
Source organism: Ursus arctos (assembly GCF_023065955.2). Taxonomy (NCBI): domain Eukaryota; kingdom Metazoa; phylum Chordata; class Mammalia; order Carnivora; family Ursidae; genus Ursus; species Ursus arctos. Next base: position 73,672,404 of record NW_026623056.1, read on the forward strand.
AACATATAGTAGAGAGGACAGTGGCTTTCAGTCAATAAAAATTCTTATGTTTTGTGCTGCCTTACACGTGCTATTTGTAAAATGGAAAAACCTCTGCAAATAACAGAGTAAAACAGAAGTTGGAGGTCTGTTCCCCATTTGCAATTTAATTTTATATCTTGTTTTCAAGGATTCACAAAATATCAAAATCATGTTAGCATATTTCTTATTTGATAGACTAATACTGGACTCCACACTAAGTTAAATATTATAGCTTGAAGACTGAATCTATGTAAAGGAATTGCAGCAAAATAAGTTCCTTGCCAACACGTGGGCTAGGTCCTTTGAAGTTGTCCCATGCATGCACATGACTGTATATTGCAATGGAATTCCCTGCGGAAGCTTTGAAAGACACACATATGTTGCCATCACCTTGTGCTAATTTTAGCCTTGAGGCAAGAATGGCTTACTACATACATAAGGATTGCCAAGGGCAGGGTGAGGCAAGTGAGGTTTCCCCAAAATTTAGATAAATGGTTTAAATAGATTAATTATATTTTGTCATATATTTTAAAAATTAAACTTAATATGAATATCCATAACAAAGAAAATATCTATATTTTAAATTTTAAATAAAGACAGGATCTGATAATGCTCTGAGCTCTCAAGAGTTCTCACCTTTCCTACTTAAATATCACAAGATCCTTCCCCAACTGTTATCTCAGAGCAACTTTTGGAGCAGTATTAAGTTGTTCTTGTGTATAAAAGAAACCTGAATTTTTTATGTTGGAAATACAAAGTCTAATGTTTCCCAGTTTCTGGAAGTGCGGGTGGCTATTCTTGAAAACATGGTTTAAAATTCTTTTACACTGGAATGTTTTCCTCACAAACTTAGCTGAATTTTCTTTTTGTTTACATTCTGAAAATCCTTTCCTTGACTACTGAGTTTTATTTATTTATTGTGATTTCTGACCTTTGATTTTTCAAGTTTAATCTGTTAACTTGTATTGTGATTACTGATCTTTTTGGGCTTATTTCTAACATCATATTATCTTCTTGTGTTTTTGTCTTAAATGTTGATATACCTAGTTATCTTAATACAGTTGAACTTGTTCAGTTTTGTAACTCCCTACCAAATAATCCATAGTTTTAAAATTTATGTAGTTGCAAATTTCCTTGGAATTAACTTAATCTGTTTTAAATAAGCAAAATTGAGAAATTCTATTTGTCTTTTTGGACTACATTTGCATCTTTGCATCTATCTTTTAGGTCAGTAATTTCCTTTTTAATAATATTTAATCTACTGATTGACTAATTCATTACATCTCAGCTTTATATCTTTAGAGTTATTACCTCAAAAATTCTATCATATTATTTATTTTAAAATTTGTTCCATTATTTCTTATAATTCTAGTTTTTCTTCCGTATGTTCAGGTATCGCAAATAAATTTTAAATTGGATTAAGTGTTTATTTAAATTTTGTTCCTAATAAGCTTAAATTATTTTTTTAAGATTCTCTACTTATTCATTTATTTGAGAGAGAGAAAGATGTGAGCAGGAGGGAGAGAGAGAGAGAATCTGAAGCAGGCTCCATGCTGAGCGCAGAGCAGGAGGTGGGGCTTAATCCCATGACTGTGACATCATGACCTGAGCCAAAACCAAGAGTCAGATGCTTAACCCACTGAGCCACCCAGACACTCAGTAAGCTTAAATTCTAAAACCTTTATTGGTTTGATTCTAATCTCCGTTGCACCTTGTGGTAATTACTCATGGTATTGTACCTCTGTGTGTTTTATTGGTAATTTTTGAATTTATGCTGATTATTATTATTTTTTTGAAACTCTATTTTTGGCTGTTATTTGAGGCCTGGATAAAATTGTGTCCCTCAAAATAGAATTTGTGTTTCTCTCTGTTTCCAGAGGTATTAACAGCCACATAACATTTTAATTCTTCATTTAATATTTTCAGAACTTAAAGTAGAATGGATTCAGTCCAGAATCTATGTTGAGCTAGTTTGTCATGATTTCTCAGAAAAGATTGTTTTTCTTTCAATCTAGTACTAAGGCCAAGATTCCTTGCTGCTCTTTTCTGCTTCATGAATATATTCACACAAACTGAAGATATATTTCTTTGGTGCCCAACTATATATGGGTTGACTCTTTGAACTATTACTTTGGGAATTTCCTAGGCATTCTTGGGTATTCTCCTTTCTTTCTTGCCCTACACAGTCTAAATTTCACCAGAGTTTTTCCAAAAGCCACAGGGAGAAAGATTTCCTTAGGGGTTTGCTTATTCTCCAGGGATCCAACTTTTACTTTATTATTGGCCTCAGGAGATACCTTACATTAAAGGAAAAAAAAAAAAAAAGATCAGTGATGTATTTTGAATATCATTTAAAAATATTTTATCTGACAATTCTTTTTTAAAGAGTTGTTTTCATTAAATTGTTTCTCAAATATTTCATATCATGGCATGTATAGAAAATGTTAAAATTATATGACATATTAAAAAAATGAGTAAGTTACTTGATGTTAGAGGCAGCTGGCTTAATATTTTATGTCTTATTCAACTAACTAGGTTCCCAGTGGGGATAAATATTTTTGCACACTCTTAACTCATTTGTGCACACTTGTAATTTGTGGAAAACAAGGTCACAGTAGCAATACATGGATTATGAAGTTGCTTTTTTTTTTTTTTTTTTTTTTTTAGTTTAGTACTTTTCGTTCCCCGCATTGTTGTGAACGTAAAAGTATTCTCTACTTTATTTCGGAAAATTCCCCCAACTACAAATTTTCCCACTGAAAAATCTACGCTTGTTCAAAACTTGTACTCAGTAACTAATAACTTTTAATAATGTCAATAAAATAAAACATTGTTGATATACCAAAAAAAACCCTTTTGTGGGAAGTAATATATGAAATCTATGGTACATGAGCTCTGCCCCATTCCATTTATCAAAGTCTAGTTGTTCTCTAGATACAAAGAGATAACTCTGTTGTTTCCCAAGGGTATATAAGCAGAGCACTATCTAATACCAGATGAAAAATAAATGTACCTATTCAAGTGAAAAAGTACTGCAAGTGCATCTGTTATTTATGACACCAATTATATCATGAATTTGCTGCTTTGTTTTCGATATAAAAATGACAAACAAGGGCCATAGTGCATATCTATATAAGCCATGTCTATCTATGTATGTTAATCATAATAGAAATTGGAGAGATTCATGTGCATAATTCAAGCCAAAAATGCCATTTCACCTAAAATAAGGGTAATAAAAGGTAAGAAAACAGAATTTTATTATCATATGACTTATTATTTTAATCTTTGAATTTATAAAAAAACATATGTCCAGCTGAAAAAATTCTGTTGTATGTGCTTTCAGAAATGTTATATAATTTAATCTGTATACACACACAAACACAAGCATGCCCACACACTTGAAATTTGATATCTGTATAAGAATACTAAGCTCAGAAAGATAATTGCATAAAGTCACGCAACTAAAATACACTGGTGAATTTTATGACAATTTCTGCTGTATTACAAGGACATATTCATCTTACCATATTATGTTTTATCATTAAAATGTAAAATTTACACTGAATTATGGTATACCACATTCTAAATCAAAGAGTTCTCAAAATGAAATATGTTAGATGATGCACAAATATAATTACTTCATTATGAAACTTTCTCTCAACATATCTTCAATCTTTATGTATTACTATAAGATTTTAAATAATACTATACTAACGTTTACATGTTTAAATTTTTCATGCTATCCCTTATATTTAATTAAATTTCAGATATACAAATTTTATTTATATTATGTTCATTAGGAATTTGGCTTACTGTATGAGAGAAGATGGATTGTTTTGTGTTAGAAGTTAATTTACACAAAGAATGTTTTAATTTATACACCCGATATTATCTCTAAAATTGTTTTCTAAAACGTAGTTATTATATATAAAATGCTTTGAAAATACTGAATTTTCAAAAATGGTTGCCTGATAAACTATGAGATTGTGGTATTCTCAATGAATAATTAACACATTTTTTTGAAGTTTGTAAAGAATCGTCAATAGTAGGAGAGCTTGTTTGTGTATATGAAACATATGGCAGGAACAAGAAAAGCAGAATATGCTAATTAATTGTTAAGGTAATAATTGTTTACATAAATAGTAAAATAATTTATAAATTGTTATAATTTATATAATTAATAATTATAAAACACATTTCCTCAAATACATTTATAATAAAACTCATTTTCTTGTCTACGTTTCCTTATCCTGGTGCTTCACCACACCGTCAACTGCTCTGTCTCCGAAATTTTAAAGTGAATTTTGCCTTTGACATATATTCTCTCCACAGGAAATATGGTGCTCCCTGAATGGACACTCCTTATTTTCTTATGAAGGTCAATGTTTCCAGGATAGAGGCAGCGGCTAGCGGGAGCTCAGGATCAAAAATATTACTCCACGCTCACAGCCGGATCATACAGTCAGTGGTCTTAAGTACACACAAAAAGACCAAATATTGTTCAGAAAATCTTTGTTTTTGATATCCTGGTAAAAACATCAATATATCATTATGAGAAAAGTGAAAATTAGTTTACACCCTGACAAGGCCTGTAAAAGTCTTAATACTGAGATGATAAGAAACAATGCAAGTGGATCCAGGGCCACACCTACTAAGAGAAAAGCATGTTTTTGTAGGAAAAGCCAGCAAAGTGAGTAAAGGAAAGAAGGTCAGGTGACAGCTGAGCACCTTGGCTCATGTGTTTTTCTTTGCGCAGCATTTAGGGTAGCTATCCCTTAGGTTTTGACTGCGAGAGAAGGTATTTTTTCTACAGTTGTTTTACGTGCATTTCTTTTTATCTAACCTAAGTAGTTTCTTTCTCCAGTTTCTCTTTAGTACACTTTTCCTTATTAAAAACACCAGTGAGAAGCCAATATGTGACCTGTATTCTTAGCAAGATAGCAAAACAAATGTAATTCTTCAGAGCCTTCTAATACGTGGTGGGACTACGCTCTTTCGAAATCCTAGCTTCTTTTTGGTCAATACTGGGGGACAACCTATGTTACTTTCCAGCAGACGGGTACACCTCTCTTCTGTTAGAGAGAAATAACCCCTAGATCCCTTTTCCATTTCAGTGGAGATAACGATGCACTGAAATAGCTCTCAGGTGTACCTGAAACCATGACATTGCAAGGAAGTTTATATTTTAAAGCAAAGAAGTTACATTCCATTAGGTGTTAGTATCTAATAAATATGCAGTGCACTGAGAGACTTCCAGGAAAGATAGAGAGTTGGTGCATATTTCCAAAATTGTTTGACAGACATTTAAGGTGATATAAATCACAATAAAATAGAGATGAAAACTTCATCTACAGTGAAACTAGACAAGCTCCCAGCATCATCCCACACATTTTGAAATATCTACCTGATACAATGAAATTTGGATGAGGCTGAGAGAAGATACCAGGAGCTAATACTCAATTTTCAGGCAAGTGGGGAACGGGCAATTCTAAGACTGTATATAAGAGGTTTTAAAATAATATAGCAAAATGGTAATATTTCTTATCTTGAAGAAGGGCGAGGTGAAGGCCCGGATAGAATATCAAGAACATAAGGAGCTAACTATTTGGAAATCCGACTTGCAAGTAGTCTAGGGTTAGAATTACGTCATCAAACACTGTGCTTCTTAGATTTTAGTGTGCATTACTATGATCAGCAAGGCTTCTTCAGTGGTGATTATTGGACCTCACACCCAGAATTTCTGATTCAATAAGGCGAGAGGAGTGCCTGAGAATTTGCTTCTCTAAGCAGTTCCTAGGTGATACCAAAGCTCTGGGACTATACTTTGAGAACCTCTTGTATAAATGACTTAGGTTGTTGTGCTTCATATAGTTATTGTTGAAAAGATTTTATTTTGGGGGGCACCTGGGTGGCTCAGTAAGTTGGGCAACCATCTTTTGATCTCAGCTCACGTTTGATGGTAGGGTTGTGAGTTCAAGCCCTGCCTCGGGCTCCACATTGGGCATAGAACCTACTTAAAAAAACAAACAAACAAACAAAAATAAATAAAAATAAAAGATACTATTTTTTAAAGCAGTTTTAGATTCACAGAAAAATGGAGAGGAAGGTATAGATTTTTCCATGGCCACTACCCCCAAACATGCATAGTTTCCCATGTTATCAACATCCCCAGAGAGTAGTACATTTGTTACAATCGACGAGCCTACATTGACACACCATTATCACCCAAACTCCATAGTTTATGTTAGGGTTCACGGTTGGTGTTGTGCATTCTACGGGTTTGCACAAATGCATAATGGCATATGTCTATCATTATGGTATCATACAGAATAATTTCACTGCCATAAATATCCTCTGTGCTTTATTTATCTGTACCTGCCCTCCAGCCCCTGGCAACAACTCATCTTTTTATTGTCTCCATACTTCTCTTTTTTCCAGAATGTCATATTGTTGGAATCATATAGCATGTAGCCTTTTCAGATTATTTTCTTACAGTTAGTAACATGCATTTAAAGTTCTTCCATGTCTTTCATGGCTTCATAGCTCATTTCTTTTTAGTACTGACTAATATCCATTTTCTGGATGTAACACAATCTACATATCCATTCACCTACTGAAGGACATCATGGTTGTTGTACACATGACTTTTAAAAAAGTGTTTTAATTTTGTCTTCAACTTAATTTCCCTCAGAGAAAAAACATTTTGTTTAAAGCTGTATCTATCTATCTATCTATCTATCTATCTATCTATCATCTATCTATTTATTTATTTTAGAGAGAGAAAGAAAGTGCGCATGACACACACGGAGAGGGGAGAGGCAGAAGGAAAGTGAGAGAATCTCGAGTAGACTCCCCATTGAGTGTCGAGACCTACATGGGGCTAGATCTCACAACCCTGAAATCTTGACTTGAACTGGAATCAAGAGTCAGATGCTTAAGTGCTTGAGCCACCCAGGCACCCCAAGAAAATGGTATGAAGATGAGGAAACAAGCCCACTTTAATAGCTGTGGGATGGATGGGGAAGTGTGAGAATGACACACTAAAAAACTACAGTGCTACCAAAAAAAAAAAGAAGTCTGGTATCTTGTGATGGCTTTGTGTTATATCAGCATAGTTAGGCTAAAAGACATTCCTCAGAATCCCCATTCTGGTATGCTTCCAGATAGGGTGGGCAATGCAGACACGCACATCAACACAACAAAAGTTTAACCTAAATGTAAGCACTTCAACCATCAGACTTTTTTTTTTTCTTAGATTTTATTTATTTATTTGACAGAGAGAGAAAGAGAGCACAAGCAGGGGGAGCAGCAGGCAGAGGGAGAAGCGGGCTCCCCACTGCGTAAGGATCCTGATGCGGAACTCGATCCCAGAACCCTGGGATCATGACCTGAGCTAAAGACAGACGCTTAACTGACTGAGCCAGCCAGGCACCCCACCAACAGACATTTAAAACTATTCTAATATTCCAAATTATAGGGGAGAGATATTCTACCAAACAATCATAAGTTTTTAATACTATATAGTAAACTTTCATGCTTTTAGACCAGTGGTCAATGAAAGACTCAGTGATAGGGAGAAGAAAAAAATAATCAATTTAAAAAACTGTTATAATTTCTCATATATTTTCTGAGGTAGAACAGAAAGTGCATTAAATTGAGTTTGCAGAAAAACAGAATAACATTTCCTGAAGCTAGAAAGAGGTGAACTCTTTAATAATTTCCGGGCAAAACAAGCTTGTTAACTATCAGTAAAGAATTAAAATTGAGAAACAGGGAAAGACCGTGAGACCCTCCACAAAGACACTGAAAGGAACTATCCTTGATTACTTGAAGTCACTAAAGAAACAAAGCAAAACAAAACAAAAGGAAATTTGTCACATATTAGACACAAGTAAGTTTTAAATTTTAAAATGTTATTTTTATAGGAACAAGAGGGGAGTTCAAAGGCAAGTTAAGTCAACAATTCATATAGTTTGGAAGTAAATAAATTTTATAATATGCTTTTCATTTACTAATGTCTTTGAGAACTCTTCCTTTATAAAAAGAAACAAGTGGATAAAAGTGTTTTAGTTTATAACATCTTTGTTTCTTGATATTTTCTTCCTTTTAAAATTAAAAAAACAAATAACCTAAAGCCGCAAGAAAACGTTAAAAATATATTAATTCATTAAGGTGTTACATAGCTTTTCTTAGGATCTCAGCTAATTCTCCCAATTACCTTCTCTTTTTTCTTTCTTTGTCAGAAAGTTCCCACCTGCTTTGCTTCTCAATGATATTATATGTGAGTATTTTACTTAGACTACTAGAAAACTGAGTCTTTAGGTTGTATCTGCAAAGTTTAAGATTGATTTTTTATTTATTTTATGGCACGCGTGCATGCACGTGCACACATGCTGATTTATTTGTCTAAATGGTGTAAAGTGAAAAAAACCTTTCTGTTCATTTGGGGGCAGTCACTTAATTGATCACATTAGACTAGAAAGTATAGCAAAATTGAGGTAGAAAGATTTTAGGTATGTTAACAAAAACAAGAATAAAAACAAAACAACTGCATTGATGTTTGGGATAAATGCAGATGTGATAAGATGAAACTAAGGTAAAGAATAAGATTGATTCTGATTTTAGATACTTTGAAAAATTTTAGAGGGTAAATTGCTAGAATATTACGGAGTTTAAATTTATAAGCCTTTGCGAAAATAAGGTAACTGCTGGTGACTTAGCTGTATAAACAGAAATATACTTGAATGAAGTAATCTTAAAGCACCGCTTTATGCTACGTAAATTCGATCATTTTGACAATGACTTCTGAGATATTGCAGGAACAAAGAAGAAAAATATCACGTCTGTGATCTTTAGCTTTCTTTTCAGATAATATGTGTTGTTGATGTAGCCAGCTGTCCATTCTTTCTTAGCCCCAAGCATCAATGACAAAGGAAGACAGAGCAATCATGGGAGTGTTTGGTCACATATTTGTAATAATTTGGTGACTTTTAACAATCTTTGTCCATTATAATAATAATATAATTTTCTCAGACTGGGGTGGGCTGGGGCATGGTTATGGAAGAGCGGTCTCCAGAACAGAGGAAGAAATGGCAGATTGTTTCAATATATACTTTTTCCTTTAATAGTTTTAGTCAACTGAAAGCCAAATGATTTATGGCCCTTCATATTCTCATTTGTGGCTTTTCTCAAATTTACCTAAGCTCTGTGTTATTCTCTGACAACTTAAATTGCTTTGAGAACAAAAACTATTTAAAATAAAAATCATATTATGACTTATTTGACAGACGCAGGTGAATGTGACAGGGGCATCAATGGAAAATTGGTAGCTTTACTGACGAAGGTTTCTCATTTTAAGTAACACAAGGCATGGAGAGCAGCTTCTTTTGATCAAAACATGGTGAGGACTGCAACTGCACTACACATGCTTGTGCCTTCACAAGTACTGAATAAACTCTTCAATGTGGTTATAACTACTTATCTTTTCCTGCATTGGGAATGCAGAGGAAGCTCTTGGCAAAATGCTGGTAACTGTTGCGCTCCATTTGTGTAATATTAGGCATGTATTTAGTTGAAGAGGCAGCTGATCGTAATCAAGTCAGCATTACTAAGTAAAAATGTGGAGATTCTCCTGAAAAAAAAAAATTCAAATGATCCTATAGGTAAGTAGAAGAGACCATTGTACTGTTTCTTCTCCAGGGACCAGAGCATCCTGGGAACATATGTACGAATTCAGTGCTTGCTGTTCCATCCTATGCATAACCATACATAGAAGGAGTATTCTAAACCCTAACAGATATTCACAATTATTGAAATATGTGGTAACAGTTATTTTAGAATAAAGACTTACCTTAAGAAAATGTAAAAAAATTTGACACACACACACACACACACACCTCTAACAATAAATGTACATTAATCTAGACACATACCTGAGTTGGAAAAGCAGCGTGTATATTGTAATATATGTTTTTCTTTTAACGTCATCTTTTTCCTAGTCTGATAATTTAACTGCAATTTAGAACACATCTTATGGGAAAAAATGTGTTAAATATAAAAAACCAACTTTGCACACTGATCTCTTTTCTTTCACTTTTTGGATATAAACTGTATATATTTTGAAGATTACCAACATTCAATTAGCCAACCAATGTGAATCAACAGTCGGTTGTGTGAAATTGTCCATGTCCCTATGTGTGCTATGAATATTCTCAAGAGGAAGCTGGTGTTTTCTATGATTTTGATGTACTCTTTCAACAAGGGTGCTTATAGAGCCCACCGTGAATCTCATTCTCCGTGAGGTACTGTGCCTAATGAGTTATATGCATAAGATCCTTTCCTTTGGATCTCAGTCTAATAATGGAGTTGGGAATACAACAAAAGGGCCATGATAAGCCTTGATATGTTAGGCAAATGATACATTCCTGACCATTCTAAAGTGCATTTCAATACCAAGTGGTTTTCAGGAGCAAATCTCTTTAGATCTTGCTGAGTTAAAAAGAAGTGAGTCAGATCTGATTCTCTGCTGCTTTCCCACTCTGTGACTGTGGCTAAATATTGTAACCTTGCTTTTCTCCTCTGCAAAATGGAGATAAAATACTTGTACATTTTACCTACCTCACAGACTTGTTATATATATCAAGTATGTTTTGAATATCACATTTTTTTTTTTTGGTGTTGTTGCTAGTAGTAGTAGCACCAGCAGTCCTATTCATAGTAGAAGTATTAGTAACATTACTGTGGGCAAGATGTATTTTAAATACCTTTTAAACAGTTTTTTAACACCTTAATCTACTCTTTAACCCACCTTAGTCCACAGATACATCAGGGAAAAAGGAATAGGTGCAATGGTGAGAGAAAGGAAGAGGAGGAGGGGAGGGTAAGGAATATCAGATATAAAAGACCATACCACAAGTTCTGAACTAAATGCAGCAGCAGGAGCCTGGAGAGGTTACAAAATTTGCCTGTCACCCTGTTTCTTCCACTAGCCTCTTTCTTCCCAGCTCATCTAATTGGGATATTGTCAGTAAAAATAATTTTCACTGGATTTTTATGTGTGCAGTGTGTATTTGAATGAATAATGGTTTTCTCCTAGTGGATAGGTAGCAAAGCCAGAAATCACATAGTGCAGCATTTATAAATCACTCATTATGTGGAAAAAGCAGGCACCCTGGAAGATGGAAACAATTGCATCTAACCCCGATAACTGAATGGGTTATGTGCACCCAAACCTTGCTCTTTAAAACAAAATAATAAAACTGTGCTTTAGAGGAGATAAATGACTCCCCAGAGAGGGGCAAAAGACATATTGCTCTGTGAGCTCTAAAACATCAGTTATAAGAGAGAAAGATTCTTATCCCTATAATTCCCCGAGGAGGAAAGGCACTAGGGAGTAGAGAAGATAGGCACAACATGAATTCAGGGAACATTTTCATTTCAGCAAGCATCTGCTGACAGATAGTAAATCCAGTGATAACTGTCATGCAGCGTGGGTGCCTTTCTTTCTAGTAAGCATGGTGAGAGTACCCTATCCCTCCTGGCATAATTGTTCTTGTTCCAACTGAGCAAAATGGGGATTTGAAAACTATAAGAGAAGCTAAAAGGCAAAGAAAAATGTGACTATTGAAAAGAAAAGCTATTTCTAACAAACCCATTTTCTTTTGATGCAATTAACCCTTCCCATTTTGTAATTCCATGAGGTATAGAATATTTTACAAATATTCTGAAATTTCTTATTATAAATCCAGATGAACACTATATATGTACTATTATTTCCAAAAGGGAGAAATGGAAGAACTTAAGAAGCGATAGTAACAATCGTGATGTTTCTTTGGATTCTGAAAGCTTTATGGACAAGAACTGCTTAGAGACAAATGTAATTACTTGTTTCAACCTGCAAGTATAGAAAAGGTCATAGACATTTTAGATTTACAGTTAGATTGAGGCTATTTCTGAAGAACAAAATAATAGTATCTTTCTCTCCTAAGTATATCTATTATGTTTGTTCCTTAAAGCAGGCAGAATTTTGGATTCCATAAAATACTTATTTGTATTTAATATAATGAATTATATTGAATTAATGAATTATATTAGGTACAATGAATTAACATGAAAAAAACTGATAATAATGATCAATTATTAATTTAAACATTTATATTCAGTGCATTTCCAAAGCAATCTAACATACAGTAAAAGCGATAAAACTTAACACTGGATTATGGGATTTCCTATTAACTGGGAACTGTCCAAAATTTATTTACTGGGAGTCCTTTTGGGTCTCATAAAAACAATGGCATCCTAGCATGTACAAAATTATTACATAATTATTCCCTGTCAAGGACTGTTCTGAGTGCAGGCTGGTCCTGATACCTCTGAGGAAATACCTTTATCTCAACTCCAGCATAGCATAATTTTTCCCTCTGGTAGAGGAAGTTTAGTTTATTGATTTTAGCAATTGAAATACATGTCTTAAAAAAACCTGAAATAACTTAGGGTTGCCAAGGTCAAGAAGTATTTTGTCAGTGAAGAGTGAATGTATACTGTAGAGATTTGCTGTCAGAGTTAATTTTTCTCACTGAATTGTCACAAGAAATGGTTTAAATATTTGATTGTGTCATTACCATGCTGGACAACTTCATACAGTATTCACAATTGACACTACTTTTGGACATTTCCTAGAGCATGAATAGCAATGCTCGTCATCGATAAATAACACTTGTTAGCTAATCACATACTGTCAGGTCGCGTATCTGAATAATTTACGTTGTAATTTTCTTACATTAGTCAAATTAAAACATAGAAATGTATATACTATTCCAGCCAGTTAACTCAATGATAGGTGATAAGTTAAAATTAATGATCTGCCATGTAATATTATTCCAAACTTGAATGAGTTTCCCATTTGATCCAAAGATTTGCAAGCATTGCATAAATATGGGTGACTGGCTAATTTATTCCATACAAGTTCATATATATTAAGTGGAAAATAATGTCTTCAAAACTTATATACATATTTGATTTCATATTTTTTACAAAGCAGGGTCATGTATAGATTCACATGATTCACTAGATTCACATGATGCAAAGATGATTCAGGGTTCATCTGGGAAATGTACTAGTGAAGAAATAGCAGAGTTGATTCTGTCTCCCAAATTCTCATCGTTCTACAACCCAGGTTCAAATTCTACATGCTGCATGGTCAAGGTTACAGCAAACATGCCTATCTGTAGAAATCCTTGTTAGAGAAGCTGGTATAGTTGCAAAATAATAAAGACTTTGCAATAATAAGAGCATCCAAATATGTCAAAATGCTATAGGGCTGGTGATAGTTGCACATATCTAATAGTCCCCATACTTTTCTTTACATGACATACAATTCAAGATTATAAGTGAATTGTTGGACCTGGATGTGTTGTTCTAAATATATTCTTTAGTAGCCCAGTGGCCTTACCTTAGAATTAAGCCATTAGTTTTTGGCCCATGAATTTGTATATATCTTTAATAAGACTTGGGACAGTATGCTTTGTGGCCAGCAACACCATTTGAAGTTCAGACCCTTAAGCAAAGTACCTAAGACCATGGATATTGAAAGAGTTTGCCTCCATATTATGATGACTGCTGTATTCCATTGGGTATGTCTACCTTAAAGGCAGATTCTTTTATCAGTAAACCCTATTGTATTTTCATGCATCAAGACTTGAGGGCATAGCCCATTGATCTGGTAGCCTAGCTAAAGTAGTAGGCAAGATTATCTCTGCATCCAGTGGATGAGCAGACACCTGTTAGTAATGAGACTAAAGCTTTGAGGGTCAGTAAGGGTACTGAATAGAGATTTAATTATAGAATGAGAACATGAGATTGATAACATTACCTTTCCTTGTGTGAATTTTCTCTATTAGGGACTAAGGAGACATTTGGCAGCAGAAAGAGTTGTGGCAAAAGTTTTTTGACAAAAGTTTCAACCTACTGTGAAGTTGATCCAGATATTTACAATTTCATGGGGGATTGAAGGAGCTATGAGGCTGCAGGGCAGGGCTCGAGTTGTTGTTTGGATTGTTTTTAAGGCTTCTAGCTATAGACACTTTCTTGCAAATTTAACTATCTAGTGTCTTGGTATAGAATCTAGAATAAAATTTGCAGATGTGGGATGTATTGTCTTTATTACCCAAGGAGGTCAATTCAATTTTGAGTCTTTTTCTTGGTAATTGGTGGTTGCAAGGGCAACAACACATTTTTTATATTTTTTGTGTTACTCTCCATATGATCAGTTGTATGGTGGGAACTTGAGTTTTATCTTCATTCAGAATCACAATTACTCATTTGTGCCAGGATGGAAGGCAATACAATAAAAACAGTTTTTCAATAGAGGTCATTCTCAAGCAGCTACCATTGCAAGAGAGTATCTTTATGTCCACCCAGAGTTCACCTTGTAGTTAGGTTTGTCTATTTCATTAATGGCCTGTTACTGGCATGACTTTCCATGTAAAAGGAAATTGATTTTGGTTTTGTTTCTACTGGATATCAAAAATAAAGCATCGACAATATCCAAAGACATATACAAATGCCAATCGTAGAAGCAGAAGATGTAACCATTATGATATCAAGTAAAAGGGGAACAGTAGCAGCCACTTTCTAGGTTAAGTTTCTAAATTTCACACAGACTTTAAGCACTAGTGGCTTCCACTGGCCAGTCAGGGATGTTACATTAGAGATAATATTGGGTAAGATCTCAGTCTATACTAACTCTCCTGTGAAAAGACCAAGAAATTTTTTCCTCCTAATTTGGGACATTATTGCAACTGTACAATCCTGGCAAGCTTCCCAGGTAGAGACCACGCTTGGTTATGTTCTACTGACTTTTGTAGAAGCAAAAGATGAGGATATCATTGATTCTAACCAACTGACTTGTCTATACATTTGATCATCAAAACATCCCTATCACCTATACGGGCTGGCAAAAGAACAGTAATTATATGCAGGCATAAAAGTAATAGCTATCTATGCCCTGTTATCCTAGGAATTTTAGGAATACTTAGCGTCTTTGTTTGGGATAAGAAGGGGGAACTACAACTTACCTATCCCTTATCCTGGCTTATCCCATCCCTAGAATTTTCTAAAATCAAGTCTGGGTCTTGTTATCAGCTTATCTACACAGTGCTGCCTTCAATTGCTAAGCTCCCATCTCAACAAGCTATTTGTCCCTTAATTTTTATCAGTCTCCGAGTCTGGTCGAAAGCAAGTATACTTTGCAGTTTTATACTTGTTTCTTCTTGGCTACCAAATGTTTTACTAACCTGATTTTCCTTTTTGACAAATCCACCTTGGCTTCAAATGTTCTGCTTGTTTTAGAGTTTTAATGACTGACAGATTTTTCCACCGTTGTTCTGTTGGAGACCTGGAGCAGACATCTCTGAGACCTTACTGGTTCTGAGCTAGTGGAATCTATGGGCACCCAGCCTTTTCTTGAACCCTGAACAGACATCACAGCAGTTCCATCTGAGGTCTGTTGGCTAGTGGACAGTGTCACCACTGTGCCCAATCCTGAGTTACACGCTACTAAGTCACAACACTTTCTGGTTACCTGTCTTTTTTCCTATGTGATAAGATGGCCAGGTAAAATTCTCTCACTTACAAAACAAAACAAAACAAAACAAAACAAAACAAAACAAAACAAAACAAAACAAACATGGCACAGGGAAGTAGAATGTGACCTACATTCAGCACCAATTATCTTATGTCTTCTGAAACACACCATGAGTGCCTCATGGTGCAGCTATAACACACATTTTATTGGGCAAAGTTCACAGACAGTGGTGAAATATAGTGCATATTGTCCTCCAAACTCATTCCACAGACCCTGACACAGTAGTGTATACTTTTCCCAGAATTTCTAACTGGGAGGAGTATGTCCAGACCAGCAGACTGGACATGTGACGGAGAGTACCCACTAAAGAGGATAAGCCCTCTTCCTACTCCGTCTTACACATCTATAGGGTATGCCAAGAAGTGTTGGGTAACTACTTTTTCCTAAGAAATAAAAGATATATCAAGAAATTTCCAGGCCCAGGAATATAGGGAATGTGTATAGCAAGGACCGTGTCTATACATTGAGGGCTGTGAGAACAGTTTTGCATTGCAGGAACCCTGAGATCAGTCAAAGCTTTTATCTCTCTGTAGAACTCTTAGCCCCACTGGGTCATTTCCCTGCTCAACTACTGACATGGGAAGGAAATTATCCTCTAGAGATATTCAAATAATTTCCCCCTCATTTCTCATTATATATCTATTTTTCTTGCATTTCTTATTATGACTAAGAACAAAATCATGATTAAAAAATACATTTTTTTTGAGTTTCGATTCACTTCTAGTATATTAAGAAGGACTTTACACTGTACTTGACTTCAATATTAGTTTGTTTATATATGAATAGGGCCCTTTCCATCTTCCCTGTATTCTTTTACTAAGTCCAGGTTATTTGTTATGCGTCAGGCCATTTTGCAAGGTGTTGGGGACATAAAAATAAATAAAACGGAATTCTGGACTTTTAAAATTTTAGAATTATGTGGGGTTCAGTCCATAAGGATATAAGAACCACAAACTATATGGGGAATAAAACATAAATTACACAAATAATGTCAACCCCTTACTATAGTAGAAATGTTTATAAAATACTGTTTATAATAAAATAAAGAATTATAGACTCCTCAAGGGAGGAAGGGGTGTCAATAAAGTCTTAAAATAAAAGCCAGCACTTGAAAAAGTAGTAATACAAAAGAAAGTAGGCACTAATTTAGTCTGCTTGGGCTGCTATAACAAAACACCATAGACCAGTGCCTTACAAAGAGCAGAAATTAATTTTTACAGTTCTGGAGGCTGAAAGTCCAAGATCAGGGTATCAGTACGGCAGGGTTCTGGTTAAGGCCTTCTTCTGGGTCATAGGCTTATCTTCGTATCCTCACAATGTGGAAGGGCCTAGAAAACTGTATAGAGCTTCTTTTTATAAAGGCAGTACACACAATCATAAGAGCTCTGCTTTTATAAACTAGCCCCACATTGCAAAGTCCCCACCAGGTTGGGGATTGGATATCAACATATGAATTTGGAAGAACAAAAACTTTCAGACTGTAACAGGTACTTTACAGATGGATATGGTTGGAGTTGGAATTTCAGGTTGAGGAGCAGTATGAATTAAAACATGAAGTTATGAGTAAACAGACAGTTGGGGAATTTAGCATACTTCTATTTTAGCCTGGCGCATAGAGTGTGCAGAGAAAAGAGGGGTAGAGATAAGATTAATGGAGACAGAGGAGCTCCATCATGCCTTCCTAATTTCTTCCTAAATTTGTGCAACTTTGAGTTCTAGGTTATGGTCAGCCACTCCCAAATTTGATGTGGGGAGAGATTTCAATAGGATTGTATTTAGAGCAAGCACATCAGAGAAACAGGGAGGGCGGATTAAGAAGGGGTGAAGTTAACATTGTGGAGACTAGTTAGAGAATGACTATAGGAAACTAAAGTTACTTCCATTTCTAACAAATTTCCTAGCACCTGCTCAGACTTTAACAATTTGTAACTTGATTTTTTTCACAATCTAATTTAATTTGAAAGATTGGAACCCTTGAGCCAAAGTCTGGCAGTGAGAAGACACAAATAACAATGAAACAAAAAAACAGACAAACAAACAAATATATAAATCAATGGGAAGGACGGTGCCAAAAAATATGGAAAGTGGCCTGGATTTTTAAAAAATCAAAGTAAAATTCAGTCAATGTAAATAAATTAAACTCGGAAAGAATTATGATTAAATATTCTTAACATAAAGAAACAGTGCTACATAAAATATATGCACTCGCCATATTCACAACCTGATTGTTGTTTTATCACAGCAAACATTCACAATATCATTGCCACAGTTTCATTGCAAAAACTTATCAAATAATGGATTTGCCACTATTTACCTTCAAAGATTCAAAATTCCTTCCAATGCCCTAGGGCCTTGAATCTCCTCTCATGCTATAGATCATCTTCACAGATGTGACTGTGATGTGAGGAAACCTTCCTGTAAATAGTGTGTGTCCTGAATTCGGTGGAGATACCTATTGTGGTTTAGAAAGTGAAGGACGGTATTTCTTAGTTAGGATTTTCCTCTGAAATCTCTTCATGGTCAGCAGAACCTCAGAGATCCAGGTGCGGCATACCTGCAGACTAATGTTTTGGCTCCCCCTGGAGGATATTAAGCTGTCAGAACTTAATAAACTATTGAGTCATAGCTAGTTTTCCACAAGGCACGTGAGGATGAAAAGATGAAATAACAACAAAAATCAGAGACTTCTGATGATAGAGTAACTGGTACTGACCTTGTCATATTCAAAGCTGGACAGAACCTATGAGACTACTTTCTTCAGTCAAAGAAAAACAAGCAACAAAAGACTAATCACTGAGTAAGGGGAAAATCAAGAGGTGAACCTCATTTTCACCCTGGCTCCTTGCCTGATGAAAATCTAACCAGCACAACAAACTGTCTTAGCAAAACATGGTGATACCACTGAACTCGAGACGTAACCTGGAATCTGCAGGACAGGGCTCTGTAAAGCCCCTTCTAAGGTTTGGGGATGGGGATGCAGAAATCTACATGAAGGCTTCCTACAAATCTTTGATGAATGCTTGGCTGAGATTGTGTAGGGAGAAAAGGCAGGAAGCTTACACAGAACAGTTGTTACCAAATTGAGAACAAAGTAGCAGGAGTAAGAAAGGTCAAGGACCTAAAGATTCAGTCCAGCCTGAAGGGAGGAAGCTCACTAGGGGCTCCTTAATCCCCAGGGCCTGAAGCCAGAGACAATGGAAAGGCTTTGATTTGAGGACAATGCCTAAAAGATATACATTAAAATTAGACACATTTAGGTTTAAAGTAAAAGAATACACCACACAGACAGTAAGCATAAGAAAGCCTTAAGACTATGTTATCAGACAAAATAAACCTCACAAAAAATAGCAGACAAGAAATAAAGAGTGACGTTTCATAATGATAAAAGGGAGATTTTTAGAAAGACCTAACAGTTCTACATACGTCTGCACCTAACAACAGAATTTGAAAATACATGAAGCAAAACCTAACAGAATTAAAGAAAACAACAGGCAAATCCTTAACTTAACTTGAGATTCTAACATCCCCATCTTAGTAATTAATAAAACAAACCGATTAAAATCTAGGATGCACATAGGAGATCAGAGCAATGCTATAAACCTATAATACTATTTACAGAAAACTGCCCCCCAAATTGCAACTTCGACAATCAAACATGCTTCACAAATGTACATGGTAAAGACCATACCCTGGCCCATCAACTAAGGTTCAATAAATTTCACAACATACAAAGTATGCACAGTATTTTCCCTGACAAGCTGTATTAAATTAGAAATCAACACAATAAGAAATAGAAAATTGCCAAATATTAGGGAATTTCTACATTTCCAAGCCACATGTGAGTCAAAGGAAATATCCTAAGGGTAATTTTAAAATATTAGAAAATTAATGAGAAAAATCCCGAATACCAAAATTCCGAGTACAAACTGTACTTAGAGGCAAATTGCAATTGTAAATGTCTATAATTTAAAAAAAATAATAAATGTTCAAACAATCATATAAGTTCCTACCCAATTAGATTTTTTTAAAAAGCAAATTAAATTTAAAATAAAAGGCAGAAAAGAATAAAAGTAGAAATAGAAATTAATGAAATATAAGGCAGAAATTTAAAAAAGAAAAAAAATTGATTCTTTCAAAGTTTAAATAAAATTGATACACCAAAACCAAGATTAGTCAAGGAGTTAAAAATTATCACCATAAGGAATAAAAAATATGGTATCATTACCAATCAGACACATTTAAAGAAAAAAGAAAACTTCTTTTTCTTTATTTTTTTGAAAAGGAAAACTTTATGGTAATATTTATTACTTAGATGAAATGGAAGAATTCCTTGAAAAACATAACATAGCAAAACTAAATCAAGAAGCAATAGAGGATCTGAAGACCTTACCAAAGAATCAATTAAAGAAACTGAATTCATAATCAACATCCTCCCACAAAACATATTTCAAGCCCAGTGGGTTTCAGAGGGTTTAAGACATTTAATATTTGGAGTGAAATGTAGGGACTTTAACTCCATTTAGTTCCTTTTACCTTCACCACCTATAAATTGTATTATCTCAAGAATAATATGGTGTTATAATTTTTGCTTCAATCATCAAATATGATTTATAAAACTCCTGAGAGGGATAGTATACTATGTTCAGTAGTGTCTCCCAGAAACACAACTACAGAATGTGACCATATTTGGAAATTGGGTAACTAATGCTAAATTAAGATGAAGTCTTACTGATTAAAGTGTGCTCTAATCCAGTGACCTGTGTCCTTAAAAGAAAGCAGAGACACAGATATAGGAAGAATACCATGTGTCTACCTAGGCAAAGATTGGTATGATTCAACTACAAGCCAAGAAATGCCAAAAAGTGTTAGTAACCACCAGAAGCTAGGAAGACACAAGGAAGGGAGGACATGGCTCTACTGATACCATAATTTAGGACTTCTATCCTTCAGAACTGTGAAAAATACATTTCTGTTGTTTTAAACCACCCATTCCATGATACTTTGTTATGGCAATCCTAGCAAACTAATATAGATTTTTGTAGAGAGAAGTAGGGATGTGGCTGAAATAATTACCTAAAAATGTAGATAAGGCTTTGGAATCAGGTAATGAATAGAGCTAGTAAGAGTTTTCAGATGTTTAATAGAAAAACCCTAGATTGCCTTGAAGGGACTGTTGACAGAAATTAGAAATTGTTAAGGCTTGAAAAGACATGAGGAGAGCCACAGAGAACTTTGATCTTAAAGAATACATGTATTATCATGAACAGAATTTTGGTAGAGATATGAATGTTAAGGGTGTTTCTGGTGATGCCTTAGAAGAAAAAGATGAGCATATTATTGACATGGCCAAAATCAGTATTATCAAGTGGCAGGAATCTTGGCTAAATTGTGTTCTAATGTTGGGTGGAAAGTGATGAACTTGGATATTTTTTTGGACTCGATTTCCAAGCAGAGGATGGAAAGTACAGTATGAACCTTGCTGCTTATAATAAAATGTGAGAGGAAAGAATTATGTTGAAGAAAGGCATGCTAAGTAAAAAGGAGTAAGTATTTGATGATTTGGAAAAGTCTCTGCCTAACCAGGTAACATGTTTGGAGACAGACCAAGGAATAACCATTTACTAAAGAGATTAGTCATGTGGCTTATGTATCCAATTATCCACATTATCTCTTCAAGTGGGACTCCCACAAGAATATTAGATCCTAAGTTATTTTCCCACAAGTCCTTACTGCTCTGCTCATTTTTTCCCCAATATTTCTTCCTTCTGCTATTCAGATTAGGTAAAATCTGTTGATCTGGACTCCAGTTTGAAGATCATATCCTGTCTTATCTCCCTGTACTCTTGAATCCTTCCAGGAAGATTTCTGCTCTGTTATTGTATTTCATTTTTATAATTTCCATTTGGTTCTCTTTTGTACTTTGTACTTCTTTGTTAATGTTTTCCACTTTTCATTTGTTTCAAAGGTATGTGCAATTGATTGTTAATGCATTTGTAGTGCAGCTGCTTTAATATTGTTAGGTAATTCTAACATTTGCTTCATTTTGATATTGATATCAGGCAAACGTCTTTTCTCCTTCAAGTTGTGATTTTCCTGATTCTAGGCATAATAAGTAATTTTTTAAATTATATTCTGGATATTCTGACCATTGTATTAGGAGACTAGAGTCATATTTCATTTTTTATTTAGCAGGAATTCACTCTGTTTAGATTTACCATACAAATTCTGGCCTGTATTTGTGGGCTGTGGGTCCAATGACCATTTGATTTTTAGAATCTTTGCATGGCTGGTTTCATCTGCTTGGTTTATTCGGTTCCACTAGGGCTTCCAGAGTCACAGTTGGTGGTGTTTGAGTGGACAGAAGGTGTTTAATCAGACTGGGCCACAGTGGGGAAGTGAGTTTCTGGTTTGTGGTAATAAAAATTGCTTCTGGAGCTGGACTGCTTGTTATGCAGAAATCCCTTTGCTGTTGCCTACTGGACACTGGCTATCTCTAGGTGACGGAGGGGACACTGGGGCTCATGGGGACAAACATTCTTTGTGGATGAGGCCTTTTTTTGTGGTGGGATCCCCCTTGCTTGTAGGAGACAGAGTTCTTCCCTGGCTGGATGCTTGTTTTGGTCGATTCTCACTTGCTAGTGACACCAACTGCCTGGTGTTTTTTTGTGTGAGGGGCACCGAGGTTATGTGGAGAAAGACAGCACTTCCCTGGTTGTTCATTGTCAGTGGAGTTTCTATCAATCTCTCCTTCCGGTACTGCGTGGCTCACCTGCTATTGGTGGTATTCCCATTTGATCTAAGTGCGTGATGACCTGGCCAAGTCCACTTGCTAAGTTGGAGGATAGACAATAGCAAGCTTGACTCACATTCTTCTGTTAGGTGGGGCTTTACAAGACTTGCCAGTCCTCTTGTTCTGGAATCTCTAACCAGTCTGCCTTTCTTTTCCCATGTTTTAGAATTCTCCTTGTATTACCTTTTGCATTACTCACAGGGCTTATGGTTGTACTAAGCAAGGAGAAGCAAGAAGAAATTGAGTGTATGTCATCTTGTCCGGACCATAGTTTTATATTTATGTTTATATTTTTATGACTTTTAAAAAGAAATAATGCCAACACCTCACAAATTCTTTCAGAAAGTAGAGAAAGAAGAAACATTCTCAACTGATGTTTACAGAGTTGAACCATAATAACAAACCTAACAAAGTATTTTTTAAAAACCTGAAAATTAAAACAAAATTCCTATAAACATAGATGCAGAAATCTTCAACAAAATACTAGCAAATCAAATCCAGTAACATGAAAATTTTAATAAATTATCACCAAGAATGTTGTATTCCAAGAATTCAAGGGAGTTTCAACATTTTAAAAATCAATCACTGTGTTTGAATACATTTCCAGAATTAAAAAACAAATCATAGCATTATTTCAATAAATGCAGATAGAAATCACAAAGGGATATTAAAGAAAGGGATGTAATGGAAATATTTTACTCATAATCTTATTTGTGATGGGTCTCCATCGGCTATCATTGGCTATTAAAAATAATATCTTCTTTATGGAGATGGTTAAGAAATCTAGACAACAGCATCAATGAAATCTGGAATTCAATTTTCCTGATTCTGTTACCTATAAGGGCTGCAATACTAACATATTAAAGCTTTCTTAACTTTCCTTTTTTTTTTTTTTGGTAAGACCTCCATAATCAGTGTTCCACTCAGGATTTTTGTAACCATTAATGCAAAATGCATGCAAAGGTCTTAGCACATAAAAATCACTTGCTCAATAGTTTAGTGTTATTGCTTGCTATTTTTGTTATTAATGTTAAATTTATAGTAGGTGACTATTTATGTTTATAGAATGATCATAAGCATGAATAATTGAATAAACAGATAATGTAATTTATTCCCAATCCTACTGTTCCTTTTTAATTACTCAACATGTGTATAAAAGCTTCAGAATGTATTTAATCCAATAGAGATTTTACTTAGATAAAAAACTATTGGATGCATTCTGTGTGCCAGGCGTTGTAGTAGGTGCTGGGGGTACAGACGCATCTCCTGACTTCATTCCTAAAACTTAAATGGCCTGTGCTGAAAAGTAATAGTTAAGTGAAAAACATTAATAAAGTATGATAAATACTCTTGTAGAGTTCAAACATCTAATCTAGACTGGTTTCCTCAAATTTTTTTTTAAGATTTTATTTATTTATTTGAGAGACAGAGAGAGAGAACGGCTGGGGGAAGATGGGGGGATGGAGGGGCAGAGGGAGAGCGAGAGAGAGAAGCAGACTCCCTGTTGAGCAGGAAGCCCAACCTAGGGACTCTGTCCCGGGACCTGGAGATCATGACCTGAGCTGAAGGCAGGTGCTTAGCCGACTGAGCCACCCAGGCCCCCTCTCTCCCACCAAAATTATTTTTTGAAAGTGATTGGAAAGGTAAGATGTGAAGTAGGATAGTAGCAAACTGACAGGCAGGAAGACTGCTCCAAGCACTGACATCCTCTTGAGTCTCTGTGCCTGGGAAACACCTGGAGGCAAGAAAGGCGATAACAAAATGCAAATAATTAAGTGATGCCTACTCACTGATGGACCATCTAGGGCAAAAGAAGAGCCGTGAGAGATTTCTGAGTGAGTCAAACACCAGAAAAGAAATTGCAGAGTTGCTGATAATCTAACTGACCCAAATCATCAGAAACATGACAGAAATATGGGTCTAGAACATGAGCAGGGAATTCATCAATTACTATGAAATGTGTTCATTATTGAAGAAATGAAAAACAAATAACCAATATGATACTTCATATAATTTGATATTATATATTATACTAATATAATACATAATACGATTGGGTAAGCAATTACTATATACCATGTTTTAAAGATGGTGGAACACTATGTTAGTATTAGAAAAAATAAAACAAAATCATATGTGCCCATATGACAAGATCATCAAGATATATGAAAAAAGCCCTCAAAGTATATATTTAAATATATAAATATGTAAATAACATTATATATACATGTGTATGTATTATATGTGTATTATATTTATATGTATATAACTACATATACACACACATGTCTATTTCTCTGTGTATATCATTATAGAAAGATATTCAAGGAAATTTTCAAGAGTGCTCACTTCTAGAGGAGTGGGTCTGATACTTTTCTGGTAGAGAGAGAACTTTTCTTTTCATTTTTAAATATACTTTAAATATACTTCATTTTACTATGTTTATGCTTTACTTTTCTCTTTCTCTCTCTCTCTCTCTCTTTTTTTTTTTTTTTTTTTTGCGATAGAGTTGTGGGGGTGTAGCAGAGGGAGAGAGAGAATCTTAAGGAGGCTCTATGCCCAGCGTGGAGCCCGAAGCAGGGCTGGATCTCATGACCCTGAGATCACGACCTGGGCCGAAATCAAGAGCCCAATGCTTAACTGACTGAGCCACCTCAAACCCTTACGTTTTATGTTTTGTTTTGTTTTAAGAGAAATAATTCTAATGGTGAAAAAGAAAGTTGAAGAAATTAGGAAATCCAAGTATACTTCTGAGTAGTTCTGTTAAAAAGAAATTGAATATAACCCTCAATATAAAATTTGATTCAACCTAGTTATAATGGCTTCTTGGAAATATATTGAAGAATTTGATTATATTCAACCTGTTCCCTTAAATTAATATTCAGAGATGATTTCATCATATTTTGAGGAAAATAATATACAGGAACCTGAATATAATTATGTCGCTGATATTTTATTGGGCTCCAAAATTGTTTACTTATTCCTTAGTGATCGTGGAAAATCATATAACTTTTATGGGTTTTGGGTTTGCTTATAAGTAAAATGGAAACAATAGCCTAACGCATTTCAAAGTGTTGAGAGTTGATTGTATCAAACTTTAAAACTGCTTTAAAAAAACTGACTACACATTTCAACTCATCTGAGAAAAAAAGTAATTACTCTCTATCCGAAACGTTTGGCAATAGGTTTTTTTTAACAATTATGGTTGGAACAATTAATATTACCTAGGGTAATCATGATTCTAGATGTATTTATTAGCTTTACTGTGTCCTTAAAAATAAAAAAAAAAATCTTTCAAAGAACTTATATACTATGCAAAGATATGCTATTTTTATATGTACTATAAAATTAGCTTATGTAAAAATAAATAATTAACTGTAAAAATTTATACTTTTAATATTTTTGTTCAATTATCATTAGGAGACATTAATTTTATGTACAAGGGACCCATAGCTTTTTACTGCAGGGGGCACAGCATTTTCAATTTCTGCAGGATTAAAATGCCTCCTGCAAAATGACCCTACCCTCTTTTCTCTATACTTCACTTTTTAGTTGCCAACCAGTTTACTCTAGAAGCCATAGATCTTGACTGCCTCATTGAGCAGAACCAGTTTTGAATGGCACTTAGACACAAGCTGATCCAGATAAAAGTGACATATTATTGCTGAATGAGCACATGTAAACATTAAGGAGGAGGGAATCAACATCTTTAGATGGAAGGTCAAAAAAAAAAGTATGAAAGCATGGCTGTCCTTGTCATTCTTGAAAAGAGTAATCAAAGTAATGTTACATAAAAATCTCATTATTTGTGTAAAGGGATTTAAGAAAAGTTAATACCTTATAGTTAAACTCACAACTAATAGAAACTAAAAGAGAAATTCAGGTAAGATTAGAGTGACACATTTCATGCCTTTCCTTTTTTGTTTCATAGAGAGGAAATAAATAAAAATAGAGTATAAATAATGTTAATCTCTTATTGAGAATCCCTTAAGACATTTGCAGTTATTTTGAAATACCTGCCTTCCTGATCAAATGTTACAAAAGTCCATACAAGCCTTAACAAGGTTGTTATGACTTTGTTTTGAGCCCTGGACTTGCTGACCTGAAACAGAACAAAGATGTAGAAATGACATTCACACCTCTTAATTGGTATCATTAAGAGAATTTTTTTTTTTTAATGCCAGAGGACAAAGTGAGAGACCTCCTTGAGATTACTATGCTCTTGGGAAAACTGAATCTGTCTTCTAATGAGAACACAATGCTTGTAACTCTTAGAAAGGACCAGTTAGCATTTAGCATTTGGTATGTACTTTAAAACAGATACTCCGTTCTGAAAGTATTCTAAGCGGTTTCAGTGTCCCAGAAGGGGAAAAAAAGGAAAGATCTGTGAAAGAAATTAAAACAGTGTATGCTAATTGAAAAGATGATAGAAAATTTGAGAGGATTTCGTGTGTGTGTGTGTGTGTGTGTGTGTGTGTGTGTGAATATGCATCAATGCATGGGAGTTGAAGAAGTGTTTAACGAAAACCCTGTAATTTATTGTAATGCATGTCACACTAGAAACTGCTATCTACTGAAAATGTGGCATGAAAATAGTAGGATGCTAAATGTCAGAAATTTAAAGTTGTTTTTTCTTTCAAGTAAGTGTAAGAGTTGAAGAATGTGCTTAAGCAAAAATGGCTTTATTATATTTGCAAATATCTTAACAAGGTATTTAAAGGGATTATGTGGATTTTGATTGAACTTTACCGCCGAGAATATTACTGCCCAACCTATTCATGACCCTTCATTGTCCCTGTGAGTGTGTGTGTGTGTGTGTGCATGCGCACACGTGTATGTGCGTGTTTAAACCATAGAGCGGGACTCACTCCTTGCCCCCAAGCAATTATACTGCATCGGAATCACCTGCACACATCATCCAGAAGTGTTTGTGACCATGATGTTCACTGTGTTCAGTCTGGCACAGCCAAGGAGTGCATGACCATTGTGTTCAATGTGTAAGTGACCACCTTCTCTTGTCTCTGGTTTCACTCTCCCACTATATTGCCATAGTGTTTGTTCAACATAGTTAAGGGTGTGTCCCAATTTGAGGAGTCAGTGCAATCCTGGAGATACAACTCCTCTGGTTCATAGTGATTGTCCTCTTTTAAATTTTCAGTAAATAAGAGTTAATTTGAGACAACATGGATGGACCTAAAGGGCATTATGCTAAGTGAAATAAGTCAGACTGAGAAAGACAATACCATATGGTTTCACTCAGATGTGGAATCTAAAAAAAAACAAAAAAAAATAAACGAACAAAAAGCAGAATCAGACGTATAACTAGAGAACAAACCGATGGTTGCCAGAGGGAAAAGGGGTGGCAGATGGGCAATCTGGGTGAAGGACAGTGGGAGATACAGGCTTCCAGGTATGGGATGAATAAGTCCCAGGAATAAGAGGTACAACGTGAGAAATATAGTCAATGATATTGTAATAGCTCCGTATGGTGACAGATGGTAGATGCCCTTGTGGTGAGCATAGCATGATGTATAGAGTTGTCAAATCACTATGTTGCGCACCTGAAACAAATGTAACACTATGGATGAACTATACTGAAATTAAAAAATAAATAAAAAAGAGTTCATTAGTCCTTTCTCTGTATTTGAAAACTGTGAATACTCTTAGATTTTAACCTCAAACTTGGAATCAAAATTTTGTTTATTTCTTTTAGTTGTAAGATAGTTATAATATAGGCCACCTGATATGACATGTTATATTCTAGAATAGGATCTTACATAAATGAATAAGGCGTGGTTCTTTGCCTCGACTATTTACCAGTGTCCTGGGGGAGAACAGTATGTGAACTGATAATTCAGAGATAATGTGAGCTCCACTTCAGCCATTTATAGAGGTGTATGGAAGCATGGAGGCAGCATAAGTTTCTGTGTAGAGAGAAAACTGGAGAAAGTGTCACTGCATATCTTGACTTGAGTTTTGAGACTATGAATTAGGTGAATTAATGGAGGAAGGTGATTCCAAGAATAGCCCTTTCAAGGTTTTCTATGTAGGATATCTACATAGAGTGAAATGAAAAGTGATGGGAGATGAAGAACGGAAGGGCTCTTGAGGGTCCTCAAATACCTTGGGGAGGTTGACATTATCCTCTAAGGACAGAGGTGAGAAAAGGATTTTAAGTAGAGAAGTGGCATAATTACATTTGAGTTTTATTAATATTTTATAAGCTATGTGGATAAGAGAAAGACTGGAAGCAAGAAAGCTATCTCAGTAGTCTGATAACAAATGATGAAAACCATGCCAAAACAATGGCTGTGGGGATGGAGAAAATGTGATGAAATTGAAAAAAAATCTCCATTTTGGAGGTCAAAGCAATACAGCATGGTGACTGAATAATGAGTCTCATCAATTTGAAGATAAGGAAGGAATTCTAGGATAACTCTCAGATTTCTGATTTAGATAAATCTGTATATCTGGATTTGAGTTAAATATGTGTAAATATTTTCAGAGTCCAGGAGGGTGGATAAATCACACCTTTCTTTCCTGCACAAGTTAAAAATCTTTTGAGATAATTACTCACGATTTGGAAAGATAACAATCAAAATGTCCATTTATATTACTAATTAAAATGCAGTTAAATATGGGGACAACTGAATCTTCCGAGATACTCCCGTGACTTACTTAGATTCATTCACCCCCACATCTGGTCAATGGTCCAGTTGGACAATAAGGGGCTTCCTCTGTCTCCCCTCAGACAAGTGCCTTATTGCATAGCAGAATAGCAAAGCAAAACTTTCCTTCTCCACAAGCAAGCAAGATTCTCAAAAAAAGAAACTCAGTATTTTAAAATATTCCCCCACACATACATGCATACAGACACATACATACATGTACATATACACACAAATACATATGATTCATACAAAAATATGGTTTATATAAAATATGCTGTAATAGTAACATATGTTTCTATATAGGTACATGTTTATTTGTTCTTTTCATTAGGCATTAGGTGATATAGGTATTGCCATTTTATTAATTTGATACAAGTGCTCTGACTTATGAGAAAAGTTCATTATAATAACCCACTTAAAATATAACAGATATATAGCATATGTATTTCAGAATGTTAAAGTAATTTTGAATAATGATATTGTATTTTCCAACCAGAGTATAACTTAAGTAGCTTTGAAGGGGTGCATTTCACTGAGTTCTTCTACAGCTATAGATATAGTTTAGTATATTAAAGAAGTACAACATATTTTTCATATGTCACATTGATAGTAAAATTTGTGTTGGAGTCCAGCAAGCTCCTATGCTACCTTTTATGTTATAAATTTGAACTTCTAACTGGATGTTCCCTTAGTTCTGTGACTAGTATTGATACCTGAATTTTTATGAAAGAATCAAGAGTGAATGATTTAGTGTATGCAAATATTACTGTCTTTTTATTGGCTGTCTTGTACTAGATTAACTTATCTAAACTGAATTAATAGAGCTGGATGGAAAAACGCATGGGCCTTGATATTATACCTGTTCCCATAGATGTCTTTTAATTCCAGAGACACAAATTTGCAACAAAAAATATATTTTGGGGTTATAAAAAGCAAGAACCATTTGTCTGATTTTAGAAAGTCAGTTTCCCAAGTTCCTGGTTAATAGTAATGGGAACATAAGTCTAATAGAGGCAGAATTGTCTTCTTACTGGCTTATCTATTTCAGTAGTTGTGTTTAAGTACAGATGGATTTAAATTTTTTCTATGATTTTCTTTAATTCTGCTATTTGTCTTAAACACATGAATCTTATGCTTCTCATCTTCTTTGTCTCAGCTTTTACCTTTCTTTCATGTTTTCCTGGCATATCCATCTCTCTCCTGCCTTCCACTCTCCTCTTCAGCCTATGGACTGCCTACCATGTACTTTGTAGTATTTTCTTTATTTTTCCCATCCTTGTTTATCTTACCTATTGTGCAATTGAATTTTTGTCTCTCAAAAAGATATGTTTAAGTCCTGACTCCAGGTGACTGTGAATCTGGCCTTATTCAGAATAGAGATAGAGTCTTCCCAGTGTAATCACGTTAAAATGATGTCATACTGCATTAGAGTGAGTTTGAATCCTATGACTAATGTCCTTATAAGAAGAGGAAAATTTTGACATTAAAGACACAGAGAGAAAAGTCTGTGTGAGATAGAGACAGATGGGAATGATGCATTTAGAGGCCAACGAACACCAAGCGTTACTAGCAACTACTGAAGCTAAGAAGACATACGGAAAGATCCCCCACTTGGAGCTTTCAGAGAGACCATGGCCCTGCCTCCCAAGCAGACTTCTAGCCTCTAAAACTGTGACAGTAAATTTCTGTTGTATTAAGCCACCCAGTTTGTGGTACTTCGTTACTGCCACCCTAGGAAACTAATGTATTTATCAAGTCAAGCATATCAAATTTTCAGGGATTTTTGCAATTACTTTAAATAAACTCCTTAGTGAAATAGGCAAAATTAATATTACTATACTATTATTATTTTTCCATATGGCCTTTCATAAAGTGGATATAAATTCACAGACACACCCAAAAATATTGAGATAAATAATTGCCCCTCTTGGTCAAGTTTAATATTATTGATAATAAGAACAATGTCAGATATGTACTTGTCAAGTGAGTATAATTTTGGCTCCCTCATATGTATGTATGTATTCAGGTTATTATTCCTCAGTATTATCCTACTCAGTCTTTATCTTATTCATTTTGCAGTTCCTAGCTTCCTCTTTTCAGATGTTAAGCAGGACAATGACTGTTGAGGGACTCATTTTCCCACTGCCTTTTGAATACATATCTGAATCAGCTAGTTTCACTTTTGCTCCCAGCCCTGTGGTTACATCTTTCTGCATATGACTTCACTTCATGTAAAATTAAAATGAATTCTGATGGATAATAAAAAGTTTCTTCCTAACGATGAGCTCTGTCTTCCTTCAGACTGCATGGAATTATGAGAAAGTATCCTGGGTTTGAATTTTAAACCTTAGGTGCCTCATCTTGCTCACAGTAATAGACCCTTTTCTCTAAGGTTTTTTGAGGGCCAAGAGAGAGAGTGAGAGAGAGAGAGAGAGAGAGGATTGAGTCAAGGGAGAGTGTGACAGGAGAGTTCTCATCAGTTGCTCTGGATTTGGATGCAAATAGTGAACTGAAGTCTCCTGAACAATATCTGGATGGGAGAGGCCAAGGAAACTCTGTCTTGGAATGGTCTGAGCAAAGTGTGTAGTGATCCAAAGTGCTTGCTCAAGAAGTTTGACCATTTGTGGTTTTCAGTCCAGCGTGGAAGTCCGCTCTCCTCCTCTGATTCTAGATTCTCTTTCAATTCCTAAGCTCCCAATGTAACATACCAGTTATATCTTATTTTAGCACTAATATTACCTTTGAGGTTACTTCATCCTTCTCTATTATATTTTGGGTGATTCAAAAACTTGAAATTATTTCTCTGTATTCTTACCAATATAAACAAACCTGCAAATTTATAATTTTCACAGTTTTGCAATGAATACTTAGGAACTGCACTAACACAATGCTCCTATAGGAGAAAAGGAAAGAAATGATCCTCCTTGAACTGAGAAATTTCCTGAAACTCTTCTCTACTTGTAGCTAAATATATTTCTAATTTCCCTATTTTATTATTTATAATTAATTTTTTTCATATTCTAGTAGACTATAGTATTTAATACTTAAGTTTAAATTTCTCCATACCTCAGGAATTGTTTTGGCGATAGGAAAAAAAAAATTGTTTCAGGATAAAATATATTCTTACAATGTTGTCTATATCGTCATATTCAAATGCTCTGTTTAATCCTGAGGTTGATTTTTCTGAGGGGTAAAAAATATCTAGATAAACTTTTCTAGGATGCTATTTCTTCTATAGTTCCACTATTTTAAATCAAGAAACTGAATATTCTATTCACCGAGGAAAAATTCAGCAAAATCTAATACAATTTTAGGTGGAATACATTCAAATAGATAAGATTAAAATATATTTTATCCCTTAATAATAACGAAACAATGTCTTCTGTTGCTTATGCTAGTGGTTCTCCACATTGAGAAAAAAGAATATGCAGGTATTGAAAATATTTCATGGGGCACCTCTTGGTTAAGGACCTGCTTTTGGCTCAGGTCATGATCTCAGGGTCCTGGGATGGAGCCTGGAGCCTGTATCATGGAGCCCACATAGGGCTCCCTTCTCCCTCTGCCCCTCCCCCCTGCTAGTGTGTATGCTCTCTCTCAAATAAATGAATAAAATCTTAAAAAAATATATTTCAATGTTTTCTGAATTATAATTTAAGAAATATGTCAGCAATGCATATAATAGTCTATTAAGAAAATATAGTCTTAAAACTCAATTTCTAAAATCTTTGTCAAATAATAGTCAATTTTGAAAGAAGTTGAATGTTCTGTTCTCCACACTCAAGAACACACCCCACTTTGGTTCTGATTTTTCCTTTTCTTTTTTTGGCTATATGTGTTTGTGGGTAGAAAAGTAAAAACTCAGTATAAAGTTTATATTTCTAACCATTTTGTTTACTGGGCTCTATCTCTGATTTTTGTAGTTTATATGAAATCTCTCAATTACTGAATCATAAATTCTAAACTCTTCAAGGTGTTGTTGAAATACAACAATAAAACCAAACAAACAACAAAAATACTTTGAACTATCTTACTTAGGTTGTCAAAAGTAAATAGAGTATTTTATATCAGAAAGGACATTCCTCTTTCTGCTCAATTATTATGATACTAAACATATTGCTATTGGTGAATTTTGAGATTTTTCAAACTGGAGATGTTTGATATTTTTCCAAGTTTTGTTCAAATTGGGTTTTCTGGATAGTAGATTGAGATTTGATGGCAAAAAAGATGGCCTTGAATGTCTATATACATTTATAGCTGCATGTATATATTCATATATCTATGTAGATATATTTATATAAAAACAGATATATATAGATATCAAAACATATATACAGATATATAAACATATATAGATATGCTTAGATATCTATCCCTATAGATAGGTAGATATTTGATGTATCTCTATATATCTCCCAATCTTTTTTCCATCAAATCTCAATGTACATATGCCTATATACATATATATATAATATATATTGCACACACACATATAATATATATATGTTATACACATACATACATTTGGGATGTATATCCGGATATGTATGTTTACAAAATAGTTTTACTACATATTTGCAATAAATTCTAATCAGTGCTCAAAAATGTGAGTTGTTTTGTTTTGAAGATTTTATTTGATTATTTGTCAGAAAAAGAGCGTGCATAAGCAGAGGGAGTGGCAGTCAGAGGGAGAGGGAGAAAAAGACTCCCCGCTGAGCAAGGAGGCCAATGTGGGACTCAGTCCCAGGGTACTGGGATCATGACCTGAGCCAAAGGCAGATGCTAAACTGACTGAGCCACCCAGGTGTCCCTGGACAACAGATTTTAGGGGAGAAGGAATAAATAGATGAAGATGTGTTAGATATTTTGGAAAAAGAGTATAGTGGCTAATTGATTCTATTCTTTGTAACATAATAAACTTAACTGAGAAATTATTTTTATAAGAACTGAGGTACCTGGTAAACTCACAGAAAATTCTGCTAGAAGATATTTTCTATTCTACTTTATTTCAATATTAATATTTCTATCTAAATATTTTGTTAAGTAGGTCATTTTGCCTTTACATATGGTGCCATTTTTCAAGAAACAGTTTTTCAAGATAAAACTTCTCTGAGAAACAAACTGAGGGCTTCAGAGGGGAGGGAGGTGGGGGAATGGGATAGGCTGGTGATGGGTAGTAAGGAGGGCACGTATTGCATGGTGCACTGGGTGTTATACACAACTAATGAATCATCGAACTTTACATAAAAACCAGGGATGTACTGTATGGTGACTAACATAATATAATAAAAAAATATTATTATAAAAAAACAAAAACAAACAAAACAAAAAACTTCTCAAATAACTTCTATTATTTGAATATATTGCTAAGTAAAGATGCTAAAGGTGTTCTCAATTTCATCTCTTTTTTTTAAAGATTTTTATTTATTTATTTGATAGAGAAAGAGAGAGAGCACAAGCAGGGGGAGCAGCAGAGGGAGAGGGAGAAGCAGGCTCTCGCTGAGCAGGGAGCCTGATGCCGGGCTCCATCCCAGGACCCAGGACCCTGGGATCAAGACTGAGCAGAAGGCAGACGCCTAACAGACTGAGCCACCCAGGTGCCCCCAAATGGTCTCAATTTCATTTCATTCCAGAAGAGAATATAAACTAATTCAGGTAAAAATAGGAGCTCTGGCCAGTAATTCTTCCCACAAAATTAGATATTGCCTTTTTGTTTGCTTTAATAGATGTAAGTTTGAATTTTCTCATTTACAACAATGATTTTTGGTAATTGAATTTTCTATCACTTTCAAAAGTGAAAATTCTGGGGTGTTGCACTTATTGAATACTTTGATTAAAGATTCACAAGTAGTTTAGAAAAATAAAATGAAAACTTAAGTTAGAGAATTCATTTGCAATAATGTTCAAAACCATTAATAGGACATGTAGGTTGACTTATAAAGTAATTCTTCAAATATTTTCTAAAATTTGCTTCCTAGTGAACAGGAAAGGAAGGATATTTGCAATGTTAAAGACTTTTTCTACAATCAACATCAGTTTCATCATAAAAATTTTGTAGCTCAATACTCCATGCATATTTTTTGAAAAATTATAAATTTTGACAACTTACAGCTTTAGTTTCAACTGGCAAAATATTCATGCTTTTTTGAATACAATACAAATGATGTTTTCATCACTATCAATTTAAAGTACATGTCTCCGGCATGGATTTCTTTTTGTAGTATTTGTATTATTAATGCAGAAACTAATCATTTTATCTCCAACCCTGAAATTTTAACATTATTTACAGTTTACCAAGTATTCAATATAATTTCAAATAAATCATCTGTGACATATTATATTCCAAAGTTTTTACTTTCACTGGAATGCATAAAAAATAAAAAAAGATCCATTATTATAATTTACTTAATTGATTTTCTATTTGAAGCACCTGGTGATGGTGAAGGCCTCATTCAACTGTGAAGTTCTTCGGCAAAGAAACTAGCCCATTAATAGATGTCATTTAATTTCTCTATGTACAACAGTATATTCAATTTTTAAAAATGAGAAAAATTAAGAAATCAATCATTTGGTCTAAATAAAAATTCTTGCTTCACAGGATAACATGTAAATGTATCTTCTGTAGCTAGAATTTTTAACATTGTCTCTTTTGCGTATAAGCTTCTGAAAATACTGACTTTTAAAGTAGAAACTATTATCCTGCTTCTTTTGACTTTTGACTTGGTTATGGTATCAGTATGGTACTCAAGGTGAGTGATAAATATCAATAAAGACACTCTGCGGATGAAATGTTCAATGACTTTTCAAGATACAAATTTAGTATTCAATTTTCCATTTAACATGCACTTCAGCTTGTTCACATTAATTGCTGCCTAAAGATTTTTTGAAAAAAGAAAAAACTTGAAAAGCATTCCTAAAAATAAAATAGCAAAGGTTTAGAATATGTAATAACTGACAAAGCGAAGAGTGTTTACACTATTCTCTTCACATCTGACAGGAACAAAACTCATTCTCTATTTCCAGTACATATTTTATGTTTACCTAATTGATTTTTTTTTTTTTCTGTTTCTTACTGGCTTTTACCAACTGTCAGGCTGAAGACTTATAAGCCTTGGACAGACCATGCATACCAGCTTGGATAAGTGACTAGTAAGGACAACTGTGTGGCATAATTCTCCCTCTATCACCAGCAAGGCTTTGGCTGCTTTTTGCCACTTGTGCCTGAGAGCTGCTTTTTTCACTTTAATCACTGAGTGTTCTGAATGGTATGCTTGAAAAAGAAATGTTCATTAAGACGAGTTCAGAAAGCTTTGAGAAAAGAGATGAAAATATCAGTACACATCTTTCATTACACATGTTCAACTGTGAACTCTGTTTACTACGCATGCATCTCAATCACTCATAGATGAGATCATGGCCGAGTCTGTAATAAGCAAATATACTGAAAGAAATCCATCTTGTCTTAACCTAATGAAACCATTAGTAATATTATTTCATTGAAAATAAAAATGTCACCTGAAAGCTAAATTGGAAAAAATATCTGGGAAAACAAACAAATTAAGTGTCTTCCAGGCTAACCAGTTTTACACTAGGTATGAAACAAAGAAACAGGTCAAGGGAGATTTAAAGATTCTTCTTCTCTGTGTATATATATTTTTTAAAAAAAGACACAATGGGTGCAAAGAGTAAAGCTAGACCATGATTCTGTCAATCAAAGAGCCTCAGTTAATTAACTCACTTGAAAGGAAATAAGACTGTAACCAACTAGCCCAACGTTCTGTGATGCAAAGATAGAGAAAAAGACCGAGATGTCTTCCGGCCCAGAAAATTAAGTACTTTGTATCTATATTTTTAGTGGAGTTAGTAAATAGATCTCAGTAATATCTTACACAATGGGTGAGAAACAACAACAACAATAAGGACTCTGATAGGGAGCTGATGTCCTAAGAAACATTCACAAAGCAGATGTCAGCAATGCGTGAATAACAAACAGACCTTGGGGAGAAAATAACATAAAATATACTATTTGGAAGAATTTACTGCATTATTTTACATTTAAAGAAATAGTGACTATGTGATTACTTAGAAAGTTCACAAGTATAACAATTAGGGAAAAAGGGTAGGAAAGAAAGAAGGGAGGGAGGGGGAGAGAGAGAGAGAGAGACCATTGGGATGAATACAAACGCAAACTTATATTTTATACATTGCAAAACAGCATCCAAACAACTGACTTTAGAATTTGATCTGTGATCTATATACAAATGAGGTGAAATGTTCTCATATGTTACACAGTGTTGATAAATCCATTTTAGTAAGACAAACATCACCTTCTACTTGTTAACAACATACATTGTATAAACATGTTTGCTGTGGTCCTTGCTTCCACAATACCACCTCCCCTCCACCATTCCAAGCCTACATGTACAATATC
Source organism: Ursus arctos (assembly GCF_023065955.2). Classification (NCBI taxonomy): domain Eukaryota; kingdom Metazoa; phylum Chordata; class Mammalia; order Carnivora; family Ursidae; genus Ursus; species Ursus arctos. The sequence goes on from NW_026623056.1 coordinate 73,709,957, forward strand.
TCCAACTTCAGAATTTGTATTAATTTTTATCTCTAAAGGTGAACTTTACAGTAGGAAATTACTTTTTATTTGTAAATTTGAAAAGTCATCTACTGAAAATAGCTTTTAAAAATGTGCCCACTTGAAAGAGTAAGCAACTTTGATTTAAATATTGGAAAGTGAGAGGTCATGAACCAGTGAGCAATAGTACCGTGTGATCAGACATTGCAGAATGTTCAGAAGAGCTGACTCATCATTTAGTTCCATAAATCTCATTCATGGCATATTTATTTGTCTTGACACAAATATATTTGCCTTTTAAATGGTTTAGAAGTTTTCATGTAAACACAGCAGAAACATGTTATGATTATTTAGCAACCATAATTCCCTTTTTCCATTTTAAAATCTTGCATATAACTCACATACAAACACCATTGCAATTACTTAAAATTACAACATTATTCAAAATGCCAATATCTTCATTGGGCAAAACTATGAAGGAGCATGATATCCACATTATAAATGAAATGATGGCATTTTACATTAAATATCACTATAGCAGTTGTATAAAGATTGAATTTCTCACCGTAAAGATTAAATTTTCATTGCAATGTGGCAAGTAGCAATGAACTGGTAATCCATCCGCACTTGCTTTCTCCAAATATTAGGATTTATTACCACAGAAAATAGGACCTGCTAATTTTTCAACCAACCACCTGTAACGTACAATTCATTGAACAGATAACGTGATTTTTCCCCCTTGCATTGCTCTTTAGCTATCTTTATTATCTCTGTTTGAAAGAAAGCATATTTGGAAAGTAGAACAATTATATGGTTCTATGAATTGTATAACTTGTTAAAAACAGAAGTTTGCTGATATAAAATTAATTTTGTGTTCAGTGTATAGATACCATCTACTGGAATGTACTTATGTGTTCAACAGTTTCAAAAAATTGGTATCTGCTTAAAGAGCCTGTAGGACATATCTACACCTTAATTATATAACTATAGAATATTTCACAGCCTATTCACCAGTAAGCCCTATTATATTTCTAATCAACCACTCTGACGGGTGCCTGGGTGGCTCAGTTGGTTAAGTGGCTGCCTTCAGCTCAGGTCATGATCTCAGGGTCCTGGGATCAAGTCCCACATCAGGCTACCTGCTCAGTGGAGAGCCTGCTTCTCCCTCTGCCTCTGCCTGCTGCTCTGCCTTCTTGTGCTCCTCTCTAGCTCTTAAATAAATAAATAAAATCTTAAAAAAACAAAAAACAAAAAAACAACACCCTGAGAGGAAGTGTCAGTATTATTTTAAATAATGTCTTGAATGTGCAAATACTTCAGCTACTTCAGCTAAATATTAATTTCTACTTAAATAATTATTAGTATTAAATTGTCAACAGGATTGCTCTTTAGGATTTAAAAAGATTATTATTTAAAATATGTCATAAATGAGAACTAATGGTTCCATGAAGGTAAGGACAATGTCAGACGTCACTTACTACTTTTCATTTTATTGTTATCAGTGTGAGCTTGGTTTTGCTTCAATTAGTGAAGAAGCCCTAAATAATAGTAACAAATAAAATTGAAGTTTCTTTCTCTCATAACCAAAGTTCACATATGGGGCAAGAGTTCTATGAACCTCGGGGGTTCTCGTTCCTGTTTTGATTTGGTGTGCCATCACAGAATGCAGCTGTCCCCTCATGGTCTAAGACAGTTGCCCCAATGGGAGCCATTCTCTCAGTATTTCAACCAGCCAACAGGGAGAAAAGGGGGGGCAAAGTCTATGCCCTCTCTCTTTTTCAGACCCTTCACAGAATTTGTACATAGTATTTCCACTGACGGCTTTCAGATCAGAATTGAGTCAATGGCCAGAGCTAGTTGCAGGGTAAAGTGGGAAATGCAACTTATAGTTGGGTGCCCACCTGTCCAGCAAAAATCAAAAGTTATTACTATATTAGGAATACTGGAAACACAAGTCACTTCAGCTGGTGCAATTGCTGATGAGCGCGTTCCCGGTGCCTGAAATAATGGGTATTGACAGCGATGGATATACATGTATTCAATAAATAAATTGAATAGGCCAGATGTGTTTTAATGAATGCACCTAATATTCTTGGGTTTGAGTTTAATAAAAACATCTAGTTTTCATGTGAATATAATCTTTAATTAAAATTTCAGTCTATTTTTCTTCAAATTGTCTTTTTGTTTCTTTGTTTTCCTTCAAATTGTTTTTTTATTTAATTTTGTTATAAAATTAAACTCTTCATACATTCAGTCCACATCAATCTGTTCCTAGAAAATGATCAAATTAGTACAGTATAACTTAAAGTAATGGATACTGGAAGCAGACTACCTCACTTCTAATGCAACTAATGGTATGAAGTTGGGCTAGTTATTTAAACTCTCTGTGATTTGGTTTTCTGATCTTTAAAGACTTTTTATTTATTCATTTGAGATAAAGGAAGAGAGAGAAAGAGAGAAAGCATGAGCAGGGGAGAGAGGCAGAGGGAGAGGGAGGTTTTCTGATCTTTAAAAGGAAGATTAAAAAATTAAGTAAAAATAATTAAATTACTTAGAATAGTACTATGGCAGACAGTTCCTAAGATGACCCCATGATTCGGCCTTCCAGTTCTCAGGTTCTGGTGATTCCCTCTCCTTGAGTATGTATGAAACCCCTGATTTACTTCTAACTAGTAGAAGACAGCACAGTTTAACAGAATTTATATGATTATGTGTATAATTGCAATTCCCTTCTTGCAGAGAGACTTTCCTTTGCTTGATTTGAGGAAGAACAAGGGAATACTGGAAAGACAGAGATGGCATGGGACTGAGGATGCCCTTTTGCTGACAGCTAACAAGAAACTGAATCCTGCCATTTAACAGTCCACAAGGAAATAACGCTGCCAGTAGCCATGCAGGCCGGTTCCTCAGCTGAGCTTCAGCTGAGACCACAGCCCTGCCCAACACCTGATTGCAGCCTTGTGATGTGAGACCCTGAACTAGAGGATCCAATGTCATGCTTCATAATAATGATAGCTAATGCACTGCGTACTTTATGTTATCTCATTTAAACCTTAAGAGAATGCTGTTGAATTCTTATTATATGTGCTTAGGAATCTACAAAGAAGGAAATTGTATTAGAGTGAGATTAAGTAGTTTCAATCAAATAGTTATTAATGAATCTCAACTTATTCCAAATCCATGCAAATCTGGCTTTAGAGCCTGAGACATGCACTGATCCTCCACCAAAAAAAATAATGATCTCAACATATGTACTTTTTAATGATTTTATTTATTTATTTGAGAGAGAGAGAGAGTGCAAGTGAAAGCATGAATGGTGGGGAGGGGCAGAGGGAGGGGGAGAAGCAGACTCCCCGTTGAGCAGAGAGCCCAATTCAGGGCCCCAGGGCCCCAGGATCATGACCTAAGCTAAAGGCAGACGCTTAACTGACTAAGCCCCCCAGGCATCCCTCAATATGTGTATTTTTGATCACTGATTATGTGTCACTCTCTCTTTTAGATATTAGTGATATAACAGAGTTAAACAGACATTAAGACGTTAGGTAGATGCGACCAAACAGAAGTAACAATTAGCTGCCAAAGAAGAAGCAGGGAAACCAATGAAAAGTGATGTTCTCTAAGCCTATTGAAATTTTGACCACTTTTTCTTTCTTTTTTTTTTTTTTTAAGATTTTATTATTTATTTGACAGAGAGAGGGAGAGAGCACAAGCAGGGGGAGTGGGAGAAGGAGAGGGAGAAGCAGGTTCCTTGCTGAGCAGAGAAGCCTGAAGCAGGGTTAGATCCCAGGACCAGAGGATCATGACCTGAGCTGAAGGCAGACGCTTTTTTGAGAGAGAGAGAGACAGACAGAGATAGTGACAGGGATAGCGAGAGAGAGCATGAGCAGGAAGGAGAGGGAGAAGCAGGCTTCCTGCTGAGCAGGGAGCCTGAGACACGGAGTTCCATCCAGGACCCTGGGATCGCAACCTGAGCCTGAGCCGAAGGCAGATGCTTAACCAGTAATCCTGTAGAGGGGAAGTATTTAATGATGAGGAGACATACAGGCAAATTTTTGGTATTGTCTTTGAGTTGGTGAGAGCAGACAAGTTGTAATGACTGAGTGAAGAGATCCCTTTGGAGAGAACTGACAGTTCATGGCTCATGGGAGTCAGATTATATGAGTGGATTCCCTTAGGTGCACGAGAGGGTAGGTGTTAGACTTACAAGTAAATGAAAAAATACTATGGGAAATGGGGAGAGGACGGTAGCGATGATAAGAGACAGGAGAAAGTATAATCGTTCAGAGAGTAAACTAAAAAAACTTTGATTGTCAAGCAATGTTAAAGGCACTTTCAGATTAAGGATCATGAGTTTAAAAGGCAAGTCAGTATGTCCCTGTTTTCGCTCCTTTTGTACTCAGACCTATGAATGTAGCGTAGTAGGAGAAGAATTCTATTTAATCCTGTTTGTTTGGTTTTCCCAGGGAAATATGGTTAAATGAATTGGAAGCAATGAAGTTGACAGTTCTTTGATCATAACTGACTGTGAAATTAAACTGGAGAAGAAGCAAATAAATATGTGATGAAGTTGAGTGGAATGAAGTTCTAGAAGATATTAGAGGCAAAGCCTTAGTGAGAAGGAGCTGGAAATACAAGAGATACTGACCTGAGAGAGGGATGTGTGAAACTGAGGTAGTGGAGATGTTGCAGTTACTGCTAATGGCACGTTCTTGTGTACGTAGGGTTGGTCATACAAAGAAAGTTTGCGATACAGTGGGGAAAAAAGGGGAATATTGGAAGAGAGCAGTTGCTCAAGCTCCAAGTCCAGAGAGTTGCAAAGGCCATGTAAGTGTTCATTGAAATGACGAAGGATAATGTCAAAGTATTTTGGAGAGAGTGAGAGTGAGCCAAGAACTGAAACCCTCAGGAAATGAGAAGAGGCCTAGAGGTTTGTAAATGTTAGTGACAATGAGAGGTTGTGTTTGTTATAGGGCAGTGATTCTCAAAGTCTGGTCCCTGGACCTGCAACAATAGCATCCTTGGGACCTTCCTGGAAGTGCAATACTCTAAGCCCATTCAAGACTACTATCAAAAATTCTGGGTAGGCTCAGGTATCTATTTTAACAGGTATTCCAGGTGATTCTGCTGCACACTAAAATTTGGGTGCCCCTGGGATAGTGTAATGACATGAGGTCTGAGCTGGAGATCCTAGGAGCAGGGAAGGAAGATTGATCTGGAAGAAGCCAGGAGAAGCAATATTGATAATTACAGCTATTTGGTTGGAAGTGTGGGTGACAACCTGGACTTGTGATTAGAGTCTACGATGGTAGGCACTGGGCGGTTTTGGAAGACTGAATCCTTAACTAGGGAATCTGATGCTAATCTGGGGAGTGTCAGAATTGAGTTGAATTATACCCCACCTTCAGGCCTGGTGGACAGAGAGGTGGAACAAACCTAATTTGGAATACCTACAGTTACTAGACTTTATTAACCCCTTACTCTGTACTAGGAAATATGTGGATTGCTTTGCATGGATTATCTAGTTTAATCAAAACTACTATTCTACTTGGTAAATACTATTATAAACTCCATTTTACAGCAAAAACTGACATGACATTATGTGAAATGACTTGCCTCAGGTCCTGTGTTTAAAGCAGCACCTTTCTTACTTTCTTATATTTTAAAATCAAATAAAATATTTATTTTTCAAATCCTCCACCTCAGGTTGTGGAGTTCACCATAAATTCTGTTGCTATTCATTTCAAAATTACCCTCCATGATATTATGATTTATAAATAATATATATTTGGTTATTCAGATGACCAAAATATATTTTTTCATAGGTATTTGGTCTTCCATACTTCCTGGCTTACAGCTCCCCAAACCCCTGGAATTTCCTAAGCCATAAGAGCAATGGGAGCATTGTCATAATATTTGGTCTCCTGTCCTCAGTTCCTGCAATTGCTTCAGAGCCATAAAAGGTGAAATGAGTGTCCTAGTATTTACAACAAGCTCCTCTCCATCACAACTGTGTGTAAGTTAACAAGGTGACTTTTGGAAATTCCCTAAGGATGGGGGCAAGTTGTCAGGGGAACCAACCGTGTGATTAGTGGGTTGGAATGTCCACTCCCAGTTCAATCAAACATGTCTGTGTAGTGAAGCCTCCCTAAAAACCCAAGACGACAGGGTTCAGAGAACTTCTGGGTTGGTGAACATGCAGACATATATAGAGAGTGGAGCACTGGGAGAGAGCATGGAAGCTCTAAGCCCATATGCAGCCTGCCCTGTGCATCTCTTCTATCCGGCTGTTCCTGAGTTATGTCCTTTTGTATAAACTGGTGATCTAGTAAGTAAAATGTTTCTCTGAGTTCTGTGAGCCACTCTGGTCAACTAACTGAACCCCAGGATGAGTCATGGGAACCTCTAATTTATAGCTATTTGGTCAGAAACCCAGGTGACAACATGGACTTGTGATTAGTCTGCTGGGGGTAGGAGGTCTTGTAGGACCGAACCCTTCACCTATAGAATCTGATCCTGTTTCCGGGTAGATAGTGTTGGAATTGAGGTGAATTTGAGGACACCAGCTGGTGTCCAGAGAATTGCCTGTTGGTGAGACACAGCACCCCCCCCCCACACGCACACACACATTGGAATTAGCTGGAATCAGAATCCTTCCACTCTGACTGGTTTGTATGTTCCTGGAAAAGTCCAGTGCGCAGTGTTAGAGCTGCCCTAACTCATCGTGTACCACACTTCTCAAGATAGACTGCAATAGTAGGGTTGGAAGGGATCTGTTGGCTTAACTGGTCAAAATCGTCTCATTTATCTAATGAGTTAGTACTTGAAAGACAAAAACACTGGTGGAAGAGTTTGATGGAAATATGTGACCCTCATTAAAATGATTTTTCTATTATGCACCCCACTTCGTCAGTTTAAGAATATTTAGATGAGGACACTTGTGTTATGTTTAATTTCTCCTTGTTCAGACTTGGTGTTAATTGATGGCTAAAAATATAATTTCCCAGAAATGTGTCACCCCCAAATTCCTTCAGACACACAGGTGCCAGAATGATCTATCTAAAATGCACAACTGATCATGTTACTTCTCTGATTAAAACTTTAAAATCTCCTATTGCTTACAGCTGTGATTTAGCTTTTTTTTTTTTTTTTTAAACTCAGGAGAATAGCAGAGAATGCTATGTAGTCTCCAAAATTGACTTCCTTTTCTTTCTTCTTTTCTTTTTTCCCTTCTTTCCTTTTTCCCTCTGTCTCTCCCCTCAATGCCCTCCCTCTCCGCTTCTCTTTCTCTTTGCATATGTGTGTGTGTGTGTAATACATATATCAAGCTCATTTAGACTGCACATCCCAGCCTCTCTTGCAGTTAGGGATAGCCAGGTGGCTGGGTCTTAACCATGGAGTATAAACTGAAAGAAGGGTGTCACTTTCAGTCCAAGCTTTTTAGGGAAACAGATTCCTAATCCCCACTCATTTCTGCTAGCATCTAATTAGCACCTTGATGACTCCAGAAACAGTGGTGGAAACTGCGGTTTCTGAGTGACTCAGTGATGCCAAGAACTGTCCCATTTCTGGCTCCCCCTGGGAACTGCTCAGGGATACCATTTCTGAACTTTATGTGAGTGAAAAACAAACTTCTATTATGTGAACATGTAGGTATTCTAAGATTTACTTTTTATAGACACTTGAGTTACTCTAATTTACATAGTCTCTTAATTTATGAGTCCATAATGCCCTATGAACATTTCACATTTTGTATTCAAATTATCTGTTTATGAATCTGTTCCAGCCATAAGACCATGAGGTCATGATAAAAAAAAAAAGATGGCATCTGAGATTCATTTGGAAGTATACATTGATCAATAAAGCATAATTGAGAGTAATGTCTAAGGTTGACGCTACATGGCTAAAGTGTTTTGCCTGCTTTTATCAAATGGATCAGTAAAAACAATCAGACTGCACAGTTTAAAAATCTTTAGACTTGTGAAACAGAAATAATTTATACATCAATGAGAAAAGAGCTTGTTTTATTTTTTAATTCACGTGAAGCTTTGAAAATATTGCCAGAATGTAACTGCCTATTTGAAAAGCACCATTGCTTTAAAAGCGATTGAAAATTACATGTTTTACTTTGTAATCTCAAAAGAAGCTTAGAATGATACAGAAGGTTATACTTATATTTTTAAGATGCAATTATGTCTTGCACTTCCCTTGGTTTGGTGGTTAACGGTATATTTATGTGAAATAAATTAACCAAGGTAGCAATTAGGGTACTGCAAAATGTCATTTTTAAATGGGTGAGCAATCACATGGACAAACACTTTACAATCAAAATCTAATTTACTTACAGAAATCAATACTTACGTCTTTTTTGGCTCTAAGTGGTTTATGGAATATAACCTCAACAAATTGTAGAAATACAATCCCAATGGCATATTGTGGCTATCTTTAATAAAGGCAATACAGAGCTAGTGAAAGTAAGTTTTTGTTGAATGATGTTCACACATAAATTTCAAGTTTAATGAATTTAGGAATTACTAGGAGGAAATAGAAATTAGGCTTTTTATAATTTGTTGATACCTTGATGTTCATTAATTGGATACTATTGAAATAATAATTTTAACACCAAAAACTATCTTTCAGGTAAAAGATAACTGAAGCACTTGCTATTTTAATAGACAGAACCGCAGCCCAGGTATCTTGATTCCCATTATAATGCTCACTAACACTGTATTTTCATCGCCTGTAGTGCTACTGGTAGGAGATAGCTTGCAAATTATTTATGGAGTTGTTTCCAATTGTCACAGATTACTGGAGAGCATCACTGTCCTTTAGTGGGTAGTAGATAAGAAATCTTGAAGACTGCAAGGAAGGTCATGCCATACATTCTACCAGTATTTAAAATGACCACTGGGCATTCAAGGAAATGAAACACCTCTTTATAATTATCTAATTTAGAACCTATTTAAAATAGATATCAACATAAAATATATTTTGAAGTTGTAATATATACAAAATCTCCCACTAATTAAAATACACTTTAATCAAGAAAAAGTTCAAAGTTCAAGAGTGGCCTACCATCTTGGAAACTCTTATCCCCAATGGAAATGCTGTTTATGGTATTTGATCCACCTATTACAACCTCATTGGTCTATAGAGCTGTAACTTTCTTGGTGATTCTACATATAACTACAAGTGCTTGGAATCTTCATTGTGTCTTGTGGTGATTTATTCTTGTTCTTTTACAGAACAGTTGAAATGAAATTAAATGAGCCTTTATTTTTATTGTAAATCACTTTTCTTATAATTTGTTTTCTTACATTACAATTGTAACTTTTATTGATTTTTTTAAATGTACACTTAGGTAAGTTAATAGCTATATATTTTATTTCAGGATAGTAAAAGGGACATTATTAATATTTGAGTTAGGGTTTTATATTTGAATATGAAACCAATGTGCTATAAATTAAAGCATTTCACTTGAATTCCTTTTAAATATATGTTTTCCCATCACAGAATGTCTTAAATGGAATTACAAATAGGTCTTTCTGAATGTGTGTAGAAGGTATGGTTATTACACATTGAGACCGAATAACCTCATGATTATGATCCAGTATGGAAATGTTAAATGTATATTTCTCTCATTTTCATAAGGCAATGCCTTCATACCTCTTTACTACATCTTAATTTTACATGTTTTTTCCTAACATACATTAAGTAGTTATTAGCTTTTATCAAACCAATATATTGTGTGGGTAACATATGAGTTTCATTATAGTTTTACAAAACTAATTATTTTCTCTGGAAGATGGATTTGTTAATTGCTATATTAACTTAAAACATATGAATTATACATATATAATTCATATTCAAATACATATATATAATTATATATAATTCATATATTAAGTTAATATATAAATCATATGTATCTATATATTACATATTTATATTTTTTATTTATATTTACATATTATATATTATAATATTTATATATTATACTGCTGCATGTTGGACAGATCCCATAGGGATTCTGACAATTTGGGCATAAACTACTCCATAAAGTTCAAATTTTTGAATTTTGGGTTCACATTCTTAAATTTTCTTGCACATTACTAGCTTGAGTTGAGGAATTTGGAATGAGAAGGATAACAATTTGATCTTTCACTCTTTACCATCTCTTTCTTTGGATCTTTCTCTTTTATTGTATTGGAGACTGGGAGTATCTTAGTCCATTCAAGCTACTATAACAAAAATACCATAGACTGGGTGGCTAAAAAGCAGCAAAAATTTATTCTTCACAGTTCTGGTTGGAAGTCCAAGATGAAGGAGCCAGCAGATTCAATGTCTGGTGAAAGCCTGCTTCCTAGTCCATAGAGGGTCATCTTTTCACTGTGTCTTTACATACAGAAGAAATAGGGAGTTCTCTGGAGTCTCTTTTATAAGAGCACTAATCCTCTCATGACCTAATCACCTAGCAATGTCCCCACCTCCAAATACCATCACATTGGGGGTTAGGATTGAAATATACGCATTTGGGGAGGAGCACAAACATTCAGTCCAAAGCAAGGAGGGAAGATGGGGGGGGGGGGATACAACTGTTGTCTTACCTAACTACTGCTCCTATAAGCATCTCCAGGTGTGGTTGAATACATGAGCTCTTTGTTATTCCTCCATGGAAGGGATTGTAGAAATAGGAGTTTCTGCAAAAAGGGGATGCTGACAAATTATTCCTGTATTTGACATCTGCCTCTGCAATGTCTGGTCAGTGTGCCCCATATATCTATCAGTCCATGGTAAAAAGAAAATGGGCAAGACGTACCTGAGGCTCCAGGGGAGTTACTGCATTATTTAGGTCTACAACTTTTAACCCTAATCATAAATTCCTCTGTTTTCTGCTTGCATGATTGGTGAGTAGTAGCTTCATGAAGTACCAAGCAGGTTCTGCTAACTCTTATAAGTAATAGAAAAATGTGTCCAGCAGTTCTCTTTAAAATGTAGAGGCACTAAACCGCAGCTGGTTCACCTCTGTGGATTTAGCCACAATTCTAACATAACAGGAAAAATTTATTTCCACATCCCTTCACAGATACATGTTCTGTGCTATTTGGTTCTAAACTTTTTCTTGACTTTTGACTCAGGTTAGGAATAGTTTTGTGTCTATAGTATTGTTGCCCAGATGTGACGTAAAATCTGATTCATTAGGGCTTATATCCTATGTAATATATATATATATAATTATATATATAATTATATATATAATTATATATATATAATTATTGTAAATCACTTTTCTTATAATTTGTTTTTTTACATTCTAATTGTAACTTTTATTGATTTTTTAAATGTACACTTAGGTAAGTTAATGGCTATATATTTTATTTCAGGATAGTAAAAGGGACATTGTTAATATTTGAGTTAGGGTTTTATATTTGATATATATATACACACTATATATATATATATTACTGTTTAGCAAATTCAGGGTCAATATATGCTTGGCCCTTTTTTTAAGTCCTTCTCCATTGTCTTTTGATGATCTCATGTGTGCTAGAACCTGTTTGTACAGACTCATAAGGGTCAACTATAAAATTGTCAGGAATTTTGCTAGCCAGTTAAACACAACTGGTCTAAAAATTAAACAATATAAGCTTACAAATAAAAGCTACTTAGAACTCTTCATTTATAATTATTTAATCACATTTTACTCTTATCTAACTCAAGGTTATTTAAATATATTGGTGCAGTGAAAACTGTATTGAGGTCTGTATGGTGAAAATGCTATATAATAGTGTGCTATGATCTCTTCACTCTTCTACTTTTAGCGACATCATGTTGGTAGCTTGAAATTTGCTATGTTGGGAGTATTTATACTGTAGAATTGGCAAACCTACAAATCAGAACTTACCACCCTCTCTCCCCAGAGTAATTACCAGCACACCACTCTCAGAAACTATTGCTGTCCAATGTAAATAACCAGGATATATAAATCCTATGTATTGTGCTAGTCATTAACTGGAAGTTAGTACAGTTAACTATGAGTTAAAATAAGTAATGACTATAAAACAATCCAAAATTTCTGATTATCGATTACATAAAACTATTATCTCCTATTTTATATGTTTTCCTTATTTAGTTTTTTCTAATAATGTTTATGGCAGTCCAGATTTTTCACATACTTATCAGATGTATCTCGCAAATGAGGTTTTCTGGAATTATTGAGACATAATGCTGCGTAAAATTAACTTTCCATGGAGGAATTATTGATCATTTCTAACTTTATGCCACTGTAAACAACTGATAATAACATGAATTTTGAAATTCTCCAGGTAAAATTACCCTGAACATGCTGTATGGTTCATAATTTTAGATTTTTAGTTAATTAATCATTCGTGTACTTAACTAGGTTCACATCTCTTTTCTGAGGAAAAACGATCCTCACTTTGTCTGATGGTATATCTTTAGCAAAACCCACCCAGGACTGGGGACTAGCTCTCCCTCTAGACCCCAGTTCTGAACAGGCTCCTTAAAAACTATCTCCTACCCAGATTTTAAAGAAGCATAAATAGACATACAAATATGGTGTTAATAGAAAATCTTTTGCAGTAAAGGAGTCTATCCCTTTATCTAAAAGCTACTATAAGAATTATTTTTACCCAAAAAGCAATTTACTGAAAGGATATTACGCAGTCTCCCAAAATAACCTTACAGTGATCAAAAATCATGTTAATAAAGAATAATGTAAAACCAATTCTTGATTTTGTCACAGCAATAGTTTTAATGGCCTTCCTCAATAGACTCCTAATTGTCAACATGTGAAATAATGTGTGGTAATAGTATTTGAGATTTTTCTCATGGGTTGATTATTTGCTTTCCTTAAGTTATCTGTAGTCTTCTCTTTTTACTAAAACCAATGGAATGGTCACATCTCCCTTTCACTTTGGTTTTTAGGAAGTTAAAATTCAAACAGGGTTTATTTAACCAATTCTGTAATCTTTTTATAAGATGTGATTTCTCTAATCCTTAATATTGTGTACTTATTTATCTTTTTTCTTGCACTAATGGTATATTTCTATTAGTAATTTTACTTTTTTTTTTTTTTTGCCTCTGCTCTTATCCTAGCATTCTCAAAATTTTTGTGAAATAGGACAGTTTATAAACAGGTAAAGTATTATACAAAATTATTCAAAATTGTATTCTCGTGTTCTCATGCTTTCTGACAACATAAAGTAAAATAAATCAAGAAATCAAATTAAGTAAAAGGAAAATGCAATGAACATTTGAATACTTGGTTTGGTTCACCAGGATTAGGCCTCCCTACATCTGAAAAAAATCACACAGATGGATAAAGCAAGAGTGGTAGTATGACTAATGACAAGCATTTTTTTCACCTTGGAAAATGCTATTTGAAGAAAAAAATGAGTAGATGAACACAAAACAACCACTATATTGAAAATATATATATGATTTTATGATTAGGAATAAAGTTCTCTGAAGTATACTGCATAGGTTAAAAAAAAAAGCATGTGCAAATATCACTTTGTAGTCTTCACTTGCATTATCTAAACAATAAACTTACATGGGGGAAATGTATTGACCTTGACAATTGTAAGGATGTGTTTTGAATTCATATTACAGTCTTGAAGTGACTTTTTTTTATCATCTAAGATGTCCTTTGGGAATATTCACTTACGTATTTTTTCCAACTGGACAGTTAATGTCATTGATGTTTTTCTCTTGTTTAGCGGACGGAAGACTTTATTTATGGCCTTAACTAATGCTACTCTAGAGTAGAGTAGTTGTCCTGTGATATATTGGGGCAGTTTGTCATTTCTATATACAAATATTCCTTTCGTATGGTAACACCTTCATCAGGATACCAGTTTCAGCCACGGTAGGAAAATGAGAAGCAGCAATTAAAGTTGCTGGGGTGAAGAGAGAGTCTAATGTGTGGTATATTAATAGTGCATAAATGCAACACTGAGTAGTGTAACAAATGCATTTGACAATATAATTTCTTCCCAAAAGACAGTTTTAAAAGATTAACAATTCACCAACATTCATCTTACAGTCAGGATGGAAGGATTTGATTTGCTGTCGCCTATTTTCTTTATCCTGTTATTTTGTCGTGTTTCGCTTGATAAAAATGTCACATTAATACTCTTTCTACCTCGAATAGCTCATCATCTAAATTCTATTATTTTCTTAAATGACTAGCGCTACGGAATAGCTGCTACTTTGCTGAGTGTTGTCATTTTCATAAAGTGACATTTTCTTTTGGAAGAATACTATTTATAAAGCCACTCAGGGTACTTGCAAGTCTTTATTTAGTGTTGGTTGAAGTTACCTTGATGGTGCCATGTTTACAAAGGAGGTTTCTAACTGAAGTGACATTTTCTTCAACAAAGATTCAATAACTTACGTTGTGTTGGTAAATGGCTTGATTTATTTTACCACTTACATAGTAAAAGCTTTGATTTAGAAAGTGCCTCGTTGCCATATTGTGGTATAGAGGATAGGGAATTTATTGCAGCTCTCTTGATTTATAAAATACACAATATTTAATTTTAAACAAGCTTCTGTTATTTTCTTGTAACCATGATTACCCTTTGGCAGTTCAATGAGGCACTAGGAAGTCATAACTTATTTATTATCTCACAGCAAAAGAACTGCTTTAACCAGAGAATATATTTTTTCAGTGACTTCTTTAAAAATGTTTTTATTAAATTAAGGAATATCACATTATGCTGGCACATCACTCTGAACAAAGGCAAAGTAATTAAATATTAAGAATACAAATTAAAATGCAATCTATTTCATTCAACCATTTCACAGATATTAATTAAAAGGCTTTTATGTCAGATACTGTTCTAAGCATTGGAGAAACACTAGATATTCAAAATAACAGTGATTTTATAGCTAGATTATATTTTTGTGGATTTGACAAATAAACAAAGAAAATGGTATACAGTATGTCAACTTGTGAAAGGAACTCCCAATAAAAATAAACAAAGAGCTAGAGAGTGACAGTTTTGATGGGTCAAGAAGAAGGAATTCCAGTTTAGACAGGGAAGTCAGAAGACCCTTCCAAAAGTGAAATTGAAGCAGAAAACTAAAGAATGTAGGGAACTAAAGTATAGATACCAGACAGCAAAGTATTCAATGAAGAAGGAATATTAAGTGCAATGAGCCTGACCTGGTGTGGGCTTAGCAGGAAGCCAGTGTGGCTGGAGCATGTGAGAAAGTGAGGAATTTCAGGAGATCAGTTCAAATTGTATGGAGTTAGGAGAGACAAAGATCATTCTAACCTTCTAGGTCAGTAAAGACTTTTTTAAAAATAATTTTTATTTATTTATTCATTTGAGAGAGAGAGAGAGAGAGAAAGAGCACTGAAGGAGAGGGAGAGGGAGAAGCAGACTCCCACTGGGCAGCTAGCCCAACATAGGGCTTGATCTCAGGACCTGAGCCCTGATCCTAAAGCAGATGCTCAACCAGCTGAGCCACTGAGGCGCCCTAGAGACGGGTTTTTTTTTTTTTTTTTTTAAGATTTTATTTATTTATGTGAAAGAGAGACAGCCAGCGAGAGAGGGAACAGAGCAGGCGAGTGAGAGAGGAAGAAGCAGGCTCCTAGCAGAGGAGCCCGATGTGGGACTCATCCCGGAACGCTGGGATCACGCCCTGAGCCGAAGGCAGACGCTTTAACGACTGCGCTACCCAGGCTCCCCTAGAGACTGGGTTTTAACTGAAGTGTGGCATGAAGCTGCTGTTATCGTTGAGTCCAATTGTGACTTATTTTCTTCCTTATAAATGCCACTATTTGTTCAAGGTACCCCAGATTAAATGTATGGTAAGCATATTTCAGTGTGTAAGCTATATGTTTCAGCTCATTAAAATGTAAATATATTTAAAAACCTATCAAAAACGTTAAAAAGCCTTGACAAATGCTAATGAGAAAAATTTTAATGCAGTAAAGTAAGTTGAACATAAAAGGCACACTCAACACATTAAAATGAATAAAAATGAATGAATGAAATTAAATGAATAAATTAAATTCACTTTGGAAACAGTGAAAAATAGATTTAATTTTGTGCCAATAATATGATCACATTAAAAATAATTCAAAAATTGTTCTAAAGAATGAAAAAAAAGAAAATAAAAAAAATTGAAAAATAGATTTAAAAAGTATTGTAAACATATAAGACAAGGAAAATGAATCTAAGATACCCTATGGAAAATTTTAATTCCAGAGATAACAGAACGGACAGTCTATTTGTAACAAAAGAATGCTCCTAATCTAGTTATAAACTTAAGAGTACACATGGAGGAGAAAAGGACGTTCTATCATAATTTTCAAAAATCAGAAATAAGAACTCCCACAAATTCTCAGGCAAAAAATAAGTCAAGGAAAGAAAAAGGAAGAAAATCAGATTGGCCTACAACTTATCTTCATGATTAAATGCTAGCAGACAATGGGATGTCAACAGAAATCTGAAGAAAAACATAAGCACATGTTGTTAGCCAAAATTGCTGCACTGGGCCAGATATCTTGAAAGCAAGATGAAGACTTTTAAAGATCCAAAAGAACTCAGAGAGATAGCTAACAGAACTCTTCTATAATAAACTACCTGACATTCTCGGCTAAAATAAAGAAAGATCTATCAAAATAAAAATATATTAGAATTCTGCTTTGAGATTTCAAACTAAGAAATACATAGATACAAGCCTAACAATTGGTTTAAGTACGTTTATAGAATTGGAAATTATTGAACAAACTGAAATGAAAGTTATGAGAAGCCTTCAATGGCACACAAAGTTTGGGTCAGATTTCCCACATATAAGCAAATATAGTTCCTTGAACTTTTTATAGCCCTTCTTACACAGAATTGCACTGATGAGGTTGATGATGTCCTCCACTGGATTAGAAGCAGTCTGTCTTATTGGGGTCCATCCTCATCTAACACAATGTGCTTTGAAAAATAAGCCATCAATACATGTGTGCTGAAATAACTTTTGAACAAACCATTATAGCCTTGTAAGAACATACTTACCTTGTTATTCTATTTTAAAACTGAAAAAGTATAATTGGAAGATTATACTGTGTGACTTTTATTATTTTTACATTATTTTAAATAGTCTATTCTAATTTAATTTTCACCTGCATTCATAAGTGTTCAGGGGCACCTGGCTGGCTTAGTCAGTAAAGTGTGTGACTCTTGGTCTCAGGGTTGTGAATTCAAGCCCTGCATTGGGTGTAGAGATTACTTAAAAATAAAATCTTTATTTTTTAAAAAAAGGCGGGGAGTATCTGGCTGGCTCAGTCTGTAAAGCATGGGACTCTTGATCTCAGGGTTGTAAGTTCAAGTCTCACATTGGGCATGGAGTCTACTTAAAAAAAAAAAGGGCAGTGTAAAACTTATATTTTATTCTTTTAATTTCCAGAGGCATATAGACAGAGCATTCTCAGCCTGTCATCAAATATTAGTTTTCACTTTTCTAAATCACAACAAAAAAAATCATTGACCTTGTGTTGTTTTTCTTTTTTTATAAAGTAATTTTTTTTTTAAAGATTTTATTTATTCGACAGAGATAGAGACAGCCAGCAGAGAGGGAACACAAGCAGGGGGAGTGGGAGAGGAAGAAGCCGGCTCATAGCGGAAGAGCCTGATGTGGGGCTCGATCCCATAACGCCGGGATCACGCCCAGAGCCGAAGGCAGGCGCTTAACCGCTGTGCCACCCAGGCACCCCCTGTTTTTCTTTTTTTAACTTGTGTTCTTTTTTTAATAACTAATCCTTTTGTCCCAACAAAGCTGGAGTTTCTTCATTGTAGATTTCAAATAAATTTTTATCTTAATTTGTAATATTTAGGAACTACGATATCAAAACATCTGACTGTTTTTATTCCAAACCCCTTTGGAATAAAAGAACGTGGTCTTTGTAATATTTAGGAACTATGATATCAAAACATCTGACTGTTTTTATTCCAAACCCCTTTGGAATAAAAGAACATGGTCTTTTTCATAATGTCATGTCTTTAAGAAATTTAGAGCTCAAGAAAGATAATGGGCAATATTAGTTTTACTTCTAGTGATCTCTATCAGTATATCTCAATAGATATATAGAGTATATGAGATGATAGGAAACTATTTGTACTATATGACTATATTCACGTGATATTATGTCCTATTTTAGCTTATGTATCAGTCAGTGTTCTCCAGAGAAAAAGAACCAATAAGTTCTCATATATATTAATATATATATATTAATACATACATACATACATATATATATATATATATATATAGAGAGAGAGAGAGAGAGAGAGAGAGATTTATTACAAAGAATGGGCTCATGTGATTATGGAGACCCAGAAGTCCCACAGTCTACTGACTGTAACCTGGAGAACCATGAAAGCTGGTGGTATAATTCACTCAGTCTGAAGGCCTGAGAACCAAAAGAGCCAATGTCCAAGGCAGAGAAATATGGATGCCCCAACTCAAGCAAAGAGAACAAATTCCCCGTTTTTCCACCTTTTTTTTCTACTTGGGCCCTTAGCAAATTGGATGATGCCTACACACATTGGTGCCTTCTTTTACTCTGTCTATAGATTCAAATGCTAATCTCTTCCAGTAACAACCTCACAGACACACCCCAGAACAATGTTTTACCAGCTATCTCTTAGCACAGTCAAGTTTGACCCTTCACAAATTAACCATCCCAACTTTCATGCTTTATTTTCTGTTACAATTATTCTATTGAATGAGGTCCATATTGAATATTTTGAGAGGTAAAAAACTGATTAATAGTCAGTTTGGTACTGAAAAGATCAATGAAGATAGAGTACACTGAAGAGCAATGCATTTTTAATTGTAATTTCATCTATTTCTGAGAAAGCATGAATAATTTGAAATAAATAATGGTAAGGTGGCTGAATAACAATCCTCTGAGGTATCCATCTTCTTATCTCTCAAACCTATGAATATTTTGCCTTACGTGGCAAAAGGAATTTACTTGTGATTAAATTAAGAATCTTGAGATAGGGAGAGTATCCTAGATTATCCATGTGGGTCCAATTTAGTCACAAGGGTCCTTAGAAGTGAATGAGAGAGACAGGCAGGGCAGAGTCACAGGGAGATTGGAAGACACTACCCTGCTGGATTTGAAGGTAAAGGTTTTGAAGATGGAGAAGGGGCATGAGCCAAGGAATGCAGAGATCCTCTAGAAGTAAAAAATACAGGAAAAGAGATTTTCCTCTAGAACCATTAGAAGGACACAGCTTAGATCTTGATTTTAGCCTGATGAGACATAAATAAGAC
Source organism: Ursus arctos (assembly GCF_023065955.2). NCBI lineage: Eukaryota > Metazoa > Chordata > Mammalia > Carnivora > Ursidae > Ursus > Ursus arctos. The sequence continues at coordinate 73,729,265 of NW_026623056.1, forward strand.
TTCTGACCACCAGAAGTATAAGATAATCCATTTTCATTGCTTTAAGCCTCCTAATTTGTGCTATTTTTTTTACAGCAGTTGAAAGAAACTAATACAATTGACTAATATCTTTGTGTTTGAAGGAGAATGAAATCACAGGGTTGCTTCTTCAAAGGAAAAAAAATATACTGTACCTTTACTTATCCTTTACTTATTAACCAATTCAACACAATTTAATTTTCATCTTTTTTTCTTAATTTTCTTTGAGAAATAATCTCAAAAGACCTAAATGAAATGTTTCTACTCTAACTCACAATGAAACTGTAGTTAGTGGTCAGCAAGGAGATGGTGACCAACATGTGTCACGTTAAATTTACTCTTAAATCTCTTTTCATTTATTCCTGAATCAGTATTTTTCTGACTGTTCATTTATTTTTTAAATATCATCTTATTTCCCACATATATAATCGTAGTTTTTCTTTCTCTCCCTTTCTTGTCAGAAATGTACCTCTGCTGCCATTTCAGAATTCAAGTTCAATGTGAACTCAACATTGATCCTGGTCACAAGTGATGTGCAATATCAGTTAGTGAAACCACACATCAAAACAAAAGGAAACCAATGAACAAGAATTCTTCTGTGCAAAACCTATAAGTAGCATTAACTTGACTTGAGAACATTCCAGGAATGGAAAATCATTTACATCGTTAAAATAAGACCTGGTAATTTATCTTTTCTCCAAATGGTTTAATGCATTTTAGTAGATAAAGTTTAGAAAGAGGAAAGGAACCCAGACTTACAGTTGGAGCCAACCAATACACCTGGCATTCTAGTCGTTAATGTCAAGCCACAGGTGACACAGCAGTCAGTCTATTGTTGTTATTACTACTACAACGAGCTGGGAGAAGATAGACACAGTAGATTTCAGAGCTGCCTCTTATGTAGTCCTCACAGTCACCATACCTGTCTTAACTTATAAATCAATTTTTTTATGGAAAAAACTTTAAAAACCCATTTATATTTACTTATTTTAAGTTTCTGTCCTGACATTCATTTGACATTTTCTCCTTATTTTTGGGTTTTTATAAAACTTAATAAAAGCAGAAATTATCCGAGCAGATTTCCTTTACTTTTCTTCTTGATATGACACGTGTGACTTTATAGACAAGTAATATTTCTTTCAATGCTTGAGTTATAAAAGCATTTTAATTTCATTTCTGAAGGATCTCAAAATAATAAAGCAAAATAGTCGGTCAGAAATATCAATAAATAAAATGTAAAATTATATATAATGTGCTTTTACTATTTCATTCATTTTTTAATGCAAACATCTTTATTGATCTTTATCGCATGTCATTCAAATTCTTCACCTTTCTATTTGTTTCTTCTTCCTATACCTCCTATCTTTCTTTGTCATTTTATTTTTTTTCCCTTAAGAGCCTGCTATGCACAGAGCTTATTCCTGAGCCTATAAATTGCCTTAGACTAATTCTACCACCTCAGAGGGTTTCCCTTATGTTTTGGTATTCATTATAACATGTTTTGGTATTCATTGGTTTGTCCACTTTTTTATTTTGAAGTTTTTATTGAGTAAAACTTCAAAAATTGTAAATACTGTAGCATAGGATATAAAGTGAAAAATAAGCCAGACACGCATAGTCTCTGTCTTTAAGAAATTAACACTTGTTCTATAGAGATATAGATATAATGACTTAATTACAGTTGTAATAAAACAATGAGGTTATAAATAGAGGACTTAACATATTTTAGGGGGTTGGCCCCTTCTGCATTCAATCAGGAATTAGAAGCCCCTGTATGTATCCCAGACAGGGCAGGCTTGAATGAAGAGAATTATAGGTTTTCTCAGTTATTGTTGGGATAAAGATCAGTACAACCATCATCCAGGTTCTCAGTCTGCAATACCAAAGCAGTTGTTTGGGCGGTTCTCAGAAATGTTTGCAAAACTTCAACTTTCAAAGCCTCTGACTTCCATAGTATGCCTTGAGTACTATTTGGCTCACATAAATCTTTTTGATTTCAGGCTTCCAAGGACCACAGAAACCAATCAACTTTGAAGTTTTCATCCCCACTACTAACTTCACTCTGTTCAAGAGCTAGAACAAGAGTATAACTCATTCATTCTTTTTCTACCTGTGTCTCATCCCAGTCCCTCGAAGTGACCACCTCAGGATTGTAATGTTAAGACACACCCTGGATTAACATGGCCTACTTACCTTCAGCAATAGGATCCTGTGGCCAAGTGACAGGTGAGTATTGCAAACTGAGGATCTGCTCCCTATGCTACTTCTGCTACAACTGACCTAGCTTAGGAGCCTCTGAAAAACATGTAGGGTCAATTCTCTCTGGAGAGCATTGTCCCAACAAGTAACTGCTTGAAGTAGAAAGTGTCAATGTTACTTGGGAAGAGAAAGGTGCATGAGAGTATTTATTAGCTCATTATTCCCTTGTCTTTCAAAACCATCTATTTTTTTGGTCTCCCACTTGTTCCAACTGCTATCAGCCTGTTTCCTGCCCTTAATTGCATAATGATGTAATCATTTAATTTGCATTACATTTCCTTTCAGTCATCTTCTAAATATCATTTATATTCGTTTATTTTTTTTGAGACAAAATACCATATTCTGCAGCAGCAGGTTTATCAACTAATTTGTCATTAATATGAAGTCATATTACAGACCATGTGCCCAAATAATGATGACACAGTTGCAGTAAATAATAACTAAATGCAGATCTGTTCATTATCCATGACATCCCAAATTCAGATCTATCAATGTTATGAATATAAGGTAAACATAAATACATTTGCAGTTGTGATGGATGAAGGTATATCTCTTTCTAATACATATAGATTTGCTTACTCTTTAATAAAATGAACAGGTCAAATATAGCTTCTCTATTATTTTATGATTTCAATACAAAATAATTGTACTCCATGATCTAGAAATACCTTAATAAATAAATATATATTCCTATTGAATACATTCAATTTTATTCTTTAAGGGAAAGATGCATCACTTCAAGAAATCTTCATATACTAAGAGCAAATACCATATTTGTATGAAAATGTTAAATGAAATGATATACAATTTGCTAAATTTTTTCAATCACATACTAGGAATATCACATGAATATGAATCCATCTGCTAACCTTGCTACTGTGTTGGATTCTAAATGATTTACATGAAAACATATTTTTCACAAAAAACATGTATTAATTCATATATGCATAGAGCACTTTAAACCTAAAATGAAATTTAATATCATTCCCTAAAATTGTTTCTGATATCTAATATATCTAGATACAAATTGAACAAAATTAACCAGTTAAGTGAATCTAATTTAGGACTGGGATATCATATAAACCCATACAAATTCAGGCTTCTTAGAAAAAATTAGCCAGTATTGTAAAATCCTCTTTCCTCAACCATATTACTCTAGTTCATACTTAATTCAGCACATACTAATCAGAAGTGAGGGAGTGAGAGTTCCATTCTCTTGGAACACCATGTAATTCAATCTAATTCCAAGAACGTATATTCTCACAAATAGCATTATTTCATCAGAAGGGACCATTTAGCTTTGCCTTAGTCTGATTTGGCACTTTTTAGAAGGTACTTTCTCACATAGAATCTGATCTACTTGTTAGAAGATTAGCAAGGGAGAGTATGATGTCTCAAAGGTCGTCAGATATCATTAGAGGCTCCAACAAGTCATAATTAACTTTGTGTTTAAAAAAGAGAACAACGGGGTCACCAATAACACATTCTGGGCAGGTGGCCAGGCCACTACCATGGGAGTCATGATGTCTAAACATAAATTGAGTAGGCTGGACTTGCAAAGTATACTGATCAGAAGCAAGGCAACTATTAACATGGCAAAGAAAAAGAAATTTCTAATAAAATGAGCAGATGTCTTGGAAAGACTGGAACATTAGCCTTCAGCTTAATAGCTATAGCAGTATACTTTCAAATAGACATGAGTCTATTCAAGAATCAAACCCTACTAAAAGTCAAGAAGCAGTTTGAACCTGAGGGTAGCATAAAATAAGGAGGCAGTGTCCCCTGGGGCCAGCATAAAATTGGCAAAATGGTGAAAGAGACAACAAAAAGTAGGATGAAACTCTTATTCTTTGAGCCAAATTATTGAGATTCTTTGGGCCAAATTTTTAAAAATTCCCACCAAACCGGAGGATTTTATTTCTACTTCAATTTTTAATAGAAGCAAGCTATATTTTAAGAGACAACTATACAAAATTCTACAAGAGGAATTTGAAATCCATTTACCTACTTTTTCATGGTACTACTCTGTGACAGTTTCACATATAACGCAACAAGCTTTGTTTGAAAGTCTTCAGGCCAGGCAGGGTGGAGGCAACTGTATTACTATATGAAAATCACAGAAAATAAAAAATTTGTCCAATCTTCCCCCCCCCTTTTTTTTGCATTTTTGTGTTGGGGGGAAAGAGAAGGGCATATTTTTTCCTTTCTCTGTCTTTCCTCTGCAACCCTTTCATCTAATCTTTGTATTTGACTGTTTCTCTACTGCTCCACTCCTTCCTGATCTCTGTCCTTGACTAACTTGATGCTGTATTATTATCATGGAGGGTAGCTTCCTATTAATGCATGCATTTCTTTCCTTTATTTTAGCAAAATGACCATACCAGACAGCAACATTGAAAAACAAAAAGACTTATTATTTTGAGAATAATTGTTGTAAGTATTTCGCATATTAGAAAAGCAAAGCCTTGGACTCAGAAGTTGGTATCAAAAATCCAAGGATCATTTGTAGTTTTTCACTGGAGAAAAAAACCTTCTCTAACCAACAGCATCTCTCTCTCTCTTCTTTAAACTTATTTTTTTAAATGAAGATCTCAACATATACAAAAGTACAACAAATCTACATAAATCCTTATTCAGCTTCAACAGTCCTCCACTCAAGATTAATACTGTTTCATCCCTACCACCACCCACTCTTCTCTATTGCATTATTCTGAAATCCCAGATCTCAAATAATGTGTTTCCACAAATATTTTGGTAGAATACCTATATTCACCACTATTTGGTGAAATAATTAATTGTAATTGCATGCAAATGCACAAATAGATATCCTCCTTAATGAATAAAATGTAATAAGTCATATAAAGTAACCAAGTATATGTACAGGATAAATGACAGTCCTGCTTGAATAAGGACAGTGATTTCTGTGTAAAGCTGATGGAAGTCTCTTAATCTGCCTGTACTTTTGTCTACTTTTTAATGCTAACAGCAGGAAGCATCACATAATACATATTAACATTTGGAACATCATTCAATGAAGCAGGATTTAACATTATATGGCAAATTATCCTGTATTTTGACTTAACACTGAATCTGTGATTCAAATGGTGGAAAAAATAAACAGAGTTTACAGCCAAGTTTGCATAAAGTAAATGTAGAAAATTCAAACACATCATTAAAAAGTCAATGTTATTGTGAAGTATGTTTTCCTCTAGAAAAGTAGAATACCATTGTGTTTATTCTACTTAACAACAAATTGTTCACACAGATTTTTATTAAGGGATTCAAAATTTATCTAGTCCCTGGAACATTAGTTTGAAATCAGAAATTTATTTATTTTTATTTTAATGTTTTTTATTATATTATGTTAGTCACCATACAGTACATCCCTGGTTTCTGATGCAAAGTTCGATGATTCATTAGTTGCGTATAACACCCAGTGCACCATGCTATACGTGCCCTCCTTACTACCCATCACCAACCAGTCTATCCCATTCCCCCACTCCCCTCCCCTCTGAAGCCCTCAGTTTGTTTCTCATAGTCCATAGTCTCTCATGCTTCATTCCCCCTTCTGATTACCCCCCTTTCTTTATCCTTTTCTTCCCCTACCGATCTTCCTAGTTCTTATGTTCCATAGATGAGAGAAATCATATGTAAATTTAAAAAAATACCAAAGACCCTTACAGGCAAATATAAAACAATTATGAAGAAACCAAATGAATGATATGTCTTGAAAAATGCTAATAAAAACAGAATGAATGTAAAGCTTAGCAGAGTACAGTAGTTTCACTCAGACATGTGGTAAATGCTCCTGTTTAATCAGATAAAAATTAGAGATTATCAGAAAACAATAAAGATCTCCATTTTCCTTGTGAAATAATAGAGCAGGTAAAGAAAGCCATCAAATTACAAGGAAAGAAAGAGAAAAAAGAAATAGAAACTACACAAAAGCCAGAGAACAATTAACAAAATGGCAATAAGTAAATACCTATCAAAAATTAATTTAAATGTAAATGGACTAAATTTTCCATTCAACAAACAAAATGGCTAAATGGGTTAAAAACAAGACCCAGCTATATGCTGCCTATAAAAGACTAGAGAAATGAGAAGTGAGGACACACACAGACTGAAAGTGAAGGGATAAAGATAAAACATGTGAATGAGAAAGAAAAGAAAGTTGGGGTAGCTATACTTATATCAGGCAAAAGAAACTTTAAAAGCAAGACTGTAATAAAACATAAAGACACTACATAATGATAAAGGAATCAATCCAGCAAGAAGACATAACATTTATAAATACATATGCATCTAACCTAGGATCACCAAAATATATAAGGCAAATATAAAGAGACCTAAAGGGAGAAACTGGCAGCAATACAATAAAAGTTGAGAACTTTAACACCCCACTTATATCACTGGATACATCATCTAGATAGAAAAAATCAATAGGGAAACACTGACCTTAAACAACACATTAGACCAATAGACTTAGTAGATTATAGAACATTCCATCCAAAAGCGGCAGAATTCTTCTCAAGTGCACTTGGAACATTCTCCAGGATATATCACATTAGACTACAATACAATTGCAATATATTCAAGAAGACTGAAATCATATCAAGCATGTTTTCTAACTACAATAGTATGAAATTAGAAATCAATTGTAAGAAGAAAACTGGGGAAAATGTGGAGAATAAACAGCATGCTACTGAATAACTAATGGGTCACTGAAGAAATCAAAGGAGAAATAAAAAAAAGAATACCTAGGGACAAATAAAAACAGAAATATGACATACCAAAATCTATGAAATGCAGCAAAAGCATTTCTAAGGGGGAATTGCATAGCAATACAGGTCAAACTCAAGAAACAAGAAAAATTCAAATTAACAATCAATTTTAAACCTAAAATAAATAGAGAAAGAAGAACAAAGAACAGAGTTAGTAGAAGGAAGAAATAATAAAAATAGGAAAAATTAAATAAAGACTAAAAAGAAAATAAAAAGATCCATGGAACTAAGTGCTGGTTTTTAAAAAGATAAACAAAATTAACAAGTCTTTAGCTAGAATCACCAAGAATAAAAAAATGTTCAAATAAATAAAATCTGAAATGAAAGGGAAGTGACAATTGATATGATAGAATTACAATCATAAGGAACTACTATAGAGTTATAAGCCAACAAACAGAACAACCTTGAGAAAATGGATAAATTCCAAGATATATACCATCTTCTAAGACTGAATCATAAAAAAAAAAAAAAAGAAAATCTGAAAAGACCAGTTTCTAGTAAGAAAAATGAAGCAGTAATCAAAAATCTCCCAACAAACAAACGTCCAAGGCAAGATAGTTTCACTGGTGAATTCTACCAAACATTCAAATAATATTTAATACCTATCCTTCTTAAACAATTCCAAACAATTGAAGAACACTTCCAAACTTGTTTTATGAGGCCAGCATCACTCTGATACTGAAACCATATAAGGAAATCACAAAAAAGATCAACTCCAGACCAACATAGATGCAAATGTCCTCAACAAAATATTGGCCAATCAAATTCAACAATCCATTAAAAAGGATCACACACGAAGATCCAGCGGGATTTACTTCAGGGATGCAAGGAAGTTTCAACAGCTACAAATCAATCAATGTGATACACCACACTAACAAAATAAAACAATAAAAATAATATGATTATCTCAATAGATGCAAAAAAAAGAATTTGATAAAATTCAACATTTGCTTATTATAAAAACTTAGTACAAAGTGGATTTAGAGAAAACATACTTAAACACAATAAAGGCCATTTATCACTAACCCACCTCTGATATCATACTCAATGATGAATAGCTGAATCATTTTCCTGTAAGGCCAGGACCAAGGATATTCACTCTTGCCACTTTTATTCAACATAGAATTGGAAGTCCTAGCCACAGCAGTAAGGCAAGAAAAGAAAATAAAAGGCATCCAAAATGGTAAGGAAGAAACAAAACTGTCACTATGTATAGACGACATTATACTATATTGAGAAATCCTGAAGTGTCCACCGAAAAACTGTTAGACTAACAAACAAAACTCAGGAAAATTGCAAGATATGAAATCAATACACATAATTCTGTGGCATTTTTGTACACTAATATAAACTATCAGAAAGAAAAATTAACAAAGCAATATCAGTTATAATTGCATCAAAAAGAATAAAATACATAGGAATAAATTTAACCAAGGATTTGAAAATCCTGTACACTAAAAACTGTAAGACACCGATATAGGAAACTGAAAAGGACACAAATAAATGGAAAGATATTCCATGCTCATGAATTGGAAGAATTGATATTGTTAAAATGTCCCTACTATCCAAAGCAATTTATAGATTCAATGCAATCACTATAAAAATTTCAATGGCACATTTTTTTTCACTGAAGTAGAGCAAAAAACTCTAGAATTTGTGTGGAACCACAGAAGATCCCAGTAGCCAAAACAATGTTAAGAAAAAAGAACAAATCTGGAAGTATCATGCTTCCTGATTTCAAGCTATAGTACAAAACTATAATAATCAAAACAGGGACACCTGGGTGACTCAGCTGGTTGTGTCTGCCTTTGGGTCCCAGGGTCCTGGGATGCAGCCCTGTGTCCAGCTCCCTGCTGAGCAGGGAGCCTGCTTCTTGCTCTCACTCTGCATCTCCCCTCCACTTGTTCTTTCTCATAAATAAATAAATAAATAAATAAATAAACAAACAAATAAATAAATAAACAAACAAAAATCTTGAAAAAAATCAAAAAAGTGTGGTATTAACATAAAAACAGACACACAGATCAATGGAACAGAATTGAGAGCCAGAAATAAACCTACACATATATAGACAACTAATTAATGACAAAGAAACCAAGAACACACAGTAGAGAAAGGTTAGTCTCTTCAATAAATGGTGCTGGGAAAATTGGAATGCTACATGCAAAAGAAAGAAACTATACCACTACCTTGCAACTTACATAAAAATACCTCAAAATGAATTAAAGACTTGAATGTAAGCCCTGAAACCATAAATTCCAGAAGAAAATATGGGCACTAAGTTCCTGGACATACGTCTTAGTGGTGTGTTTGTGGATTTGATGCAAAAGGCCAGGGAAACAAAAGCAAAAATAAGCAAATAAGCTACATCAAACTAAAAAGCTTCCATACAACAAAGAAAACCATAATCAAAATGAAAAGGCAAACCAATGAATGGAAGAATATATTTGCAAATTATATATTTTATAAGGGGTTAATATCCAAAATATATAAAGAACTCATACAACTCAACAACAACAAAAAACCAAATCACCCAATTATAAAGTGTACAGAGGTTCTGAACATTTTTCCAAAGAAGACATACAGATGGCCAATAGGCCCATGACAAGATATTTAACAAAATTAATTATTAGATAAATGCCAATAAAGGTAAAAATAATTTTAAGATTATATTTTGCATTGTTTTGGTATTGAGCATTTGTATTAACAGTTTCTAAGCTATTTTGTTACAAATTCAAATCATTAGAGAAAATAAAATGGGACGTCTTCCCTCCCAGGGAACAGTGCAGTTTTCAGGTTTTTTCGGTTTTCTAATCTAATCTTCCCTGTAGTTAACTGGACCTACGAAACTGGAGGATGCAGAAAGAACACGTGCCAAGACAGAGAACGCGGATGACAGTAGACACGCAAAGGATACTCAGGGAGTTAACTAACTGGGCGAAGGTATGTATTAGCAATGAATTCCATATTTGTTTTCATCTTCTCTTATTCTTAGAGAGATTAAAGACTACTTTTCAGTAGTGACATTTTACACCAAAAGTAAAAAACTGCTTGGCTCATTATATGATAACTCATTTTTAAAATGTCTTTCGGAGGACATTATATTTTTTCTTTTGCTTTGTTTTATTTTCATCAAGTATGTTGGGCACAAATTGCAAAAGGTAAAAAATGAAGGAAATCAGAGGCAGTGTTCTAGATGACGCATTACGAAATCTTGTTATTTAACCGTAAGGTAATATCTTAAATTGAATCCCACCTCTTAAAACATTTAAAAAATAGAACAGAAAACAAACAACAATGACAACAAAACTATATTAAAATAATAATATTGAATAATTGGAGAATTTGGATATGAATATTTCATCAGAGTTCTGCAATATCTTTTTTTAAAATTTTTTTAAAAGATTTCATTTATTTATTTGACAGAGAGACAGCCAGCGAGAGAGGGAACACAGCAGGGGAGTGGGAGAGGAAGAAGCAGGCTCCCAGCGGAGGAGCCCAATGCGGGACTCGATCCCCTAACGCCGGGACGCCCTGAGCCAAATGCCCAACGACTGAGCCACCCAGGTGCCCCAAGAGTTCTGCAATATCTTTAACATTTGTGTGTGATAACTTTGTTGCAATTATGTAGGAAAATTTATTTCCCCTCTGAGGAGAAACATGTTAAATATTTAGGGTTAAAATTTAAAGGTGTTTACAACTTCTATTTAAATGGTTTAGCAAAATAAAACAAAATATATGTATGTATGAAGGAGAAAAAGCAGAAAAATATGGCAAATATTCTTGTAACTGTTCTGTAAGTTTAATATTCTTAAAATAAAATTTAGGAAAAAATAAAACAAGGTATACCTGGCAACTTGATGTATTGATTTAACATAATTAATATTTAATTAGCATAACATTAATTATTTATTCCCATATGTTCATTCCATCTAATACCATGCATCAATAAGAAAGAGAAACATATTGTTACATGTAAACAAACACACACAGACACACACACACACGCACACAAACATGCAAAGAGATAAATTTCGCACGAATCAACTTGAACGGAAAGAGCCACACACTAAATAGTACAGACTATATGATTTCAATTATATACATTTCTAAAGGAGACACAAATATTCAGAGTAATCAATTTAGTTGTAACTTTAGGATATAAAAATTGGTAAAAACAAATAAAATACCTAGTTATGGAATTGAATAATATTACTTTGGCATTAAAACTAATTATGTTGCAAGTAAAGGTAATAGGAATTTTAAGCAAGATCTAGAGTGGAAATATGCAGAAATAATACAAAGAGAAGTATATAAAATGATCTTATACAGTGACTTCAATATTCATAGCATGTGAAGGAAATAGCAAATAATTCAATATGGGATTTGGGATAAAAAAGTGTCAAATATGGACAAGAGGCCAGCAGAACAGAGATATTTAAAGAGAGAAACAGAATTCATAAAGCTACACTTTTAAAATTTATCAGACTCACGCATCTTCTCTCCAGTATTATTTTCTACTTTGTCTCTGCCCTCAACAATTTAAGTGTCATAAAATATTTCCTAGGGAGCTTCTGTTTTTTACATAACCTAGTAATCACTTCATTGCTCCTTGGATGTCTGTTTATGCTTTTTTAGGGGATAGTTAAGGGGATTATGTAGGGAAAGACCAGAGAATGTTCATGAATCCCTTCAAGTGATTTATAAATATGAAATGCTAACGAACTGCAATCCTGCTAGGCTATTAGGCAATTTTATTTTACAAAAGTTGAAAAAATGGTGACATTCAAAAATATTCTGAGAAAATTAACTAAAGGTAAATGCCACAATTGAATTGCCATGTCTATGTACTCTATATACATACTTCTATAGGTGGTAGGATTTTGAGGCATTATTTGGTATATAAAATAATACTTACATTTAATATTAGGTGGTACTTTTCTTTGATTAAATACTTCCCCACACATTTGATGAAGAACATAGGGAACCTCTATTACTTAGGTGTCTTTCATTTGTCCTGTAGTGGAGGCTTATTCCTGCTAGGAAGATTAGCTTTGCATGGTTTGGTTCACTTCCATAGTGGGAGCCATAAATCCATCAAAACACATAAAAGACACCTATGGCCTCCTAATTAAAGCTTGAATTTATGGTAGAGACAGTCTTCTCAGGGAAATTCTTCATGAAGCAATAGAGTAAGAAATGCTTATTTTTATCTGTTAAAAGGTTGTTAAGTTTATTTTGAAGGCATAAAATGAAGGTATAAGGAACATGCATGTAGTTACTATATGAACTCTATCACAAGCTGGTAGCAAAGGTATGATATTTGGCACAGAGAAGTGGGTCATTAAAGAACTGTACGAATTACTGTTTATAAAAATGTTGGTGCAAAGGTGATCCAAATGATAAATGGGGGAGTGTTACCACTGACAGAACACTGATGTCAATTTAGATGTGAGTGGAAGTGCTGGTACCGCAAGAGACTGCCAGAGCTCAGCAAGGCTCCTTTTCAAAGAATAAAATATTGATTTGTATTAAATAGAGATGAGGTAGGATATCCACAGTGACAGTTTTCCCTTTTTCCCTCAATAACAATCTCAATGATGTGGATGGACCTAGAGAGTATTATGCTAAGAGAAATAAGTCATTCAGAGAAAGACAAACACCATATGATCACTCATATGTGGAACTTAAGAAAAAAAAACAGATGAACTTGGGGAGCGGGGAGAAAAGAGGGAGGCAAACCATTAAAGAGACTCTTAATTATAGAGAACAAACTGAGGGTTGCTGGACGCAAGGTGGGTGGGAGGATGGGTTCAATGGGCGATGGGTATGAAGGAGGGCACTTGTTATGTTGAGCACTGGGTGTTGTATGTAAGTGATGAATCCTAAATCCTATTCCTGAAACTAATACTACACTGTATGTTAACTAACTAGAATTTAAATAAAATCTTGAAAAATCTAGAAAAAAAAGAAACAGTCTCAGACTCATTTCAATTTTCTTCCTTTCTAAAAAAATACTTATTTATTTTTATTGAAGTATAATTGATACTCAAAATCCTGTTAGTTTAAGGTGTGCATCATAGTGATTCCTTATTTTTATACTTTATGAAATGATCCCCAAGATCATTGTAGTTATCATCTGTCACCATAGGGAGTTATTATAATATTATTGACTGTATTCCTTATGCTATACATTACATTCCCCAACTTATTCATTTTATAACTGGAACATCACTTTCCCCGGATGTCTAATACAACACTCAACAAAATAATAATTAAAAATGGAAAGTAAGAAAATAAAGTCTTGTATAACTGAGAGTTGGCTGTAACATCCTGCAGCCAAGGTTAAATATCGGTTCCCAGATATGTGGTTAAGGAACCTGCACTGTGTGAGGTAGAATAAAAGCCTTAGAAATAAATGGGCATATGTTATTTGGGCTCCAAAAAAAGTGAAAAACATCAACAGGTATAGATATCTTAAAAAGCCGATTTGTACTCTCTTACCAATTTATTTGTGTTGACTGTCATCAAATGCCCTCTAAATTCTCCCATGAAACATTTTTAAAATATGTAAACAGAGAAAGAAAGAATAAGCGTTCAAATTATTATCATAGGTAATTATTAAACCTACTGTCCAAGGTTAACTATTTAACTTTTAATATTCTGGAAAACATAACTTGAGTTAATCTAAGCTAATCCAGTACAAAGTAACAAAATGCAGTTTCCTTAAAATATTTCTTTAATTATTAGAATAGGCAAGAACATAAGTAATTAAAATCATCGAAGGGGAATTTTCCAGGATGCCTATTTACAGAGTTCCCAGTGTGTTATTCTTTCATTTAAAATATTTTTTCATAACACAATATTTCTAGTTAATTGTTACTAATGTATTATTCAATTTGCAAAAAATGGAAATGTTTATACAAATTTTAGTCATCTATATTTATAGATTTCTGTTAATTTGAAAAGTTCTGTGTTAAATGCTTTTTTATTTTTTTATTTTTTTATAATTTTTATTTTGTTATATTAGTCACCATACAGTACATCCCCAGTTTTTGATGCAATGTTCCATGATTCATTATTTGCGTAAATGCTTTTTTAAATAACACATTTTAACATTTTTTAAACAAACTCTGTGAAAGTCGTTCATTATAGCAACTTTAAAATAAGTATCAACTTATTTGGCAAGAGAATATAGTAACGTGATTAAAGGAGAAGTAATGTGTTTCTATGTGAATTCAGGACAGTTGGGTCATCAGATTGTATTCCTTAAATTTATACAATTTTTGGTCATCAATGATACCTCAGCAAAGCTGGGAAGATAAAAATAGAGGAACATAAGGGCTTTCTCTCTCTCTTTTTCTTTCTCTGTCTGTGCTTTCTACCATGTAGGATGCAGGAAGAAGGCCAGCTACAAACCAGAAAAGTCCCACCAGACACGTGATTGGCCAGTGCCTTGATCTTGGACTTCCCAGCACTTCAGAACTGTTACGAATAAATGTTGTTTAAGCAAAACAAACAGACCAAAAAAATTGAATAAATGCTGTCATTAGATGTGGGCAAAAGCACTACAAAAGATTGGGAAGGGTGGTTGTCAGGGACTGCGGGGACCAAGAATGGGCAATTATCATTAACGAGTGTGGAGCGTCAGTTTTGCAAGATGACAAGAGTTCTGGGGATGGATGGTGGTGATAGTTACACACAATGTGAATGCAATTAATACTGTTCAATGTACACTTAAAATAGTTAAATTGGTAAATTGTGTATGTATTTTGCTACAATTTAAAAAATGTGACTTTATCACATTTTGTTTGTTTGTTGTGTGTGTGTGTGTGTGTGTGTGTGTGTTTGGTTACCATGTAAAAATAAATCAGGTTGCCTATTTTCATTTTTCATTAATTAAATGACAAATTAATTGACTAATCTGAAAATATTAGTGTCAGTGTTGAATAAATATAATGTGAGGTTCAGTTAAAAATGGTCTGAATCTCAGAACCCCATTTGAATTAGTTATCTGCTCATTCCTGTGTTTGATGCTTCATAATTTATAGAGACTTCTGTTAATTAAAGGACACAGTACCCTACATAAAACATCTTTTATGTTTTGTTGTGCTCTCAGCTTTAAAGGAAAAACATATTTTTGAAGCCAGTTGTAGATCTCATGTTTAAGGAAGAGTATGCAGCCTAATTGCTCCCATAAGAGACCACTGACTATTTGAGAGTGATGGATATGGTCAAATGCTTTAAAACTGAACGTACATCTGCCAAGTTCAACACATATTTTTAAAAAGAATAGAAATTGTATATATTAAAAGAGATCAATTTCTGTTAGTGGCACTGGTTTTATTACTGTGAATCTGACCGATACATCTTGTTGTAAAAGTGGAACATGAGAGTTACATAGAGAGATAAGTGAATCCTCTGAATGTCTATTATTTCTAAAACTGAACTTGAATTTTCATTTTTATAATCTCAAAGTAAGACATGACCCAGAAATATTTTGCAATTTAGAGAAATAATTTGTTTGTCAAATATAACCTTTAAATATTTTATGCTTGATGCTTCTAACAGCTCTCATGATAATCACATTTAGTGTAACTGATTCACATTTGCTTTGAAAGTGTTGTTACTATTAACTAGCATTGATTATAGATACGTATGTATGTCTGTGGTCTGTATGTATGGGTATGTTGGGGGCCACCCTGTCCATAGAAGTGAATTTATCATAATTCTTGAACAAAACACATTCATCATAGGTCTACACATAATCTGCTTTATTGTTAATTAGTTATTTTAATGATGCAATAAGAACCTATAAAACCACTCACACCCACACCAACAACCACAAGCTAAGACCTGGGAGTAGGGTAAATTTATACACACATCTCCATTCTATTCCCTGCATCCTCATCCCATCCTAACTTTGATAAGATCATTTTCTGAAAGCTGATACTAATAATCTTACTTTTTTAAAACGAAATTTATAGCATCCACACATATACTCACAATGTAAATTTTTCTCTCTTGAATTTTTTTGCTTTTTAAACAAGATGATCGTATATACAATGATGTAGCTTTAAAATTATTTTTCTATAAATTATTCATCTTAACTATTATATGATACAGCATGACAATAGTATACCTTATTTTAAACATCCACTGTCTTATTTATAAGTATCTATGTTGTTTTCAGGCTTTACCTATTTAAAAAATTGTTCCCTTGAACATTCTGTTTCTTGTTCAACTTGAAAACAAATTTTTTTTCAAGACAAAGATAGTCTTTATAGATGTGCAGTATGTGATTTTCTATTTTAGAAATTATTGCCAATCTGTTTTTAAAAGCAATTTATAAAATAGGTCAATAGGTGATAGGTGATAGATGGTAGATGATAGATAGATGATAGATAGATAGATAATAGATAGATAGAGTGATCATATAATTTATTTTTGAAATAGGCACTTTTGTGAATGGAAGGAACTCTGTTATTAATTAGATTATTAATAATAATTATTATTATTAATGTCCACTCCAACAGGTGCAAACTTGGGTTGTCCTAAAAACAAACAAATAATAAAACTCACAGCAAAACATATAAGCAACAATCATTCTGTTATTAATTAGATTATTCATAACAATAATTATTATAATTAGTGTTCCATCCCAAGAGGTATAAACTCGGAATGTCCTAAAAAACAAACAAATAATATAATCCACAACAAAACACATAAGCAACAATGACAAAACCTGCAATTAAGTTAATTTTGGATTTGCCCCACCATATTTGTGTAATGTTCTCAAACATAAGTTTTATATCATTTAAGTGTGTTTAAGGTTTTAGGATAACAATAACTCAAATTTCAAGAAAGGAAATTCAGATTATTATATGAATGCATCATCACCAGACCTTTAATTCTTTATTCATTAATCTGTTCATGTATTTAACATGGTTTGATAAAAATTAACTACTATTTCAATCATTTTTTATCACTTATTATCATAAATGTCTTCTTTAACATAGAATTCCAGAAGTGTATTCAATATAGGGAAAATATATGGAAATGTAAATGAAACATTTCATTAAAATTTATGCCTATATTGGTATAATAAGATCTCAATATTATCAACTTTAACAAAATTTTTCTTTTGAATCATTTCTGAATACTTACAGGGTAACATTCTTATCTGAACTGTTAGCACCCCCTTTAACACCAGTGTTGTTAATATAGTTGTCTTTTATATTTCCTCCTATAGACCATACAGAATTCTTAACTTTTAATTCTTGGTGTTAAATTTTAAGAAACACGTCCTTGGAGAAAAGAAATTTGTATTCACAGCCACTGTTACAAGTAATTTAGTGGTGATGGCAATATACTTCCAGTTGCTCTTTGCCAAATAACGAAAAAAGTCACACCACGACTAAACTATAAAAAGAAGGCAATAAAATTATTAGTTAGGACTACAAGGAGCACTCCCTAATTTTCAACAATGTGAAAATATGGTTTGTATGTAAGTTCTTAAAATCTAAGTGAAGAATAGGCAGACTGCTAATTGTAGGTTTAGTGTGAATTCTGGAATATCATTCCTTGGTTGTCCTTGCTCTGCTAACATGGTTTTGTCCATGTCTGTCTGTCTCTTATCTATCATCTATCTATCTATCTATCTATCTATCTATCTATCTATCATCTATCTATCATCTATCATCTATCTATCATCATCTCTATCATCTATCTATCTATCATCTATCTATCATCTATCTATCATCTATCATCTATCTATCTATCATCTATCTATCTATCTATCTATCTATCTATCTATCTATCTATCTATCTATCATCATCATCTCTATCTATCTATCTATCATCATCTATGTATCATCATCTATCTATCATCTATCTATATTTTCCATTAGCTATCATCTGTCTAAACTTTATAGTGTGCAAAATAATAGGCAACATGGAAAAGTTTTTACATTAACAGAAAATATAGTCAAACTGAGTCCAAATCCTGGTTTTGTCACTTTCAAACTATGGGAGTTGAGCAAGTCACACGAACTATTTCTCAGTTACCTTGTGTTATTACGTTTTCAAAAGACATAATAGTGCTTCCCCTATGTGGTTTGAGAGAGGATATTATAAACTAATCCATAGAAAAGAACCAATGTATTAGTGACCAAATTTAGTCATCTATGAATAATATTCATCCTGTGTTTATAATGTATCACATCTTATTTTAAGCAATTTATATATTTGAATTTTCACAATTGTGTTGGCATTTAAAAGGAACACAGAAGTGACTAGAGTTCCAAGACCAGTTTGACTTCAAAGCCAGTGCTCTTAACATCTCTTCTACATAGAACTATAGTATATTAGGATGCCAGTTTCCATTAAAATCATAAATATAATGTTATAATAAATAATTTTGTACTCTTGAATGAATGTGGCTTATCCTATAGTTCTTACTTGGCCTGGGTGTCCTGTCTGCTCTTAACTGTCTTAAAGTGTTCTTAATATTTGTCCACCCACTGAATTCAACATTCAAAAGGTTCTGTTTAATTCCCTGGGACTAGTGTGATAGGTCTTCCTCAGCCTGAAGGCTGTGTATAGAGAGAATCTAAATATCTTTGGCCAGGGAGGAACATGATCTCCTTGGAGACAGAGCTAGAATCTGATTGCCATTTTTGTACTGTCAAATCAATTTCTGTTAAGTCATTTAACATTGTCGTTGGAGCAGTATGTCCGAGCAATATAGCTCATTGCCTTCCTGACCAAGGTACAGTAAGTTTGCCTACCTTGCAGTCACAAGACAGTCAAGTGCAAATATATTAACTATGCTAAATTTGTCAATTATGCTTCACTCTTTTCAAATGAAAGTCATTTGTTTTTCCAACTTAAGAGCATATGAAGAACAGTTATCATCATTAGGTAGAGAATGCTAGCTCTTAAGATATTTATCAATCAAATTTTATCCCTATTCAATCTTCCTTGTGTCTGTCCCCACATACAGTGCATGAGTACACACACACACACACACACACACACACACACACACACCATAAGGAATTGAACAGTTTCTCCTTGAGTGCATGCAATAATCTTGTATAAAACAGAAGCTATAACAAAATATTTCTTTCTTCATGATTTTTTTCTTAGAAATCAAGTTAGGAAAGACCAGAATGTTTATCAGCCGCACTACTAAATGGTTAAGCTCCTGATAACAAGACAAAAAAATCAGCACTCTCAAAAGTATTTAAAGTGGTCAAATTTGTATTACTTCATGAATCCACGGAACACTTAAACATAATGCTTATATGAGGTTTCTGGGAGGGTTTGTTCCCAATGCACATACATGTACTATCAGAGAACAGAGAAAGTGGGGGCAATTCATTTAAAAAATATTTAATAATACAATATGTTCAAGGAGTCCAATATTTTATTCTTTTGTCTTTTAACAAATATAATGATCAAAAAGTATTCAAATGGAAGGTTTTACAAAATGGCTTTAAGGTCTAAGATGAATTGCATTTTGGAGTTATAAATAAATATGGGAAAATTATTTTATGTTTTATTACATATTTATATATATTATATATTCATATATTATGTACTATATAATTACATAATATTATGTATTTATTATATATAAAACATGCAAATTAAGCCAAAAATTAATTTTAAAGCCTGTTTTTATAGGAGCATTGGTAGTAGAGGAAAAGGGCATGAGATGAGAAAATATATTCATGGTATTCTTTGTAAAATTTTCCTTCCTCTATGAGAAAACAACACACAAATATGAGAATAACATGACATCGCTGAAAGTCCTGATAATTATCATTAATGACCCAAGAGTTTAAGTCATGAAACTTCCTACACGTGGCAGGAGGTAGATGAATGTGACTGGTAACAAAAATAGTTCATTGCTAGAGTTTCATAAAATTCCCAGATAAATACTGAATCTAAATTCATCTCTGCAAGCTTGATCAATAACAAAGCTATATCCATTTGTTAAATTCTAGGTCTCTGAAGTAATCTCTAGCACTGTAGAACTGTACATTTTGAGAAGGGAAACAAATACTAGTGTTTTAATTCTTGTTTTATTTCGAGGAAGAAACAGGCAATATGGAATGCCAGATGCAATATTTTTCTTAGTTTTCTCGCTTTCTGAATAAGATATCATCTCCACTTTATATCTGTTTAGATTCATGGAAATAAAGTCTAGGCAAATTTAGTACACTTTGCATTTTAGTTTTGTTAAATTTCTATACATGTATCATGTATTGACTAAAGTATCTTAGATATTTGACTGCTATATAAATGGTATACTTAGTATAGCTAACACATACATATATAAAGCAATACTTAATAAAAAGATGAGGAATGAGACTGTTACTCTTTTCTAAAAATATTGGTTATATCATCAGAAGAAAGCTGTAAATATTTTATTTTTATTATAATTAGTTAATTCCCACTTTTGTTCTGCTTAAACCCTTATAAATCATAGTTATTGAATTCTTAATTTTAGTTTTTTTTCCTTGTAAGTTGTTATACGTACTTTAATATGCTACATAATCTTTTGTTGTATTCTCTTTCCTGAAGATATTCTAATCTTGCTTTTATTTATAGATTATAAACATAGCTTTTTACATTTTTTATTACATTTTTTATTTTAATTCCATTATAGATAACATACAGTGTTATATCAGTTACAGGTATACAATATAGTGATTCAACAATTCTATACATCATTACTCTGTGCTCCTCATGAGGAGTGTACTCTTAATCCCCTTCACCTGTTTCATATTCTGTGTATGATAATTCTAATTTGGAAACCAATGCATGACTGTTACTGCTGGGTCTTGAGCATAATGTTTTCTCTATTTTTTTTCCTTGTGTCTCTGGTTATCTTTGACAGGATACCAGCCATTTATCTGAAAAATCATTTATAGAAATAATTCGAAGTCTGGTACAAAAGAATCTTCTGTTGAAGAGAATTTACATGTGCTGTGGGTCAGGAATCCAGCAACTCCCAGGAGTCCATATCCTACTAGACCAGAGTAATTTTAACCCAAATTCAAGAATTAGGGTTCCTCACACCTTATAAAACTATTCAGGCTGGCAAGCCCATGGGAAGACTAACTTCTTTCCCATTCAGTCTAAACCAAATCCTAGGATATGGTCTTCTAGAGTCCCAGATTTGTGTTTCATATGTGAGTGTGAGTGTGTGGAGACTTGCAGTCTCCATCCAGGAGTGCATTGGGCTGTGACTTTCGTCCCTCTTAAGTAACTAAGCTGGCTAACTTTCAGCTATTTTAAACTCTATTTTTTCCTATTAGTAAATACTCTGAGGGTGATATTGATTTTTAATGCTAGTCATTTTTCTGGGCTATCATATTTTCCTAAGTTTTGGTTGGCATAAATTTCCTTGGTGATCTTTTAAAATTGCAAACATGATCCTCATATTCATTTGTCAGATACATCACTCTACTCTTTTTAGGGAGAGAAATTAAATACCATAACAAACAAACAAACTAAAGAACATATAAGCACTATCACACACTAACACCTGTGCTGCTTACACTTTAATCTTAACTCTCACCACCACACAGCCTTAAAGTCTACATGGTTACATAGAACCAAACCAGTGAAATATTCCTAAATGTATCCTACTCTTTCTCATTTTAATGTGCTCATGTTCTTCTTCCTACCTTGTGTTCTCATTTCTCTATCTTTGTTTGTTAACTTCTAATAATTTGCAACAGTTTTATATACATATTTCATTATCCTTGTCTATTTATATTTGGAATTTAAATTATCTTATTATTTTATATGAAATTTTAAATGATATTACATATTTTAAAATGTGTAGCAAATATTTTGTATCATTTGTATTTTGTAGACATCTTCATTTTTCATTAAATACATTGTGGTTTATTTTATTAAATCAAATTTTAAAATGTTATCATTTTGATTTCCAACTTACAAATTTGATACAGGAAGCATAGAAAATATTTTTACATATACTTATGATTTTCTAGTGACCTGAAAATGTTGTATTTTTTTTTTTAAAGTATGGTTTTCAGTGTACTTACACATTATAAAAAAGTCATTTCTACATGAGTGGTACAAATGCACATTTTTCAATTTTTTTCTGCAATGGTCAACTGATACACCACACTAATGTTTTCATTACTCTTGCTCACATCACGTATTTTTCACAATATATTTTAACTTTAAATTTAAAAATATTTCTTTGATCTAATATTTACTGTCATAAATGAGAGCTATCTAGAGAGCAGACACTTAAAAGTGACATTATATATTCATTGATGGTTTGGCCTGCTTCAAATCTGATATTTTATAAGTTTTGTACCAGGAGTCAAGTATCATGGCCGTCAGTGGAATCTAGTCCACAACCCTTTCCACTTTTCCTGCTATCTATATAACAAGAGACTTGCAAATAAATTGATTTGATTAAAAATTATATAGAATACTTTATTTCCAATAACTACATATGAACAAAATAAATAGCAAAATCCTTAAATATTAATTTTCCTCCATCTCATTCAATGTGATTTCAGTGTGAAGTCCTTATTCATTTGAATGCTATACCTTGTTTTTTATTAGTTTGGAATATCATAACTAGAATGTGACTTTTATTCCACTGAAGGAAAATGAGTATGTAAATGTCCACACAGCATGTGGTGAATAATGGTGAATTTGAAAACAATTACTGACCTATTTTGATAAGCCTGAGTTACTGTTATAGAGCAGAAAGAATAACATTCAATAGAGCAAGCTTTTCTGAAGTGCCCTAATTACAGTAAAACTTTAATTTGGTTTAACTACATTATTTATATTATTTTATAACTTTTCATTTTTTGTAAAAATGTTCACTTTGTTTTTGTGTATCCTCCACTCTTTTGAAAGTAATCTTACTTTTGTTGGTATTTTGATTTCACATAAATAACTACATGTTGTTAGAAACAAATAACTAATAAATATTTTTATGTTTTCCTGGCAAATGCTATGTACCTAAATCTCTAAATATCTTGGTAAAGTCAAATATTAAATTTACTATTTTTGATGATAGGTGTTCAAATGTGAAATATAACTCTTGTGAAAATATTGCATATTATACAAAATTTAAATTATTTTAAAAGACAAAAATACAAAGTAAGACTTTCTTATAATATCCAAATATAACATTTAAATGTTATTCTTCATGATTTGGACATATATTCATTTGGAATATAAAAGGCTCTTAAGATGCATGTAGCATGGGCAGTATTCCTTTCTAGTTGCCTGAGACTACTTTTCCTCTTCGCTCTCAGTTCATTAGTTACTGCTTTCACAAGGGCGAAAATTGCACTTAAGGAATTTAAAAGGATCTCCTATGATTACCTAATCAAACTCTCAGAGAAAGGACCTTACAACACTTCTGTGATGTTAGCTTCTTTCTTAAGGAAGGAAAATGTATTAGTGCATTCCATTTAGAAAGACACTTGCTGCCAGATTACTTTTCTTCCATAGTTAATTTCCATCCATTCTCTGTTGTAATAGCCTTTCCACATCTCAGTCCCATGGTGGAACTGGAAAATAGTTGATTAAGATGATGCTAACTTTTAGTAACTTTGCATGTATAAGGAAAGTTGTCAAGATACCCATAGCTTTCTCCCTTATAGACTTAATGGTACTAATGTTTTTCTCTAATAGAAACTTTTAAATCTTATCGCTCATCTAGTGGCATGTTCTTCAACCCTTCTGGAAATTGTGATAAAGAAATGCTCTGGGAGTTTTAAAATAGGGTTTTAAGCAAGCCTTTTGCACATGGAAGCAGTACAGCAAATGAAAGCTACAAACCACACTCCTTCAATCTTTAGCAGTGCCCAGAAATTCTGTCAGAATGAAATTACAGGTTAGAAATATGATTCAATATCAGGCAGTGCCTATGCTGGTCTGAATCAGAAACAGAAATTTCCTGTAGGCCTCAAACATATTTTGTGGTTACATTTCAAATGTCTCCACCCAGGGCTAAACTAGCAAGGTTGTGACCTGAGAATCAATGGTCAGTTTAGTTAGGTCTGTTTAGTACTGCTCACGTGCTTGAACCCTATGCCTCATTCCCTGTGGGCTGCCCCATCCTCTTCCTATCAGCTCTTAGCTCTCTTAGGTGGACTTGACCTCTGCCCTCAGTAGACTTGCAGGTTTCACCTGATTTTTCCATTCTTTATGCTACTCAGATCTTGATGTTTGTTTACCAACACATGGCAGAAAAGAATAGATGTGGAAAGATGCAAAATACCTAAATACAGAAACAGTTGCATGTTCAAAACCAATCAGAAATGACATGAAATAAGCAAATTGGTGACTAGATCCCAGGGGCTCAGAATCCCTGACAGGAGGCCAAGATTAATTATCAATAGCAGTTTCACCAAAACTAGAAAGCCATACCATTGACGTTCTCTTCTCCCTGCGGTATTTTTTATTATATTTATTATTATAGTTATTTTTTGTCCCTCCTATTTGAGGAGCCACAAAAGAACTAACACTGTGACATTACTGGTACCTTAAAATACACTGGTTCTTTTCTTAACAAACTTATCACTGTGACTCCTGAGTAACGCTAACCTGTTGCCACTTACCCGTTAGTCTGAATTCATGTATTCAAGAAACAGGGACCATATAAGTACCAGAGACAAAAGCAAAGCAAGCCTGTCAACAATTACAAAAGCAAGTCAGATGAAGAAATTGGACACCAATAAAAAAAAAAAAAAGACCTTAAAATTGAGTAAACATTTTTCTCAAAAATATAATAAAATACTGTTCATTTCCTGCTGACTTCATCCAAAATCTGTGGGTAACACTTAGTAAGCTGAAGTAAGATCACAACAAGTGGGTGCACACATATTTTTTAAATAAAGACATTATTTTAAAAAAAGATTATTTATTCATTTGAGAAAGAACAAACAAGGGGAGGGGCAGAGGGAGAGGGAGAAGCAGACTCCCCGCTAAGCAGGGAGCCCCATGTGGGGCTTGATTCCAGGACCCTGAAATCGTGACCTGAGTCAAAGGCAGATGCTTAATCGACTGAGCCACTCAGGTACACTAGAATAAAGACATTATTTTTTAGAGCAGTTTTAGGTTTGTAGAAAAATTGAAAGATAGATATAGAGATTTCCCTTGTACTCCCTGCCTCCACACATGCAGAGCCTTCCTCATTATCAACATTCCCCCCAAAAGTGGCACATTTATTACAGATGATGGATCTACATTGTCACATCATAATTACTCGAAGTCCATAGTTTACCTTAGGGTTCATTGTGTTGTCCATTCTATGGATCTGGGAAAATATATATCCACCATTATGGTATCATGCAGAATATTTTCACTGTCCTAAACTCTACTGAGCTCCACTTATTCATTCCTTCCAATCCTTTCCAACCACTGCTGTACTTTTACTTTTTGCCAGAATGCCATATAGTTAGAATTATAAAGTATCTAGTCTCTTCAAATTGGTTTCTTTCACTTAACACTATACGTTTAATATTTGTCCATGTCTTTTCATGGCTTGGTTACTGATGGCTTGGTCACTTTTTAGCCTGAAATAATATTCCATTGTTTGGATGAACTGCAGTTTATTTATCCATTAAGCTACTCAAGGATACCTTCCAAGTTTGGGTAATTATGAATAAAGCTGCTATAAACAAATGCTTGCAGGTTTTTGTGTGAATATAGGTTGTCAGCTTCTTTGGGTAAATATCAAGAATGTAATTCCTGGATCACATAATAATAGTGTTTTTAAGTCTTGTAAGAAAGTATCAAAATGTCTTTCAAAGTAGCTATGCAAATCATTACTAAGAACATTAATAGGAGTAGGATCTGAGAATTAGAAGATAGTATATAGTAATGTTAACTTCTAAATCTTGATGTTGGAAATACTCACTAAATATTTGGGGTAATAGGTCATTAGTTGTGATGGTTTCTTTGAGTCAACTTGTTTAAGCCAAACTGCTAAAATGGAAGGGAGGGTTGCAATCACTTTTTAGCCAACACATACCTTTTCCCAGTCATTCAGTCAAACAACAGGTTAGGGTATTGATAAATAATTTTGCAATGCGAAGTCATAATTAGTTGACTTTAATCTAGGGAGATAATCCCTTTCTATCCGTAGACAAAAGCTTAAAACCTGCCCATGGAATTATAGCCTGCTCATGACCTTTCTTTCCTGCTTACCTGCTTTGTGGATCTCAGACAACTTTAGGGAACCTACAAAATCACAAAGCAAATTCCTTATAGTGTATTTCCCAATATCTTTATCCTCTACTGGTTCTGCTCCCCTGGTTGTACTCTGGATGGTACATTAGTGGTTCAAATGATTCAGGAAAATAAGTTTTAGTATACTTAAAAATTTTCCATAAATTTTGATTGTTTGAAAAATATTAAGGAAAGCCAATAGAAAGTTAAGATGGCATAGTAAACATAACTTAAAAAGAGAAGCTTGTTGGGTGAAGAATGCAGAATGGCAATTTCAGGCAAAGGAAAACGTATGTGTAAAGGGACAATAATAAAATAAATTGTATAACTAATGACAGGAGAGCATTTTATTATGCCTATGGTGTATTTTTCATGAGATACATGGGCAAAACAGAAAATAAAATCTGAGAGCATTGTTGGAACCAGATGGTGATGAACATTTTACGTCATGCTATGGTATTTATAATGCAAAATCCTATCTTCTTTAAGATAGGTAATTACTGGGGTGCCTGAGTGTCTCAGTCGCTCAGGGCGTGATCCCGGCATTCTGGGATCAAGCCCCACATCAGTCTCCTACGCTGGGAGCCTGCTTCTTCCTCTCCTACTCCCCCTGCTTGTGTTCCCTCTCCCCCTGGCTGTCTCTCTCTCTGTCAAATAAATAAATAAAATCTTTAAAAAAAAAGATAGGTAATTACTATTGTGATATAGTATATTTGCAGAAAATAATGGATGTGGTCGGGAAGAAGGGGATAATGTGGGCAGGGCTAAATAATAAGATCATCAGGATTGTAGAAAGAAATTTAATATTAACAGGATAGTGCATAATCCTACTCAGGGAACAGTGAAAGGTGAACGTAGAGTTATCAAAAAAAAAAGGGGGGGGTCAATTTGAGATGGCATCAGCAGAATTTAAAGACTAATGCACAAAGAAGTGATGGGAACAAAGGAATCAATGTCGTCTTCAAAAGCTTCAGCTTGAATGTAACTAACTGATTATGCCATAGATGGAGTCGTGAATTAAAGAAAAGAACAGAATCCAGCCAGGATAAATCAAGAGTTCAGTTTGGGCCGTGTTTGTCTTGTGTTACACGAGTGGTGATAATTTAACAATGTATACAGTGTTTAAATATATATGTTTGAATTGTTAGAGGGCCTTAAAATTTGGGTATCATCAGGAGGGTGACATACTATTAGACAGCATGAAAATAATTGGAATCAAAGGAAGAAATTATATTTTTAGATAAGAGGAGAGAAAGTTGCAAAATGTTTTCCCCAAATTCTGTCTGATCATAACTTTACACCAGTTATCATCGTCTATCTTAACAGACATGGAAGTGGGAAGATACAGATGCAAAGACTTGAAAACAATGATAATCCTATCCATGCTCTCCTTTAGAATAATTTTTCTGAATGTTTTCAATCATAAATGTATTTAAGCATGATATCTGTGTACAGGTAATCAAGATGATTATTTCTCTATTTGATATATCCATAAATGCAGTATTCACACATATTTTAGGTAAAAATTACTTGAAAACCTTGAGAATATTTTTCTGCTCACTCTTTTGCAATTAAATATGCAAAACTTGTTTCTCTTGGTCTCTAGGATTCTTTACTGTTTGCCATTTTGTGACATTTTGAAAATAGTATACCAAATAGAAAAGGCATGATCTGCCCTTTAGAAAACAATGGCACAAAATGCTTATATTTTCAAGGCTGAACAAATGAGTTGAAATGGATGAAATCTGTTCTAAAAGAAGCCAATATATCATAAGTCACAAAACACTAATCTAATTGGTTTTGGGATGGTTCGTTTTTACTGATTTTTTTCATAAAGGATATTTTTTTCCTAGAATATGGTAACTTTTTCATGCAAAATTCTTAAGTAATCTGTATGTTACTTGGAGCTAATGCAGGGTGCTATCTTTGTCTCAGAGTGAGAGCATCTGACAGGCCTCTGCAGTGGAAAAGGAATTTTAACTAGCATCTCCCTTTATATTTTGAAAGAAATAATCTTTCAGTAAGTATGTGATAGTTCAGGAAACAGAAACTGGCAAGGGGCTTATTTGGATTTAGAGTAACTGCTGGTTTTATTTTGACCTTATTTCTCCTTTATACAATGTGGATCTGAGCGTTAAGTATTCGATGGGCTGATGAACTGCAACATAACTGATTGTTGAATTAGGGTAAAATGAGATGATGTATGTAAAACACTCAGACATAGATGCTCTTTTTATTATTGTCACAGCTTCCACATTTTGGAAAACAGTCAGCCCGGTTGGTGTCAATACCAATTACAGTGATAGTTGACTCAATCTCCTACCTGCTCAATTGTTATGTTCAGACCATAATCCGATTTACTTCAAGATGTTGTTGTAATAATAAATTGCAGTTTTAGATATGAAAATACTTAGATATATTCAACACTTGTCACATACTGTACCGTGAAGTTGGATTACTTTGTGTGTATCTAGATGCTAGAGTCAATGGAACTGTGTATTTTGGAAACTCACGGTAATCTAATTCAAAAAGTCTTTTAAACATGAATGGTTATTTAGCCATAATATGATTATAATTAAGGGTATGTTGATATTGAGTTAATATCCTGTTTTCCCAGTTTTTGAGGGCAAACACCACTATTCATAATTCTTAAGTTGTTAGTTGCTTGTTTCTCATTGACAGTATCCTTAACATTCAGAAAACGGTCACTTTTTGCTGAAATATAAAATACCTTTGAGACATGCCTATGTAAGTCTGTAGAATACATTTATAACATTTTCTCTAGGCTACATTTACAACACTTTAAAAAATATGGCCTTTATTCTTTGTCATGTAAATTAAATTATGTGGAAAATTGTTTTCTAACAGTATTCTAGATTCCAAAATTGAGGATTGTTTGTATCCCCAACATTTTCACAATTAAAATAACTATTTTAGGGGTGCCTGGGTGGCTCAGTCAGTTAAGCGACAAACTCTTGATTTTGGCTCAGGTCCTGATCTCAGGGTCACAAGATTGAGTCCTGCATCAGACTCCAGGCTTAGCTTTGAGTACTTGGGAATCTCTTTCCCTCTCCTTCTGTCCCTCCCCTCTGCTCACTCTCTCTCTCTAAAATAAATAAATAAATCTTTAAATACATACATACATACAATAACTTTATTTTGTTTAATTGGACTTTAAATGAAATGCTATCAATCCATACCTAGTAAATTTCTCCATATCTTATTTTTTGCATGTTAGCCATTCTTGAATCAATATCTCAACTTTGGATAAAACTGGCATTAGTAATTACTTAACATCATACAGAGTTTTGTCATTTACATAACACTTTTAAATGGATGAGTAAAATACTCAAAAATAGTTTTTAAATATATGTAATATTTCAAATGATATGATAAATTTGTTTGAATATCAATTTTATTAGATAGGTTGGTAAGGCATTATTATTCTATGTTACAGGTAGGTCTTGAGACACCAAATAGTTGGGGTACTTGTATAACAATATCAAAATAATAAGTGGAAGATTTAAGTCTATAATTCTGATTCAACGCTTTTATAAGGATATGGCATAAAATCATACTGATCTACTGATCTTAAAAATCATGTTTTTGTGAAATAAGTATTAATTTTAGATGTATCAGCTCTAATAGGATTTAAAATAGGGTGGGAACACTACCAGTGAATTTTTCACAGTAAAAAAACAAGTAGCTTATTACTCCACATTCTTAATATACATTTAATCAAGAAGACATGACCTATGATTATAATTGTGCACTTGAATCCAGAAAAGAGTTGAGATGTGTGATTTGATGAAAGCTGTTCAAAAACTTTTCTGTAAGAAATAACATTTATTGTATCAAAGGAATACATAAGTACTTATAATCAGAAACCTTTGTTTCTCCCCATAGCCCTCACCCACCCCCAGGATTGATACATCTGTAATTTTAACAATAAGCTTGACTGCCTATTTCTTAATATTTCAGATTAGCACATACCTATTCACTTTCTGCTATGAAAGATAAGGATGCAACTAACTTAAATTTCCATTGTTTATCTCATATACCCATCCCATAGTTTGATATTTACATCATTATATGTAGTTTTTAGCTGCATGCCTTTATGATTTATATCATAGTTTTGTGCAATACATATTTATTTATAAGTTTTAGATAATTATTTGTCTTATGAAAAGTAAAGATATTAGCTTCCATGCCCTCATGCTGCCATTCTCTTCTCTTTTTGTCTGAGTATTCATATTCACAAATAGTTATATTCTGTTCTATAGCTATTACTGTTTTCTGGTTCTTAGCTATAGTTGATTCAAAAAAATAAAAAAAAATGAAATTCACTTACATTATCATAGCAGTGTAGATATAATTCACTACACGGCTAAAGGAACATTAGTGTACTATTGCAACACATGAACCGTTCAAAAGAAAATGTTCTTATCATGACAAATAATGACAGTCAGATTTCAGTATTTTTGAAGAACTATTTTTTAATGTCATTTTGGGCGTTTTTTTCTTTTTTCTTTTTCTTCAGAAACCTATTTGTACTTTCTTAAACTGTTTTTTTTTTTTTTAACTTAGTGTTCTAAAATTTTACTGAGGTATGTGTAGGCATGGGTCTAAATTTATCCATTTCAGTGTTTGTTGGACAACTGCTATGAGTTTCAAATCTGGGAAGGTTTCTTCAATTACTCTTTGATGATTTCTATATTTTCAATTTCATAGAACTCATTATCTAGATCACTTTATATCCCTATTGTTTTCAGATTTTTTCTTTTTTAAAGATTTTATTTATTTATTTAGAGAGAGAGTAGGGGCAGGGGCAAAGGATGAGAGACTCTCAAGTGGACTCCGTACTCAGCCTGCAGATTCTGATGAGGGGATCAATCCCAGGAGCCTGAGATCATGACCTGACCTGAGATCAAGAGTCAGAGGCTCAACCCACTGAGTCACCCAGGTGCCCCTATTGTTTTTGTATCTCTTATATTTGTTTATGGTTCTTATACTAGATACCATTCTAAACATTTCAATATTTTGTAACTTCTAATATTTCTGTATAAATACATACATATACGTATGCATGTATATATTTGTTTTTCTAAATATTCCTTATTTTGAGTGTATTGTCCTTCACAGATCTGGATTTAAACTTTCAATTCAAGTTCTATTTCTGATTTTACCTATATGCTTCGATTTACACAAATTATTTACTTGACTAGTGTTTGTGCTTTAATTTCTGTATCAATAAAACAGATAAAACATTGCCTATCTGATAAGTTTCTTGTGAGAAATTAGTGAATGCATACTTATAAAACTTTTAAAAAGTATTATGAATAAAATCAACATATTTTTATAATTATAATGCCAAGGTTACTAATAAAAATTTTTATTTTTTTGTCCTATTTTTTTTTATTTGTTTGTTATTATTCTTTTTTCGTTCTTTGAAAACATTTTCCCCCAGAATCTTATCTTAGTTTCTTATAAGAAGGCGCTTTCATCCAGCCGATTTTACTTATATTTCTCTTTATTGTTATCCATTTGTTTACGTTTTAGAGTGCAAATTTGGGTAGCAGTTGGAATGTTGCTGGTAGTGGTAGACCCTAGTGCTGCTGCAGTAAAATGAAAACGTGGATAATTACAAACATTACTGTTTTGCTTATATTAGAAAGCCATGGAATGAGAGAATAAATAAACCAAAATTCTACTTAGAGGGAATAGCCCTTCTCAGTTAGCAAATTGTATTAGTTTTCCACGGCTGTGTAACAAGTGTTCACAAACTTCACAGCTTAAAACAATACATTTACTAGCTCACAGATCCACACACAGAAGGCTAGGCTTCACTGGGTTCTCTGATTAGGTTCTCACAAGGCTACCATCAAGGTTTAGGGAAACCTTGCTTCGTCTAGAGACTCGGGGGGTAAAACTATCTATAAGTTCATTCAGTTGTTGGCAGAATCCAAATTCTTCTAACTGTAGGATTGAGGTCCTGGTTTTCTTATTGTGAGTCAGGGACCACTTTCATGTTCTAAACAATACCCTCAAATATTTCATCTCAGCATCACATGTGGATGTGACCCCTCTATCTTAGCAATTGAAAACCTGCCTCATATCAATTCCCTTTCTTTGAATATCTCAGAGTTACTCTGCTACCAGCTAATGAAAACTTTCTTCTTAATTTTACTGGCTCAACTGATACTTGATTAGATTAAGCCCACACAGATAATCTCCACATGTTAAGTCCATTGACTTGGGAGTCTAAAGACATATGGAATATTTGATCAAATCTGTATGTAGAAAACATCCTAAATAATATTCCATGAGCACTTGAAAATAAGGTGTATTCTGCTGCTATTGGAAGGAATGTTCTCTATGTCTGTAATGTTCTGTATTGATCCATTTGATCTAAAGTATAGTTGGAGTCAATGTTCCCCTATTGATTTTCTGTCTGGCTGATCTATTCATTGTTAAGAGTGAGGTATTGAAGTCCCCTCCTATTATTGTATCATCTATTTCACCCTCCAGATCTGGTCTTATCTGCTTAATATATTTAGGTGCTCTGATGTTGGTTGTAAATATATTTACAATTGCTTTATCCTCATAAAAATTAACCCCTTTATCATTCTTCAGTTCTTGCTGTATTTTTTGATTTAAAGTCTATTTTGTCTCATTTAAGCATAGCTAGACCTGCTCTCTTTGGTTTCTTTTAACATGGGATATCTTTTCCATCTCTTCACCTTGAGCTCATGTGTGTCCTTAATGTTGAAGTGAGGCTCTTGTAGGCAGCATATTGTTGGGTCTTGTTATTTTATCCACGTATCCGCTCTCTGCCTTTTGATTGGAAAATTTAAACTAACTTATTTTTGGCCATTTTGTGATTCCTTTGTTCTTTTCATCTTCTATTTCACTCTTCCTTTCTGAATTGGTGATTTTCCTCAGTGGTGAGCTTTGATTCCTTTTGTCTTTTTTGTATCTACTGTAGGTTTTTGCATTGTGGCTACTCTGAGGCTTATCTAAAACATATTATAGATATTAACAGTCTTATTTTGAGCTGATAATTTGATTATATACAAAAGCTCTATTCTTTTACCACCCCCCATATTTTATGTTTTTGACATCACAATTTAGCGTTTTTTGTGTTGTGCATCCATTAACAAATTATTGTAGTTCGATTTATTTCAATATTTTTGTCTTTTAACCTTTAGAGTAGAGTTAAATGATCTTCACCATATTAAAGTAGTAGAGTATTCTAAAGTTAACTATTTACATACCTTTACCAGTGTGTTTTGTACTTTGATGTTTTCTTTTTTACTAACTGGTGTCCTTTCATTTCAGCTGAAAAAATTTTCATCATTTCTTGTAAGGAGTTCTAGTGATGATGAAATTTCTTAACTTTTGTTTCTCTGGGGAAGTCTTTATTTCTCTTTCATTTTGAAATACAACTTTAGCAAGTAAAGTAAACTTGGTTGGCAGTTTTCTTTCCTTTCAGTATTTTAAATACATCCTCTCACTGTCTCCAACCTAGAAGGTATTGCTGAAAAATCTGCTGATAGTTTTATGGAGGCTCCATTGTATGTGAGGTATTTTTTCTCCTGCTGCTTTAAAAATTATAACTTTGTCTTTGATTTTAGACAGTTCTACTATAATATGTCTTAGAGAATATTTTTTGGTTTGAATTTTGGGGAGACTTGCATACTTTATGAACTTGATGCTCAGCTCTCTCCCCAGATTTGGGAAGTTCTCAGCCATTATTTCTATATATAAGCTTTTTGCTCCAGAATTTCTATTTTTTTTAAGTTTTTATTTAAATTCCAGTTAGCTTGGTGTTTGGTTCCTTTATTTTTTATAATTTCTATATCACTCTTAAACTTCTCAATTTGGGACACCTGGGTGGCTCATTGGGTTAAACATCTCAGGTTAGGATCTTAGGGTCATGGGATTGAAATCTGCATGGGGCTCCATGCTCAGTGGGGAGTCTGCTTGAGATTCTTTTCCCCTCCCACTACCCCTCTCCCCTCTCATGCATGCTCTCTTTCTCCCTAAAATATATAAATAAATGAACAAATATTTAAAACAATAAAAAAATAAACTCATTTCAATTGTGTATTGTGTTCGTGATTTTATTGAATTGTCTTTTTTTCTTGTGGTTTACTAAGTTTCCTTAAAACAATTATTTTGAATCACAGATTTCCATTTCTTTGTGGTCAGTTACTGGAAATTATTATATTTCTTTGGTGACACCTTTCATGTTTCTTTAATTTTTCATGTTACTTGAAATCCTGCATTGATGTCTTCACATTTGAAGAAGCAGTAAACTTCTCTGGTCTCTACTGACTAGTGTTTGGGAGAGAAATATGCTTCATCAGGCTTGTTAGAGATTTTGAGGCATTTTCCAACATTTTTATATGGATATGCCTGCTCCACATTCCTTCTTCCCTCATGGAAGGAACTCTTAAGATTGTGTGCTTTCTCTCAATCCAGCAAAGCCAGGCCAAATGCAGACAGCCTCCTGTTTGCTTGCTTTCCCTAGGGAAGTGCTGAATACTCATCTGTTTGCATGCTTCCAATTCTGCAGTTGGGCTGGCTTTCTGGGAATGGTCATTAGCAATCTGTAAAAGCTCAGTTTCAGTGTCACTGGAGGCATGCACCAGTAGTTGGCCTTGGACTGGGGGTGAGGTATGTGCAGGTGAGGTCCTTAGAGCATCGACAGTACCTGTGGGCTAATTTGGAAATCTGCAAAGGAGACATCCCAAGTAGCTCACGGGCAGACTTCCTGATAGGGTTCGTGACATGGGTAATAGGATCTATGTCACTTTGATGTCCTCCAGCCCTCCAGGAGTCTTGGCTGCTATTCTTCCAGTTGCCTCCCACCCTCCACTCATGAAGCAAATCTCAGTTTTCTGCATCAGGAGAGAAAGAAGTGTATTTCTTTTGTGTCATCCCACACATAGAGGGAAATCCAGCACTCACTCATATATTCTCATCTATATAGAGTGATGCCTCTATTGGAATTAAAAAAAACTTAATGTTGGAGAGTTTGGGTGGCTCAGTCAGTTAAATGTCAGGCTTTTGGATTCAGCTCAGGTCATGATCTCAGGGTCCTGGGATAGAGCCCAGTGTTGGCTCCAAGCTCAGTGGGGAGACTACTTGAGGATCCTTTCCCTCTTTCTCTGCCCCTCCCCTTGCTTGTGCACTCTCACTCTCTCAATCTCTTTAAAATAAATAAATACATCTTAAAAATTACTTGATGCCATAAATATTGCATAAGTTAATGAATAAATTACAATTATTTTTATATTTATATTATATATTTATTTATTGTTACAATGATATATATTCAGTTCAAATAATGGTTTAGGGTTTAATGCAAGGATATAGCACACGCTATTAATGTAGAACAATAAATAGTATTTACAAAAGAAGAGAATGGGAAAATGTGTGCAATTGATGTTAAGAAGAGACAAAATTCAAACATCAAATATGAATGGTAATGATTTCTTATTTTATAAGTGAGATACACGTGAGTTTTATTCTACAGTTTTGTGACAGTGAAAATAATGACTTTTACCACAAAAATGATCAATTATTTCCTTTTTATGCTTTGAACCTTCCAGAAGAAAGAAGAACAATATATTTAATAGCATACATTAATGACACACTCCACAACTATAATTAATGGGTGTCAAAAAACATTGTCACTGAATAAAATTGTTAAAAAGTCAAAGTTTATCTTCAGTGCACCGGAATTTTAATTTCTTTGTTATAAAGGAAAGTTTTCAGTTCAGGATCAGCTGCATTTGGAGTCTTTCCTATTCTCTTATACTCCACATTTCCTATTTCCTTATGAAAAGTCCTCTCTGAAATCATTTTCCTTACTAGTTGTAAACTATCATTATAGCTCAAATAGCTATAGTTCTCAGGGGTTGTTGGATTTGAATGGGTGTAAAAAATGGTTGGTAAAACAAAAGCTTTTGAATTAGTGAAAAGAAATAATTGTAGAAATTCAAGCATCATGAAACTGCTTAGATGAAATAGAGCTGAAAGAAAGGTGAAGTTCATTTTTCAAACATAAAATCAGATCCCATAAATTGTTATACAATTCTTTTAAAATAAGTATGGTCTTTTAGATAAAATACATTTTCCATGTACAGTCAAAGAAATTCACATAGTAGATTGAATTACTGCTTATTGAGATTTTGGCTAGAATTACTCTGAATCTTGAGATCTGTTTCAAAACAAATTGACATCTTTAAAATACAACATCTCAATCCATGAATGATGCCATTTATTTGTGTTTTATGTAACTTCTTAAAATAATGTTTCCAATTTTCACTGTAAACATTTTCTACAGATATTGTTAGATATATGTTTGGACATTATATAATTTGTACTTCAGATCCATCTTCTTTATAGAAAGGAAGGGAGATTGAACAGTGAACAGCCCTGAATCAATGTCAAATTTCAGCAGCATAGCCATGGTAGGCGTATGGCACTGAGAATGCGCACACTCTCAGTATACACCCTAAATCAATGCTCTCCAATAGAAATATACTGCAAACCACATATATAATTTTGAATGTTCCAGATGTTCAATTAAGAAATTAAAAAGCAGCAACTAAAATTAATTTTAATTATGTTTTATTTAACCAATATGTACAAAACATTATCATTTCAACAGGCAATAAGTATAAAATTAATAAGTTAATTTACGTTCTTTACTTCACACTATGTCTTTAAAATCAATTATGTATTTTATATTTAAAGTATATTTCAATTCTGATTAGCAATGTTTAAATCTCTCATTAACTACTTGTGGCTAGTAGTCACTGTGTTGGACCCCATAGTTATTTACCAGTGGCGCTCATCAGTAATTGCCCAGAGACATAATGGAGTATGATTAACAAGTATTCCCTTTACTATCTTCCCCGAGTGAAATTACTGTTGATGTTAATCAGTCATAATTACCCAACATGTTGGGAACATGTTTGTGTTTTACAAAATTAAAATAGCATTATCTATCTTGATTTAACATTTGTGTAACCATTCAATAGAAAAAAATTAAAACAATACAAAAATATGAAGACAAAGTTAAAATAAGTGAATATCCATAAACCAAAGATAACCAGTTAATTGTTGTGAATATTTTGGTTGATATGCTTTCTGACATCACTGTGGATAAAAATAAACTATTCATGTATTTAATTTCAAATATTACATATGTAAAACACTTGAATTTATGAATATTTACATCTTTTCACATTTTTCCAAGCACAGCTTCTGGAACAGAGAACATTCTAAATGATTTAAATTAAGTGCCATCAGTAATTTAGTGGAATGAGGTGATCTATCTAATTTCATAAATTGTTGCTCATCCCATTAATGAGGAAAAAAAAAGCCACTGAAATAACAAGTGCTTAAATCAAAGCAGTAAAGGACAACTTGTCAGTAAAACCCCCTCGCAGTGGGTATTCCTCTTGGTGTCTTGAAATGTTTGACCTTTCCCAAATCTGTCCCTATCCACATACTATCTCACTTAGATTATTGTTCCAAAAATTAATAGAAGTTAACTATATGAGAATGAAGTTTCTATGGGGGCTGTACTTCATCTTTTTTTTTTTTTCAGTGTTGTATCATCATGTAGATTCTGCCTAGGTATAGGAAGGAAATAAAAAGGGGCTGCATCAGAAGAAACAAGTATGCCAAAACTAAAATTACTTTTCATCAGGGCACTTTCATGAATTTTCTAAAGCATTTGCAAAGCTGCATATTTGGCAAATATTTGCCAAGCAAACTTAACGGTATCAGTCCGTGCTTGACTGCAGTTAAAATGCAGATAGAATTTGCATCTAATAGAATGAGATGAAGTTCCCATTTTCTTGGAAAATATAATTTGCCAAGTATAAACTTCTTGTTCTATAGTGCTGCCATAGCTTTTCAATGAATGTGTCACATTAATTAAAGAGGAAAAAAAATCTGTGCAACTTTGAAAAACGTTTTTCCAACTTGACTGGATAAATGCTGGAGTTAATGAGGTCAGGTGTGCCTCCAGTCCCATGCAAGATTGCTGCCATCGCATCAGAGGAAAATGCTGTCTACACGCTGTATGTCATGGTTCTGAACAACTATCACACAAATGCTTGTCTTTGGTTACTAAGTTGACAATGAGAAGGGGAACTGGTAAGGAAGCAGAATAAAAGTGTGACTTGTTTTTAAGTTGGTTCCCTAGAAGTTTAGATAATAGAAACCTCAAAACAAAACTAAACAACCATCAAAACAAGCAAGCTACTGACACTATCACCAACAATACAATCACCTGTTCTATGAACCATAATATTCTGTTAATCAGAGTCTCTAATGCTCTTGTGCAATTCCAGCTACATTATCTAGCCCTCTGCTACTCATGGTGTGGTCAGTCAACTGAGTCAGTTTTCAATCTGTCATCTGTTTGTGATAATGGAAGTACAGATAGTAAGAATAAACATTTAGAACATTTTTAAATACGACAGTCATTTATGGTCACAGGATCCAATAATTTTTTTAAAAAGTGTAGTCTATGTTCTATATTTATGGTTTTTAGTTGAGTTTTCCTAGTTACTTACTTTTGTTGTATGTTACACATGTAGAATTAGAAATTAACAGGTATAGTTCTTCCCCCCAGACAATTTGAAAAGCATTTGTCTAGGCCACTATCTTGAAAAAATCTGTTGACAGATTAGGTCAAGACCTCAAATTTATCATGACACCAACCTGTCAGCAGATAGGAGGTATATCTAGGAAAGGGTACAGGTTGCTTAAAAGTCAGGCCTGCTGGTTTAATCAATTGATTTATTCTTTAACTTCAATTTTTCACCTTGTCCCCTGATGGATTTCATGTTTGTCTCAAGCTTAGTGAGAGTCTCTCATTACCTCTGATGTAGGCCTGTATGAGAATATACTTGAAATGAAGCTTATGTGTATAGATTCTAAATATTTCTCTTTCTTGGTCCTCTACCTACTTCATGAGGATATACGATCCACAAGTGAAATCATTTGGTCTATATATTTTAATGTTACAGAACTAACACTGATGGCATTGATCCCATTCTTAATTCCACACTTAAAATGCAGTTAGTTTGCTCATAAACATACACTCAGAACAAAGGAAGGCATATTTTATTTAGGTGCTACCAAGGCAATCTAGAATAGTTTCCAAATATGTCACCACTGGGGTCTCCTCTGTTAACTAGTAATTTACAGAGTGCTTACTTTTAAATTATAGGTAATAACAATATTCCTTACTATTTAAGTGTTGTATTATTCTCTAATATAGAACCACTTTAAAAAAATAAAAAACAACAGGGGCTCCTGGGTGACTCAATTGGCTGTGTCCAACTCAATTTCAGCTCAGGTCATGATCTCAGGGTTGCAAGATCGAGACCCATGTCAGGCTCACACACTGGGCGTGGGGACTGCTTAAGATTCTCTCTCTCCCTCTCCCTCCACCCCTCTCTGTCTCTCTCAAAAAATTAATTAATTAATTGTAATTTAATTAAAAAATGTTGTTATCTTGTTTATTAGAGATTTCTTCATTAATCACTTAGATGGTCAATAAAACAATATATATGTTTTCATAATACTAGCCATTTATTTATTCAAAAATATTTGCCAGATACAGTGCTGGAATTAGGGATCTTATGCAAGTAAAATATTTATGACCACATACATTAGTGAAACAATCTAAAGAAGAATTTACATTTATTTTCTTTTTGATTTTCTCAGTAATGTAAAAAGATAATCTAAATAAAAATATATAGCTTTGCTTTTTTGGTTAAGATGGCAGAGGAGTAGGGGACCCCTTTTTCAGCGGGTCCCCTGAGTCGAGTTGGATAGGTACCAGACCAGCCTGAACATCCACGGAATCAGCATGAGACGCAGGAAGATACATCTGGATCTCTACAAATGAACATCTCCAGCACTGAGTATTGAGGTACGAAGCGGGGAGCTGTGAATCCGCGCACAGATATCGGAAGATAAATGGAAGGGGGAGGGAGCTGCTGTGTTCGGGCGCCGGGAAGCAGTAGCCACCTGCACTGGGGAGCGGGTGGACTCGCGGACCGGCACCTGCAAGAGAGGAGACTGAGACTGTGAGCCGGGGAACGTGCGCCACCAGACTGAAACGGAGCTCTGGTGCGCTCACTGGATCCAGACTGAGACTGGGAGCTCTGGGAGCGCCCGGGGGCAGCTGGCGGCTGGTGGTGTTAGAAACACAAAGGACAGAGACGCGCCGGACCTGGAAGTGAGGGTTGGGACGCACATCCCGGGACGCTGCAGGGTTGAGCAGCACCAACAGAAACAGAGTTAAAGTGGTCAGAACATCAGTGGAGAACAGTCCGTGATCCATCTGTTCTGAGACAGAGGCTGAGATTCGGCCACTGCTGCTCTGACTCTCAGAAGAGGCACAGCAAACCACCAGGGAAAGCCGCCAAAAAACAAAAGCCTGGAAAGACCGGCTCACAGTGTGCCCATCCCCAACCCCCCTCGCAGGGAACACAGAGACTCTACCCAAACAGGGTGCCTGAGTATCGCCTTGGCAGGCCCCTCCCCCAGAAGGCAGGCTAAAAAATCAAGAAGCCCACATCCCTAAGATCCCTATAAAACAAGGGTGCATGGCCTGGGTCCCGCTCAATAATTTGGGCTCTGGACAACCCTGCAACCTATCCTCATCAGAATGACGAGAAGGAGAAATCCCCCCCAGCAAAGAATAGACAATGAGTCTGTGGCCTCTGCCACAGAACTAATGGATATGGATATAACCAAATTATCAGAAATGGAATTCAGAGTAACAATGGTCAAGATGATGTGTAGACTTGAAAAAAGTATTAACGAAAATGTTAATGAGAAGATAGAATCTCTAAGGGTGGAAATGAGAGTGAACCTGGCAGAAATTAAAAATTCTATGAGCCAAATGCAGTCAAAACTAGAGGGTCTGATGGCCAGGGTGAATGAGGCAGAAGAATGTATCAGCGAATTGGAGGATGGGTTAGTAGAAGAAAAAGCTAAAATAGAATCTGGACTCAAAAAAAATCCAAACTTAGGAATGTAAGTTATGGGAGATTACTGACACAATGAAACGTTCCAATGTCAGAATCATCGGCATCCCCAAGGGGGTGGAGAAAAAAGGTCTAGAAGAGATATTTGCACAAATTGTAGCTGAAAACTTCCCTAATCTAGCAAGAGAAACAAACATCCGTGTCCAAGAGACAGAGAGGACCCCTCCCAAGCTCAACCACGACAAACCTATGCCACGTCACATCATAGTGCATTTCACAAATATTAGATCCAAGGATACAGTATTGAAAGTGGCCAGGGGGGCGCCTGGGTGGCACAGCGGTTAAGCATCTGCCTTCGGCTCAGGGCATGATCCCGGCGTTATGGGATCGAACCCCACATCGGGCTCCTCCGCTGTGAGCCTGCTTCTTCCTCTCCCACTTCCCCTGCTTGTGTACCCTCTCTCGCTGGCTGTCTCTCTCTCTGTCAAATAAATAAAATCTTAAAAAAAAAAAAAAAGTGGCCAGGGCAAAGAAATTTCTCACGTACCAAGGCAAAAGTATCAGAATTATGTCAGACCTGTCTACACAGACTTGGAATGAGAGAAAGGGTTGGAGGGGCATTTTTAAAGCTCTTTCAGAGAAAAACATGCAGCCAAGGATCCTTTATCCAGCAAGGCTGTCATTCAGAATTGATGGAGAAATAAAGACCTTCCAGAATCGCCGGTCATTAACCAATTTCGTAACCACGAAAGCAGCCCTACAGCAGATATTAAGGGGGGTTCTATAAAAGTAAAAAGGCCCCAAGAGTGATACAGAACAGAAAGTCACAATCTATAGAAACAAAGACTTTACTGGCAACATGGCATCATTAAAATCATATCTCTCAATAGTCAGTCTCAATGTAAATGGCCTAAATGCTCTCATAAAACGACACAGGGTTGCAGATTGGATAAAAAGACATGACCCATCCATTTGCTGTCTACAAGAGAGTCATTCTGAACCTAAAGATACATTCAGACTGAAAGTAAAGGGATGGAAGACCATCTTTCACGCCAACGGACCTCAAAAGAAAGCTGGGGTAACAATTCTCATATCAGACAGATTGGATTTTAAACTAAAGACTATAGTTAGAGACACAGAAGGGCACTATATTATTCTTAAAGGATGTATCCAACAAGTGGATATGACAATTATAAATATATATGCCCCCAACAGGGGAGCAGCAAGATACACAAGCCAACTCTTAACCAGAATAAAGAGACATATAGATAAAAATACGTTAATAGTAGGGGACTTCAACACTTCACTATCAGAAATAGACAGAACACACATGCAAAAAATCAACAAAGAAACAAGGGCTTTGAATGCCATACTTGACGAGTTGGACCTCATAGATATATATAGAACACTACACCCCAGAACCAAAGAACACTCATTCTATTCTAATGCCCATGGAACAGTCTCAAGAATAGACCATGTTCTGGCACACAAAACAGGTCTCAACTGATACCAAAAGTCTGAAATTATTCCCTGCATATTCTCAGACCACGACGCTTTGAAATTGGAACTCAACCACAGGGAAAAATTTGGAAGAAACTCAAACACTTGGAGACTAAGAACCTTCCTGCTCTGGGGCGCCTGGGTGGCACAGCAGTTAAGCATCTGCCTTCAGCTCAGGGCGTGATCCCAGCATTATGGGATCGAGCCCCACATCAGGCTCCATTGCTATGAGCCTGCTTCTTCCTCTCCCACTCCCCCTGCTTGTGTTCCCTCTCTCTCTGGCTGTCTCTATCTCTGTCAAATAAATAAATAAAATGTTAAAAAAAAAAAAAAAGAAACTTCCTGCTCAGAAATGATTCGGTAGGGGCGCCTGGGTAGCGCAGTCGTTAAAGCGTCTGCCTTCGGCTCAGGGCGTGATCCTGGCGTACCGGGATCGAGTCCCACATCAGGCTCCTCCGCTGGGAGCCTGCTTCTTCCTCTCCCACTCCCCCTGCTGTGTTCCCTCTCTCGCTGGCTGTCTCTCTGTCACATAAATAAATAAAATCTTTAAAAAAAAAAAAAAAAAAAAAAAAAAAAAGAAATGATTCGGTAAACCAGGAAATCAAAAATCAATTTAAACAATTTATGGAGACCAACGAGAATGAAAACACAATGGTCCAAGCCTATGGGATAGTGCAAAGGCAGTCCTAAGGGGGAAATACATAGCCATCCAAGCCTCAGTCAAAAGAATAGAAAAATCTAA
This sequence comes from Ursus arctos, assembly GCF_023065955.2. Taxonomy (NCBI): domain Eukaryota; kingdom Metazoa; phylum Chordata; class Mammalia; order Carnivora; family Ursidae; genus Ursus; species Ursus arctos. The sequence continues at coordinate 73,772,851 of NW_026623056.1, forward strand.
AATGCAGTTTTTATATTCTCACCTCAAGAAGCTGGAACAGCAATAGAGGGACAGACCTAATCCACGCACGAGGAAGCAGTACCAAGAGTAGAGCAGAAATCAATGAATTAGAAACCAGGAGTACAGTAGAGCAGATCAACAGAACTAGAAGCTGGTTCTTTGAGAGAATCAATAAAATTGACAGACCACTGGCAAGACTTATCCAAAAGAATAGAGAAAGGACCCAAATTAATAAAATTATGAATGAAAAAGGAGAGGTCACAACCAACACCAATGAAATTGGAAGGATTATTAGAAGCTTTTATCAACAGCTTTATGCCAATAAATTAAGTAACCTGGAAGAGATGGAGGCCTTCCTGGAAACCTATAAACTACCAACACTGAAACAGGAAGAAATTGATTTTTTAAAAGGCCAATTAATTATGAAGAGATTGAGTCAGTGATAAACAATCTTCCAAAAAACAAAACTTCAGGCCCGGACAGTTTTCCTGGGGAATTCTACCAAACATTCAAAGAAGAAATAATACCTATTCTCCTAAAGCTATTTCAAAAAATAGAAACAGAAGGAAAGCTACCAAACTCATTCTATGAGGCCAATATTACCTTGATCCCCAAACCAGGCAAAGTTGTGGTCCATATATACAATGGAATATTACTCAGCTGTCAGAAAGAACAAGTTCTCAACACTTGCTGCAACATGGACGGCACTGGAGGAGATAATGCTAAGTGAAATAAGTCAAGCAGAGAAAGACAAATATCAAATGATTTCTCTCATCTATGGAACATAAGAACTAGGAAGATCGGTAGGGGAAGAAAGGGATAAAGAAAGGGGGGTAACCAGAAGGGGGAATGAAGCATGAGAGACTGTGGACTCTGAGAAACAAACTGAGAGCTTCAGAGGGGAAGGGGGTGGAGGAATGGGATAGACTGGTGATGGGTAGTAAGGAGGGCACGTATTGCATGGTGCACTGGGTGTTATATGCAACTAATGAATCATCGAACTTTACATCAGAAACCAGGGATGTACTGTACGGTGACTAACATAATATAATAAAAAACATTAAAAAATATATATATATAGCTTTGCACATTGACAGTATCATAGCCAATGAGGTTTTTCCGAGGCACGATTACTGCTAATTAAAAACTAAATAAAAATATACAGGTTAATATATAAACTATTTTTCAGAAACAGTAACACGTTTTATTTGGTAAGATATCAATAAATAATACTTTTTATGATTTTAATCATCATCATTGTTTAGCATAGAATGAAAAATTGCAGATAGTCCTACTACAAAATAAATTTCATTATTATATATAACATTAATAATTTACTTGTTTTATTTACTTTTTTCAATTGCAAATTCTATCCCTGACGTGGGAAAGCATATTTGTTTTCTAATTCTTCTATGTCATATTTTTTGTACGATTATCCTCAATAATCAGAGTCATTTTTCTAATTGACAGGCTTTTTAAAAAATCTTCAGCTGTACATAATTTTTATGTTTTTAAAATTTAAAATAAAGAATAATCTAAATCCCTACATTTCCTTACTGTCATCATGAACCAAGTTATAATACTAGCTATGAAAAATAAAATAATACAAATTATTAAAACGTAGAAAAACAGAAGTAGTTGATGATTTCCTGAAGTTGACAAAATTTTTAACACTACTATTTTGATAGACCATGAATCAGTAAAGTGTAAGTATGTGTATTTATTAACAAAATAAATGTATTTATATATAACATATTGGGGATCCAGTCAAAATCAAATTCTTATTTTTTCCTAGTCTAGAAAGAAACTCTCACCCAGCAAAACAACATAGGAACCATTAGTGGTTGTGAAAGGCAGTTCAAGGAAATCCTTCCTCTTATCTGTAAACCACAGCAGCATTTCTTTTGAAGTTTTGACTTACATGTTCTTCTATCTTCTATCTTCTATCTTACATGTTCTTCTATCTTCTATCTTCGGAGCATCACGGCTATATGTATAAAATGTATTTTTCCTATTGAACTTTATATTACAGTAGAAGATTTACATTAGAAAATATTAAAATTTTAATTACTTATTTTAAGTCTTGTGGTTCAATTTTAGTAGCAGTATAATCAGTACTGGTAGTAATATTAATAATAGTACACTGGTAACAATACTGATAAAAGTATTAATGATAGTAACAGCTAAGAACTAAGTGGTTACACTGTGACTGGGACCATCATAAGCTTTTTCAGTTTATTATCACTTTTAATCCAAGAGCAATACATAAGATACCTTATCATAGAAGGAAGAGTTATAATACCTTGAAGGGATGCATCTGGAATAAACTTCAAGGAAACTGGCAACCCCAGAGAAGATCTATATTGGCTAGATATGGTTGACTTGGTTAAGACTGGGTAGTAATATTTTGAGACTCTGGGAGGTTACGCAGATAATGAGTGATAGAGCTAGTATTAGAATTCAAGTTTCATGATCAAAAGTCAATGTGTTTGGGGTGCCTGGGTGGCTGAGTTGGTTAAGCTTCTGACTCTTGATCTCAGCTCATGTCTTGAGCTCAAGGTCATGAATTCAAATCCCACGGCTTGGCTTGGAGCCTACTTAAACAAACAAACAGGCAAACAAAGTCAATGTGTTTAAATCTTCAGTACATTTTCAAATGGTGCTCAGAGATGGGAGTGTGTGAAGTAGCTAATAGTCTTAATTCTGGAATCACATTGCCTTGGTTTGAATTTTGGTCACACAATTTTGTAATCAGTAGTATGGTGTTGGGTAAATTACTTAATCCCTCTGTGCCTCAGTTTCTGCATATGTAAAAATCAAGATAATAATAAGACTTCATTGATAAGGTAGTTGTAAAATGACATATGTTAGTAGATAATATATATTTCAAGAGTCTCAACCTTGGTCTGGCACAGAGTAAACATTCACAATCATTTTATAAGGAAAGATTTCTCATTGTGAGGGCTGAAAGCTTTACATAGGTTTATAGTTTATATGATTGCCTGGTTTATTTAGCGGTTTGTTTTATTAGTCAAATAATTGCATTTCTTTAGACATAAATAACTAATATTCTAAGACATTTAAGTACTTTTTACCCAGATGGAAGGAATAAGTATATTATCATTTCATTTTATTGCCACTAGCAAATAAAGGTGAAATACAAGTAAAATCACAGAATGATGTGTCTAGACATTTATATCACGTTCCTCTAGCCAGATGTTATTGTGAAATTTTAGTGGCATATATATTACCTGGCATAGGTGATTCTACAAAAAGCAGTTGTCAGTACTTGTCAAATTATCAGTTGTTAATGTGCAAAATAAAATATCCAGAGGAATGAAGATGAGCTGCATAGATGTTCTCTTAAGGCAGCAGACCTGGCAATCTTACTATGAATTTTTACCACCTGAAGTGAGTGTGTTTCTAAAATGTTGCATATGGCATTCAGCATGAGTAAGTGAAAATGTGATGTTACAAGGTGATGGCAGCTTTGCATTCCTAATGCAGCTGTCCAAAATAAACATTTTGAAATATATTTGAAATATATATTTGAAATATATTTGCATAGGTGTGATCTTTCTAGAAAGAAATCACATTATTTTCTTTAGCATTCAATTTGCAAAACTGAGGCTCTTTTGTCAGAGAAGAGAAAATCCACTGCAAATCTCAGTAATTCAGTAAAATCTATATACCATTTAACGCATTTACAGAATGGATTTAGCCATTGTTACAAGCTTTATTTTGTCACTCCCAAAATTCATATGTTGAAGTCCTAATATCCATTTCTTCAGATATGAGTGTTTTTCAAGTTAAGGTCATCATAGAGGTAATTAAGTCAAAATAAGGTCTTTGGGCATGGGTCTTAATCACATATGACCGATGCCTTGTAAGAGGAAGTTTGGACACAGATATGTAAAGCAGAGATGATGTGAAGACAGAAATTGATCATCTGCAAACTGAGGACAGAGGCCTAGAACAAATCCTTCCTTCAGGGAAAAGAAAGAAAAAAAGAAAAGAAAAGAAAAGAAAAGAAAAGAAAAGAAAAGAAAAGAAAAGACAAAAAAAGGCCTGTAGTTACCTTGATGTTGGACTTCTGCCTCCCACTAGTACTCTAGAAAAATCCATTTCTGTTAAGTCACCCAGAATGTAATACTTTCTTAAAGCAGACCTAGCAAACTGGTACAGCCATATTAAAATTGGCTTTTTAATTGACAATTTACTTGACAATTTTCCACTTTGCCGTCAGGTATGATTTTTTTTTTTATATCACTCTTATAGAAAGAAAATAATTTTAGGTTCAACATTTCAATGTATCAACTATTGTCTTTTGAGTTTCAGAAGAGGAGACTGGCCAATTGTATAGAAAAATTAAAATCATTATTGATAATCACTTTCATAAGAAGGAAAGAGTAGGTGCAGCTATTTGAATAACAATTACCAATTTTTATATTACAACTTCACAGAAATTACGGATGTGGAAATATGTTTTTAAAGACACTGCTAGGGTTTTTGGATACTTCAATTGGAATGTTTTGAACCCAAAGCTTGGGAGAGTGGGCTACACGGCTTTGATTCTGACTTCAAATTGTTTAATTTTATCCAAGAGGCCCATTGAAAATGCCAGCAGTACCTATTTTTTGTTTTATTTTGTTTTGTTTTGTTTTCAAATTCAATTAACTTGGGCAAGCTCAAATGGGTTGAGTTGTCCCACGTCACCTCACTTTACCAGGAATGGCCCAAATGAAAGATACTGTGAATAGACCAGTATAGGACTGATTTCCTTTCCTTAAATAATTCATCATCTAGTTGAGAAGATAAACAAATAAGGAAATAAATTATAACACATCATAATAAATGCAATGATACCTGTATAGTACTGTAGTAGCAAAGAGGAAAATGAAGGATGAGAATTCTAAGAGCAGAGAAGTGAGAAACCATTGACTGCCTCTGGTTTATGAAGCGCCAGGGACATTTGTGATTGTTACAGTCCAAGTGTGGAAGAGAATGCTTGTCCCCCATAGCCTGGCCTCCTTAAGAGGCATTTTAACCTTCGTTACAGGTTATTTTGGACACTTCGGGGAATTCATGATTTCCTAGCCCACAAGTTGGGCTGATACTGAAAGCAACTTATTCCGTTCCACTTGTATGCATGATACAGCCCTTTATTCTACAGCACGAATTTTTAGAATTGAATGTGAATGATTGATTAATTAGATATCACAAATTATACATTTCAAACTGCTATTGGTTTTAATGCCTAACAAAAGGAAACTATACCTTGTGAGTCAAAAACGCCAAAGGAGTTCACAGCCCCATCATTAACCTTGTTGTTCTTTTTGTTTTTTTAGAAGCTATAAACTGGGTTGCAACAAAAATAGAGTAAGGTCAGGTCCAAAGGTGATAGAGATGTGTTTACAAATTGAAGGGAAAAGAAGAATGATCAATGTTTATTTTTTTTTCAGTTTTGACCTTTGTAATTTGGATTTTCTTATAATAATGAAATGGTTAGTACTGAAATCATTGAAAAAAATTTGGCTATTGTGTGAAAGGCCTCTCAGGATCTTACTGAAACAAAAAATTGTAAGATCTTTGTAGATCATGTACGTTTTCAATTTTTTTCCTTTAATTTTATCCAAGGAGGCCATTGAAAATGCCAGCTCATTGTGAGGGCTGAGACATTATCAGAGAGATACTACAGCTCAGATATTATCAGAGATAATATTTCTATGTCATATTTCTATGACATATTTCTATGTCAACTAGCATCAATCACTAATGTATTCTAAAATATTCTTTGAAAATTATGGTTTTAATAATGGAATAGGTATATATACACATTTATATTTATATTTATTTTATTTTTAAGATTTTATTTATTTATTTCACAAAGAGAGAGACAGCGAGAGAAGGAACACAAGCAGGGGGAGCGGGAGAGGGAGAAGCAATCTTCCCACTGAGCAGGAAGACCAATGAGGGGCTCCATCCCAGGACCCTGGGATCATGACCTGAGCCAAAGGCAGACGCTTAAGGACTGAGCCACCCAGGCACCCCTATTTAAATTCATTTTAATATTTAACTTTAGTATTTCTTATCCTAGAATAAGATAATTCCTCTGTCATTCACTTATTTTAAAAACTGAGGTTTGGTAGCCTACAGAACTTTATATAAATAAATTAAATTTGTGGCTGTGTATTCTTGCAATATATTCACTATATTTTGGAAACATGTCTATCAATTTCTTGTAACACAATTATCTTAAATCAAAATTATTTTAATAAAAATTATATGCTTGACTGTAATATTAATTAACAAAGTTATAATTCTTTCTTATAAAGCAGATCAATGCCAAGCTTACTTGAGTAATAAAAAGTAAAACTGATCTGCTTAGATTATTTATATCAAAAAAAACCTATTTCATGTTTTGAAATAAATAATCTAAATAGATTAATTTAGATTAAAACAGAATTGTTGGTTTTATCAACTATTCAAATAATCGAAGCTAAAAAATAATATTATTTACTTCACACATAGTATAATCGCTTCATTATATTTTGTTAATATAGCCTAAATATGACAAGAAATTGATAGACATTTTCTAAGAAAATGTATTTTTTATATGTATCTTTTTGTAACAATACAGAATAAAGCAACTTTTATGTACTTGAGTTTTAAATTCTAGGGGCCATATTTTTAACATAGTTATTTCAATGGTATCTACATTGTTTCCTATGTATGGGGATACCCTTTGGATCAATGCATTTTTGTAAAGTAATTTTATATGTGTAGATACTATATATCTACCTCTGCCATTCAAGGTGGGTGTCTTTGTAGGTATCCCCCTTTTGTGTACCACAACCCAGAATAAAATATGTATCACTTAGTGTGGAACAAGGATAAGCAGAAATTACTCCATTTTCTCATCACACCCTGGAGAGCCAAGACAGTGTTTCACTGATCTGTGGGACACACAGTCGGTTTGTATTCCAGTGAAGGAACTCCAGTCCTGTTGCTCGCCAATAAGGTTAAGCTTATAAAACTTTGCACAGCTTTGGATATAATTTAGAGACTAAAAAAATAATAATAAAGTAGATACCATGGTTAGAAATATCCGGTAAATTTGGGTTATATCTGAACACTATTAGGATGAATGTAAAAACAAAACAAAACAAATACCAAACTAAGAACATTGTATCAGATCTAATTTTAGTGACCCTGGCACCTGCTATCCATTTGGTCCAAACTGGGGAGGTCTCACTAGGCCCCTGGGCTTTGGCAACATGCTCAGTAGAGAGCTCTGACTGCACTACAGACCGTCTTTATCTCTCCAAAAAACGTATCCACAAACTGAGGGTTGCTGAAGGGGACGTAGGTGGGGGGGATGGGGTAACTGGGTGATGGGAATTAAGGAGGGCACGTGATATGATGAGCACTGGGTGTTATATGCAGCTGATGAATTATTGAACACTACATCTGAAACTAATGATATGCTGGTCAACTGAATTTAAAAAAAGAAAAAAGAAAGAAAGAAAAAGAAAAGAAAGTTCAGACAATTCCCCTGCTTGCAGGAGATAGGAGGGCATCTTTTTGTCAGTCAAGACCTGGATTTCAAAAGTGAGTGCCACAAGATTGCAGCCTACAATTAAATATTATTAGTTAAGCTTCAATTCAGGCTCTAACTTCCAGATTATTCATATTATAAAACATCTCTTTCTGGACAATATTTTTATCACATGTTTTAAATAAAAAATTCACCAGGTATAATTTTGGTATATAGATAGAGCATATGATTTGTATGAATTCATTTTAATAAAATATGTATTTTGTTTACATGTACTTCGGAAGTTAATAATTTCCCAAGGGTAAGAATTCATTTTGTTTAAATTTCTATTTTTCTACCCAAATAATAGTAGGGGCAATTACAATGATACTATAATACTATATTGAGATCTAATTTGGTGCCAGGATACTTTTCATTTAATTTGAGTCTTTATAACTACTCTGTGATTATGTATTTTTAAATTCCTCATATTTCCCTTGATGCTTCATTTATTCTAATAAATGTTTATAATCTATTTAATGGTTTTGTGATCTAACCTCTGTGTCTCTGTGTGTGACTTTGGTAACTCTGTTATATTATGGCATACTTTTTACTGCAAAATAAATAATCATCACAATTTTTATTCAATATAGTGAATATAATCTTAAAATTGGAGGATATAGTTTTATAATATGTTTTTGGCTGGATTGTAAAATTTCAGAGAAAAATTAGAATAAAACATACATGAAAATTCCTGAGAGTAAGAAGTACTTCAGGGAACACACCAGGCATTGTTTTCCTGAATTCACAGGGTGGGTAGGATGATATGGTAAAAAGAACAATGTATTGAATGCTAATGACAACTTGTAGTATTCTCAGTAGTGGAGAAATGGTTTAGGGAGTATGCCTTCATCTTTCAATTCCTTTATCTCATTATCTGTACAATAAGAAATTTGGACAAGATCTTCTCTTGGGTCTACTCTAGTTACAAACTTTGTAATATTAATGGAAAACAATTTAAAAATAAGTCAAGGGTTTGTTCTAATGAATATTATTTCAAGTTACATTGAATAGTTTAAATGAATAATATTATATTAAAGCAATCCCAGAAGACATTAATGACAAAAAGGGAAGGGGAAAATATCACGGTGAAATTATAAAACAATTTTTTTCATTACTATTCAAAGTCTTCAGTTACTATTTCCCATTTGATCGGACTTCTTATAGGTCATTATAAATGTCTCTTTTTTGTATTTTTCTATTGCTTTAATACTCCAAAACTTGCCAAGAAATCATAGCAAATAAATCAATGAATTTGAGCAGTTCTAAAATGTGTGTTTTCATAATTTTGCATCTAGCTGCTTGTATATCTTTTTCTGAAAATGATTATTAGTAGACTGGAATGATCGGGAAGACCAGCATTGGCCCTATAGAGTAATTGATCTGATTTTTACTTAGTGTTGTAGTTTCTCTTGGGAGTTGTTACAAAGGAAAGACAATTCATTCTCTGTCCTCTAATTCAGATCAATTCATAAGTTAAAGATACATTTTGGGGGATAAAAATTATTAAAGTAAAGTAGGCTAAATCTGCAGTGTTAACTGTTTTCCTTGGTGAAAACAACTGAAGCTAGATTATAGTGAAAGCCCCAGAAAATGTGAAAATTTATGTTAGTAGATATATATATATATATATTATGTTAGTAGATATATATATATATATATATATATATGTATATGTATATATATATATATATATTGCTCTGTGGCATGTTCTAAATCTGCTGTGAATTGAATTCACATTTATTATTAAAGAATACATGTTCACATATTGTCTCATCGTTTGTGCTAAAAGATTGAAACACAGAGGTCAGCTGTATGAATTTACCCTTTAACATCTATATCAGATAGATTTGGGCTCTTTATTGGCTTGGGAGAATATTCCACACCTCTCAATATTTCTATGAATCCTGTGAGGCTTATACTTTCATGTTCATTTTGTACCTTATAATATTCCTTTGCAGAATCTTTGATAGTTATGTATCTTACCATATCACTCTGATCCAAGCATTGTCCTTCTGAGTCATCTGAATCCAGAAGAATAACTGAGATGATTTCTGTGATTTCCACTAAAAACAAGAACAAAAACAACTTTAAAAAAAGAAAAGGAAGGAAAAGAGAAAAAGAAAAAAAAATGCAAGTAATCAAATCCAATAAATATTTAAATTTTGGACTTTATAATTCATCATAGAAATGAGAAGATCTTCAAAGAGAATATTGTCTAAAGAGCTGTGATAGGATTGTGATTTTGCTCTACTTTCAGGCAAACAATTTAGCTTGCCACATTTTTGTGGATGCCAGGAGAAGAAAAGAGCTTGCTGGTTCAGAGAAAAGAAATGTATGCTCAGGACAGAGCAGGAAATAACAAGCTTTGTGTTTGCATCAAATTCAACTTGCCTCACATATTCCGCTGGGGTCATGCAGTGCTTGGACCGATGGTGTGCTGCCATCCAGTGGCTCTGGGCCTCAGCCAAGGAAGCCCAAGCTTAGGAAATGACATGTACCATAAGGGAGATGCAAGAAAACCTGTCCAACCTTTGCTACACAAGGAAATCTTAATTTTCTTATCCTGAACAGAGAGTATCTCTATTTTCCACAGCATTTCCTATACAATCGTCCATGAAATCATAGTCCAGAACAAAAGTTGTCAGTGACTCCACTGAAAAGAAATAGAAAAATAAGAGAGAACTATGAAGCATTGTCTCCTGATTGTCTCATTTTATAATAGTACTATACAAAATGATGTGGGAAGGGTGCTTTCTTTACCTATCCCTCTCTTTTCCTTTCTTACTCTACTTTTTGGCCATCTGTTCAATCCTTTTCATTTATAATACTAAGAAGTTTAACCAATATTGCACTCAATGACTCAAGATCTCAGACCTCAATTTCTGAGTACTAATGGGTAGTGCATCCTAGGAAAAAATGCTTGTATGTTTGAAGAGAAAACATGAAAGAAAATCAATAAATAGTTGTTAGTCTCTATAATTTTAAATCCTTGGTAATTTTTTGGGAGAATCAAGAAAAAAATGGATTTTTATAATAATAATATAAAAATTCTGGTTGTCCTTTGACACACATGGAACAGTCCTATGCCACATATGTTTAAAACATATTTTAAAGATATAAATATATCTTAAGGGCTAGTGATATAAGAAAGGTCTGTATAATCTCTAAGTGTTTCTTCTAGCTATTTAATGGTTTTATAAATATATGCTTAAAGCTCTTTTTAAATAAGGCCTATTACTTGCCATTGTTATAACGTCTGTATCCTGAAGTGTCTGTATGACATTATTTTTGTTTAGCATAAGTATTATCTGTAAATCACTAAAAACCTTAAGAGCAACAGACTTGCACATCAGAATTTCTGGATTCATGATCCGGCCATGTTAATGACAAGCTTTGTGATCTTGGACAGAAATGTTTCTTCATTTTGTTTTCACATTTCCTGAGTAAGCATGGTGGTGAACATGATGTCCGAGTAATATTTGAATTTTAAAATTCCATGTCAATAACAGAAAGCAGAGCCACCTGCTCTCTTAAGCAAACCATTCCAGTCTCATTTTCATGTGAAGTGACCTCTTCCACATCACCACAAGGAAGCCTACCATTCTTTATTCTTGGTTTAATGGATGGGTCACAGTTGACCAATAAAACCACAGGAGACAAGGTTGCAATATTGTACATTAGAGCCACCTGAGCACACCATGGTTACAGGCAATGGTTTATTTTGATAACCTTTTAAAAGGAAAATTAAGCAAAGGAAGGACAAAGAATAGGGTGGTTTTACAAAAGTGGTTTAACCATGAAATCACTATAAAAAAGAGATACTAAAGGAGAGTTTACTACATATATAATTATTCTTGGCTTCCTGGGAACGTTAATATTTCTTTTGCAGATCTACTTTATCTCATTTTTTTCTTCAATATGTATTTTTGAAAAATACATTTCTTACTAAAATTTAAAAAAAATAGAAGTCAACCAAATACAATTTTTAAAATATCATGTGACATACAGTAAATCTGAGAGAATATTATTTACAGGGGCACCTGGATGGCTCAGTTGGTTAAGCATCTGCTTTCACCTCAGGTCACGATCCTGGGGTCCTGAGATCGAGCCTTGCATCAGGCTCTCTGCTCAGCAGGGAGCCTGCTTCTCCCTTTGTCTACCACTCTGCTTACTTATGTTCTTTCTTTCTCTGTCAAATAAATAAATAAAATCTTTTTTAAAAAGAATATTATTTATTAAACAAAGCAAAGCAAACAAGCAAGGACATTTTAATCCATTATGGCAACAATGCTGCTAAGATCTCACTGAAGTTTTTTAAATGACCTAATGATACCGAGTAGTATTTTCCATTAATTTAGGAGACCATCTAATATTCAGCTAACATACAATTTCAAAAGCTATTCCTGAGTATGTTGAGATAATGGAGAATTAGATGTGAACCCTGAAAGGACCAATGTCTACAATATTTGTCATTTTGTTCAGCTCCATTTTATCTAGTAGATGTGACTGTCTACAAGTCTCCTTCCTTCCTCAGAGAGCTTGAGAAACTTCTGGGGGCAGAAAAAAACCTTCATCAACCTATATACATATTTTTAAATTTCAAGAGAAAATCAGTGTTAAAAATTTTACTTACAACTTTGAAAAGTAGTTGAATTTTCAATCAAATTTTAGCACTAAACCGATAATTTAAAAAAAACCAGGTGATTTTTAAGCATTTCCCCAAATTAAGATCAAAAGAAGCTTTTTTTTTTTTAAAGAATTTATTTATTTATTTGACAGAGAGAGAGGGAACACAAGCAGGGGGAGTGGGAGAGGAAGAAGCAGGCTCCCAGCGGAGCAGGGAGCCCGATGTGGGGCTCGATCCCAGGACTCCAGGATCATGCCCTGAGCCAAAGGCAGACACTTAATGACTGAACCACTCAGGCGCCCCCAAAAGAAGCTTCTAGAGAATTATATTTCTTACTGTATACCTCATTAGGAGAGAAACATAACATAACTTTGAGATTCTTAGAACTTCAAAATTTGAGGATATTAGTAATTAACAATGAAAATGTCTTGAAAAGGACAAGCAAGAAGGTAGCTTCTTTACGAAAAGGCACAACTTGGTCAAATTAGTATATAAATTTTTTTTTTTCAGAAAGTATGCATTAAAGCCTTCTAATCAAAGGAATATATTTGCCATATTTTACCTTCTAAAAATATTTTGCTTAAATATTTTTTCTTTAAGTAGTTTAAAATAAAGACTTTCAGTTAAAGATGGTAAATTTATCACAGGTATTTTCTTTAATGCCTTCTCAATTCCCAACAAAAAAGAATTAAAAATTTCTGAAAAGGGGGCAGTATGCATCTCACAAGGACAAAGGAAATAGGAGAAAAATGGCAGGCTGACTTTTCTTAGAAGTAGACAAGCAAACATATCAGTGATAACTAACTTGGACTAGAATCCAAAGATAAGCAACAACAACAACAGAAAGCTTAGCTGTCTTCGGGGCATCCTGTACAACTTAGGATAGGCCCAGATTCTCCTGACACTAGGCATCCCTCAACATGGCTGCAGGATTTAGAAGAGGAGGAAGATTTGAAAGATACAGATTGACTTCTAGAGAATTCTCCACCAGAGGAAATATGGTCTTAAGGAAGTCAGGGACAGTTGACGGAGCACCTACATGGAAAACAGAAGGACTAGAAGAAATGTATTAATTGAATAATGTGTCTATCCTCCCATTCCTACTCTCCTGCCATGCCCCTAGCACTCTTACATTCAAACTGTCACCCTTTATTAAGAAGAATGAAGAGGGGCACCTGGGTGGCTCAGTCATTAAGCGTCTACCTTCGGCTCAGGGCATGATCCCGGGATCCTGGGATCGAGCCCCATGTCGGGCTCCTCCACTGGGAGCCTGCTTCTTTCTCTCCCACTCCCCCTGCTTGTGTTCCCTCTCTCGCTGGCTGTCTCTCTCTGTGTCAAATAAATAAATAAAATCTTAAAAAAAAAAGAAGAAGAATGATAGATTCCTCTATAAAGAAAACTACAGGACCAAGAAAAGACATCTAAATAATGACATTTGATTGTTCCCCAAAGGAAAACCCAGTAATATTACCCTTAGATTAAAGACCCTGTAGTAAGTTTTACTGTGCAAGTGGAAGTATACAGTGGTCTTGTTCAGTTTCTTACTCTTTATCATGAACTGGTAGTTAAGATCACCAGAAATTGGAAGAAAATATAAGTTATAAAAGAAAATAAAGTTAAGCTAAATCACAAGTGAATTATAGCAGATAGTACAAAGAAAAAGAAGGAAGTAAAATAAAAAGTATCTTCAGATCCATGCCTTTGGAGCAGTATGACATAAGGGAAAACACACACACACACACACACACACACACACACACACACACAATTGATATAGGTGAAAATGGTAGATATGATGTTTGAATTATTTCAAAACAGATATTTAAAATGATATTTTCCCCAAAATATAGACATTACTAGGTTCCCCCATGACTCAGTACAATTTTTTAAGTTTACAAGTAGAAGCAAATGCACAATATACCTAAAACTTTTTAATGAATTACATTCTAGAAAAGTAATGCACTCACTATTCTTTGTTATATCACCCAACACATATTTGAAATTATGTTCTTAAAATAATACATTTTGGTTGTATTAAGAGATTATTATGGAGCTAGAACTCTATAAACTCAAAAATGAAAAACATTAAGGAATTAAATAACAATCACAATATTACTATGGGATTAAAATTCAAAAGAGATCAAACTTGGGGCATGAATTACACATAAGGCAGTTTTGTTTGGTTGGAGTTATGCAAAAAATTACATAAATGCATCATCAGCTACAAATAGTGTGATTTGCTTTGCCAGAGAAAATAATGGAAGTTCTAAGTTGATTTATTTAAATTCTGCCCTTGAATCATAATGGAAGTATAGAGCATAAACCAACTCTGAAAAGTCTCTAAGCTCCTATATTCTTATGCTATACACTGGTATATTTCAATTTAGTGAGAAATGTTAGCTATATTAATAAACAACAAAGCCAATTTATATTTATGCAAGCAAATCTTTTCTCTTTTCAATAATAGCATAAAATTGTCTTTTTGGAAAACACCATACAATTTAATTATTATTAAACAAAGTTAGAAGGATCAGTTAGTAGAGAATATAAATCAGCAATTTTATTAGAGCATGAAATTAAGTACCTCATATAGAAGATGGAAGTCCCAAGAGTTTAAAGATGATACTATTGACATATCAGTTCATTCTAATATAAGTGATTAGTAGTTGCATTTATATAAATTGATAGAAGGATCTGGTAGTACTAAGAGCACACACCAAATAATTCTATTAAAGTTTTTAAATGGTCTGAGCTATATTCATTTAACAGCTCAATTACATATTCTCATTCATATAAAACACCCAGGCTGAATTTTCATAACCAGGAGAAATGAAGGATTGAGATAATTATCCCAATAACTTAGACTGAAAGTCACACTTGGGGTTCCAAGGAATTGGAAAGCCGGAAAAATTTATACTTTGATTCAGAGAAGTAATATTCTGTGCTAATTTCCAAGTTAAAATGATCAACTCCTTTGGCTCAGATGTTTCTTCAAAAACCTCAGGAGAGGGAAGGAGAAAAGTCATCTTTGGAGAGGCATGGCTGGGGAAATGTGTAACTATTAAGTGATTTGAATATGCTCTCTAGTCCTGTGTTATACTCAAAGACTATATATTTTATTCTTTCTGTTAAAAAAAATAAAACACGCTAGTAGCAATGTGGGTCACCAAGATATCAGATATCCTACAGAAGAACCATACATAAATTCTAGGAAATTCAGAAGAAAAATTGAAGATCTCCATACTGAAGAGAATAAACCAGATGGATTTGAGTTTTTATATCTAAGTGCTGTTTTCTTGGAAGATGATCTTTTCATACTTCAAAGTAAATTTTAAAAAGTTTTCATAATCTTCCTAAATATTATTGTTTTGGCATTCATAAGTCAGATACTCCACTACTGCCAAATGGAGAGGGGAAATTTCCAAATGGGAAATTAGCATAGAATATTATTTCTCTGAATCAAAACATAACGGAAGTTGGAGGAGGAGGAAGGGAAAGCAAAAAGGGATGACAGGAAGAAGGAGAAAAAGAAGGAGAGGGAGAAGAAAGGAAAAAAAAAGAAGCAATTTGCTCCTGGGGTGATATAAAGCCTTTGTATTATTGGAATAGAGTTACAATTATTGCAATACAAACACCAGTTCATAGCTTCTCAACTTGACGTATTTGAGTAATTGTTTCTAAATAGCTAGTTGAATTAACTTTTTCAATAGTGGCAATAAGTTTTTTAGGTTATTTTTTCCTTCTTTTTACAATTAATTAGTTAGAAGACTTTATTTAGGACTTGAATTTCTGGAAATTCTGTTTCAAATATATATATATATATATATATATATATATATGTACAAGTTATGTCTATCTATCATCTATCTATCATCTATCTATCATCTATCTATCTATCTATCATCTATCTATCTATCTATCTATCTATCTATCTATCTATCTATCTATCTATCATCTATATCTGAAGGTTGCAAGGCACATGCCTGAATAGGATCAAAGATCATTACAAAATATAGAAGTCAATTATCTCTTTAACCAAGGTGGCCATGTCTATAGAAGGTTAAGTTATTTTTTTTCTGGACAATTACGTCTAAGTCACAAAAGATTCCCAAGGACAAGAGATCACTAATTTAGGGCATTGAATATCAATCTAACTCTTTTTATGACACACATACAAAGACAGAAATATGTGACTTTTAGAACCAGGCTTTGATTGTCAAATCTCAAGTTATAAAGGAAAAAAAAAAAAACAATTGCTTATATTCTAAACTTGATAAACCAAAAATTAATCATAACATTTCAAATTTCGATAAAATCACTAAATCCATTTGTGTTACTAGTATCTTTAAAACAGTTATTTGACTAACCATGCATGTATTACACTGGATGGGCAACCTGTTATTCTATTCACAGATGTTTTATAAATATATTCTTTCAAAATTTAGGGTTCATTCAAGTCTGCTTAATTTATTTGCTTGATTGTGATTTATAGTTTTCAGACATTAAGAGAATATCAAAACATTGGTCATAATTGAACATCAGAGATATTGGAGTCAGTGAAAAAGCTTGACAAATCCCAGCTGAAACCAGTGTAGGAAATTAAATATGCTTTAGGCAACAGTATTTCTCCATTTTAAATGAGAACTTTTTGGATGGGTCTACTGTCGTCAAGCAATTCAAATGTTGAAAATGTAACATGAAGCATGTCAATTGGCTCACCACTATTCATTTAAAAACAGTGGGATATTTTTCATCTTTTTGATTATTACTTTTTTATGAATAATACCAAAACAAAACAAAAATCTAACCATTTATAGATATTTCAAATAAATTAAAGTCCATCGTCACTGCCTAAACCTGGCTCCTATGCCCAAAACTAACATTTCACCTCATTCCCTAAAATTCCTTTTTGCCATTTATTAACAGCATCATTCCTAATATACAGTGATGTTTCCTCTTTTATCAATATTGTGCACTATCTGTTGATATTCCACTTTAAATGTTAAGGAGATTAGTTCAGATATTCCATTTGCCTGGAAATTTTCCAGTATCTTTTTACAGGGCTAGGTCACTATCATTCTTAAGATCTCAGGTAAGAGAAGCTTCCTCTGCTACCATCGCTAAAGTGATTTCCCCATTTACACTGTCTCACTTGCCTGCCTCTAGACTACTTAGCACCCAGCACAGACACCATAAGTGTAATTTCATTAACTTGTTAAATGACTCATGCTCCAATTAAAAATGAGGTTTGTTTTTTTTTTTTAAAACAAGTTTCCTGCTTCCCTTATTCACTATTGTCCCCAACACCCAGTACAATGCCTGCCATCTAGAAATAGTCATTAAATATTTATTAAATAAATTAAAAGTTTTCGGAATTTTTCCAATAAAATTCCATTACTCTTATTTTTGTTTGATATCACATATTAAAAGCATGTATGTACAATTGAAAGTGATAAATAAATATCTGAGTAAACATGACTACACTTAAGAAAATAGCACTATGACCTTTTAAGTCTCTTGCATGATCCTTTCAAACCACATCATCCTAATTTTCTTCCAGCTGGGATCAACTTTCTACTCTCAATATGTTGTTAATTACTCTCTTGTTTCTCTTTGTAGTTTTTGCTTGTTTGTTTGCTTAATTTTTCCCTTTTTGTGGACTCCCTATGAATGGAACATATTTTGTAGATTTGCCTACAACTTGGCTTCTTCCCTAACAATATAATATATTCATCCCAACATATGTGTTTGTACTCTGTTCTTTTTTGTCATTGCATAGAATCCATTCTATAAATATATTTCAATCTAATGACCATTCTATCATTGATATACATTGAGATTTTGTTATTTTTTTTGAAATTACAAAACCTGTTGTTTTGAACATCTTGTTGTCTTATACATATCTGAACAAATCAATCTGAGTTTTATAACTAGGAACTGAAATTCTGTGAATGTTCTGTGTATGTTCACTTTTAGAGTGTATGTGAGCTGTATAAAATGAAAATAATACTCACTTTACTTTGGTACTAAATATATATTTAAATATATAAAAATGACAAGGAAACCAGGGGAAAATGTAATTCAAATAACATCATTCCCTGACCCAAAATAAATGAAAATTCTATTTGTACTATATTTTTGAAAATTTGGAATGCGTTAATAAAAAATACTTTAGGAAACACTGAAAGAAACTATAATGAATCCATAACTAAACATAAAAGGAAAATGCAATGTTGAAAACTGTTGCATTCTAGTCTTTCGCATCTTCAATGTACCATTTGTATCAGATGTGACACTTTGGTGCCACTTTTACTGCTTGCTCAATTAAGGGAGAATAAATACACGTGGTGGACCTATATATTTAGAAGGAAGTGTAGTATCATCAAAGATCAAAGATCAAATTTTTGCTTCATGAGTAAGCAGCAGTGTGAAAAAGGGTGAAGGAACACTTAATAAGTACAACATCACTTTCATGAAGTAACATGTTTTCTTACATAACTACACAAAAATATAATAAATTGTACTGAAATCATTGAAGAATTTAAATGTGTTAAATTTAGCATTTGAATTTTACTTCTATAACCCAAGACTTTCTTGTTCCTCTGTAAATGAATCATAATGAAGGGGGAGGATTTTCAAAAATTGTATTTATGCTTTTTCAGATAAGTGTTAGTGTTGATATTTGGTGCTAAATGTATCACATACAGATTTAAGCTGTTGAATGCATCAGATATGTTCAAATTTTCTTCCCAAGCACTTTATTTTTCTGAGCTATGTTAGAAGTGCATGCTACATTTTGTTAACAAGCAAATGTGCATCTGTAGTCTATTTATTCCCAAAATGTGTAAGTTGTGGGTTTACCTTTAGAAAGTCAATATATCTGATGCTTTCTTGGGAACCTCTCTGCCTAGGAAACTCAAAAAAAAAAAAAATTGATAGCCCATATTGCTTTGTTGAAATAGCAGTTGCTCTTAGAAAAGGCTGATTTCCTTCATTCTTTTGACAACAAATGCCTCATGGTGGGTACTCTAAAAGGAGACAAACCAGATTTGGGGCTCAAGATATTTATTAGGATCAACACCTGTGAAAAAGCAGGATTGGTTAAGGGGGAATCAGCGCTGTGAAAAATGCACAAACCATCAGCACAGTGCATGGATTGAGATTTGCATTTGACAATTATCCCCCATGAAGCCAAACTGGCCTTTATATTCCCAGATAGGTCATACCCTGGAAGGATATGACTTTGGGCAAGAAGGGTCTCTACAATGTTGGAAGATCCTGAACTGACTGATGGTGGGTTAGGGGCTTCTACTCCTGGGCTCTCCAGAACCATGGAATATATTTTCCCCTGAAGAGGGAACAAACAGATTGTTTGTATAAAAA
Organism: Ursus arctos; assembly: GCF_023065955.2. Lineage (NCBI taxonomy): Eukaryota > Metazoa > Chordata > Mammalia > Carnivora > Ursidae > Ursus > Ursus arctos. The sequence goes on from NW_026623056.1 coordinate 73,792,461, forward strand.
AATCCAAAGACATTTGTAATTTATAGAATTTTTAGAATTAAAAGGTGAATTTATAATTTGGATATAAGCTCAAGTTTAATTTGATATATAAGTCAAGTTTATTTCTGTAAACTTATTTTATTTGGACAATAAAATTTTAGAAGAAAGATTCCATTCTCAAATGTGTGAAAGGTTTAGAAATGAATCTAAAAAATGGGTAAGATGTCTGTTTAGAAAAATGTAAATGACATAAATTCGATACATAAATGAATGAAGCAGTATCATACTAATGGGTTAGGAACATTTTGAAGACATCAATTATTTTGAACAGAGTCATAGCTTCAATGCAATCACACCAAAATTCCACCAGAATTTATTGCAAATAAATTATAAAATTTCTAAGAAATTAAAAGGGATCACGAAAAACCGAAACCCATTTTAAGAAGAACAAAGTAGAGGACATAGTCTACTAGCTAACAAAGTTCATTGTAATCTACAGTAAATAAAGAACTGTGGTATTGGCACAAAGGCAAGACAAATAAAATAATAGAAGAGAAGAGCATCTCTAGGAAAAGACATAGATGTAAATGGCACTAATTTATAGTAAAGTAGAAATGTAGGTACAGCATAATTTCTTAAATTAAGAACCTTGGGTCAGTAGAATAATGGCAACCTGCCTCCCCCTGATGATCAGGGTCAATTACTCTTGACAATATGTTGGCTCTTTCCCTTGCCTGTTGATCTCTGCCAGTGCAATATATAATAGGATTTATGGATCCCATGGTCATATCCCTACTGTTACATTTCCTTTGCTGTGAAACAATCCTTTTGGTCTAAAGAATGGTTTTGCAGGATCACCAAATTTTCAGTAAATTATTTTTTTAGTGGTAGGGGCCAAGGCCTTGCACAGAGGAGAGGCAAAACCATATTATAATAAAGAAAAATCAGTGCTGCTTCCAGGTTGGAAGTATCCAATGTAATCAAATTTTCATTGAATATCGCTCGGAGTTCTCCTTGAAAAATGGTGCCATATTAAAGGTACTATTAGTCTCCGTTTCTTGGAGATTTGTTATTCCAGTAGCAGCATTAGCTAAATTAGCTTGCATGTATAGAAGGTTATGCTTTTCGAACTATGGATAGCCCCTATTTTGATACTTTATCTACTCCATGTACGTACCTTGGGCTATGGGGTAGCCAATGGCAGCATGGCTAAACATAACTTGCCAAGTCATTGTTTCTGTGTGGTTGTTTAGTGACTAATCTTTCTATGGTAGGTGTTCATTGGTTGAGTTAAAATGCAATACGAAGATCTTCATAAGTTGTTGTGACTCACGTAGATCCTCCACGTGTTACTTCCACAAATCTAAACACCTAACATTCCAAATATTTCCATTCAAGTTCTTCCCCAATCATGTAAGTTATTTCTCACTATCCACAGGTTTATTTATACTTCTCTTGGGCCACTTGTATTTCTACACAAATTAGATAATCAGGTGTGCTGCCTGAATCTCCGGTCTTTGGGAGGATGTTCCCAGATATCAGACTATGAATCAGGGATGAAGGGGGTTTATTGCAGAGTTCTCTTAATAACTAGTGTTGGGGGGGGTCAGAGAAGTAGAACTGAAAGAACAGAAATGTTGAACTAAGGTGCAGTGAAAAAGAGGATCTAGATAATCCTACAGAAATAATTAAAATTGTAATATGGCTTCAGAATGTTCCCTATTGGGCAAATGGACCTGCGATTTTTAATTATAAATGGATTTCTGAAAGGCTGTAGACTTCCCCCATGAGGGAGGGTAGTGTGAGGGTGGTAGCTCCCTTGTGGAGATTGCATTTCCCTGTGTGCCGTCAGCACAAAACACTCCCCGGGGGTGGGAATAGACGGTCTATCCAGGAGGAAGCAAACGAGAACCACAGCACAGCACCCATGTTAGAAGGAACATTTCTGTAAATAGGGATAATTCCAAAGGCCACATATAAATGGGAATATGTCTGAAAACTGCTGACTTCTTGAAATACTCTTTGTGTAATTAAATGGAGGAATGAATGCAAAGGCACTTCTGGTATTACAAGCATCACACCAATATAATATAATATTATTATGGAAATAACACCTTCAGGGCAACATCTGTCTTTATTTAACTGATGTACTATTAAAAAGAACCCTCTTTCAGCAGGCATTGAATCAGTTAAATAATTTAAAGCTTTGTGATAGTGACTTATAAAAATGTGAGAAAAAGGAAGTATCTTCTCTGCCTGCTTGAAATGTGTCAATCCTCCTTTAAGATTTTTAATAAACAAACTTCTCACTTTCCCCACAAAATCTCAGTGATTCAGAAAGACTTCTCAAAATTTTAGGACATCTTATATCAGCAAGATACATTATTACAATTAGTGAACTGCTATAGGTGCATTATTAACTAAAGTCCCTACTGTATTCAGATTTCCTTAGTTATTACTTAATTCCATTTTGCTGTTCTAGAATCCCATTCAGGATGCCACATTACAGTGAATCACTATGTTCTTCAAGCTCCTGTTGGCTGTGAATCACCATGTTCTTCAAGCTCCTGTTGGCTGTGACAATTTCTCCTTGTTTGTGATGACCTTGAGAGTTTTGAAGAGCAATGTTTGTTTACTTTGTAGAATGCCCCTCGATTGGGAATTTTCTTATGTTTTTCTCATGAGTAGTCCAAGGTTAGGTGTTTTTAGTAGGAAGATGATAAAGGAAAGGTGCCATTTCATGATATCATATCAAGGGTACATATCATCAACCTAAACCGTTATTGCTGATAGGATCCTTGACCACCTGGCTGAAGGACTGTTTTTCAGTTTCTCTGCTAGAAAAGTACTTTTTCTTCCACTGCTTTCTGTGATGTACTCTTCAAAAGAAAGTCATGTGTGCAGCCCACACATAAGGGGTAGAATTTATGCTCCCCCTTCTCAAGGGCAGAGTATCTATTTTAATTATTTGAAATTCTTACTCACCAGACATTTGCCTTCTCTTCCTTCCTTCTTTCCTTCCTCCCTTCCTTCCTTCCTTCCTTCCTTCCTTCCTTCCTTCCTTCCTTCCTTCCTTCCTTCCCTCTCTTTCTTTTCTTTCTTTCTTTCTTTCTTTCTTTCTTTCTTTCTTTCTTTCTTTCTTTCTTTCTTTTTCTTCCTTTCTCTTTTTCTTCCTTTCTCTTTTTCTTTTTCTTTCTTTCTTTCTTTCTTTCTTTCTCTTTCTTTCTTTCTTTCTTTCTTTCTTTCTTTCTTTCTTTCTTTCTCTCTCTCTCTCTCTTCCTTCCTCCCTTTCTTCCTTTCCTTCCTATTCAGTCATTTATTTATTTCTGTATGGAATCAGCCACATTTATCTTTTACTTTGGGCTATATCCAATACTACATAGTTTATTTCTCCTTGAATTGTTACAGATTTCACCATAGAAGTCTTTCTATTGGCTCCTGTGTCTCTTTGACATGCATCTATCATTAAGTGTGTATTTTTTTTAAAAAAGATTTATTTATTTATTTACTTGACAGAGATAGAGACAGCCAGCGAGAGAGGGAACACAAGCAGGGGGAGTGGGAGAGGAAGAAGCAGGCTCATAGCGGAGGAGCCTGATGTGGGGCTCGATCCCAGAACACCGGGATCACGCCCTGAGCCGAAGGCAGACACTTAACCGCTGTACCACCCAGGCGCCCCTAAGTGTGTATTTTTTTAAAGCATTTTATTAGTTTCTGGCACTACAAGATACTCCAGGCTTACTTTGTATATCTTCTGCCTCAATCTTAGAATCAGGCAATTTTTCCAAGGAGTCTGGCTTCTTTTACTAGAGAAGGGTATTAGAAATCAAGGTCTCATTTCTAAGTGTACTCACCGCTATTGGAATGTTGCTTCTACACCCTCTCAACTGAAAGAAGTAACTCTATGTGTGAATACTAAACTGTGTGTATACAACTATAAATATTTATTTAATTTATTTATTACATCTATAAATATTTAAATAAGTAAACATGTCTATTATTAAATAAGTAAATATATCTGCTTCTACATTAGTTAATACAAATAATTAACTACAGGTCATTACTACATGGGTTATTTTGGCCTCTTTTCCTATGGATCTGTAAACTTCCACTCAAACTATGAGAAACCTAAATAGCACCATCTGTCATTCATTTACTGAATTGTTCATTTCCACTTTCCACATGGAGTGGTATCAGAATTGTTAACCTAAATCCTCACGGACACAGCTCTAACAACTAGAATATAATGATTATGTACAGTTCCTTTTACCTTCGGTCTAACAGACTCTACTCATTTCCAGTTATTTAGGTCAGCTTCCTTCCTCCCTACTTTCAATCAGACTGTACACTCATTTGTAACACAGTTTGATGATATTCTCCATTCTATCCCCAAGAAGACCCCTGGTATCCTAAATTATTATTATTATTATTTTACAATTTGGATGTATTAAACTTTTTGTGCTGTAAAATTCTATGAGCTTTGCAAATACACAGGGCCATGTATCCACCATTATAGTATCATACAGAATAGTTTTATCACCCTGAAAATTCCTCCCCACTTCACCTAACCCCTCCCTCTTCACCTGAAACCATGGCAACTGCTGATTTTTATTCTATCTCTATAGCTTTGTCTTTTCCAGATTTTTATATAATTGGAGTCATACATTATGTAGCCTATTCAGACTGGTTTCTTTCACTTGGCAGTATGCATTATAGATTCATTCATTTCTTTCTGTGGCTTTATACTTCATTTAACTGCTGAATAATAGCCCTTTGTGTGGATGTACCACAATTTATCTTTTCACCGATTGAAGAACATCTTGTTTGCTTCCAGTTTGGGGCTATTATGAATAAAACTGTAAACATTCACATGCTGGTTTTTGTGTGGAGATTAGTTTTCAAATCAGTTAGGTAGATACTTAGAAGGACAACTGCTGTATTGTAAGGTAAGACTATTTTCATGAAAATGCCAAAATGTCTCACAGGGTGGGCTGCCATTTTTCATTCCCACAAACACTGAATGAGAGTTCCTGTTGTTCTGCATCCTTGCCAGCAATTGCTGTTGTTGCTGTTGACAGGTATTTGGGTGTTGGTCATTCTACTACTTGTAGATATAACTTGTAGTTATATTCCATTGTTGTTTTAATTAGCAATACCCTAATGATAAATGACATTGACCATTTTTTCATATGCATATTTGCCATCTGTATATATTCATTGATAAGGGGTATGTTCTGATTTTTGCCTATATTTTAATTGGATTGTGTATTAGTTTTCCAGGGTGATCATTACTATATACCAAAGACTGAGTAGCTTAAACAATAGAAATTTATTTCCTCATGGTTCAGGAAGCTAGAAGTCTAATATCAAGGTGCTGGAAGGGTTAGTGTCATTCTGAGGTTTCTCTCCTTGGCTAGATGGTCATCTATTCTGTGTGCCTTCACATGGTCTTCTCTCTGTGTGTGACTGTGTCCTAATTTCCTCTTCTTATAACAATACATGTCATATTGGATAGGATCACCTAAGTGACCTCATTTTAACTTAATTACTTCTTTAAAGACCCTATCTCCAGAAACAGTCACAATTTGAGGTACTGGGAGTTAGGACTTCAATATATGAAGTTTGGCGGAGCCCTATGTAGATTACATATTTCTCCTGTGTGAGAGTTGGTAGTTTTATTTTTTTAATGTAATTGTAATGTAATGTAAATGTAATGATGTAATTCATCTAAATTATCAAACTTATGGGCATAGAATTTTTCATAGTATATCTTTATTGCCTTTTTAATGTCCATAGGATCAGTACTGATGACTATTTCTGATATTGGTAATTTGTATCTTCTTTTTTCTTCCCCATCTCTCCTCCTCCTCCTCATTCTCTTCTTTCTCCCTCCTTCCCCCCCCCCCCACTCCTTTCCTTTCATTCTCTTTCTCATAACTCTCACTTGTTTTGGTTAGCTGGTCTAGTATTTTATTCATTTTCATGATCATTTTATGGAACTAGCTTTTGATTTTGTTTATTTTCTCTATTGATTTCCTGTTTTAGATTTAATTCATTTCTGCTCCGATTTTTAATAGTTTTTTTTCCTTCCTTTGAGGTTAAATTGCTCTTCTTCTTCCAATTTTATTTTTTTTTACAACCTTTTAGAGATTTATTTACTTATTTTAAAGAGAAAGAGAGAGACAGAGAACAGGGGAAGGGGCACAGGGAGAGGGTGAGAGAATACTCAACCAGACTCCCCACTGAGCGCAGAGTTCCATGTGGGGCTTGATCGCAGGACCCTGAAATCATGACCTGAGCTGAAAACAAAAGCCAGTGCTTAACCAACTGAGCTGCCCTGGCACCCCATCTTTTTCTAACTTTCTCATTTTCAATTTTTTTCCAATATATGAATTTAATGTTACGAAGTTCCATCTCAACACTGCTTTTGCTGCATTTCACAAATTATGATTCATTTTCATTTTAATTCTAAATAAGTTTATTTTTTTTTAAATGGGTTCTGTCTGGGAGTGGACTATGTGGGACTTGAACTTATGACCCTGAGAAAGACCTGAGCCAAAATGAAGAGTAGGATGCTTAACTGACTGAGCCACCAAAGTGCCCCTAACTAAGTTTAATTTTTATTGAGACTTCTTTGTTCACCAATTTGTTATTTAGAAATGTATAGCTTACTTTCCAAATATTTGGGGATATTACATCTCTCTATTATTATACTGTAGCTTAACTCCACTGTGTACTGAGAAATACTTTGTACAATTTTACTTTATCTAAATATGCTAAGATGTTTTATGATGCAAAATTTGGTCTATCATCGTGAATGCTCCATTGGAGCTTGAGAAGAATGTGTATTCTGCTACTATTAGATGGAATAGTTTGTAAATAACAATTAAATCAAGTTGATTGATAGTACTGTTCAGATCAACCATACCTTATTGATTAACTGTCTGAACGTCCTATCAATTACTGAAAGAAAGGTATTGAAGTCTTCAACTGTAATTGTGGATTTCTCTATTAGTTCTTCAGTTCCATCAGTTTTGTCTCAAATAATTTGGAATACACTTGTTAGGTACATACACATTTAAAATTGTTATGCTTTCTTGGAGAATCGACACCTTTATAATCACCTTTTTATGAAGTCTGATTTATCTTAATACAAGTTAAAACAACTTAATAATAAGTTGTACTTAATACAACTACTCCAGTTTTCTTTTGATTTGTGTTAACATCACACATCTTTCTCAAATTCTTAACTTTGAACCCATCTGAGTTTTTCTTATTAAAAGTGGGCTTCTTGTAGACAACACAGAGATGAGTCTTCTATATTTTAATCCACTCTGACAAAATATGCCTTTTAATTGATTTAAACCATTCTTTTATTTGTTTGTTTTTGCTTAAGACAACAGAAATTTATTCTGTCACAGTTCTGGGGCCTAGAAAAATAAAATCAAGATCTCATCAGGGCCGTGAGCTTTCTGAGACTCTGGAAGGAATCTTCCCTTACCTTTTTCTTCCTGTGGTGGCCTTCAATCCGTGGTGTTCCTTGGCTTGCAGCTTCATCACTCCCATTCCTAGCCTGCAGGTATGCAGAGTAAATTACACTCCAGACATTTTCACATGTTATCTAGTTTTAAAACACCTACAACAACTAGCAAAACTTAAATAATACAAAAACATTCTATTTTTTGTCAATCAATAACATGGTATTTTCTGCTTCTCATAAGGATGCCAATCATATTGGATTAGGACCCACCTAACCTTCCAAATAAAGTTACTTTTTAAACCATTTATATTTAAGAATTGAATCAATATCTATCAATTATTAAAATCCTCCATCTTTGTTACTGTGTGGCTCAGTCGGTTAAGTGTCCAGCTCTTGATTCTGGCTCAGGTCATAATCTCAGGGTCATGGGATTGAACCCTGAGTTGGGCTCTTCACTGAGTGGGAAGTTTGAGATTCTCTCTCTCCCTCTCCCTCTGCCCCTGCCCCTGCCCCTGCCCCTGCTCATGCACATGCTCTCTCTTTCTCAAATAAATAAATAAATCTTAAAAACCCATCTTCCATCTTGTCCCTTATGGCATTGCTCTTATTACTCATTTCACTTTTCCATATGCTATGATCGTCCAATACATTGTTTGTTATTTCTTTAAAAAGTTATCTCTTAAGTAACTAATAAGAAGAAAAATAAACTATTTGATCTTGCCTTCACTTATTTCTTCTCAGACACTCCTTCCTTTATGTAGATCTGAGTTAATTACCTATATAATTTTCCTTCTCCATAAAGAACTTTTAACATTTCTGGAAATGAATTCCTAAGCTTTTGTTTCTCTGACAAAATCTTGTTTTTCTCCTTCACTTTTGAAGGACACTTTACTGGTTATAAGTCTAGAGTAGTGGGGTCTTGTTTGTTTGTTTGTTTTCTTTCAACATTAAAGTAATTCACTCCACTGTCTTTTTGCTTCCATGGTTTCAGATGAAAAGTCTGCACTAATTCTTATCCTCTTTTCTCCCTTAGGTAAGATGTTTTTATCCTCTGTCTTATTTCAAGATTTTCTCTTTGTAGTTGATTCACTTCAGCTTGAATATTTGCATATAATGTGCCTACATCTAGTCTAGGAGTGTTGTTTTGTTTTGTTTTGTTTTGGTGTTTATCCTGTTTGGAGTTCTCTAATTTTTCTGGATTTCTGATTTAGTGTTGGTGATTAATTTTGGAAAGTTCTGATTATAACTTTAGGCATATTTTCCTGTTCATTTCTTTTTTCTTCTAGTATTACAATTATTCACATATTACATCTTTTAAAATTGCCCCACTGTTATTGAATGCTTTGTTTCACTTTTTATTCTTTTTCTCTCTGATTTTAAATTTCAGAAGTTTCTATTGCCATATCTTCAAAGTCACTGATTCTTTCCTTGATATTCTAAAAGTAAATCCTTATTTCTGTTAGAATGCTATTGATTTTCAGTGTTTACTTTTTATTCTTTACTAGAATTTCTATCTCTCTTTTCACATTACTTATCAGTTATTTCATCTTGTTTACATTTTTCAGTAGCCTTAAAATATTAAATATATTTAAAATTTCCTGTCTGATAACCACATATCTGAGTCTGGTCCTGATGCTTGCTTGCTTGAATGCTTGCTTTCTTCTTTCTTCCTTTTTCCTTTTTTTTTTCTTTCTTTCTCTCTCTCTCTCTCTTTTTTGCTTTGTTTCTTTAGACTGTGTTTTTATTGCCTTTTAGAACGTCTTGTAAGTTTTTGTTGAAAGCCAAGCATGTATTATTAACTGAGGTTAATAAGCTTTTTTTGTTGCTGCAAAAATGTGATGACTTTCAAGCTCTTTATTTATTGGAGCTGAAACCAGAGGTCTCAGATATGGAGCACAGAGCAGTGAACAAAATAGAAAAGAATCCCTAACCCTCAGGTATGCAGGAGTAAATTATGCTACAGACATTTTCACATGTTATCTAGTTTTAAAACACCTACAAAAAATAGCAAAACAGAAACAAGACAAAACATTCTAGTTTTTTTCAATCAATAAAGTGAATTGGCATATATTTGTAACATATCTAACTCAATTATTCTTGAAAAGTAAACTTGCCTAGTTTTTCCTGTGTGTGGGGATGTATCCTCTGACATTTGTTTGTGGATTTCCAAATAACAGCATTATATTGTCATCACAATACAATATATTTGATGACAATTTAATGTTGATAACTTTCTATTCAATGTGTGTCTTCTCTGTCTTCTAAAGTTCTTGAATGTGATTATTTTATAGATATTACCTGAGCAAACTATTACAATCTTAGCAGTATGAAATAAAGTGCATGTCAAAAGTGAATGAAAGTTCAAAGAAGAAAAAAAATGTATTTTGTACGCAGGGTGGTATGGAAGTCTTTGAGAATTTGACTACTACAATGATGCAGATAGTGACAGTTTTACTTCAGAATATAAAATTTGGGGAGATTTCAATTTTATTATTTCATTCTACAACTGTGTACTAAGCATCAGCTCTATAGCAGTCCTTTTATTAGTACTTTATATGAAGTAGTTTTAGTAAAAGCCTATCAAGCTGAGCACATTGTGATGTCACAGGATAAGCTATTCATTGGCTTTTCCTGCCCCATGTTTCACTGTAAAATAATGTACAGACTTTAGCTATTAATAATGAATAAGCACACATTTTATCCATTCATATTATTTTAAAATAGTATATGACCCACTTGTGTATACATTAATTTCTTATAAGTCATATAAAATGATAGGGTGTGAAAATATTTTCTATATTTTGAAAAATTACTTATGTACTAAGTGTATGACTTTGTTGAGCACATCACTTAACTTTTTAAAGCCTTTGTTATTCATCAGTGAAATGGGAATAAAGACATTCTCCTCACAAGGATTCATCAAATAATCAACATAAACAATAAACGTATGATCATTTGGTTACCAATAAAGCTTATAACAAATGTAATATGCTATATTCACCAATAAACATCTATTGAGTACTTCATGGATGAACTGTACCATTTCATTAGCTTTGAGAAATTGTGCAAATAAAATAGATATGCTGCATAACCTCATGATTATGTTTATAGGGAAGATAAAGCATACACATAAATAACTATAGTTTAAGAAGAGGAAGGAGAAACAATCTTTTTTATTTATTTCTCTCAAGACCATAAATGAGGTCCTATATTAGGAGGCAATGTACACAGAACATTATTTAATCCACTCTAAAACACTGTGAAGGAAGAGTTTTTTATTTAATTTTTTTTTTAAAGATTATTTATTTATTTATTTATTTATTTGACAGAGATAGAGACAGCCAGCGAGAGAGGGAACACAAGCAGGGGGAGTGGGAGAGGAAGAAGCAGGCTCATAGTGGAGGAGCCCGACGTGGGGCTCGATCCCGTAATGCCGGGATCACGCCCTGAGCCGAAGGCAGACGCTCAACCGCTGTGCCACCCAGGCGCCCCTTATTTAATTTTTAAGAAGAAAAAGAAGCCTTGAGAAAAATGTTTTAGTTTCCAAGGAAAAACATACATCTAAAATCAAAACACACTTTAATGTGCTTCTCCAATTTCAATTTGACATTGAAAAGTATTCCTTATTAGATGATCACCATCAGGTGAACTTGCAATTTATTTTCTAGAGAACAGTTGGAGGAAAGATATGTCTGAAAAGCAAAATGTTTTCAAAGGTCATGAAAGAGAGAATGCTAACAAAAGGTAACAGGACATTCTCCTAGGGAGCACCTTACATGATAATTTAATTTCTTAAAATACTCAGATAAAAAGGAGTTCTTTTACCCTGTTTTTTGCCTGTAAAGACTGGTAGGGCTACCTTCCAGTAGGCAACCAAGCAAAAGAAATTAGTTAACATATTAGAACCTATAGTTTTGCCCTATGCTTTGACATTTTATTTTCCTATTAATTTACCAAACCTTTAAATCTAACTACCTCAACACTGTAGCTCATACACAGCCAGTAATATAAATATTCAGTTTTTTGAAACTTTGAATCTCTGGCTGGAATTGGAGGTTATTTTAAATATAAATAAATACATGAATAAATAATATGCTGAAAAAAAAGAACATGAACTACAGACAAAAGACAATGAACTACAAAATCACTGACTTCTATTACATTCAAGCACAGGGTTCTTAAAAAAATAGTCATTGTAATTAAGAGGGCAACATTTTCCATTAGGCATCTTTGTGTTACCTAAATGACATAATAACATTAATGTAGGCTAATTATATAAGGCATATTTTGAAAACTTATTGGTTTATATGTTCCTATATAATCTGTGATGCTTTAATAAAAAGATGATGCCATATTTTTCATTATATCTGATTTTCCTTTCCCTAGGTGTAGTTATAACTGTCTCTTTAACCTAGAACAAGTAACCTTATATGTAGACATTTTGAATTCACAAAGTCCAAAGTCTGCATGATTTATCAGAATCAGAGAGTACATCAAATACTGATGAAGTCTGAACACAGACTTGCCATCATTTTCCTGACCCTGTAATTCAACTAGTCTATGTGCTTAAAGCACAGGAATAGAGCAGGGTGATAAGGGGGTGGGAGGTGGGGGAGAAACCTCAGTTAGTTTAGTAAAGCAGGTTCTTTTCCCTTTATACATATATTTTTTGTATTTTGCACTGTTTCTTTAACCTTTATAAGAAAACAATATTTATTATCTCTGAAGGATTTATGTACTAACAATTTATTTCTAGGGAAAACATGATGCCCATAATTCTGTATCCATTATGATGAAATAACAGATTTAAAGAAAGAATAATAATGGATTTACCTTAACAAACATTTGGCTATCAAAATTGAGTGGTAGAATCAGAAAAATGTAGCAGAATGATGAGGAAAAATTTTAGGTACCATTTTCGAAAGATTTGAAGTAATATTTGAATATGACTTCCAATACAAAAGATGATGGCACAAGCCATTGTATTTTGTAGATAACATATAGCTGGGGCCTGTTTTGTTTTTGTTTTTGTTTTTCAGTTGTTCAACTTGTTTTTTAACTGTAATATTTATAATATGTATATTTAATACAATTAAAATTGTGTTTGCATTCAATTTACCATCTTGCTACTTGTTTTCAGTAAAGACCCAGGAGGAGCCCTGTGTGGATTTTCCATAGCTCTTTTTCTGCCTGGCTGTTTATTTCCAGAATTCTGCCTTACTACTTTCTGTAGTCTCAGCCTCCCTGAACTCTGACATTCTTTCTTCTATATAGTAAAGCTGCAGGACTCAGTTTGGGTCTCCTTCCTGGGCAAGTATTCTTGAAAATTGCCTCAAAGTAGAAATATATGGCAATTGTAGATGGTCATATTGTATATATTATACATTTCCCTTTGCTCAGTTCTGTGAAGCCTGTTGTCCAATGTCTAAAAATAGTTATTTTACATTTGGTCTCCAGTTTTCTAGTTTTCTTTTCCTCTTTCATTTTTAATGGAAGAAGTTTGTGGCTCAAAGTGTAAGTCCTTAAACCATACTATTTCAGTATCAATTGATGCTTTAAAACTTCAGAACATGAGGAAAATCAGAAATGAGAAACCCATGTCATAAACAAATTAAATATGGTAAAATGTATTCTCCCCACCCCAACTCGCATATGAGAACATATATCTAAAATCAGGGAAGTAATGTAAAAGCTAAATATGTCACAAAAAATAGCCATGGTTATGTTGGTGGTTGAGGAGGTAATTGGCCTCATCATTGTTAGATGACAGAAGAGGGAATGAGCACTGATTCCTATTTTCTTTTTCTTTGGCAATGTTGAATTTTGTCAATATATTGACCTTTTTTTTTTTTTTTTAAGATTTTACCTATTTATTTGAGAGGAGAGAGAGAGAGAGCACACATAAATTGGGGGGACGGTTAGAGGGAGAGGGAGAAACAGGCTCCCCACTCAGACACCTAACTAGATCCCAGGACCCTGAGATCATGACCTGAGCTAAAGGCAGATGCTCAACTGACTGAGCCACCCAGGCACCCCTGTACTGACCTTTTGGTATGAAGTTCTGACTTCCTTTAAGCTTCATTGGCTGCTGAAGCCAATCCTTCAGTTCAACCTATTTTTTAGTAGATCCCGGAGACAAGCTAGTCTTAAGGCAATCAATGTAATTTTATGTATCTTTAAAACATGCTAACTACCTTACAAGAAGATTTATAGCAGGGGGCACCTGGGTAGCACAGTCGTTAAAGCGTCTGCCTTCGGCTCAGGGTGTGATCCCGGCGTTCCGGGATCGAGTCCCACATCGGGCTCCTCTGCTGGGAGCCTGCTTCTTCCTCTCTCACTCGCCTGCTGTGTTCCCTCTCTTGCTGGCTGTCTCTCTGTCACATAAATAAATAAAATCTTTTTAAAAAAAGAATATTTATAGCAGGTTCCATTTCCCTTTGGGGAAAAAACTCCTAAAAACCTTACCTACTCATGGATAACTACTATACATTTTGAAATAAAATACAAGAAAGAAAAGAAGAGAAAAGAAAAAAAAAAGAGAAGAGAAAAAAAAGAAAAAGAGAGAAAAGAAAAGGATAGAAAAGAAGAAAAGGAAAGGAAAGGAAAGAAAACAATAGAAGGAAACTACCTGAGTAGGGAGAATTTGAAGGATTGTTAAAACTTTGCAGAACAGACTGGCATAGAGAGAATTTCACATTTTTGTGGCTTTACCTTCATGTCTGAATATCTTTGTATGGGGCAGTTCAGCTAAAACATCCAGAAAAGCTCTGCTGCCTTTTGGTCACAGGAAGTGGCAGAAAGAAACTACAGCAACAAGTGATGCTGGAATGTGAGGGGAGCTATCCTAGAAAGGAGACAGTAATAAAAAGGAGATCTCAAATCTGTGTATTAGAAATGTCCTAGTCTCTGGATGACCCCTGAACCACATATAGGCATGACAAGCAAAAAGCAGTCTGCACTGAGATCTGAGTTGTCACTCACCACAGGCAAGACAAAGTATACATTTCATCTAAGTAAATTAATTGCCCACTAAAACAAATATATCACCTTTTCAGAGGAATATAAAATAACTCAATTCCCAGAACATAATATTCACAATGTCCAGAATGCAATCCTAGCTTCAGCAATCAAACTACGAAAGAAATAAAAGGCATCCAAATCAGCAAGGAAGAAGTCAAACTTCCACTATTCTCCGACATCATAATACTCTTATGGAGAAAACCCAAAGACTCCATCAAAAAAATGCTAGAACTGATACATGAATTCAGTAAAGTCACAGGATACAAAATCAATGTTCTGAAATCTGTTGCATTTCCATACACCAATAATGAAGTAGCAGAAAGAGAAATCAAGGAATCAGTTTCATTTACAATTGCACCAAAAACAAAAAGATACCTAGGATTAAACCTAACAAGAGGCAAAAGATCTGTATTCTGAAAACTACAGAACACTTATGAAAGAAATTGAAGATAGCACAAAGAAATGGAGAAACATTCCATCTCATGGATTGGAAGAACAAATATTGTTAAAATGTCTATACTACCCAAAGCAATCTACACATCTTATGGAATCCCTATCAAAATACCACCAGGATTTTTCACAGAACTAGAACAAACAATCCTAAAATGTATATGGAACCACAAACCACCCCCAAAAGTCAAAGCAATCTTAAAAAATAAAAAATAAAAAAGCTGGAGGCATCACAATTCTGGATTATAAATTCTATTACAAAGCTCTAATGATCAAGACAGTATGCTACTGGCACAAAAACAGGCACATAGGTCAAAGGAAGAGAATAGAAAACCCAAAAATGGACCCTCAGCTCTAAGGTCAGCTAATCTTCGACAAAGCAGGAAAGAATATCTAATGGAAGAAAGACAGTCTCTTCAACAAATAATGTTGGGAAAACTGGACAGCAACATGCAGAAAAATGAAACTGGACCACTTTCTTATACCATACACAAAAATAAATTCAAAATGGATTAAAGACCTAAATGTGAGACTAGAGACTGTCAAAATCCTAGAAGACATCATAGGCAGTATCCTCTTTGACATTAGCCATAGCAACTTCTTAACTAGATATGTCTCCTGAGGCAAGGAAAACAAAAGCAAAAATAAACTAATGGAATTTCATCAAGGTAGAAAGATTCTGCACAGTGAAAGAAACAATCAACAAAACTAAAAGGCAAACTACAGAATGGGAGAAGATATTTGCAAATGACATATCTGATAAAGGGTTAGTATCCAAAATCTATAAAGAACTTAACAAACTCAACACCTAAAAACAAATAATCCAGTTAAGAAATGGGCAGAAGACATGAATTGACACTTTTCCAAAGAAGACCTCCAGGTGGCCAACAGACACATGAAAAGATGCTCATATCACTCGTCATCAAGGAAATACAAGTCAAAACTACAAAGAGATACAACCTCAAGCCTGTCAGAATGGCTAAAATTAACACAAGCAATAATAGATGTTGCTGAGGATGTGAAGAAAGGGGAAAGTTCTCACACTGTTGTTGGGAATGCAAACTGGTACAGCCACTCTGGAAAACAGTAAAGAGGTTTCTCAAAAAGTTAAAAATAGAACTACACTATGACCCAGCAATTGCACTACTAGGTTTTTACCCAAAGGGTACAAAAATACTAAATCCAAGGGATGCATACACCCCGATGTTTATAGCAACATTATCAGCAATAGCCAAATTATGGAAAGAGCCCAAATATCCATCAACTGATGAATGGATAAAGAAGATGTGGTATATATATGCCATGGAATATTACTCAGCCATAAAAGGAATGAAGTCTTGCCATTTACAATGAAATGGATAGAGGTGGAATATATGTGCTAAGTGAAGTAAATCAGAGAAGGACAAATACCATATGATTTTACTCATGTGTGGAAATTAAAAAACAAAACAAATGAACATGGGAAAAAGAGAGAGGCAAACCAAGAAACAGACTCTTAACTATAGAGAACAAACTAATGGTTGTTGATGGCGAGGTGGGCAGGGGAACGGGCTAAGTGGATTATGAGTATTAAGGAGGGCAATTGTGATGAGCACTGAGTGTTGTATGTAAGTGATGAATCACTAAAGTCTACACCTGAAACTAATATTACTCTATGTCACCTAACTAGAATTTAAAATACAAAAAAAACAAAACAGAACAAAAAAACTTGAAATGACAAAAACAAAAAAACAAATAACAAAAAACAAAGCTATTCAAAATATCAAGAGGATCAAAATCATTAGGCATCATGGAAATTAAAATTAAAATCATAAGGTGTCAATATACATACATCAGAATGGCTAAAATTTATAAGACTAATTTTGTGTTGATAAAGATTTGTAATCTAAAATTCTACTGATTAGTATAAAAATATTCCACTTTGGAAAACTATTTTGGAAGTTATTTACTTCTTAAAGTTACTCTCTATACAATGTTGTCTTTCCATGCCACGGCATACGACCAAGAGAAATAACAGCATGTATCTACACACAAAAATTTGTATACACATGTTCATGGGACTTTTATTTAAAATTAACCAAGAACTGGAACCTACCCATAAGTCCATCAACATGTATGTAAATAGATCCAATCTGTCATATTAATATAATTTAATACTATTCAGCAATACAAAGGATTAAAATACTGGTAAATACACAACATGGATGAATCTCAAAGTTATTTTGCTAAGTAAACTTAGTCAAACACAAAATGATATACAGTGTAGGACTTAAATTTTATAATTTTGTTAAAGTGCAAGCGAATCCTTTGTGGCTGCCTGAGTCTAGAGTCAGGGGTAGAAATCAACTCAATAAGGGGCACAAAAATCTTGGGAATTGTGGAAAAAGTTCTGGACCTTAATTATGACAGTGACTTCCTCTTCTTCCTCTTCTTCCTCTTCTTCTCCTTCTTCTTCAACCAACAAACTAAAAGGAGAGGCGAGAACCATGCACAAAACACACCATCTGGCTGCACTAGCACACTTTGTTCTAATTTGTTCCATGCTTCTGTTCCTATTGGCAACCTTTTTATAATAAGATACAACAACATATTCACCTTGTCAAGTAAGAATATCCTCTTTAGCTCTATGAATCTTGGACATCACTACCTAAGTAGATATGTTGAAAGGAAACAAAAACACCATTACATAATGAGAAGATAATTGAATCTTACAAACATTATGGAATAATAAGTTCAAGAATAGTAATTCTATACATGATAGGAAAAAATCCACCATTAAAATTCTTAATAAAACCTAACTTTCATTGATTTAATTTTCACTGATAATGAAAGTGCAATTTACCTAAAAATTTATTTAGGAATGTAAGTTAAGAGAAACTTAAATGCTTATTGACTATTTAAAGAAATTACTTCTTCTACATTTAGACAAGGGAATAAGGAGCAAAATGTCTTTAACAATGGAGAGGTAATCAATGAGATTTTTAAAAAAAATCGATTATATATAAAATTTACACAAATTTTATATATATATTTAGGTGCTTATTAATTAAAACATAGGATACTTGAGATATTTTGACATAGAAACAGCTTAATTTAACAAAATGAAATGCAGTCATTTAAAACAATACTGAAAATTATCCCCTTGGCACTTAAAAAGTAAGATTCTGGATCTCCAGCTGATTAGATCTAATGCAAAATGCATTAGTGTTTAGTGGCAGACATTTCAGAGTGCTTTTATCAAGAGGTCCAAACAAACTCAGTGGGTCATAATGTCAAATCAGTGGAATAATTCATGAATCAGCTCATCCTCTAACTTATTTTTACTTGCCAAATAATTGGCCCTAACCCCTAGTAAGCTTATCTTAGAAATTAGAGATTTACAAAGGTGAAAACTTTGTTTTTGTTGTTTCTAAAATAGCATGCTTTTGAAGTTGTTAAAGATAGATATTTCATATTTTTGTCCTTATTTTTGAAGATTGACCTTTTTAGGACATATTCTCTCACATTCATTCTCTCTCTCCCTCTCTTTTTCTCTCTCTCTCTCCCTCCCTCCCTTTCTCACTACCCCTATCCCCAAATATAAATATATGAGATTTCCCCCCCCTTTTCTTGCTTAGGAAGCAAGGAAACTAAAACTAATAACTAATACTAAACTAACATATAAATAAATTTGCCAAGCAAGACAAAATTGCATTTTACCATATGCAAAGTGATTCTTAAATTCAGTTATTGTGACAGTGAAACACAGTAAGTTTCTCTTTGTATTGATCATGTACCAATATGATGCAGAGGCACATATTTCAGACAAAGGTTCAGTTTTTCAATAGATTCAAATGCTATGAGTGACTATCAGGAAGTTGAAGACAGGCCAATGAAATATATCACTACTAATGGTAAGCAATTCCAATGCTCTTAAAAATTGTCAGGGAGTATCCTGATATTCTATGTAAGTTTCGGGTGAATGTTGGATTTTGCTGTAATGGTAACATCAACTGTTTGACAACATAATTCATGATTAAGTCCCCCTCCTATAAACTAATATTAGAAGGTATTAAAAAAAAAAGAAAAAACTCAAACTAAACTAAAACTAATCTACTCAATTTAAGATGGTGATACCAATCAAGTCTTATAAATTAAATCTTTTCTTTAAAATAGACTATTTAAATATTTAAATTGAACTTTTTTTTTTAGAAAGAGGGGGAGAGAAAAAAAGAGAGGGAGAAGCAGGAGGGAGTGGCGGAGGGAGAGGGAGAGAATCTTAAGCAGGCTCCATGCCCACTTTGGAGTCCAATGCAGGGCTACAACTCACAGCCCTGAGATCATGACCTGAACCAAAATCAAGAGATGCTTAACTGAGCCAAACAGGCACCCCTAAATTGAACATTTAAAAACTAAATAAAAAATAAAGTAAATTTATTATTATTATTATTATTTATTTATTTATTTATTTATTTATTTTGGCTAGACTTCACGGTTGTTTTCAAGAATTTAAGTTAAGAGGAAAAAAAATGTAAAAGTCAGTACAAGTCCAAAACTTCAGTTCTGTTAAAGAATCCAATTGTGGCCCTACATGGAGTTGTTCATGCTAAGCCCCATATCAGCAAACCAAAATTTAATTGAATTTCTGTTCTTGGCTGTCCCAGAAAAGAAAGGCCTAGTTCAGCCAATCAGCACCTGTCTGCTCAGCACAAGCTGCCTGACCTAAATCCAAGACATCACTTTGGTTCCATATAAGAAAAATAACTCTGCTTTAACCAATTACTAAATGCCTAATATAAAAATATATGATTGGGGCGCCTGGGTGGCACAGCGGTTGGGCGTCTGCCTTCTGCTCAGGGCGTGATCCTGGCCTTATGGGATCAAGCCCCACATCAGGCTCTTCCGCTATGAGCCTGCTTCTTCCTCTCCCACTCCCCCTGCTTGTGTTCCCTCTCTCGCTGGCTGTCTCTATCTCTGTCGAATAAATAAACAAAATCTAAAAAAATAAATAAATAAATAAAAATATACGATTAACTATACCAAATAGATTGAGATTTAAAAAAAACACAGGCACTTCAACACATTTATGGTTTAAAGAAAAATTCACAACGGAAATTAGACATTACTTAAAACTATCACTAAAAAGATACATCATGACAAAACATAGAAGATGGAGACAATAAGTACTTAGGAGAAAATTTTACTTAGAGAATTAATTTAGGGGAGCCTGGGTGGCTCAGTCAGTTAAGCATCTGCCTTCAGCTCAGATCATGATCCCAGGGTCCTAAGATCAAACCCCACATTGGGCTCCCCTCTCAGCAAGGAGCCTGTTTCTCCCTCTCCCTCTACTGCTCCCCCTGCTTGTGCGCTCGCTCTCTCGCTCTCTCTCTCTCTATCACATAAATAAATTAAAGATCTTAAAAAATAACCCTATTAGTTATCATTTCAATATAAGAAAACTGAATAATTGCCTAATTATAGAAGTATAGTCCATGTCTTAAATGAAGAAAGTCTTCTGAATTCAGACATCATGAATTAATAGTGATTTCCTTAATGAAAATTGAATGATAGAATCAGTTTATGATATCATATGTGAAACATAGATCTCTATTCATTTATTTAATCATTTATCTTAATTACCTTTGGAAGTTTCAACACTTGAGCTATTTTTAAATTTTGAGCCAAAAAAATCAATTTAATCCACATATCAAGAATTTAAAACAAACAAGGGGCACCTGGGTGCCTTAGTCTTAGTCCCTTGGGTGACTGATTCTTGGCTTTGGCTCAGGTCGTGATGTTGGGGTTGTGGGATTGAGCCCCATATCTGGCTCTGGGCTCAGTGGGGAGTCTTCTCGGGATTCTTTCTCCCTCTGCCTCTGCCCCTCCCCAGCTTCCACAAACACAACACACACTCTCTCTAATAAATAAATAAATCTTTTAAAAAAAGAATTTAAAACTAGCAAATGACAGGAAAAGAAAGCACACTTTTAGAATAAATTACATAAATATGAAGTAAACAGTTTCCAGATAATGCAAAAGACCTCATGTAAGCTTTCTAAAATAAACACAGAGATATATCATACAGCAGGGAGCCAGAGTTTTGTTAGAAACAGATATCACACTGTTAACTTATTCAGTAACATCAGGCAATGTGAGGAGATGATGTCCCAAAATGACATCTTGAAAAACAATTCAAAGCAATAAAAAAAATTACTAGGTTTTTTGATGATAGAAAATATATTTTATAATTATCTGATATTTATCCAAGGAAAATAAAAATGAAAAATTCCATGATGAATCTTTATGACAGACAGGGTCAGACCCAATGTTGAGAGTTTCATTACCTAAAGAGCTAATTCTTAATAGAATAGAGCAGCTTATAATTTATGCTTTCTTTGTGATAGACTAAAAATAACTACCGTTTTGATATTAACAAAAAGTATTTCCAAGGACAGTACAAGTGAGCATCAGCACAGCAAATACTGGAACATGAAAACCATTTGGTTTATAGTCTTATTTATTATAATAAAGATTATTTTATTCATTGATCTTATTGATTTTCTTCTATGGAATGATCCACATAACTATTAGGAAATGGTGAACACAACCCCCTTAATGAAAAATGAATGTAGCGGCAGAACTGATCCTTCCTATTGACCAGTGACTTTCCTAAAATGCATTTATTTCAGGTCAAAAAGGGCCGATGTCTGACTACACATATGCTGAAAGATGTGATGTCTGCTTCTTCTTTGGCTGTCTCTAGGACTTCACTCAAGCTCAGGGATAACCTGATGGTTAGAATTGCAAAATCTACTTAGTTCAAATACACCTTCATCTACTACTGAAGTGAAATCATGTAGTGCCAAGCAACAGGGAAAAAACACAACAAATAATATATATATTTTAAGGCATTGTCCCCTTTTTCAGAAAATACAGGCTAAAGGCACAAACTTGCAGCTAGCAGATGAATGAGTCCTAGAGGTCTAATGCACAACATAATGATGGTGGTCAACAACACTGTAGTACAAATTTCAAAACTGCTGAGACACTAGATCTTAAATGTTGTCACCCCCCCAAAAAAGAAGAAAAAGGAATGATAATTATGTGACTTGATGGTGGTATTAGCTAATATTATGGTACTAATCATAATGTGATTAAACTTATACCGTATTGTATGTCAATTATACCTCAATTAAAAAAAGAACATGTCACTAGAGAGGCAGGACTTGAGCAAGAATTTGAAGAAAGTGTAGGAATTAAGAAAGAAATAGTGGGATTGGTGGTGATTAGGGAGAATATTGAAGCACTAGGGTCAGGACCAAGAGAGTGTGAATGGACATCAGTGTCTGATGAAAGGGACAGATTTCACAGGAATGGATAAAAAGGAAGAATGGGAGTTAGAATGGGAGGAGGTTGTGAAGGTCATGGAAAGAAAAAGGTTGCCAACATAATGGTGATGTAAGCAAAGAGTATTTGGGGAAATTATTGTAGCATCTTTGTGAAGTATATACAGTGAAGATTAGAGGCAATCTTCTGTCTCTATGGAAAGATGAATGAACATAGACTTGGGTACAATTTTTGGACAGCATTGTCTCCAAGAGTGGAGCAGAGCAAAGTCACTTACCCCAGGTATTTTTACTACTTGGTGACTCTGAATAAATTCTGATATTTGCTCAGACTCCATTACACAGTTATATATGTTCCATTTGTATTTCCCTAGGTATATGTAGCATATTGTCTCCTATAGGGTCTGGGTAAATTTCTTTAAAATTTATTTCATATGTGTCTTAACTGTAAAATAAATTTAGTGATATGACTAGAAGAATCTTGAAAGGTAATTAACATTTCTTCAAGAAGAAAATAATATTTTACTTCTTAAAAATATCTGAGATTACCAAGATGAAAGATCATTATTACAAATTTAGCATAACAATATCTAGAATGGAAATATAAAGAATATAGTGATTTATTTTACAAGAACACAATGTATGAAATTAAAATCTTTATCATACCTAAGTCTGAATGAGAGCTATGCCTTAGAGTAACAGTGTGCTATAATAAAAATGTTACTTTTATTATCCTAAAACATGTTTTTGCCAAACTTTATTAAATCTGCTTTCTGTTCTTTTCAATTACAAAGGACAGAAAATGTAATGCTTATAGAAGAATTCAAATAAACAAACCAAAAATCTCTTGACCACTATATTTTACAGGAGAAATGCTATTATCAGGTCTATTAGTTACATCTTTCTTATGCATTTATACGTGAATATACACGAACTGTAATGTAGCCTACTTAAGGAAAGACATTTCCATCTATTTTATTCACTGCTGGATTCCTAATTCCTAGAAGCATTATTGGCAGCAAATATGTTCAATGAATAAATGGATGTACAGACACAGGAATAGAGCAGGGGACCAAGAGTGGGAGATGTTGAGAACAAGTTTGTAATCCAGTGAATCTGTGAGCTTCATGGTTTAAAGAAACAGACTTGAACATATGAAGGGCAAGATAGCAGTAATGGGAGGGTTCAGCTTCTCAGCAAAAAGAAATCCAGTTGGAAGTAGAAGGCATTTTTTTGTAGATAGTTCACTAAAGGGAAAGAAGGAATCATGTGATAGAAATTAAGGAATCTCAAGCGGGATAAAAAATGGAAGTAACTGACCATCCAAACACTATCAGTTAATGTCACTGTACTTCAACCTAGTAAAAGACAAAGGTAAATATTTTATAAAATCAAAATGTAAACAAAAAATCATTTAAAAATTAAGAAGCAAGGACCACAATTGAATACAAAACTGATAGTGATATACATAGTTTTCAAACTGATAATAGGGAATACACAGAACAATTACACCGAGTCAAGTAACTTTGCAACACAGTGCTCTGCGCAACTCAGTAGGTTGTAACTGAGGCAGAAAGAACTGATGAGAATATGTTATTGGAAATTGTTAATGCTGAGGAAAACAATGTAGGATAATTAAAGAGATGGAAGGATCCTTAATAATTATTATGCCCAAACCCTTTTATTTTCCCAACATAAAAATTGAGACCTTGGGATTCTAAGTGACTGGATTCCATTCACATAGCTAGTCAGTGACTGAGCTGAGGTCTCATTTCATGTTATACAATCTCTTTGGCTACCTCACAGTGATGAGTCAAAATTAAACTAAAAAGATATGAGGATTTTAGAATCTTAAGGAAAAAAATCCCCATATTTTATTTTCAGAACTTAATCATGTCTTTAATCATCTCTGGGACAATGGTGTTTTATGATTGTTAATAAATTCTATCCTACTTATATGGATTCAGGTTTCCTTCATTTTAAGACACAGGGATAGAATGCTCTCTCTCCAAGACAACACAGTGAAAGTCATTCTTAAGAAAAAGACAGAAAGAATTGACGATCGAAGGGAAACATCACTTTACTACCCAAAACATACTGGTTTGAAATAAGTATTTTGATGAGATGCTTTAGAAAGCAAGCCACATTATTCTCTTTTAAGAATGTCTATTCATGTTTTCATGGACTCACATTTCCTTCAGAATTGGTAATTGGGCATTGTGATGAAGCAAGCTGTGAGATTCAACACATTTAAAACTAAATGACAAAAACCAGAATGATTGTTCAGTGCATTTGACCTGAGCGGCAGGCAGACCCAGGTGCCCCATTTTGGTTGATTTTAAACTTGTCATTATTGAGTGGTTTTAAAGCTTATATGATTATTTAGGTAAAGTAGCTACAATGTCACAAATTGTATCATGAATGGGGCATATTTATCCAAATATATCCAAATATAATAATTTAAATGGGAACAACAGAAGAAAAATTAGACCCAATCTACTTTTGGCACCTTTTATACAGTTTCATAATAAACTGACAGAATTCCCAATAGGGATAAAGGAGGAAAGAAGGAAAAGTTGTCTTTGGAAATGAATGAAGATGTTTATTAACTCAGACTGGAAAGAGAAATATGCTTGCATGATGAAGCAAACGGTGCTTAGGTGAGTGTTGAACTGGGTTAATGTTCTTTAAGCACCTGATTAGGATGGTCTTTCAATAGGTTGGAGCAAGCATGCAATCAGTACTGGTACTTTGGTCTGGGAAGACCTATGTATGCTTCATCTCAAAGTATCCTAAGTAAAATTGGTATTAATTTATCTTTGATCCAGTGTCCAAGAGTTCAGTTTCAGCTTACCAGCCCTACAACAGAATGGAGCTTCAGCCATCCGCGGAAGGATGTAGAGGTGTCTTTTGCCGATGTGGGGCAGGTAGCCAAAAAAGGAGTGTTCAACAAGAGGATGAGGATGGACAGAGCTCAGATCAAGGCAACCCCTTTAGGATGACCTTCCTTTCTTTGAGAAGCCCAAAGCAGGCCATTTTCCTTACCAAATCGGTCTCCAGAGAGCCTCATCTGAAATAGCACTAGCAAATGAGGAAGCATTGCAGATCAGTGCCCTTGAAAATGAACTTGCTGCTCTCAGAGCTCAGATTGCCAAAACTGTGACTCTGCAAAAACAGCAAAATCTCATTGCAGTTGATTTAGATTCTACCACATGCAGGTGTTACTGCAGGACCACCCTAGGTCCCACCACTTTCCCCATCCCCACCTCCCCCGCCCCTCCCCCCATCAGAGCTCCACCGAAGTATATCTGTTATTGACCTGATGAAAGACCAAAGAGGTTTGAAAAAAGCCTGTGCTGGAAAGACTCTGGTTAAGAGCAGTCCAAAGAAAACTGATATGCCATATATGCTGGAGAGCCTTAAAGATGGGACCAGCGTGGAACTTTGGTGAGTAAAAAGGTCAGAACAGGATATAAAGCCCAAACTGGTGGAAGCTCCTGACCCTGCTGTCCTCCTAGCAGAAGCTCTGAAAAAGAAATTTGCTTCTATCTCAAAGGGATACTCAAGGTGAAATTGAAAAAGGAGTTCCACAGTCTGCTTCAGAGCCCACCTCAGAAACAGTGTCGTTTGAGCCTCACATGTTGGAGTACACAGGAAAAATGAAGGCTTTAACTGAAAATGTTTCAACTTCCTAATAAACAGTGATTTGAGAAAAACTATCCCTGTTCCAGCTGTTGGTTTATTAGGGCTGCTTGGGTAGTAGAAATCAACACTATTTAGTAATACCCAAATTTAGTATTCAGTGGTCTCCTTTAAATCTAATTAGATTCAGCAATAACAAAAGCATTCTAAATTGGGGGGTGTTTGTTTGTTTTGGGGTTTCTTGTGGGTTTTTTTGAGAAGGTTAATTCTGAAGTTTTCTGTAACGTGTGTATTCGGACACAACGTGTTTTTAATGTACACCCAGGATGTTTAGGTTTCTAGCCTTGAAAACAATTATATAGATTTCAGAAGAAAGGACATTTGTGGATGTGAGTTTTTAGTTCTTAACACTAAATTATCTGTGTGAATGCTTTATATGCATATATTTGGATACAAAAACACTGATTTATCTGTGTGAATGTTTTATATGCACTTATTTAGATACAAAATAGTTTGTAAAATGTAATAATGATGTCAGCAAGGATACTATTACAATCATTAGCTGTCAGTGATTATTTATTCTTCGATGGAACCAAAGGTATAACACAGGTTGTTGGAGTGCAATATTTAGGATTAGAACCTTTTTGCCTTGAATAGGGCTTTTACCTTAGATTCTCTCTCATATTTCCTTGGAGATGGAGTTCAAATAGGAACCAGATAATGTTCACTGCTGAAAATTCCATAATGCTTTTGTTTAAAGAGAAGTCAAAAACCATGAAAGCTGCTTTTAGTTCAGTGCTATCCAGTGCTGAGAAAGAAAATGTAGTTTTCAAATAGTGAGAAATCAAATTATTGAATTAAATCTATAACAATTGAAACCAGAATGTACCATTTTCTTTTTTTTTTCAGTTTAATAAATGGCATCACAAAGATGACTTATTGCTAAGCTAATACTTAATGGAAATGACAGTGTAATAGAGTTTTACAATTTTTAATATTGTTCAAATACAGTAGTTTTATAATGAAACATTGAATAGATGAAAGAAAGCATTTTCTCTAAGATGTTTATCATTGGTCAGAGTGCTGTTATGTTGAATTATATTATGAAGCAAATCTCAGGTGCTATTAGAAAGTGGAGAAGGGCGCCTGGGTGGTGCAGTCCTTAAGCATCTGCCTTCGGCTCAGGGCGTGATCCCGGCATTCTGGGATGGAGCCCCACATCAGGCTCCTCCGCTAGGAGCCTGCGTCTTCCTCTCCCACTCCCCCTGCTTGTGTTCCCTCTCTCGCTTGCTGTCTCTCTCTCTAATAAAATAAATAAAATACTTTTTAAAAAAAAGAAAAAAAAAGAGTGTGAATATCTTATAAAAGAAAAAAAAAAGAAAGTGGAGAAGAGCCTTTCTTTCTTTTTTTTAAAGATTTTATTTATTCGACAGAGAGGGAGACAGCCAGCAAGAGAGGGAACACAAGCAGGGGGAGTGGGAGAGGAAGAAGCAGGCTCAAAGCACAGGAGCCTGATGTGGAGCTCAATCCCAGAACGCCGGGATCACGCTCTGAGCCAAAGACAGACGCTTAACCGCTGTGCCACCCAGGCACCCCAGACAAGAGCCTTTCTAATTGAAGACTTCCAAGGAATTGCTGTAAGTGATTACTTGTGAATGCTTGATGAATCTTTCTGGTTTTCTGTATTTCCGTTAAACTCAGCTGTAGTTAATGCCAGAATCTCCTACCATGAGTAAATATATGGATTTATTTAAATCTAGTAAAACCAAGTAGAGATAGGAAAAGTAGACATTTACTTCTCAGTTATTGAAAATATGTGCAATGTTCTCAATATTAGCAAATGTTATTCAGCTTAAATTTGAACTGTAGCTTATTTGACCCATATTGTTAATTTACATTGTTTCTAATTGTTTCATAGGACTTAAAAATTCTACCTTTAAAAGAAATTCAGAAAATTGGTCAGAATTACATATTTTGACTGCCTAAGAAATTTATGCTTGTATCAATATTGAATTTTAGTCACTGTTCCAATTGAAGGAAGTTACTGTTTTGAAATAAAGCAAACTTGTATTTTCCTTGGGTGGGGGGAAGAAAGATTTTCTCTCTCCCTCTGCCCCTCCCCACCCAGCTGGTATCCCTGATACCAATTTAGTTGAACTTGAAGATTATCTTCTGCCCTTCTATTCTATCAGTATAATTACGCACAACTTAGTTCAGTACTTAATAAATACTGATATTTAATTTCAGTTTGTAGCTACTGAATGTTATGATGAAAGATTGAACACAGTCCAGCCTTTTGGACTAGATTACTAAAGCACAGAAATTTACTAACAAACACTGTTAGTTTCCAAAAGAGAATTTCGAAGTCAAGTCCTATAGCCATAGTACACACTATAAATTTTCATGCCATTTAGAAGACAATAAAGAGAGCCAAAACTTTTTCTTTCTTACCCATGTTCCACAGCATGACAAAAACATAAATCACGGTAAGGAAGGAAAATTGAACCGGGTGCCAGGAATAAGAGATTCTACTACATCTTTTGTGTATTACTATTCTCTCTTTGCTTTCATTTATATCATACTTTTTGATTTTCCTCTGAACTCTTTGGCAGATACTACTCTCATGTTGATGTTTCCTCCATATGTTACATCTGAGTGTTGGAAATTCTCCTGTGTCTTCTACTCCTTTCCTTTCTTCCCTTAGTGATTAATATATTCCATGCCTTTAAAGGCTGCATAAATACTGAATATTCACATAATTATATATGGACAATTTATAGCTATCTCAAATTTGGCACTCTCAAACTACACTTTTAATCCAGCCTCCAAACTGATCTTGCCTAGGCCTCCAAAATTGTCATCACACTCCTCCAGTTAGAGCATCAAATAGCATCTTTACATATCTTCTTGATTTCACTCTGGGCCCCCTCATATCTGTTTTCCACATGCCATCCACAGATATTCTGAAAAACTGACTAATTGAACTATGTCATTCTGCTGAATAAATCCTGTGAAAGCTTTCTATTGACTTCAAATAAAAGTGATTTAGAAGTTGTTTTTGAGCAGAACCCTTCATACCTTTCCAAACACATGTTGTTCCTTTCTCCCCTGGTTCCTTTACACTTGAGCCCATTTGCTTCCTTTCATCTTCTAAAACACGTGGAGCTCTTTCTTCGCCCAGGCTTTTTACCTGTGCCCTTTCCTCTAATTCAAACACTTGCCACATGCCTTCACAAGGCTACTGTGGCTACACTTCACAGTTAAATACTCTTGGTCAGAGAAATGCTCCCCTTTTTAATTTAATTTAATCTTTTTTGTTTAATTAGGCTCCACTCCCAGCGTGGAGCCCAACACAGAGCTTGAACCCTCAACCCTGAGATCAAGAACTGAGTTGAGATCAGGAGTTGGATGCCTAACCAACTGAGCCACACAGGTGCCCAGAGAAATGCCCTTTTAAATTGCGCCCACTCAAGAATCATCACTATTGTCTACCTTCATGCTCTATTCATGCATTTATGATATTGTTGCAACGTATTGTCTACCTTCCTGACCATAAGCTTCACGAGGATGTGAACTAGAGCTGATGACTTGTAAGTACAGTTCTCACTTAGCACAGTTTCTCACATGGTGGAAGAACTTCTCATAAGAAATGATTAAATTTTGCTTTACATTATCCCACCTCTTTAATAATATTTTCCTTTTAAAAAAAATCTCTGTTCTATTAGATATATTCTTGTGGGACTATTAATCAGATGATTTTTATTCCTGTAAGCAAAATGTAGACACATAGCAGAAGTTAGGGTAATCAAATATTCCCTTTCTGGAATTTATATCATTAACAACAAAAAAAACTGGTAGAAAATAAACGAATTCGTTTTCATTGATAACATCCTTATGAAATTGTTTAGTACTTCTTTCTTAGGTACTATAGTTACTCTGGTTTCTATCCATGTTCCGCTGGTCTTTTTTTTTTTTTTAATTCTGTGATCATCGTAGTGTCCTAACTTTATTTTCCATTATGGGTTTTATTAGCCAGGGTCAGTTGAAATTATTTTGTTACAACAGAAAACCATCTAAAGTGGCTTTCTCAGAAACATTTATTTTCTCACTTTAAGTCAGGTTCTAAGATAATACAGCTCCAGATTTGGTTAGTTTAGTGGCTCCGTGCTACCATCAAAGACCAAGGTATGTTCCATATTTCTTTTCTGCCACCCTCACCGCATTATTCTGTTTTCCTCAAGGTTACAATATGTCTGCAGAAGCAACAAATATAGTTGACCCGTGAACAACATGGGAGAGCCCTGCAGAGCTGAAAATCCGTACGACTGTCAACTCCCTGAAAACTTAACTACTAGTAGGCTACTGTTGACCAGACTTTACCAATAACATAAACAGTTGATTAACATATTTTGTATATGTACTATACACTGTGTTCCTGAAAGAAAAAAAAACTGGAGAAAAAATATTATGAAAATAATAAAAAAGAGAAAATACATTTATAATATTACACGTGTATTTATTGAAAAAAAATCCACATACTAGTGAGGAAGGCCAGGCCGGACCAGGGATAGCTGCGGTGGTGGGCCTGGTGCTGGGGTGGCAGTGCTCCACAACCAGGTGGCCTTGGTTTAGCAGCAGCAGCTGCTGGGAAGATCCATCAGATGGATCCATCAATCAGCATTGAAAGCAGCTGGAGGAATAGTACCACTGCCCAATTTGCCTGAAGGGGTACCCCCAGCTCCTGGCCATCACCTTGCAGGCACATAGGAGCACCCTGGGGAATACTGCCTCAGGGAAGGGTCCCCACCCAGTCCCTGTTTAAGATCAGTCTGGAGGTTGGATTAAGAGTTCAGTTTGAGAGTACCAAATCTGAGAGAAATATATGTGAATATTCAGTATTTATACAGCATTTAAAGGCACGGAATATATTAATCACTAAGGGAAGAAAGGAAAGGAGTAGAAGACGCAGGACAATTTCCAACACTCAGATGTAACATATGGAGGAAGCATCAACATGAGAATAGTATCTGCCAAAGAGTTCAGAGGAAAATCAAAAGTATGGTATAAATGAAAGCAAAGCGAGAATAGCAATACACAAAAGATGTAGTAGAATTTCATATTCCTGGTACCCGGTTCAATTTTCCTCCCTCACCGTGATTCATGGTTTTTGTCATGCTGTGAAACATGGGTAAGAGAGAAACTCTTGGCTCTTTTTGTCTGCACAAGGGCTGGTCTGCAGCCCTGCCCAGTCCCGGGGGCTGCTGATGACTTTGGTGGGCCTCTATGGGTAATCAGAAGCCCAGATGTGACCTTTGCACCAGCCACCTTCCATTTGGTCCTGTGGAGACTGAGGTGGGGGAAGTAGCTGTAAATAAATGCTTGTGGCTTTTGCTATCAACTTTTTTTTTTTTTAAGATTTTATTTATTTATTTGAGAGACAGAGTGAGCGAGAGAGAGGGCACAGGAGCAGGGGCAGAGGGAGAGGGAGAAGCAGGCTCCCCTGCCGAGCAGGGAGCTCGAGACAGGGCCTGATCTCAGGACCCCAGGACCATGACCCCAGCTGAAGGCAGATGCTCAACAGACTGAGCCACCCAGACACCCCTGCTGTCAACTCTTAAAAATAAAAGAAACAAAACAACAGCAACAAACCTCATATAAGTAGACCCATGGTGTCTAGACCCATGTTTCTTAAGGGTCATCTATATATGACCCAACCTTTACACGCATATAGCCTAAGGAGCATCTGTATATCTTCATACACAAAATTCCAAAACCAAAAAAAGACCAAACCTTTTTAAGAGTAGGGCAAATTTTCCCCAAATTTCATAGTGACAGACTTTTCTCACATTTCATTGGCCAGCATTGGATAGATAACAGATTCTTTTAAGACAGTCACTTCATGAGAAATTATATGGTTTGATTGACTTACAATAATCAAACATTGATGGTGCCGTAAAATTATTCATTAGGCTTAAGGAAGAATGTAAAGAGATGAAAAACTTTCTCTCTATAGATTTTGAAACACAGCTCTTTTCAACTGCTATCAAAATCAAAATAAATTGTACCTCTCAGCTTACTGGGTTGAGAGCATTGCTTTGTGTTGCATGATGTTAAAACATCATGGATAAATCACGTAATAGAATTTCACATTCTCTCTTTTTTTCTTTTACTAAATGCATAGCATTTGATGAGTTAATGAGTCCTTTGGTGGGCAGTTTTCTGATTTGGAAAATGAGGAGATGGCACTAGCAATGTTTAAGTATCCTTTCATAAACATGCTCTAAGTTTAGAGCTCAATCTTTGTACTGAACTGCAAAGTCCATTTATGATTTCTGTATTCATATTCTTATTCCTTCCCCCTTGGCTCCCAACATTAAATTAAATTAAAATGTTAAAATTCTTGTGTTTGTTCAGAGCCAAAGATTATATGGTGACTTATTCCAACTCGCTCTTTTTGTAGATGAAGACTGTATACAGGGATAAAAGAGAAATTACTTGATCAACATACAGGTACTGTAAATTATTGTTTATAAATTTGGAAATATAAATACTACTTACATGCTACTCTTAGAGAAAAGTTCTTTATTCTTGAAGGTAAAATATGTTGCTCTTGTTTACTCTTTACCCATAAATTGTTTTTATAGTCTTGGAAAATGAATCAGCAGAAAAGCATACTGCTTATTTATAAGGATATGGCTCAATTAATTGACCCGCAGGAAGCTTTCTCTAATCATTCAAACAGAATTCATTCTCTGACCTTGTCTTATGTCTGATTTGAAGTCTTGGTACAGATCCTTGAAATTGAATGCTAAAGTTTATTCCTCTTTTGATTTATAAAATCATGTCAAACATTTTCCAATATGTTCCACAACCCCTTGGGTTAGGATATAAGTAGATATTAAGTACTCTACTTTAGATTATTTTGGTACTTTCCAAATATAATCATTTTGCTTTGTTTTGTTTTGAGGTAAAAACTTTTTGAAGCTGTGTTTAGATGTACTGTGAGGTTCAATTTTCAATCAATATAATTACCATTGATGTTTTGATTAGTTAAGTTAAAATGCACAAAAACAAAGTAACCATACTTCCACAGACTTCTAATCAGCTAGAGAAGGAAATTGAAAATATTAACAAGAAAAGGCATTGGTTAATTAAGCAGCCAACTATCTTGGACATAAAGAGAAGGAGATACAGTAGAGATTCCAAGGAGGGCTTTCAGGATACTTGTTGTTGTTAAAGGTAGAGAGCTATTATGCAGCAGTTATGTAAATGCAATTAGAGACTCAATGAAAAATGGATCAGTTGAGAGATGAATTTATGAAAGCCACTAATCCATTCACATTGTCAGCATTATTTGGCTTATACCTCACAACAGCTTTATGAGTTAATATCACTCAAAGGAATAAATGGGTTTGTCCAGTTAATACATGATGAAACAGAAATTTGGACCTAGCTCTACCTGATTCTAATGCCTAAGCAACCTGTAATTGGTCCAATAAACTGTTGCACAGTAGTACTGAGAAAGCAATGGAGTTGACCACTGGAAACAGAAAGGCGTTTCTAAAATATCAGTGTAGTTCATCATGGTCAACTCTCTTTGGCTTCCATGTCATCACCTAATATTAAACTGTTATGGTTATTAGGAAAATAATCATATTGTTAAGACTATATTGCATAAAGATTGGAAATCATTCCCTAAGTTTGGAGAACAGGTGATGGGTAGTGTCTTAAAATTCAACCAAAGAGTGGGTTTACAAAAATGAAATTCAGAGTTGAGACAATTAAGACTAGACAGAGTGCTCACTGAAAAATGAGTTATTAGTTGAGTGATTAAAAGAAGTATGGAGGTTCCTCTGGAAGTTAAAAATAGAGCTACCCCACAACCCAGCAATTGCACTACTAGGTATTTACCCCAAAGATACAAATGTAGTGATCCAAAGAGACACCTGCACCCCAAAGTTTATAGCAGCAGTGTCCACAATAGCCAAACTGTGGAAAGAGCTGAGATGTCCATCGACACATGAATGGTAAAGACGTATGATAATAGAATATTACTCAGCCATCAAAAAGGATGACTATGTACCATTTACATTGACATCAATGGAACTGGAGGATATTATGCTAAGAGAAATAAGTCAATTAGAGAAAGACAATTATCATATGATTTCATTCATATCTGGAATACAAGAAACAATGCAGAGGATCACAGGAAAAGGGAGGGAAAACTGAATGGGAAGAAATCAGAGAGGGAGACAAACCATGAGAGACTCTTAACTATAGGAAACAAACAGAGTTGCTGGAGGGGATAACTGGAGGGGGGACTAAGATGTGAGGGTGGGATAATTGGGTGATTGGCATTAAGAAGGACACATAATGTGAGGAGCACTGGGCATTATTTGCAAATGATGAATAACTGAATTCTATATCTGAAACTAGTGATGTACTATATGCTGGGTAATTCAATTTAAACTAAAAAAAAAAAGATCATGGATCATTTCAACAAAGCTTTTTGAGAAAATGATAGTTGAGACAGAAATCCAAATTTAATGAAATAATTGGAGAGAAAGACCAGAAAGAGTACATAATATCATTCACGTGAAAGTATTTATAACAATTTTATCTTTCAATTAATAATTTTGCTCAGTCAAAAAAAGATGAATTGCAAATTGAGTGACTCGAGATGCATGAAAGATGAAATAGGATTAAGGAAGATATAGGAATAGTGTGCAGGTAGGAAGAGATATTTGAAGAGTAGGGATGAACCATCTTCACTATAAATGTGGATGAAAATAGAAAATAATTGCACATAATAAAATATAAATAAATTTTGAAAAAGAAAATCATTGGTGAGAATTCAGAACATTTTAAAAGGAAGAAAATTAAGAAAAAATATATCTGTCAGATGAAATTGGTCTTCATGATAGACAGTATAATCATCGATGAAATGAAAGGAGGAAGGGGTGAGCATGTATTTTGGGTATACTAGAGAAGGTCTGAAGTAGTTATATAGTGAAACAGTCAAGAGTGAGTCAATTCAAGGTGAGAAAAGCATCACTAAGCAGTTTAAGCAAGCTATTTGATATATGAACTTGTCAATTTCCTCCAAAAAGTAATCCTAAAATTTCTCTTGATTTCATTATAAACTGTTGAAATTTAACTCTATAAGAATGTGGAGTAAAAGAGTGTACTACTCAGTATGGTTCAGCTTCAGATAGACAACCCTCCATAGAGAACTTAATGCAAGGATAGTTCCAGATGACAAAAAAGCTTTTGTTCCATATTGCCTAAGGATTGAAAAATATGTGACCCAATGCTGGTCTTTGAGGCAGTCCACAGTTTATCTTAATACACCTGACTTCTCTTGGTTCACATTATGCCCTTCCAGATGCCCTAAGCCCCGTCAGCTTAAACTATGTGAGGTCAGCTAAAGTGCTCCATGGTGGATATATTTGCTCCTGCCACCCACACCATCCAGAAGCCTCTTCATATCCCACCCCATCCATTAAGCAGAACAATTATCTTCAAACAACATTCTCAGACAACTCTCCTTTATTGATGCTTTATTGATTTCCTAACCAGATATAAACTCTCATTTGAATATACACACCATTTTTCATTTATAATTGTCATTTTAAACCCTCCAGTTTAGTGATCTGTGACTCTATCTGTTCCTCTCCACCTCTACCTTCTCCCATGTGGCTCAACATCTGAACAATAAAGTATCTTGATCACTTCTGAATCCTCAACAAATACTTACTGAATTATCATTATGTTTCTCAATATTCTTCACTAATTGCACTAATATTCATTCCTCCTTCATTTGTTTTCTGTCTCCCTAAATATTTCATTCTATTTACTCACCTGACTTCTTAATAAATATATTGAACATGAGAGAAAAACATCTGTGGTTTCTAATATCTCTCTCTGACTGTTGAAATTGAATTTGTTTAAACGCTCTTAGCAGCTTTTATGGTTTCTCAAAAGCTTTCAAGTTAGGTAACCAAGTTTCAATCCAAAATAGCCAAAGCTTAATTTATCAATACAATCTTCAGACAAATATATTCTTTCTATAAATCTGTTCCTGTTAGATGAATTATCTTATATTTAAGAAATATTTAAGTAAATCCATGAAAATAGCTTATGAATAGAAATCATGGAAATTTTCTTTTATTAATTTCATTGCCATTTTTTAGATAAAAAACACTGTTACTTTACATGAAAAATTATAATCTGAAAGCTAATGATCATGCAGCAAGATTTTCAATGAACAATCTATAGTTCACATAATACCAATGGAATTTTTAAAATAAGTATATGAGGTCAGGAGAAAAAGTATTTTACAAACTTCTCAAAACTAAATATGTAATTATATTTGCATGTCTATTTTTGTAAGAATCAAGAGGAACATATCAGAATGTGATTTTTTTTTAAATCATATGCTTCTGGGGTCCCTGGATAACTCAGTTGGTTAAATGACCAACTCTTGATTTCAGCTCAGGTCAGAGTCTCAGGGTTGTGAAATTGAGCCCCATGTAGGCTCTGCACTGGGCGTGGAGCCTAAGATTCTCTCCCTCCCTCTTCCTCTGCCCCTCCCCAGATTTAAAAAAAATTCATGGTCTTTAAAAAAAAAAAGAATTCTTAAACACTTCCACCATTTTTTTGTATTTTTTAAAGTTTTTATTTAAATTCCAGCTAACAGTGTAATATTTTTTAAAATATTTTATTTATTCATTATAAAGAGAGAAAGAGAGAGAGCAGGAGCACACAAGCAGGTGGAGGGGCAGAGGGAGAAGGAGAAGCAGACTCCCCACTGAGCAGAGAGCCTGACATGGAGCTCTATCCCAGGACCCTGGGATCATGATCTGAGCCGAAGGCAGTTGCTTAACTGACTGAGCCACTCAGGTGTCCCAACAAACAGTGTAATATTAGTGTCAAGTGTACAATTAGTAATTCAACACTTCCATACATCATGCAGTGCTTTTCACAAATGCATTCCTTAATCCTCATCGCCTATTTAACCCATCCTCACCCACCTCCCCTCTGGTAACCATCAGTTTGTTCTCTATAGTTAAGAGTCTGTTTCTTGGTTTGCCTCTCTCTTTTATCCCTTTGCTCATTTGTTTTGTTTCTTAAATTCCACGTATGAGTGAAATCATGTTTTGTCTTTCTCTGACTTATTTTGCTTAGCATAATACTCTCTAGCTCCATCCATGTGATTGCAAATGGCAAGATTTCATTCTTTTTTATGGTGGAGTAATATTCCCGTGTGTGTGTGTGTGTGTGTGTGTGTGTGTGTGTGTGCATGTGCACACACCACATCTTCTTTATCCATTCATTAAGGGATGGACACTTAGGTTGTTTCCTAATTTGACTATTGTTTATAATGCTGCTATAAACATCAGGGTGTATGTATCCACTTGAATTAGTATTTTTGTATTCTTTGGGTAGATACCTAATAGTACAATTTCTGGGTCATAGGATATTTCTATTTTAAACTTTTTTAAAAGAACATTAGAAGAGTGACTCCACCAGTTTGCATTCCCACCAACAGTGCACAAGTGTTCCCCTTTCTCCACATCCTCACTAACACCTGCTGTTACTTTTCTCATTGAAAGCCATTCTAACAGGTGTGAGGTAGTATCTCATTGTGTTTTGATTTGTATTTCCCTGATGATTAGTGATGACATCTTTTTATGTGTCTG
This sequence comes from Ursus arctos, assembly GCF_023065955.2. NCBI lineage: Eukaryota > Metazoa > Chordata > Mammalia > Carnivora > Ursidae > Ursus > Ursus arctos. The sequence goes on from NW_026623056.1 coordinate 73,830,059, forward strand.
TTGGAAGTAAAATTTTCACTATTTGCAGATAATATGATACTATATATAACCCCCCATCAAAAAAAGAAAACCCAAAAGACTCCACCAAAAAACGCTAGAACTGATAAACAAATTTAGTAAAGTCGCAGAATACAAAATCAACATACAGAAATCTGTTGCATTTCTATACACAACTAATGAAGGAGCAAAGAGAAATTAAGGAATCAATCTCACTTATAATTGCCCCCAAAGCAATGAGATACTTAACATAACCATAGGTCAAAGACCCGTACACTGAAAACTATGAAACATTGATGAAAGAAATTGAAGATGACACAAAGAAATGGAAAAACATTCCATGCTCATGGATTGGAAGAACAAATATTGTTCAAATGTTTATACTACCCAAAGCAATCTACACTTTAAATGTAATCCTTATCAAAATACCAATAGTATTTTTCACAGAGCTAGAACAAAAAATCCTAAAATTTGTATGGAACCACAAAAGACCCTGAATACCCAAAGTAACCTTGAAAAAGGAGAGCAAAGCTGGAGGCATCACAATTCTGGACTTCAAGCTATATCACAAAGCCATAGGGATCAAAATAGTATGATACTGGAACAAAAATAGATACATGGATTGATAGAACAGAATAGAAAACCCAGAAATGAACCTACAGCTATATGGTCAATTAATCTTCCTACAAAGTAGGAAAGAATATCCAATGCAAAAAAGAATGTCTCTTCAACAAATGGTGTTGGGAAAACCAGACAGCAACATGCAAAAGAATGAAACTGCTCTACCATTTTTTTTAAGCCAAAAAAGTATAAAACACACATACATTATTTTTTGGTTGGGAAAATGTTATAAAGATGTTTATGTATTCAAGTTTAGCCATAAAAAAATGAAATCTTGCCATTTGCAACTACATGGATGGAACTAGAGGGTGTCATGCTAAGGGAAATAAGCCAATCGGAGAAAGACAATTATCATATAATGTCGCTGATATGTGGAATTTAAGAAACAAAACAGAGGATCATAGGGGAAGAGATGAAAAAAATAAAACAAGATGATTTCAGAGAGGGAGAAACCATAAGAGACTCTCAAGCACAGGAAACAAACTGAAGGTTGCTGGAAGGGAGAGAGGAGGGGCGATGGGGTAACTGGGTGATGGCACATGATGCGATGAGCACTGGGTATTATATAAGACTGATGAATCACTGACCTCTACCTCTGAAACCAACAATACATTATATGTTAATTCAACTTAAATAAAAATTAAAAAAAAACTCATATATTCAAGGTTAGGATTGTGTTATTACACTTTTTCATTATATTTGAATAAGAGCTACAACTAATTTCATGTGCTTGTGACAGTATTTTCAATGTTTTCTATTTATCCTATTTTTTTTAACACTGACGTCTGTACAGAAAGCACAATAAAAGAAAAGAACATCTGTGAGATAAATTTCATTCCATAATCATCTTAGATTCTTTGTCCTAAAAAGTCTAAAATATGTGGAAAAGTGTGCCATGTTTTATGCGAGAGCTAAATTTTGATTACTGGAGGTCCCTTTATTATCTCCTTGAGAGTTCTATGCGACTTCAAATTCATACTTCACCATTTTCTATCCTATCAGGTTACCTGGTTCCAAGGAATACCTTGGAAGTATTCTTCTTTAAATACTGACAGTAAGATGTGAAATTTTCTGGACCAACTTATATGGCAAGCAAGAATTTGACATTTTCCATTTGGTCTTCCGGTCAAAGTTGAAACTAACATACAATTAATAAATCAAAAGTAGGAATTAAATGTATACCTCATATATATTGAGGCTACTTTAGAAAGTGGAAGATGAATCGTAGCTGTATATAAATGTAGTGTAGGTGAAATATAATGGGTTGAAGGAGAAGATTTATGTTGGGTTTCATTTTGTCTGTTTTTGCCCTTTAAAAGGTACTGTCATCATTCAGCTATAGACTTAAAAATCAGGTGTTTTTTTCATGTTGAACTTTACATTCCCCGGGACTTATTTATTTTATAACTGGAAGTTTGTATCTTTTAACCACCTTTATCCATTTTACCCAAATAAGGGTTTTTAATGAGGATAAAATATTTAGTAAAACAGTGCTTCTTAAATGTCAAAATGAAATACAATGGTATTTGTCTTTATACCACATGAGGAGTCAGTAGGTGATGTGCTTCATTTTATTTGATTAAATTATTAAATGTTTGAGAATACCTGGAAGCCTTGTACTTGCAGGAATGTCTGGGAATGTTACTAATTCAGGGATCCACTGAATAAGATTACCTAAAAGGGTATTCAATTCTTTCTAACTTGTGCCATTTTGGGAACTCCTTTCCTTGTACGTATTTACTGTAAGATCCTCTGTCTGATCACCAAATTAACAGGCTGTTGCTCAGACAATCTTGACTGATCACTCATTTCAGAACAATGATAGAATAATACTTTCTTGTATCAGCACTCCTTGACTCATTCATTCATTCATTTATTCATTTGTTCATTCATTCTTTCATTCAATTCTTTGGTAGATGCTCACTCTGAAATGGAATAAACCCTAGGAAATATATAGCAATGAGCAAAGTCCCTAAAGATCTACAGAGTGCTTTTCACTACACCAACATTCATTCCACTGGTGGTAAAATAGAGGATGTGAATTAAGACACGGAAGAAAGGAGCCAAGTCTAGTCCCTTTCATGGTGTAATTCTGAAGAACACTCCTGTTATCTATAATGTGATTTGTAAGTCATTTAAGTTATAAGGAAAACTTAAAATTCAGTAAGTGGGGATCCTTGATACATATCAGAATCATTTTGAAATGTGTAGCCTCTCTCTAGTATGGATAATTGTTACAAGTCATTATCTATATTAGTATTCCATGGCAAGTTTATCTATCAATCTTGTGACTATCAATCAAAAACTCAGATGGACAATAATTGCTCATTGCTTTATTTGTTTTACTAAAGTAGAACTTAATCCCCATTCCCCAGAGCCTATAAAAAAGAAAATGTTAACCATTTGAGTGTCACCACCACATCAGTTATCTTAAAATTTCCAAAATTCTCTATGATTTGCCAAAGCTTCAGAATGCTGGAAGATGTCTACCACATCTATGGATCAACTTAGGGGTGGGATGAGGAAATTTGAGGTTGATTATCAATAGAATTTGTTACACTGGAGTAAGTTTGGCTTAAATAAAAAAAAATTAAAAACTACAACCATATGGCTGATATAATTTACTCAATATGATATAAGGTTATATGTGGTAAAATGGCTACACCTAAGGTTAATATTGTGATATTTGTTTACTTCTTAATGAAAATATATAAAAGTTTCTAATAAAAACAAAGAAGTATTTACCTTATAGAAAAGGATTAAGAAAACCTCACAACCCTCAACATCAAAATGAGTGATATCAGAACATTATAATACTAGTTAACATCATTGGCACTTTTACATGGAAACGTTTCATGCTGATTTGTTATATGTTTAACATACCAATTATTAACTGATATTTAGTGTTTTTAAGGGAATATTCTACAAAATCGAAAGTAAAAAAAGGTTAAACTGACTTTAAGTTTTTTCTTTTTTTTCTTCTATAATCTCCACACCCAGTGTGGAGCCCCAACATGGGGCTTGAACTCAAAACCCTGAGATCAAGACCTGAGCTGAGATCAAGAGTTAGACGCTTAACTGACTGAACCATCCAGGCACCCCAAGGATATTTCTTATATATGGTGAAAGATATTTAATATTTTAAGTATAATTATAATCATAGAGCCAGAAAATACAAAGTTTTTTATAATTGAAATTTTGTTGTTTTGTATTAGTTTGGAAACTATTTTGGTTACATCATGGATTCATTTCCATTTTTGAACTTTTTAAAATCTCTAAATATATGTACATAATGTATAAATTTATACTCGTAAAGATATTTATAGGTATCAACAATTAGAAAATTATATTTGCGTATATTTATTGCATATTCCAGGTAAATGATTCTGTAAAATTACACTTTCTTCTTTTTCATTTCCTTGGAGTTTTAAACTTTTTAAAATTTGAGTCTGGTTGACATACAATGTGTTTTGTCAGGTTCGGGTGTAAACATAGTGTTTCAACTTCTCTGTACCTTTTGCTATCTCACCACAAATGTGGCTACGATTGTCACCAAACAACACTATTACAGCAGCACTGATTATATTCCCTATGCTGTGCCTTTTATTTGCATGACTTATTCATCCCATAACTGGAAGCCTGTATCTCCCACTCCCCTTCATTGATTTTGCCCTTTCCCTCACTCTCTTCCCCTCTGGCAACCATCAATTTGTTCTCTGTATTTACAGATCTGATTCTGCTTTTTGTTTGTTCAATCATTTGTCTTTCTTTTTCTTTTTTCGAATTCCACATATGAGTGAAGTTATATGGTATTTGTCTTTATCAGTCTGATTTATTTCACTTATCATAATACCCTCTAGGTCTAGCCATGTTGTTTTTATAAGGGTACAAGTACATGTCATGTACTCATATGTACGTAAAAGATATTGGTTAGTAAAACAAAAAATATTCTGTCACATATGAATTTATTTATTGATTTTCATCTAATTGACAGTCTGAGAGAACACACATGGTGTCAGTAAGGAATTCCAATTTAGTAATTTCTGGTATATTTCAAAAGTTAATAAATAATTCAAAACCTTTTTTGGTAGAAAAAGTGTTTTTTTAATATAATTTTTATTATAATGCACTTACAGATAATGATAAAATGGATGACTTTCCCACCTCCCAGCCAAGGCTAAACACGCAGTTGTGAAGGTTGATTTTTATCTGAAAACTAATTAGAAGAAATCTCATCAAATCATTCTTACTTTTTTTTTTTAAACTCTCAAGCTGGTAATTATCCTTTAATCAAGTTGACAATACTAGATGCTATAATAAAGATCAAAGTGACACATTTTTTTTATTTTTAATGTTACTTTTTTCTTTTAATTTTGTAATCAGACAAGCCTTATCTTTAAAAGTGATGAATTTGCTCCATATTTTAGGAGCTAATAAAGACTGTAGAGAAAAATATTATTATCATGATTTATAAATATTTTTAATAGTTTACATGAAAAGAAAATACTTATATTGAAGTAGAATTAAATTTAATGTGGATGTCAAATAATAAAGTAAATATTAAATAAGCATAAATTAAATAGTAGCATATGTACAACCTCTTTTATTCATTTTCTTGCATTGAAGATCTATTACGTCTCATGCATCTTTTTAAAATATTTTGCTCATAAGAGTAAATGAGACAAAGTCATAAAACAAAGTCTTTTAGACATGCATTCCAGTGGGTTGAGAAAAATACTAAGCAAAGGAAAAAATCTTACAAAGAATTAAAATAGAGTGAAGTAGTAGAGACATGGTGAATAAGTATTAAACAAGATCTCATGGACATCTTGAGGATAAAAAGAAAATGCTGGGTCATAGGGCTATGCCTTCCAGGGCTATCTAGCCGGAGCTAAGATACCAAAGCAGAAACTACATTGGCACTTTTTAAGATGCTGTTACAGAGGTAAGCAGGGCAGACCATGTAGTTTTAATCCCAATTTACATTTTATTCCAGGTATGATGGGAAGCTACCAGAGAGTTTTAGATAATGAAACGGCACAATCAGAAATGTCCTTCTTATTGCTGTGTGGAAAGTGGATTTTAGAACAATAAAATTTAAAATTGGGAGAACAAATTAAGAGATTATTTCATCAGTTTGGTTGGTAGATGATACTTAATTTGGGATTCTAGTAGTGGAGACAGAAAGAAATAACTGGATTTAACATGTGCTTTGTTAATAAAATTATTGAGTAAGACATTGATAGACTAGTTTTAGGATTATAGGAAAAATGGTTCTTTTGTTTTTGTCTTTGCAAAATTTTTTTTAAATTTTTGCTTTGTTTTGTTTTGAAAGCAGGTTTGAGATATCCCTTAGATTGCCAAAAGGAGATAACAATTAGGAAAATAACAGGAATAGATTATAACAGTATCTATTATTTTAAGTTAACTGACAGATAGATGGTTGTCAGAGAAGACAGTATTTTTATAACCTATAAAGTTTCTAAGTAGTTTGATTGAGAATCTAAAACTCTTATAAATGTTTATTGATAGATTAGGATGTATCAGGGTTCTCCAAAGGAACAAGGCCATAGAATAGATAGAATGACAGTAAAGCCAGTGGTGGAATTCAGACCACATCCTATGTCCTGAGAACAGGGGATGCTCACAGTGTGGACTTCAGTCGGGGTGTGAAAGCCTCACAACCAGGAGTGCCAAAGGCAGAAGATCAATGTTGCATCTCAAGCAATCAGGCAGAAAGAGAATTGTTCCTTCTTCTGCCTTTTCAGCTTGGATTGAATGATGCTTTCCCATGTTCAAAAGATAAATTGCTTTATGAGGCCACTGATTCAATACTAATTTCACCCAGAAACACCCTCAGAGATACATCCAGAAATAATGTTCAGTCAAATATCTGGGCGTCTCATGATCCAGCCAAGTTGACATACAAAATTAATCCTCACAATGTGTAACCTACATTCATAAAAGTTCATATATTATTGTGATTCATTTTCACAAATCAGGCACCTTTTTCTAGTATACAAATCCATAAACAAAACATTACCAGGGCTGCAAAATCTCTTCTCCTATTCTTCTTCACTATTTACCTACTTCTTACTTCTCAGCTGAGGCTAAACATTATCTTGACTTCTAATAGCATTGGATAATTTTGCCTGTTTTTGAACTTTACACAACAGGAATCATACTTTGTGTGTTCTTTTGTGTCCTGTTATTTATTCAATGTTATGTTTGAGATATGTATTCACACTGTGTTGCAACTTACCTACCTAGAGTTTGAAAGCAAACTTATAATTGTTGGTAATATCAGAATTTTATTTTAATTTTAAAAAGGGGTTTAAATCAATCAAAGAAAATGTGACAATTGAGTTGAAGAACTCGTTATTTTTAAAAATTTTATAAAGTCTGTATAAATTTCCCTCTTTTCTTTCATTTATATTTTAATATGTTTACATTTATAGCCAAAACCTTAGTCCTAATAACTAACAGGAACATTATTCGGCATATATGCCTATCAAAAAAAAATTCGAAAAAACACATTTATAAATGCATACCAGATAATCATAACGTATTGTTTGTTAAAGTTAATTTATTTATCTTAAATTTACAGTAGACTATAAGTCAGAGAAACCTTCATATATGAAGGCTTTTGAGAAGATTGTGTTACTTCCGGCATCAGTTATCATTTATGGCAACTCTACAACTGTCTTTATAATATTTAGCATATGAAAAACCGATTGGAATTCCATTTGTTTTTCTCTCTTTATCCTTATAGAAAATTTTGGATGGAACTAACACATCATCCTAACATTCATAAATATAAAGGGTGGCTTATTATTACATATAAAGTTAACTATTACAGTTATCAAATTCATTTTGAAGGATTTATGTGTCTAGTTCTTAACATACTTTATTTTTTTTAGTTAGCTCAAAGTTCTTCTGAAATCACGTGTCCCATTCTGATTACACACAATAAACTGTAGCTCCATTACTCCTAAAATAATAACTTCAGTCATAACCTGAATTCCTGTTATGTGACTAGTCTGTGAGACATCTCAAAATGAACATGGGAAAAACAGAACTTTTTTACTCATGGAAATATGGATCTATACTAAGGAATATAGAACACTGTAAATGATAACTATATGGGTATCTATGTATGAATTATTATACATATAATATTTTCTTATTAAATCTTTAAAAAAGATAATTAGCTGTTTAAATAAAAACAAGAACCATACTAGTATATGTGTGTGCATAAGTAAAATGTAAGACAATAGTTGCATAAGACATAAAAAAGAAAAATTGAAGTACGAATGTTGTATGTGAAGTGGTATAATACCAATTAAAGGTATTTAATTTAAGGTAAAAGTTAAAATGTATACTTTAATCCCTTAACAATCACTGAAATAACAAAATAAAGAGTTAAGCAGGAGAGGAGAAAACATGGATTTATAAAAACATACTGTATTGATTCAAAGAAGAGAAAAAAAAATAGAAGGAAAGGGAATAAAGAACAGATAGGACTAATATAAAAACAATAAGATGATAGACTTAAACCTAATCATATCAATAATTGAATTAGTTATATATACTATAAATAGTCCATCTACAAAACAAGGATTATCCTAGTAAATAAAAATGGTAAGCCCAAACTACATGTTGTTACAAAAATACTTTAAATATAAATAAGCAGGTTAAAAATGAAATAAAAAATAAAAATATATATTGTAACACAAATTATGTATAATTAAACATAAAATAATTACATAAAAATTGCTATTTACCTGAAATTCAAATCTAATTGGATGTCCTATTTTTATTTATTTATTGTTTTATAAATCTGGGAACACAAATTTTCAGCATCCAAAGTTTTCTATAAGGATAAAGAAAGATAAACAAATAGAATCCTAAATGTATAATTTGAAAATGCTCTTAAAGTATTTATTGATACACTATACTTTATCCTACTGAGATTTCTAATCTTTGGTTAATATAGGGCCTTCAGGAAAAAGAAAAAAGTAAGCCTATAAAGTATATTTATAAACTTAAAATATACTTAAAATATTACTTAATATTACTTATATTACTTAATATTACTTAAATATACTTAAATAAACTTAAAAAAGTATAAACTTTTTTTTTAAGATTTTATGTATTTATTTGAGAGAGAAAGAAGGTGGGCACATGCAAGTTGGGGGAGGAGGAGAGAGAGATTAAAGACATATCAATATGGGGTTACTTTTAAAATTTCACTCATTTTGTCTTTCTGAGGAAACAGTGGGTTAGCTAATGTACTTGGTAGGATTGGAAATCCATTAAAAAAAAAAAAATTACATACAGATCTTGCTGTCAAATTGTTAGCAGGCTGGTGAGGGACCCAGTTAAGTTTATAAGATTTCCAAGAGTGTGATTTTTGCTTGGCTGTAAAATCAAGATATGCTCAAGCTGCTGCACGAAAACAGGACAAGGGCAATGATACCAAATTGGGAAAGATAATGAACTTCCAGATTGAATGACGTGTGAGGGAAATTTTAAAGAATGAGAATAATTTAGAAAAACTTAAAAGGGGAAAGTATGTATCAGGAAGCAGAAACGTCTTTTGCCAAAAATTGGACGTGAGAAAGAACACTGTGTATCTGGAGAATTGGAAATGTTTCAGTGCAGGTGGAAAAGAATCTGATATATGAGGTTGCAGAATTCACTAACCAGATCATGTAGCCCTTTGAGACCCATGTGACTCTTTATGTCTTCTTTTTATTTGTATTTTCCTATTTCACATTTTGTTTAATTTTGTCAAACACCTCACTTTATTTTATGGGTAGTCAATGGATTAAAATGTAAGTCTGTCATTCTCAGGATTTTGTTCCAGTGTTTCCTCTTGCTCACAGGGACATCTGGCAAAGTCACTTAACCTGTCTGAGGTTCTGATACGTCATCTGATAAATGAACTTAATTAAGTATGTAGATCTGTCAATTATACAGGAAAATCATCCATTGCCATGTGAGAAATTGCTCTAGAGAAATCAACATGCTGCACTGGAATCAGTGCTAGCTTCTTTACTAAATAATTACATATTTTTGGCAAACCAGGAATGCCATCGATTGGAATTAATGAGATAAAGAGCAAAGAGAAAGTTTTCAAGTCTTCTAAAATAGTTTTTAATATAGTATTTGTATTTCCCAAACAGCTACCACCAAATCTTTTTAAAAGTTAAAGAGCATTTTAGGGTGGCTGATCTGTTTTTTTAAATTGTCTGTTGCTAAGGTAACCTGTTCTTTGGGATTTGTGGTAGAAAGGATCTTTCCAAATCACAATCGGACTCTCCATAGGTGTTAGTCAGACAACCACCTGCTACATTACAGATCTGTTTCTTTATTCTCTCTCTCAAGAAAGAGCTATTGTTTAAATACTATCCATAAGATATCTCCAAGTTGTGAGGGAGTTTGGCTTTATTTTACATACGGAAATGCAAATACATTTAGAATAATATGACAAGGGCAGGAACATAAATACAAACTAAATACCTTTGAACAGAAATTTCTGTTTGCTACAAAACAGATGTAGTACACAAAAAGAAAGGCTAGAAATTATGTTATGATAGTTAACAGTTAGAAACTATACATAACCATCATATGGTAAGTCTGACCACCAGGCTGTGATGAAGCACAGTCCCGAGGGCTTTTCAAATTCACTCTTTGTATAATGATGTAGAATACATCAGTTTGTAAGGATTTGCAAATTATCAGTGAAGATTTATGCCATAAGAATAATTGAAACAACATGAGAATTAACAATTTTTTGATACAAGAAATATATTTAAAAATTATAGGTGCTTTTCTTCCTCCCACAGAGTGGCCTGGTGAATGGTAGGTAAGAAATCTTGAGGGGCGCCTGGGTGGCTCAGTCATTAAGCATCTGTCTTTGGCTCAGGGCCTGATCCCAGGGTCCTGGGATGGAGCCCCGCGTCAGGCTCCCTGCTCTGCTGGGAGCCTGCTTCTTCCTCTCCCACTCCCCCTGCTTGTGTTCCCTCTCTTGCTGGCTGTCTCTCTCTCTGTCAAATACATAAATAAAATCTTAAAAAAAAAAAAAAAGAAATCTTAAGATCGGGACGCCTGGTTGGCTCAGTCGGTTAAGCGTCTGCCTTCAGTTCAGGTCATGATCCCAGGGTCCTGGGACTGAGTTTCACATCAGGATCCTTGCTCAGCAGGGAGCCTGCTTCTCCCTCTGCCTGCCACTCCCCCTGCTTGTACTCTCTCTCTGACAAATAAATAAAATCTTAAAAAAAAAGAAAGAAATCTTGAGATTGAGTTTACGTGTAAAATTCAGTGATAGATTTGGAAGTTGTGTGCCAAGCTCACAGTGCAGTTGGAAATGGAGAGGCAGCGTACTCAGAAAAAGAAGTGGTAAGTCATTGAGAAATGGTATGAAATATCAGAGGCAGCTTTAGCCTTTCCATTGTCCCACCCATGGGTGACATTGATTATTGACAAACAGTACTACACATTTACAGCACAAATATATCAATCAGGTTAGCACCACGAGGTGGATTCTCCGAAGTTACCTGAGGAAGGGAAAAGGACTGAAGTGCCAGCTATTATTAGAAGTAGTGTCTGAACATTAAAATATGGTCGTTTATAAATGTCAGTTTCTTAGATTAAACTCCTAGAATTAATAAGTGAGTTTATCAAATGAATAAGTGAGTTTGACAAATGAACCATGGAAATGTACGACATTAACAATGGAGGAAACTAAGTGAGAAGTACATGGATTTCTCTGTACTATCTTTGTAACTTTTTGTAAATTAATAGTATTCTAAAGTAAAAGAGTTTATTTAAAAATGTAGTAAAATTATGGTGATGTAAATGGAATTTTCTAGCTCTTTCTTTTTCCATGCCCGTGGTCAAGAGAGAAATGTAGGCAGTAACAGAGAATCAATTTGGACATGATGCCACAGTGCCATTTTTACAAGAAGCTTTATAATTAAACCCAAAGCAGGAAAAGAGTTAAGTCACATTTAGTATCTAAGGGCAAGACTATTAATTTGCAAGCTATGTTATTAGATGAAATATACATGCATTAGGTATACAAGAATTTTCTTCCATAGATGTAGAAAAAACCCTTGACAAATTTCAACATCCTTTCATGTTTAAAACTCTGAGCAAGTTAAGAATTAAAGCACTCTTCCTAAAACTGTTAAGGACAGCTATAAAACTTCCTGCAAACATTATAATTTATGGTTTGTTACAATTTCAAGGTGACTTCTGAAACTGATCTCTAAAAAAAGTGCAGCAATCTTAAACTTACTGATTTGTTTTTACTTTAATTATATCATTCTTAGCTAAGGTGTTTCTCTTATAAAAGCAATCTATCTAGGTAATTTTCCTTCCAATTTTGCATTTTTAAAAAATCACTGCAGAATTGAGAGTTTTATGCAAATTATACTTAGTACCTTCCTTTTTAAAGAATTTGAGGTTTTGCTTCTTCAAGTTCTTCAATAACAAATATTATTTAAAACAATCATTGAAATATGTAGTAGGCAGTTTTGAGTAAAGTTTGTAGTTGATGAATGCAACTTTATTAGTTGTATTTGGGATGATTATAATTTCTTCATTAATGCCATGCTCATCGTATATGTCCTCATATCCGACATTGTTTTTTCAGTAACTTTCAGTGCTTTTGGGATATATATATATATATATATATATATATATATATATATATATATATATATAAGAATTTCACTCAAGTTTTCAAAAAATGGATTTTAGTCTTATAAGTAATATCACCATGGTGCAAGTGAAACTATACCCAGTCCAGGGTATTACAAATAATACCTTTCTTTGATCAAAAGCATTTGTCAGTAGGAAGTTAACTGAATATAACAGCTTTTGTGTAGTCAATGCAGATATTTAACATAATATTAAGGATGTCATAAACTGTTTTTAAAAAAGTCAAAGTACTGATCAGGCTTTTTCCCCCCTACTATGTACTTTGTGTTATTTGATGGTGATTAACTTTAGAATAAAACCAAACCAACAATGTCACAAAATCACAATATATTAATATTTGATAAAGGCAAATTATAGGTAGGATGATTACAATGGGAAAGTCCTAAACTTGGATTTGGCTGTCATAACTGGTGAGACTTTGGGAATATAGGCGTTTGGGTTAAACGAGGGTCAGTTTTAATAGATCTGCGAGAGAGGAGTACGTACATCAACCACTATTTCCTTTGATACTCGATTTCCAAAGGAATAGACTAAAGTAAATATTTGCCTAGCATTTGAACTTGGGTTTTTTTCAGGAATCTTCTTTAACAGAAAAAGAATGGGCAAGTCAGTCCTTCACAGATTCTGGGAACTAGATCAAGTACAGAAGACATAATCTCAGCCAATCTGACTTTCCTACATGGGTCTTTGAATCTGTAGGTGTGATTAGAAGTACATAGGGTTATGATCTATCCTCCTATATTCGCTCTAGGCTCTTCCCTATTTTTCAAGTTTCTTGTTAGCCTTTTCATATATTCAAATATCTATCATCTAGCCTTCTAATAATTTCTCATCTAAGTAAGTTATCCAGAAGTTGTCTATTTTTCCAACAAGAAACTCAAAATCAAAGCAAAAACTGAAAATGAAAAAGATGAGTCTTACATGGGAGGAAATGTTCTCCTTTTAATTGATAAAAATCAGCATTTAGAACTACAAGTTTTCACAATTTTAAATCCAAACCATCTTCAAAAGTAAAACTATTTAATTAAGAAATATTTTTAATTTTGAGAAAACCACTGCAAATTTACCAATCCAAATATATTTTTCAAACATAATCTTTATGAACAAGTGAAATGAATAAAATAGAATTAAAAAGGGTTCATAATACATCCAACAAGCTATTTTTTAAGTTTTTGCTTGATAAGAAAGAAACATTTTGGCAGGAAATTTCCTCTGATGGTTGCAGAATATGCTAGTTTAAGCAACATATTTACTGAAATATTTCCTCAGTGTTAGACACCTCCCATGAACATCTGAACAAGCTGTTTTCTACCAATTTATATCCTTTTCGTAAAAATGGATAAAACACATTATGGACACTTGAAAAGAGACCATAGCTCTAGGATCAAACAAAAGTCACACTGAAAAAGAATATGAGCATAGGCAGTCAAAAGGCAAAGAATTGGGTTCCATATCAATGAGTTGAAGAGGAAATTCAATTTTATGCTAATTTATATCTTGGTTACTTTTATTGAATAGTGAAGCAAAATAAAAGGCTTGTTAATTATAATTTGGAAGATGTTTTATATAAAACTTGATTTATTTCAGTTTAAATAATACTAATGAGTACATAACTTCAGTTCTGATGCTAATAAATTCTCTTTGACATGATTTTTAGTAAGTTTATCAGTAATTAATTTATTATCATTTAGAGTTGCATTAATGCCTTCAAAAAAATCACACAGCAGAAATCTTTGACATTTAACCTTAAAACTCTGTGAATTTGTTTGAGTCTTAGTTCCACATCTGTATTGATGAAATAATGGAGTTAGTGTAAATTATCTTGTAAAATGACTTTCAGAGCTAATGAAAAGAAAAAAGAAATCACTGAAGAATGACTTCTTTGGTCTCCATTGGTCAAAAATATTTTCAGGCAAATATCCACTTCAAACAATTGTTATGATATTTGTACTGCACTAACATATTTTTTTATCTTTTGTGTATTCTGCATTTTTGTATTAGAAAGTACATAATGTAAATTTGAGAATTTTTTATTAGGACAATAACTAAAAATTGATGAGCAGCCAACATTAAGGAAATAAGTGTGCAAATAAATATTTTTTGGTCAAAATATCTAGCCACTCAAAGCACATGGACATACATCAGTGGTTTTCAGCTTTTTCCCCATTTTAACTGAGCCAAGACAACTATCTTATCAGGGCAGCAGAATGGCTAAGGCTTCTGTTCTGCCGTATGGTTTAAAAAACAGCAATAGATTCGTTTCTCACTTAGAATAAGATATTATTAAAAACAAGTTTTGACTCCGGGTCTTCTTATGTTCTGAAATAGTTAAATGAACAGTAATCTTTATTCAAGAGAAAATACAACTGGGTTCAGTAGCAGACTGGGTGAAGAAGAAATCAAGGAACTGGAAAATAAAGCAATGGAACTCATCCAGACAGAACAACAAAAAGAAAAAAAAGAATTTTTAAAAATGAAGACAACGGAAAGAATCTCTGTGGCAACATCAAGCAGAATAACGTTCTCATTAAAGGGTCTTAGAAGGAGAAAAGAAAAAGAAAAGGACAGAAGACTTATTTGAAGAAATAATGGCTGAAATCTTCCTTAACCTAAGAAAGGAAATAGATGTCCAAGTCCAGGGAGCCCAGGGAGTTCCAACTAAGATGAACCCCAAAAGAGGCGCACCAAGACACATTATAACTAAAATGTCAAAAGTTAGAGAGAGAATGTTCAAAGTAGTCAGACAAAAACAAAATTTTACATATTAGAGAAACACCATAAGGCTATCAGATTTCTCAAAAGAAACTCTGCAAGCCAGAGGAAGTGGCATCACATATTCAAAGTGCTGAAAGGAAAGAATCTTCCAACCAAAAATATTCTACCCAACAAAGTTATCATTCATATTTGAAAGAGAATTAAAATAGTTTTCCAAACAAGCACAAGCTCATTGCTTTTCATTGCCACTAAACCAGCAGTGCAGGAAATACTACAGGGACTTCCTTAAGCTGAAAAGAAATTGCACGAATTAGTAAAAAACGTAAAGGTAGTAGATTGACCTCATATAAAGCTACTAGGAATGTTAAAAGAGAAAAATAGTAAAATTAATTAAAGCTACAATAATTAGTTAAGGGATATATAACACAAAAATATTTAATAAGTGACTTCAAAAATAAAAAATGTCGTGGCGTGGCTGGAGGGAGCAGGGGATAGAGTTTTGGAATGTGTTACTGAGCAACTACTGGGCCATAGAAGATATTAAAGGCATACACATAAGAAAGGAAGAACTGCGGATGATATGACATGACAGAAACCCTTAAAAAGTCTACCAAAAACTGTTATAATTAGTAAATGAACTCAGTAAAGTAGCAGATACAAAATTAACACAAAAATCTCTTGGATTTCTATACTTAATAGTAAACTATAAGAAAAATAAATTAAGAAAACAATCCCATTTACAATTGCATTGCAAAGAATAAAATACTTAGGAATGAATTTAACCAAAGAGGTAAAAAAAACCTGTACACTGAAAACTATAAAACATTGATTAAAGAAGTTGAAAAAGACACAAATAAATGAGATGATATCCCATGCTCATGGATTATAAGAATTAATATTATTAAAATGCCCATACTACTCAAAGCAATCTACAGTGCAACCCCTATCAAAATTCCAATGACATATTACAAATAAGTAGAACAAATAATTCTGAAATGTGTATGGAACCACAAAAGACCCCATGGAGCCACCCCAAAAAAAAATCTTGAAAAAGGAGAACAAACCTAGAGGAACCACATTCCCTGATTTCAAACAATATGACAAAGTTACAATAATAAAAACATTATGGAAGGGGCAAAAAACAAAAACAAATAAATGAGCAAAGTAGACATGTAGATTAAGGAACAGAATAGAGAGCCCAGAAATACACCCATGTCTATATGGACAACTAATTTATGACAAATAAAGCAAGAATATATGATGGGGAATAAACAGTATCATCAATAAGTGGTTCTGGGAAAACTGACATATATACAAAGAATGAAAGTAGACAACTATCTTATACCATGTACCAAAATTAACTCAAAATAGGTTAGAGATGTGTATGTAAGACCTGAAACCATAAAATTCCTACACACACACACACACACACACACACAACAAAACAAAAACCAGTTAGTAAACTCTGTAACCTTGATCTTAGTAATGTTGTTTTTGGATCTGACTCCAAAGACAAGGAAAAGAAAAGCCAAAATAAACTAATGGGACTGTATCAAACTAAAGAGCTTCTGTACAGGAAGGAAACCATCAACAAAATGAAAAGGCAACCCACTAACTGAGAGGAGATATTTGCAAACCATATATCAAACAAGGGGTTAATATCCATCATATATAAAGAATTTATACATTTCAATAACAACAACAAAACAAAATCTGATTAAAAATGGGCAGAGGACCTGAATAAACATATTTCCAAAAAGACATAGTGGCCATCAGGCACATAAAAAGATGCTCAACATCAGTAATCACCAGAAAAATGTAAATGAGAACCACAGAGATATTAACCTTACACCTGTCAAAATGGCTAGTAACAAAAAGACGATAAATAACAAGGGTTGGCGAGGAAGTGGGAAGAAAGGAACCTTGTGAACTGTTGGTTGGTGGGTAAACTAATGCAGCCACTATGGAAAACAATATGGAGTTTCCTCAAAAATTTTAAAATAGAGCTATCATGTAATCCAGTAATTCCATTACTGGGTATCTATTCAAAAAATAAAAATGCTAATTCAAAAGAATATATGCACTCCTTAGTTCACTGCAACATTATTTACAGTAACCAAGATATGGAAACAACCTAAATGTCCATCAATGAATGAATGGATAAAGACGATGTGGTATGTATATACAATAGAATACGACTCAGCTAAAAAAAGGATGAAATCTTGCCAAACATGGATGGATCTAGAGGGTATTATGTTAAGTGAAACAAGTCTGACAGAGAAAGACAAATACTGAATGATTTCATTTATGTGTGGAATCTAAAAACAAGACAAATAAAACAAAACAAAATTCAGACTCATAGATACAGAGAAGAGACTGATGGTTGCCAGAGAGGAGGGTGTGAAAGAGGTATGAAATGGGTGAGGGGGATTAAGAAGTACAAATTTCCAGTTATAAAATAAGTAGGTCATGACGGTGTAATGTATAGTCTGGAGAATATGGACAATAATATTGCATTAATTTTATAAGATGACAGATGGTAACTAGACTTATTGTGGTGACCATTTTGCAAGGTACACAAATATCAAATCACTATTTTGTGCACCTGAAAATAATATATTATTGTATGTCAATTATGCTACAACTAAAAAAAGATAAGGTACCATTTATTATTTAAAAAGATTACATCAAAAAGGAGAATTACAGACCGATTTCCCTAATGAATATGGACGCCAAAATCCTCAACAAGATCCTGGCTAATAGAATCCAACAGTACATTAAAAGGATTATCCATCATGACCAAGTGGGATTCATACCTGGGATGCAAGCGTGGTTCAACATTCGCAAATCGATCAGCGTGATACATCATATCAACAAGAAAAGTCTCAGGAACCATATGATCCTCTCAATTGATGCAGAAAAAGCATTTGACAAAATACAGCATCCTTTCCTGATTAAAACCCTTCAGAGTATAGGAATAGAGGGTACATTTCTCAATCTCATAAAGCCATCTATGAGGAGCCTACAGCAATATCATTCTCGATGGGGAAAAGCTGGCAGCCTTTCCCTTAAGAGCAGGAACACGACAAGAATGCCCACTCTCGCCACTAGTATTCAACATAGTACTAGAAGTCCTTGCAACAGCAATCAGACAACAAAAAGGGATCAAAGGTATCCAAATCGGCAAGGAAGAAGTAAAAATGTCTCTCTTCGCAGATGACATGATACTCTATATGGAAAACCCAAAAGAATCCACTCCCAAACTATTAGAAGTTGTAGAGCAATTCAGTCATGTGGCGGGATACAAAATCAATGCTCAGAAATCAGTTGCATTTCTATACACGAACAATGAGACTGAAGAAAGAGAAATTAGGGAATCCATCCCATTTACAATAGCACCAAAATCCATACGTTACCTTGGAATTAACTTAACCAGAGACATAAAGGACCTATATTCTAGAAACTATAAATCACTCTTGAAGGACATTGAGGAAGACATAAAAAGATGGAAAAATATTCCATGCTCATGGATCGGAAGAATTAACATAGTTAAAATGTCCATGCTACCCAGAGCAATCTACACTTTCAATGCTATCCCGATCAAAATACCGAGGACATTTTTCAAAGAACTGGAACAAATAGTCCTTAAATTTGTATGGAACCAGAAAAGGCCCCGAATCTCCAAGGAACTATTGAAAAGGAAAAACAAAGCTGGGGGCATCACAATGCCGGATTTCGAGCTGTACTACAAAGCTGTGATCACAAAGACAGCATGGTACTGGCACAAAAACAGACACACAGACCAATGGAACAGAATAGAGAACCCAGAAATGTACCCTTGGCTCTTTGGGCAACTAATCTTTGATAAAGCAGGAAAAAACATCTGGTGGAAAAAAGACAGACTCTTCAATAAATGGTGCTGGGAAAATTGGACAGCTACATGCAAAAGAATGAAACTTGACCACTCTCTCACACCATACACAAAAATAAACTCCAAATGGATGAAAGACCTCTATGTGAAACAGGAATCCATCAAAATTCTAGAGGAGAATATAGGCAGCAACCTCTACGACATCGGCCAAAGCAACTTTTTTCATGGCACATCTCCAAAGGCAAGAGAAACAAAAGATAAAATTAACTTATGGGACTTCATCAAGATAAAAAGCTTCTGCATAGCCAAGGAAACAGTCAAAAAAACTAAGAGGCAGCCCACGGAATGGAAGAATATATTTGCAAATGACACTACAGATAAAAGACTGGTATCCAAGATCTACAAAGAACTTCTCAAACTCAATACACGAGAAACAAATAAACAAATCAAAAAATGGGCAGAAGATATGAACAGACACTTTTCCAATGAAGACATACAAATGGCTAACAGACACATGAAAAAATGTTCAAAATCATTAGCCATCAGGGAAATTCAAATCAAAACCACACTGAGATACCACCTTACACCAGTTAGAATGGCAAAAATAGACAAGGCAAGAAACAACCATTGTTGGAGAGGATGTGGAGAAAGGGGATCCCTCCTACATTGTTGGTGGGAATGCAAGTTGGTACAGCCACTCTGGAAAACAGTGTGGAGGTCCCTTAAAAAGTTAAAAATTGAGCTACCCTATGACCCAGCCATTGCACTACTGGGTATTTACCCCAAAGATACAGATGTAGTGAAGAGAAGGGCTATATGCACCCCAATGTTCATAGCAGCATTGTCCACAATAGCTAAATCGTGGAAGGAGCCGAGATGCCCTTCAACAGATGACTGGATTAAAAAGTTGTGGTTCATATATACAATGGAATATTACTCGGCTATCAGAAAGAACGAGTTCTCAACATTTGCTACAACATGGACGGCATTGGAGGAGATAATGCTAAGTGAAATAAGTCAAGCAGAGAAAGACAAATATCAAATGATTTCTCTCATCTATGGAACATAAGAACTAGGAAGATCGGTAGGGGAAGAAAGGGATAAAGAAAGGGGGGGTAATCAGAAGGGGGAATGAAACATGAGAGACTATGGACTATGAGAAACAAACTGAGGGCCTCAGAGGGGAGAGGGTTGGGGGAATGGGATAGGCCGGTGATGGGTAGTAAGGAGGGCACGTATTGCATGGTGCCCTGGGTGTTATACGCAACTAATGAATCATCGAACTCTATATCGGAAACCAGGGATGTACTGTATGGTGACTAACATAATATAATAAAAAATCATTTAAAAAATAATCAATAAATAAGTGAATAAATAAATAAATAAATAAAAATAAAAATAAAAAGATTACAGATGTAGTTATTCTTAATGGGTATAAGATTCACTACATCTCATCAAAATCTGATTTGCTCATAGTCATGAGCCTACTCAAAAAAGGGCAAAATCAATGAATAAGCATTCTATAAATGGCATTATTCCCAGAGAAGTAAAGACTGGAAGAAATGTAAATAAAAATAATTGAAGAAAATGAGGTATGATCTTAATGGCCTATATGTTTGCCACAGCTATCATTGCTGAATTTATAATTTCATACTTATTTTTATATTCACTGAGGAATAAAAGGATTTGAAATAAAAATGGGGTCTGTGACTTCATGTAACTAATGCCTGATTATGTAAGTGTAAATCCCATCTCCACAATCATCTTTACTTCGAATATTTGCCTTTACGAAGTTTCACATAAAATCAAGGGAATTGGCAAGCATTAAAAAAGCATTTAACAGCTTTTTATTTTAATTCTTTCAACATGATTACTTTTCATAGCTGCATATTTTTATACCCACACGTCCCAGTGTTCATTAATGGAAATGAGGGAAATAGACTATACTTAACAAGAATGGCCAGCTACTAAGAGTTTTCTTCATGGGGAGCGGTGGAAGAAGATACTGAAAATAATACACATTGCTTTGGGCTGCCACCATGTCATACCTCACTGTTAGATTTCAAATCAGAAAGGGTGACCCTCTGAGCATTATTATTATTATTATCATTATTACTATCATTAATTTCATGGGGATCATGGTTTGAGGTGGAGAGCATCAGCTGGATTTCCGTCATGAAACACTGTGTCCTTTCTCTTACTGTGTCCTTTCTTCCATGAATAACTTGTGTGAATTACAAAATATATCTAATAAGAATAATAGCTCAACAATTCTCATAGAGTAGATTTAAAGGCCAGTTCTGCTATTTCCTTACTTTGCGGCATAGCCTCTGAAACTGTAAAGAACTGCAAATTGTCACAATTGCAGTCAGACTCAGAGAGTGAAGACATGTAAGTATGATAGGAATTCTAAATGAATTACTGAATAAAATCTTTATTATTATTACTATTCATTAAATATGATTATTAGAGTAACATATATTCTAAAACATGAGCTAAGAAATAAACAAAAATAATAAAACAGAAACAAGCGGATAAGGAGTAGAACCAAGACTGAAAACAAACAAAAATACCTAAAATCTTGTAATAATAAACTTCCAAAAACATATTTTTTTAAAAGATTTTATTTATTTATGTGACAGAGAGACAGCCAGCGAGAGAGGGAACACAAGCAGGGGAGTGGGAGAGGAAGAAGCAGCCTCCCCGTGGAGGAGCCCGATGCAGGACTCGATCCCAGAACTCCGGGATCACGCCCTGAGCCGAAGGCAGACACTTAAGGACTGGGCCACCCAGGAGCCCCCCTTATAAATATATATATATATATTTTTTTAACCAAAAACATATTTTTAAAAGTTCTATAGGAGTACTATGAGCAAGTTTTATCTCCGTCATCTCACTAAAAGCATAGAACTGCAACATTACCCTTAATACTTCACTCCCCTACCCAGACATAAGCTTTTGTCTTTATTAATTTCATCATGAAACTTGAAAATCACTGCAAAATGTAAATATTTGCTACAAAATCTAAACTTTTACTAAAGAAAATAAGGGAAAAAATGGATTTAAAAACACAGTATATGGTTATAAGTTTTACAACAGAACATGATTATTACTATATTTAAATTATTTCAACATATTAATATTCCAATAAAATGATTTAACATTGACTTAACATGTAGTTAGAATTTTGACACTGAGTGGCTAGTTTTTCATGCTCTAAAAAATAACTTGTGTAAAGTGTGTGCATGTGTGTGTGTGTAAACGTTTACAGATAAAATATGAAGATTAAGCAGAAAGAATAGAAGGGAAGGATTTTTCCTGAGGGCAAGTGCAAATATTAGTCAATCGATTTCAAACCAGGAGCAAACAAAGAGGATCACTGTCTTGGATTAAGTAGAAGAAAGGAGTCCAAATGGTCCCAGATCTTGAATTTTCCCGGGCTCTGGTAAAAGGAAGCATAAATCTTCTCTGTAAGAAACATCATTGATTTGTGCTCCAAGATTTTTCACAGACTAAAATAAATAAAACATGAGCTAGGAAACAAACAAACAGAAAAAAAAAAAAACAAAAACAAAAAGCCAATAAGCAGAAGAACCAAGATTGAAACTCAGGTAGACTACCTCCGGAATGTGCTCTTAACCAGTAATCGTCCGATTGTCTCAGCTCAGGCCTCTGTAACAAAATACCATATACCGTGTGGCTTAAGTAGGAATTTGTTTCTCGTAGTCTGGAGGCTAAGAAGTCCAAGATCAGGATATCGGAATGATAAGCTTCTGGTGAGAGTCCTCTACCTGGCTTTCAAGTTATTTGCCTTCTTGCTGTATTATGCACATTGCAGTTTGAGGGAGAAAGAGAGAATCTCTCCCATGTCTCTTATAAGGGCACTAATCTCTTTCATTAGGGTTCCATCCTCATGATCTAATTTTCTCCAAAAGGTCCCACTTATAAAATCATCATATTGGGAATAAGGGCTTCAATATATGAATGGGAGGGGACACAAACATCAGTTCGTGTACCAGATTTTCTGCACATGGTCAAGTAGTAACTATTTTTGGCTTTGCAGGCCACCAATTCTGTACAACGACATGATGCTGTCACTGTAGCATAAACACAGCCATAGGTGATATTTAGACAAATGGGTGGCTGTGTTCCAATAAAATGTTATTTAGAAACCCAGGCAATGGGCCAATTTGGCCTGTGTGCAATAGATTGCTGTACTTTGCTTTTACTTCTTTCATTGGTATATTAAATAAACTTACAACAAAGAGTATCATCTAATCCAAGAGTTACTTATTTGAAAATAAAATAGATACATTTCAGGTGAGATTAACAAGGGAAAAATGAAGACACAGATAAATAATATAATGAGAAGCAAAAGCACTGAAGTGAAGTAAAGAAGTTTGAGGTAATGTTAATACACAACCCATTCTCTCCCAGCTCCCTTGCCAATAAGTCGAAGTCAAGAATGGAATTATTACCCTTGCCTGGTGGTGGTGTGGTAATCAGTTTGAACAACAGAGAAAATCATAGACTGAAGAGGAACTAAGAGAGCTACAGAAAACTAGGTATGATAACAAAATATCTATATCCATATCAAAATTCCAGAAGAGGAAGATGAGTGCAACACCGAAAAACTATAAAGAAATAATGGCAGAAAATGCCCCAAATTTGGCAAAAGAGATAAATCCACCTGAGAAGCTCTGTGCCTCAAACAGAATAAGTCTAAAAAATACATGCCAAGGCATATCATAATCAAATTTCAG